>NW_027507903.1:60134546-60734546 GCF_037356315.1 Lithobates pipiens
AAGTGTCCTGATATAAAAAGTCAGCATGTACAGTATGTGTAGCTGCTGACTTTTATTTTTTATGCTGGGGGGGGGGGGGGGGGGTATAACTCCTCTTTAAGCCTTTTCTAAATAATAACTGTAAAGAAAATAAGTATCTACTTACCTATACTGAGGGCACTCTGGTCCGGTCATATGATCTTCCCAGCGGCCGGTTTCAGTGAAGAGGAGAGAGGCCATGACATCACCTATTGGCTTACTATCGGACATGCGTTGTCGGCTGCACTGAAGCCACTGCTGGAACCCATTTATGTGACCGCACCACAAAATAGGTAAGTCTAGACTTTATTCCTTTACAGCAGGGATCCTCAAACTACTGCCCTCCAACTGTTGCGAAACTACACATCCCATGAGGCATTGTAAAACTCTGACATTCACACATATGACTAGGCACGATGGGAATTTTAGTTCCTGAACAACTGGAGGGCCTTAGTTTGAAGACCCCTGCTTTACAGGGTAGTAGGAACAGGCTTATGCCACGTACACACGACCGGACTTTCCGGCGGACAATCCGACGGACTTTGCAGCTGAGGTCCGCCGGACTTTCAAACGAACGGACTTGGTCACATATGATCGCTCCAAAAGTCCAACGGATTTGAACGTGATGATGATGAGGTTCATAGCCAGTAGCCAATAGCTGCCCTAGCGTCGGTTTTAGTCCATCGGACTAGCACAAAGACGAACGGATTGTCCACTATAAGCCGAGTCGGACAAATTTGAAGCCAGTCTTATTTCTAGGTCCTCTGGACTTTTGGGAAGAAAAAGTCCGCTGGAGCCCACACACGATCGAATTGTCCAACGGACTCTGGTCCGCCGGAAAGTCCGATCGTGTGTACTCGGCATTAGAATGGGGGTAGGAGCAGGTTTAGGCTTAGTTAATATTTGACTGGAATTCCACTTTAATGCTGTCCACACAGACATCTAATATGTTCTCACCTTTGGTTTAATCAGTTTTTTTTTTTTTTATCTATAATGGTTGTAGTAGTTTATTCATTTTATTTATTTATTTTTTTATCGGTAAGGCTTTAACTTTTTTCTGCCATAACCTCTTTTACACATGTGTAAAAATACACATTTTAGGTTTGAAGATTAGTTAAAACCCCCACACACTATTCATTTTCTGAAAGCAGAGACCTGGAGAAAAACATTGTGGCAAATACAATTTTTTTTTATGTTATACGATATTAGCGCAAATTCTTATCTAACACTTTTTTAGTAGAAATTACAAACTAAAAGTAATTTTAAAGTGGTTGTAAACCCTTACAGACCACTTTGTGCTACAGGTAAGCCTAGCCCCTGTATTTGCATGTGCCAATGTCATTGGCACATGCGCTCTGACACGAACTGAAGCAATGGCAGGTATGTGCCATTGCTTCAGTCAGTGTGCCGTTACCGCGCAAATGCGAGGGAGTAACGTCATCGCGGCTCCGGCGCTGTGACCCCTGGGATGATGTCGCTCACTGGTGCTGTGTATGGGCACTGCAGCGAGGGCTTCGATCTCAGGTGAGTATTAGACAATGAGCTAGTATGCTATGCATACTAGCTCAATATGCCTTTGTCTTGCAGGTGTTAGTTTTTTTTTTTTTTTGTAAAGTGGGTTTACAACCACTTTAAGGCAAACAAACACAGTTGGGTTAATTTACTAAAGGCAAAAAGACTGCGCACTTTGCAAAGTGCAGTTGCCCCAGAGCTTAGTAAATGAGGTAAAGCTTCACTTTTCAAAGAATACAGGCATACTCCACTTTTAAGTACACAATGGGGTTTATTTACTAAAGCTGGAAAGTGCAAAATCGGACTCACTTCTGCATAGAAACCAATCAGCTTCCAGGTTTTATTACAAAAGTTTAATTGAACAAGCTGGGGTTAGAAGCTCATTGGTTTCTATGCAGAAGTGAGCCTGATTTTGCACTTTCCAGCTTTAGTAAATAAACTCAATTGTGTACTTAAAAGTGGGGTATGCAAGCATGTGAAAGGAAAATAAAATAAAGTTAGCTTATCTTCTCATTTACTATGCTCTGGAGCAACTGCATTTGCCTTTAGTAAATCAACCCCAGAGTGTCAAGTCATAGGGGTTGATTTACTAAAGGCAAATAGACTGTGCACTTTGCAAAGTGCAGTAGCTCCAGAGCCTAGTAAATAAGGTAAAGCTTCACTTTGCAAAAAGTATCCAATCATGTGCAAGGAAAATAAAAAAAAGTCATTTTTGCTTGCACCTGATTGGATGATGGAAGTCAGCAGAGCTTCTGCTGGTTTACTAAGCTCTGGAGCAAGTGCACTTTGCAAAGTGCACAGTCTATTTGCCTTTAGTAAATCAACCCCATAAAGTATGGTTTTGTAAAGGACTTTCCACGGACTTTAGCATTGCCGGTAACAAAGTATCTGTATATATAGTGGGCCTTAAAATAGAATCCATCTCCTGTGATTATGTACTCATAGATGCCGCTTTGTGAGTCTTGGATACTTTTATTTAGCTCTTTAAAAGCTATGCCTGAGTGCTCTCTTTCCTAAACAAAATGTGAATTTGTCCAGTTTCTGTGACTCAGATGTCAGAGCGGAAAATTGTAAAAGTAACGAATATATAAATAAAAGATATTAAAACCCATTTCAGAGTCATTTGTCAAAGCACATTGTTCTCTCTTCCTATTACTAAGTTGCAATTTACATTGATTTATTTGTCCGGAGCTGCCGGGATCCGTCTGGATTGTTGCTATGGTGTGTAGGAAACATAAACACGGCTCACATCAGCCCGTCAATGGATGGGGCCGGTCAGGAAAAATGACCAGGAGGGTCGCAAGTGTATGCCTAGTGTTAGAGGAGCATTATCTGCATGTACATACTCTATGTATAGATCCAGAATATAGATCTCACTTTAACTCCCAGGAAAGCTGTAAATATTTAAAGTGACACAAAACAATTTCACCAAAAATAATCGTCACACATTGTTTTTAACCACTTGCCGACCGGGCCATAGACAAATGACATCATTGTTTGGAAGTGGAATACCGGGGTTATGGCTGCAGCAATATGCCAATGGTATGTTTTTTTTCTAACTGATCAATGTTGTCCTTGCGGCGGCATCGGGACTGGATCACTTTTAGAGGGGTCGTCCTCTCAGTAGTTCTGTTTCCCAGTAGTTCTCGGGCTCACCTGGATGACAGGTAGCACGGAGAACCGATCCGGCGGTTGCGGCGGCTGGTAATAGAGATGAGCAGAGGAAAGATGGCCCCCGCTCATCTCTATGGTATAGGACAGTGCTCTCCAAACTGTGGCCCTTTGCTTTCCCTTATCCGGCCCTTGGGGCACTTCTCCTCCAACTGATACAAGAGACTACTCCTTCCATTGACACTAACAATAGGGCAATATTCCTGATACTGACATGAACAAAGGGACACTATTTCTCCCATTGACGTCAATGATGGGGCACTATTCCTCAAACTGACACCAACAATGGGGCACTATTCCTCCCACTAAGACCAAGGATAGGGCACTATTTCTCCCACTGACACCAGTGATAGGGCACTATTCCTCAAACTGACACCAACAATGGTGCACTATTTCTCCCACTGACACCAGTGATAGGGCACTATTTCTCCCACTGACACAAGTGATAGGGCACTATTTCTCCCACTGACACCAGTGATAGGGCACTATTTCTCCCACTGACACCAGTGATAGGGCACTATTCCTCCCCCTAATATCAAAGATGTATTCTGCCAAATTCCAGGTAAATTTCGACTCCCAATGGCCACAGTCCAGGCCCTTAAAAAGTGTGGAGGACAATAAACTGGGCCTTTATTTAGAAAGTTTGGAGACCCCTGGTCTAGGAGGACCAGAGCGACATCACGTCCATTTCCACCCCAATGTAAACAATTCCATTTTGTTCTTAACACACTACATCAATGCTTTACATTGTAGAGGAGAGATTTTGGATGTTATTGAAAGAGAACCTGTTACTACTTATTTCTATCACAAGGGATGTTTACAATCTTGTGATAGGAATAAAAGTGATCAAAAACATTTTTTGATAGGGAAAGATATAAAAAAAAAAATGTTTTAAATCACCCCCTCCCCCCGTGCTTGCGTGAAGTGGTGAACGCATACGTAGGTCACAACCATATATAAAAAAGGTGTTCAGACCACACATGTGAGGTATCGCCACAAACATCACAGCAAAAGTAATAATTCTAAAGCATCATACACACAATTGGACTTCCATCAGACTTTTCCGTGGATTATGGTCCGAAGGGCGTTGGCCGTGAACTTGTTCTGCATACACACGGCAGAACATTTTCAGCCAACTTTCATCAAATCACATGGTTTTTCAGCTCTTTACCGCCACCCTTTGGGGCAACTTCTGCTATTGTTGTCTGATCTTTAGCATTGGTTCTGAGCATGCGTGTTTGTACTCTGGACTTTAGTCTTATGGACTTGTGTACACATGATCAGATTATCCTCCATCGGACATTTGTTGGCGGAAAGTTTGAGAGCATGCACAGCAAACATTTGTCTGTTGAAAAACCAAAAACAATTGTCCAATGGAGCATACACACGGTCGGATTGTCCGATAAAACAGGTCCGTCGGACTGTTGTTGTCAAAAAGTCTGATTGTGTGTATGGGTCTTTACACTAGACCTCCTCTGTAACTCTAAACTGGTAATCTTTAGAAATTTTTAAAGCGTTGCCTATGGTGATTTTTAAGTACTGTAGTTTGCCGCCATTCCATGAATGCTATTTTAAATCATGACATGTTAAGTATCTATTTACTTAGCATAACATCATCTTTTATATTTTATAAAAAAATTAGGTTATATATTGTGTTTTTTTTTGTTTTGTTTTTTCTATTCATTAAACACTTCAGCCCCAGAAGATTTGGCTGCTGAATTACCGGGCCATTTTTTGCGATTCGGCACTGCGTCGATTTAACTAACAATTGCGCGGTCGTGCAACGCTGAACCCAAACAAAATTTACATCCTTTTTTTTTCCCCACAAATAAAGCTTTTTTTGGTGGAATTTGATCGCCTGTGTGGTTTTTATTTTTTGCGCTATAAACAAAAAAAGAGCGACAGTTTTGAAAAAAACACAATATTTTGTACTTTTTGCTATAATAAATATCCCCATTTTTTTTTTAAAAAGCGAATTTTTTCTCAGTTTAGGCCGATATGTATTCTTTCTTCATATTTTTGGTAAAAAAATCGTAATAAGCAAATATTGTGCAAAAGTTATAGTGTCTACAAAATAGGGGATAGATTTATAGCATTTTTATTATCATTTTATTTTATTTTACTAGTAATGGCAGCGATCTGCGATTTTTATCAGGACTGTGACATTATGGCAGACACATCGGACATGTTTGACACCATTTTGGGACCATTGGCATTTATATAGCGATCAGTGCTATAAAAATGCACTGATTACTGTAAAAATGTCACTGGCAGGGAAGGGGTTAACACTAGGGGGCGATTAATGGGTTAATTGTGTTCCCTGGGAGGTGTTTCTAACAGACGGGGGGAGGGGACTGACTAGAGGAAGTGACGGATCGTGGTTCCTAGCTAATAGGAACACATGATCTGTCACTCCTCTCAGAGCAGAACAGTGATTTGTGTGTTTACACACATTCGTCCCTGTTCTGTCCCTCGCGACCGCCGGGCCACGAGCATCGGCACCCCGCAGTTTGCGCGCTTGCTATCCCGATTCCCGCAAGCCGACATATAGCTATGACTGTTCGTGGGATTGTGCCAACCTGCCACAGTAAAATTTGCGGCGGTTGGTCAGCAAGCGGTTAAAGTGTATTTTTTCCCAAAAATTTGCATTTGAAGAACCACTGCAATATATATATATATATATATATATATATATATATATATATATATATATATATATATATATATATATAATGTTTGGGGGTTCTAAGTAAATTTATAGCAAAAAAAACACAGATTTTACATATATGAGAGAAGTGTCAGAATTGGCCCAATTGGTAAGCAGTTAAAAAATGTTTTAACAAACTTTATTGAAATGTCACATAGCGTCCTATTGGCTGCAGCGCGCTGCAAGGCGATGGATTGCCTCACACTGGTGCCTCACAGACCTTTTTTCATTGCACACCACCACAACGCTAGGTAAGAGAAAATACATTTTGCCTTGTCTTGCGGTGGGACTGCGCTGGAATAACCACCCAACGCAACCCAACCGCACCTGGTGTGACTCTAACCTAAAGGTGTGTGAAGGGAGAGGTGACAGGCAGTGACAGCGGTCATAGACGTTCAGGCAAAGGTACCAGCATTTCAAATAATATTTGCTAGAAAGAGTTTAAGAGTTGTTACTATTTAGTTACTCATCATAATGAGAATTACAGAGCATGACCACCTGATCATGTAATTGAAAGGGATTGTTCACCTTTACCACAAAACTATCTATGCAGGATAAGGGGCATCTGTAGATGAAAACAAACTGTGCAGCTCTGACTTAAGTTGAATAAAGCCATTGCTATAGGTTTAGGCCATTTATATATCTAATAAATCCTGATGAAATACTTTCAGGACGTTGCTAAGGACTCCCAGGATGTTGCTAAGTGAGGCCTAGTCATCACTGCTCACCTCCACCATCACAGGAGTGATCTCTCAAATGCTGAGTTCAGAGCTACTCCATCAGGGGAGAGAAAGGACATGTGAGGGGGTTGGAATCAGAGAAAGAGCTCACTGCTGTGATGGTGGAGGTGAGTAGTGATGACTAGGCCTCACTTAGCAACATCTTAGGAGTACTTAGCAACGTCCTGGGAGTATTCCAGTCAGGCTTCATAAGGTATGTAAATGGCCTACACCTACAGCAAGGGCTTTATTCATCTTTAGTCAGAGCTGCACAGTTTGTTTTAATCTGCAAACACCCAGGGTCAACAACAGAACGAATTTGGAAGCAAAACCTGCATAGTTTATGGCCAAGTTGATGGAGCTCTGTTGTACGAATGATGTTTTGATTATTCTTGGAGTAATAGAGAATGTGTGCTACTGCCAAGCATTTGAATTGCTGCGGCTGAATTCATTCATTTCTGGATCATTCAGGTTTTTTAAGATTTCGTTTGCTCTGAAATGAGATCAGTGGAGTGATTTTCATAGACATTGTACATCTAAAACCTGACAGACAGCCGGGGATTCCTGTAGTCCTGTAGGGCTTGTCCTGGGCTGCGAGGAAGCTATTTCCACTATGTGTGACTCTTTGCTGACGTGTGCTCACTGAACAATGTCATCAAATTTCCTGTTTTTTGGCCTTTGGAAAGCTACTCTCCTATTTGCTGCTGAGTGGAGATCCATGAAGCCGGATACACACAACGGGCAGGATGTAAGGTTAATGCAGCAGACTTAAGTAAATACGGTTCGTGTTCTGATAAATTATGGTTGTCTGTTTTCCCCTCGTGGTAAAAATTGCCTAAAAATGTTCCCTGTGATCATTAACCACTTGCTTACTGGGCACTTAAACCAAACCCTCTTCCTGCCCAGACCAATTTTCAGCTTTCAGCTCTGTCACTCTTTGAATGACAATTGCGCACTCGTGCTGCATTTTTTTCACACAGATAGAGCTTGCTTTTGGTGGTATTTAACTGCTGCTGAGTTTTTTATTTTTTTGCTAAATAAAACAAAAAGGGTCCAAAATGTTGAAAAAAAAACCACAAAACTGTTTCATAGTTTGTTATAATATTTTGAAAACAGGTAATTTTTCTCCTTCACTGATGACAGCTGATGAGGCTGCACTGATGGGCACTGATAGGCTGCGCTGATGGACACTGATAGGCGGCACTAATGGGCACTGATGAGGCGGCGCTGAGAGGTGGCGCTGAGAGGTGGCACTGACAGGTGGCACTGATAGGTGGCGCTGATAAGTGGCACTGATGAGTGGCACTGATGGGCACTGGTAGGTGACACTGATAGGCAGCACTGATCTGTGGCACTGATTATTAGACAATGATGGGCATTGATTGGCAGCACTGGTGGGCATTGATGGGTGCAGATATACTGCGGAAGAAGGGCACATACAGGCAGAATTGCGTACCTGTACGTTGCCCTTTAAGAGGTGGGTTGTGGGCATGAGCGCACCCGCCGGGAGTTTTGTGGGTGCGATTGCAGGTCCCGAGCATTTCCCCGTTCTGCCTATTGACACTGTCATTGATCACCTCTCCCTGTAATCAGGAGCAGTGATCAGTGTTGTGTCACACACGGCCCCTCCTCCCACAGTTAGAATCACTCCCTAGGACACACTTAACTCCTACAGCGCCACCTAGTGGTTAACCCCTTCACTGCCAGTCACATTTACACAGTAATCAATGCATTTTTAATTGCACTGATCACTGTATAAATGTGAATGGTCCCAAAATCACACCAGAAGTGTCCGATCTGTCTGCTATAATGTCGCAGTCACGATAAAAATTGCTGATCGCCGCCATTACTAATAAAAAAAAATATTACTAAAAATGCCATAAAATTATCCCCTATATGTGAAAAACAATCAATACACGCTTATTGCGATTTTTTTTTTTACCAAAAATATGTAGAAGAATACGTATCAGCCTAAACGGAGGAACAAAGAATGTTTTTTTAAATATTTTTTGGGGATATTTATTATAGCAAAAAGTAAAAAATAATGCGTTTTTTTCAAAATTGGCACAATTTTTTTGTTTATAGCGCAAAAAATAAAATCCGCAGAGGTGATCAAATACCACCAAAAGAAATCCGTTTTAAAAAAAGGGCGTCAATTTTGTTTGGAAAACACGTCGCACGACCGCGCAATTGATAAAGCGACGCAGTGCCGAATCGCAAAAAGCGCTCTGGTCTTTGGCCAGCCAAATGGTCGGGTGCTTAAGTGGTTAAAGTGGTTGTAAAGCCTCAAGGTTTTTACCTTCATGCATTTTATGCATGAAGGTAAAAAAAAAACCCTCTGTGATCAGCAGCCCCCCCTAATACTTACCTGAGCCCCATCTCAATCCAGTGATGTTCATGAGAGCACTAGCTCTCCCGGGGGCGCGCTCCATGTATGAATAGACATACAGAGCAGTGACTCGGGAGTAAGCCTTCTCGGGTGCCCCGATAGCAAGCTAGCCTCTCTCACTCTTCTCCCCACTCTGCTGTGCACCGGACCTCTGTCCTCTTCCACCCAGGTTCTCCCCGCTGCCTCTATTTCTTTTTTTTTTTGCACCTGATCAACACAGATCTCTACAAAGGCACATAAACAACTGCTCACACCACAATGGAGTGGAGAGGTATCCCTTTGTGACATTTAAACAAAGGTAAAGAAAAAAAAAGTGAACAGCCACCAGCATTGTAGCAACCAGTGACAGATCCCCAGTCTCATTGAAATTCTGGAGATGCAGGAAAAAAAACCACTGCCAGTCCAGGAGCAGCAGCGTTTTGGATTGTAAATGCGTCTACATGCACGTTAACATTAAACGCTTCAAGCGTATGAGCTTTAATTAATTTCATTGGGCAGAATAAATTACGATTCTGTTCAATGAAATGAATTACCGGCCAAACACTTGGCGCGTCTAAACGCGTTTACAAGCGTCAAGCGTTTTTTCTGCCAGAATGCTGCTGCCAGGAGGAAGAGATGCCCAGATGCCCTGTGTGCATGGAACCTTGTAATACACTAAACACCTTATTTCTTTCTTCTCATTGGAAAGAGGGAAGAATCGGGAAGGAATCGGTCAGGTTGCAATATTTTCCACTGGGAATCCCCATAAGCAGAAACGCACTTCTAATGTCGGAACTGCTCATTTATTGCCCACTTTAAATGGCTCAAGTGTCATATGGGGGGTGGGGATGGGCCAGTTAGTTACGTATTTAGATTCAGGTTATTGAGTTACAGCTTTCAAGATCCTGCGATATTAAACTTCCCGGCAATAATTCCGTTCAAAGACTTTGATATTTTAATTCTTTTACTGGATATTAGATGGTGTCTTAGTTCTCGTGTGATTTTCAGGGCAGACAGACGCTACATGGAAGAGCTAACATGTTTCATTTATAAAAGTATCCTGAATAAGAACAGTCCAGTGGAGTGTTGTGGATTTTTTATTATTATTATACAGGATTTATATAGTGCCAACCGTTAGCGCAGCAGTTTAGAAAATAAAAGTAGACAGAACAATCCCTATACAATACCTATACCTATTCATACAATCCCTATACAATACCTATACCTATTCATACAATCCCTATACAATTCAATACAAGAGGGATGAGAGGGCTCCTGAGAGCTTACAATCTAAAGGAAGGATCAAGTGATACAAGAGGTAATAACTGTGAGGGATGGGCTGATGAAGAAAATAAAAGCAGTTTCTTTGGTGGTGGCTGAATAGGTCTCCCTAAACAGGTGAGTTTTTAGGGCTCGTTTAACCATGTAATTACTGGGCCATAGCTAAAAGATGGCTACAGCACAGCTCCCTTGTTCTGGGAGGGCGTCCATGGACATCCTCCCACAACGTGCCCCTCGGACATGCTTTGTGATCACTGTGTCCTTGGAACACAGCTGATCACAGATCGAGGTAAAGGGCCAATCACAGCGGCCCTTTACCATGTGATCAGCTGTGTCCAATCACAGCTGATCACATGTATACCAACTTGTTGGTAAGACCCCTTTCACACTGGGGCGCTTTGCAGGCGCTACAGCCCTAATAATAGCGCCTGCAAAGCGCCCCAAAAGAGCCCCTGCTCTGTCTCCAGGGTGAAAGCCCCGAGGGCTTTCACCCTAGAGTGGTGCGCTGGCAGGACGGTAAAAAAAGTGCTGCCAGCAACATCTTTGGAGCGGTGAAGGAGCGGTGTATACACCGCTCCTTCACCGCTCCTGCCCATTGAAATCAATGGGGCAGCGCAACCATACTGCCGGCATAGCGCTACTGTAGCAGCACTTTGCAGTGGTTTCAACCCTTTCTCGGCCGCTAGCGGGGCGCTTTTACCCCCGTGCTGCAAAATTGGCGTTAAAGCGCCACTAAAAATAGTGCTGTGTTACCGCCTATGCCGTCCCCGACCCAGTGTGAAAGGGGCAGTGCTCTGATTATCAGCATAGCCCCTTCAGTGTCAATCAGTGCAGCTTATCTGTGCCGCCTCATCAGTGCAGTTTCGTCAGTGTCTCCTCATCAGTGCCCATCAGTGCAGCTTATCAGTGTCCATTAGTGCCGCCTAATCAGTGCACATCAGTGCAGCCTCCCCAGTGACCATCACACATCAGTGAAGAAGAAAAATTACCAATTTGCTAAATTTTATAACAGAAACAAGGTTAAAAAAAAATAAAAATAATCAGAATTTTCGGTCTTTTCCTTTACTTAAAGTAATTGTAAAGTATCGTATAAAAAAACCCAAACACTTACCTCCACTGTCCAGTTGGTTTTGCACAGAGCAGTCCAGAACCCCCTCTTCTTGGGTTCCTCTTTGCTGCTCCTGACCCCTCCCTCCTATTGAATGCCCCCACAGTGAGCAGCTTCCTATGGGGGCACTGGAGCCGAGTCACAGTTCTGTGTGTCCATTCAGACACGGAGCCTTGACCCGTCCCCTCTCTCCCCTTATTGGCTGACTGACTTTGATTGACAGCCGCGGGAGCCCATGGCGCCACTGCTGTGTCTTAGCCAATCAGGAGGAGAGTGCTTAGACATTTGTGGACATCGCTGGAGAGAGATGGGGTTCAGGTAAGTAATTAAGGGGGTGCTGGGATGGCTGCTACACACAAAATGTTTTTTTATTTTAATGCAAAGAATGCATTAAGATAAAAAACCTTCTGCCTTTACAGTTTCTTTCACAAAAAAAAAAAATCCCATGGTGATTAAATACCACCAAAAGAACGCTCTATCTGTCTCAAACAATGATAAAAATGTCATATGGGTACAGTGCTACATGACAGCCCTATTGTCATTCAAAGTGTGACACTGCTGAAAACTGAAAATCGGCCTGGGCAGGAAGGGAGTGAAGGTGCCCAGTATTGAAGTGGTTAAAGTTGGACAGAGCAGGGGGCATCTGAACAGATTGAGGAGAGGAGTTCCAGAGGATGGGAGATGCATGGGAGAAATCCTGGAGGCGAGCATGGGGGAGGAGACAAGGCTGCGCGGACAGTTCTTATTTGAATCATTTGTGACAGTAATGCCGCATACACACGATCGGAATTCTCATAGGAAAAAACTGATGGTTTTCCCGACGGAATTCCACTCAAGCTGTCTTGCCTACACGCGGTCACACCAAATTCCGATAGTTTAGAACGTGGTGACTATAAAAAGGAAGTTCAATAGCCAGTAGCCAATAACTTCCGTCTCGTAGTTGAATCTGAGCATGCGTGATTTTTGGCGTGTCGGAATTGCATACACACGATCGGAATTTCCAATAAAAGGTTTTTCCGTCGGGAAAATTGAGAACATGCTATCAATTTTTGGCTGGCGGAAATTCGGACAGCTAAATTCCGATGGAGCATACACACGGTCACATTTTCTGATGAAAAGCTCTCATCGGTCTTTTTCTGGCCGGAATTACGATCGTATGTAAGCGCCATAAATGTCTTTTTTTTTTTTTTTTTATGATAAGTGGATCCAATAATAAATTAATGCATCACGAAAACGGGGAAAACTGAAAACAAATCATGAAAACAGGGTGAACTTTAATTTCTTTCAATAGGAAACCATTGATTGGAACAAGGGTGGAGGCTGTATTGTGAATGTACATTTTATTCTTTATCTGACCCTCATGGACCCCCTGAAACCTGTCCCTGGACTCCAGGTTAAGAACCCCTTGTCTAGAGCAAAATTACTAGCACAACCCCACTGCCAGGCATCATTTCTTTTGTTGCCCGGAGTTACACTTTAATAGCCTTGTAATTCTCTAACAGGAAGTCAGATCTCGGCTATAATAAGAAGAATTTGGAGGTTTGGAGATGGCTGAGATCAACAAAAGGGAATTTCGAGTTCACAATACATAATAGAATTTTTTTCTTTTTTAAACCAGAGTTTAGAGTCACTTTAAATGCTGATTGGCCCCATTAAAGAAATGTGGTGTACGCAAAGTCCATTGTAACTCTTCTTCTCGGAGGATTGAGGAATGCTCGGGATCGCATTGGTTGTGTATTGCTCCTGAATAAGATCTCCTATCGTATATTCCCCATTTGGAGTATCATTGCATGAGGCTTGTTTATGAGGAAGCGGAGCTCTGCGGGGAGTAGGGAGTCTATGGAGAATTCTG
The DNA here is from genome assembly GCF_037356315.1 of Lithobates pipiens. Taxonomy (NCBI): domain Eukaryota; kingdom Metazoa; phylum Chordata; class Amphibia; order Anura; family Ranidae; genus Lithobates; species Lithobates pipiens. The sequence continues at coordinate 60,147,783 of NW_027507903.1, forward strand.
TTTCCATAGTTACTGGATCTTCTGTAACAGAATAAGAGGAAGATATCAGGAGGGGGAGGGTTTTGTTTACTACCAGAAATCACATAATGTGTCATAGTGATAACAGCAACAAGCTACTCTTGCGAAGCTACCCAGTGACGGAGGGAGGTCAGGGATCCTCGGTGAACTTTAAGAGGTTATCGTTTACTCCCATTCTCGTATCTGCCATGTGTGGTGCTTTTATTAACTGTCTGCAGGTTTATAATACAGAAGTTCTCTGCAGGTTATTACAGTATTCCAATACTGGAGCATGCATTGCTGAGGACCATTGACTACTTTGTTTGGCCAACTAGCCAGTGGGCCAGAGACTCCACAGAAGTGATCTTATATCTTTGTGAAATTTTTGACCCACTGGCTAAATGCTATCTAGTTTACAAGGCAGGTTAGCTTCTCAATGGGCTCATTCACATGTGTGGCCAAGGACATGAGGGCGTTTGGCAGGTCGTGAAGAGACAATGGGGTGGATTTTCTAAAGGCAAATAGGCTGCTCACTTTGCAGGTGCAGTTGCCCCAGAGATTAGCCACTTGACCACTGGGCACTTAAACCCCCTTCCTAACCAGACCAATTTTCAGCTTTCAGTGCTCTTACAATTTGAATGACAATTACTGACTACCTCTTATGCACACGGTCGCACAAAGTTGTCGGAAAATCCGATTGTCCTGAATGCGGTGACGTATAACACGTACGACGGGACTATAAACGGGCCAGTAGCCAATAGCTTCATCTCGTCACATCATTTATTCTGAGCATGCATGGCACTTTGTCCGTCGGAATTGTCTACACGCGATTGGAATTTGTTGTCGGAAAATTTTAGACCCGCTCTCAAACTTTGTGTGTCGGAAATTCCAACCGAAAAATCAGATGGAGCCCACACATGATTGGATTATCCGTCAACACAATCCGATTGCACATTTTCCGTTGAAAAGTCAGACCGTGTGTACAGGGAACAACACTTGTATGGCTGGGTATAGCTGAATATGGCTGGGTACTGATGAGTATGGTTGTGTATGGCTGGGTACGGCTGGGTATTGCAGAGTATGGCTGGGTATGGCTGGATATCACCAAGTATAGCTGGGTATGGTTGAGTATGGCTGGGGGTGTTTGGGAGGGATGGCAGAGTATGGAAGAGGGATGGCAGGATGCAAAGTATGGTGGAGGGATGGCAGGATGCAGAGTATGGTAGTGGGATGGCAGAGACTGCAGTTGTCAGTGTCACTGAGAAGCGCTCTGGGCACTACACATGCAGCCCACAGCGCTGCTGCATCTGATCTCTCCCCTCTCCACTCACACTGGACAGAGAGGGGAGAGAGGAACCGCAAATCACGCCAGTTTGTATACATATGATTGCTCCGTCATTTGACGGAGCAATCACGTGGTAAACGGCCGCTGTCAGCAGCTATTTACCGTGATGCGCCGAGTCCAGGTCACGGATGGATGTCTCGTTTGGCGGTGGTACTTCTTTCTAAATGCAATGTGCCGTTTATCCATTCACTGCTGCTGCCACAAAGCAAATCATTGTGCCCTTAGCATGGGTAACCCCCCCCCCTTAGCCCTCAAATGTCCATGTAAAGGACCCCTATGGTATAAATGACAGAATCTGTCCGAACTGTAATTTCTTCTCCGTATTCACATAAACAGGAGTGTTTGGCTGAGCCAGAAAGTTCTTGTTTATGGACCTATGACGGATGGTGGCGTCCCGGGAAAGTCAGGTCACACCTGTACGTCTGACCTTCCTCTCAAGTCTGTGGGTAGCTTTATTCTCACTACGTGTGAAAGATTTTTTCATGACTGTCACTAAAAAAACCAAAACAATTTCAATTATAATGTGTCGGGACCTCAAGCTAAAGTAGTGTTTCTCAAGTAGGGTGCCATGACACCCTGGAGTCCTCTCTGGGTTAACCCATGGGAGCAAGTTTGCCCTGGGTCAGTATTATGAGTTGCTGTGGTGTGGTCGGGCCAGTCACCAGCACCACAACAAGCAGTGACACTCTAGGTCCAGGATTCATGGCGTTATTCCTTCTCATGGCAAGCCATGACTTTGATCCAGAGCCATCACAAGTATTCAGGAGAAGATGGAACTCCTCCAGACCTCCTCCACCTCCTGCCCTTTGTTACGCTGCTGGAGCAAACAAATTGGGGATCTCTATTATTGAGGGACTGTGCGATTGGGGGGCTATGTGATTGTAGGCCTGTGTCACTAGGTAACTTTGATGTGTGGGGGGGGGGGGGCTGTGACATGAAGGGGGGCCTCTGATGTAAAGGAGAAATTTCTGATGTTAACCTAACCAAGGCTGCTGTGTGCATTGGCCCAGACTCAAAAATTCACATTAAAGTGTTATTGAACCCACAACAGTAAAATCAGCCTGTATATGCAGTAAAGCATGCTTGTTATACTCACTGTTGAACCTAAAGGGGTCAATCCTCCACATTGTGTTAAAAGGCTGTTTGATCCCGTCTTCTCTGATCCTCCCCTCCTTCCACTGTGCCCCAATAATTTCCTGATAACACAGAGTCTATGGAGTCAGGCTGCACATGCTCAGTTTGGTGTGTATTGCTAGAGAGGTTTTTTGTTTTGGGAGAGTGCATGTGAACAACACAGGGCCAATCAGCACTGTCCAGAAAGAGGGTCAGGGGTCTTGCAGTCTCATAAGACAATCAGAAAACCCTTCCTACAAGCTTTAACTGGTGCTTGGCTGGACACTGATAGAAGTCACAAGACTGCTATAACTGCTGATGAGAAAAGGTATTTAGCAGTTTATATTTACTAAAATAATTGCATTTCCATGTTAAGTGTACTGTAGGAAACCGGAAATAGTGAATGCAGGGTCCTGGTTTTAGTAACACTTTAAGCTGGAAATAATTTGCATTGGGAGCGTTAGATAATAAACGACCCTCATGGTTGTTTCTAAAATGATGACTTATGAGGACAAAGCTACTTTTTTTCACATTTCCATGAAATAGAATCTTACATGCCGGAATGCTTGCATATACTGTAAGTAATATTGAAACAAGACTAAACATGATTATTGTCAGTTCTGGATTTTCCTGGAGCCAAGGTCAAGTGCAGATGTTGGTTTTATCTCCTGTCGGACATGATAACAAACTCTGTTCCAACAGATGCTGTACATAGCAATTTGTACTGATAGAAGAAGTTTTCATGTGAGTTATGCTATTGTAACTAGTAATGTGAGAGCAATATTGCAAAGGTATACTTGACAGGATGAAGGCTTAGTTCTTTTAGGGTTTGGCACAAGGGCCCTCAGGGCCCTCGGGCATCCAGAGCAGGAACTTAAAGTGGAGCTCGACCCAAAAGGGGAAGCTCCACTTGTCTGCCCCCTCCCCCTTCTGCTGCCACATTTGCCACCTTTTGGGGGGTGGTTTTGACAGGTACCCACTCCCACTTCTGTCTCAGTTTGCCCCAGCAAACTGATTTGGTAGTTCTGGCCTCCATCCTTCCTTCACAGCCTTCTGGGACACTTCACAGAAGACTGTGGGCCATTCACAAAGCACAGCTCGCTTCACACATGTGCAGTAGGAAACTGGCTGTGAAGCCACAAGGCTTCGCTGATGGTTTCCCTTAGTCAGGATGGTGGTGCCAGCTGAAGAATCGGCTCAGAAGTCGTGCTTTAACACCTCCGCTCCTCTTTGACATTTCATATTTTGTTTTTTTTGGGGGGGGGGGGGGGGCAAGTATCTGTCCTTGAAAGATATCCACTCCCATTTCTGTTTGGATAGCCTTGGTAATCTAAGAGGAAGTTTTCCCCCCCTCCCAGAGTCTTTTGGGACATGTCACAGGCCTGAGAAAACTACGGGGCCATTCACAATGTGCAGCGCGAGGGGCACCTAGCTATGAAGCCGCAGTTTGTCACAGCCGGGTGATCACAGTTCAGATGCCAGCGCCGAGGACCAAAGATGGTCCCAGCGCCCCCTCAGGTGTGCACAGCACTGGATCCTGATACAGGTGGATGTCTGTTTATTAAAAGTCAGCAACTACAGCTAATTTTCAGAAAACCAACTGGAGCTCCACTTTAACTTGAAAAAAATCCTTTCTAATGCCTCCTCCAAATATTTAAATTAATTTTTTTTGCTGCTGTGATCTGACCTATTACATTCCTTCTCCATGGTCCCACTGTTTATAGGACCATAGACACCCTATTTTGCTCACTCCCAAGATGGACTACGAACTATGGGATTTGTAGTGCGCATAGAGCAGGACACATGACCCCAACTGCTCGTTCCAAAAAAAAAGTCAGCGGGGCTGGTCGCTGTACCCGTCCCTCTTGGCACACTAAAAAGCCATGAGGATGCACTAATGTTAGATGCCCCCCTGTGCAAGAGGCCTAAATAATGTATTTGGTGCTGTATCCCAAAAATAAAATATTTTGAACTTCTGAGCTTTTAATTTTGCCATGTAGTTGCACATATTGGCTTAAATAGTAAAGAAAAAATATGCAGAATGTAGTAACCTATAGCAACTTGTCAGTAATAATATCTCCTTGCTTTACTAGCTCTAGTTAGAGGAATAGCAATTGGTTACTGTACTTTGTACCTCCATTATAAATAGAGCTATCAGTGCCTTTGTGTATCTATTCCTCAGCAGTGATCAAACAATTCCTCTAACTGCGGCTACAGATTATACTTTCCCAAACGCTAGCACAATGGGTGAGTAATTTGTTCGCTCACAAATGGCTCTTAATGTGTCAATGGGTTTTTGCAGGTTGCAATAAAATCTTAGCAGCCATCCACATTTTCACTTGTTGTATCAAAACAAAACACTTCATAATATATTCATGATTTTTTGATTAGGCGATGCAGCCACAGAAGCAAATACTGGAAATGCAGAGAAAACAAATCTTAAAATCTGCAAACATCCATCTGCAAGCGGTTCTAAATTTGAGTTTACGGCGCTGTTGTCTGGATAACCCAACAGTTCTGTGTATTGTAATGTATGTATTTCTATATGATGGTTTGAGGATGTACAGTAAATATCATGTTCTTTTTCTCATAGGCAGCTGTAACAGAAGTGCAGTTTGGTCCAATGAGACTCCACCAAGATCAACTTCAGGTATGGCCGTGCAATGCTATGTCAGAGTTCTTTGAATTAGTGCTGTAACTGAACTAACGTTTTTTTTTTCATTTTGGGTAGAGTAAGAAAGGATTATTACCCCTGTCAGTTTTTTTCTGAAGCCATCTGTGTCTCATTTTATAGATTTCCCCTTGCTTCCTGTCTCATAGCCAGAACAAGAAGTGAGAGGAAATCCCTCAAAAAGAAGGACATCTTTGGCTGTCACCAGGGTCACTATAATATAGCATTGCTTTAGCTTTGGAAATTGGCCCTATTCCTTTTTTTGGTGGCAGCCCAAAATTTTGGTTAGCAGTAGGGATAAGCTTGGGTTTGGTCCAAACCGGGTTCGTTCTTCACCCAGAAGTATGCTGTCGTTGCTGGGCCAATGAGCTGTAAGCAGAAGATTCTCTGCCCTGAAGATTCCCTGCCCTCCATCCAGTGCGGCTATGCCTCCCAATCTCTCATTGCTATCCCCTGCCTCCCGCTCTATCATTGCTATCCCCGGCCTCCCGCTCTCTCATTGCTATCCCCTGCCTCCCAATCTCTCATTGCTATCCCCTGCCTCCCGCTCTCTCATTGCTATCCCCTGCCTCCCGCTCTCTCATTGCTATTCCCTGCCTCCCGATCTCTCATTGCTATCCCCTGCCTCCCGCTCTCTCATTGCTATCCCCTGCCTCCCGCTCTCTCATTGCTATCCCCTGCCTCCCGCTCTCTCATTGCTATCCCCTGCCTCCCGCTCTCTCATTGCTATCCCCTGCCTCCCGCTCTCTCATTGCTATCCCCTGCCTCCCGCTCTCTCATTGCTATCCCCTGCCTCCCGCTCTCTCATTGCTATCCCCTGCCTCCCGCTCTCTTATTGCTATCCCCTGCCTCCCGCTCTCTCATTGCTATCCCCTGCCTCCCGCTCTCTGATTGCTATCCCCTGCCTCCCGCTCTCTCATTGCTATCCCCTGCCTCCCGCTCTCCGCACTGCTTTAAAAATGACAGCAGTGGAGGCCAGGGGAGAGGAAGGCTTCTAAATGGCACTACTGCGGGGCCAAATGGGACAGCAGCTTGGTCCGTACGCGGCTGGCAGTCCACCATTTAGTTATGCCTGGTCTACACTTTCAATCCCAAGGTTATTAGGAGCACTGATTAACTACTATCCATAAGTCTCACTCCAATGTGCATCATATACCCCTCAAAGCAATAAAGCCAGATCTAATGCTCCCCATTTAAAAACATTTTATTAACAAAAGATAAGCAGCCCAATATACTCACGTTAAAAAACAAAACAATCATCCGATATATAAATGATTAAACATAGCTACTTCCCTGGGGATCAGGAAAACACAGGCCGAAAAAATAGATACAGAAACACTGCTAGCAGTTTTGATGCTGAGCGACTGTGCTATTGAACGTGATGGCGTCATTTGGTAGTCTCTGCCCTTTACCAGGCCTATTGAGTGACATCACATTCGAAAGATGCAACTGTTTCAGTGCTGAGAAACCCATCTTTTTCAACATAAAGATATAAAACGTGAGTGTTATAACTGTCAAAAATTTAAATAAAATTTAATTTTTATGTTTTCACAAGAAATAACACAGAAGAATTATGGTTTCCAATTTACATACATCGGATATTTTTTCTAATGCGTATGTTTGTGAATATTTATCATGAATCAGTGCAATTCAGATGGAAACATAAATTGCGTAGCGTAGGAATGGCTATATTTCATGGTGGGGGATGAGATGGAACAAGAGGTCAGTTGATGACATGGGTAAGCTTAGAAGAACTGAGACAGTATAGAAAGACAAGTAGATGTTTGGCAGGCTTGGTGGAAACATCATCAATGAAAGACGTCTAGGAATAAACTAAGACATATCCTGAGAATGGATTATAGACCAGAAATAACTCTGGATGGGAAAATTGTAGATTCCTAACTATTCTTATGTGCTATTGAATATTTAGTGAGAAAAACAGTGCTCTGCAGATATTGTGAAACTACGAAGAGGAACGGCCAGTGTATTTAATATCACATAATTACATGCGTTGGTAGAACTAAAGACTTTTGTTGATGACTTTGAGATAATGTATTATTTTTTAAGCTTGTATGTGTCTATTAAACTTGGCATCAGACATGCTATGGAACAAGAGACCATTTTAGAAGTATACATAAGACATCATATTAGTTAGTCATTTAACATGGTATCCCTAGATTACGACACGTATATATTTTAAACAAACCATTTTTTTCATGTCTCTTATTATTCTTATGCAAGTAAAATATGTAAACATAAAAGTACAGAATTTAATAAAGGAAAATCACATGTTAATACCAAAAATTCTTCAGCCACATGTCTTACATATCTCTCACACCGCGTGTGACCAAGATGTGATGGAGGCCACCCAGGAACTCCCTAACCGCCAAGGATCAGGATGGATTCAAGTGTCCCCCATTTATTTATCTGTTTGCCCTACTAATATTTCAGGACTAGTGTTCATAGACAGTGCTTAACAGTGCAGGACAACAAAACTCAAGCCACAGAAAATCAACAGCATTGTTCACAGTCAATACATGTACAGTATTGCAGTTCTGTATACACTGTTGAATGCTGCCATTTAGTCAAACCGGAAAGTAATCATATTCAGTTTTTCTAGCTGTTCATCAAACCATGTCAGGTAACTAGTAAAATCGCAGTCACTTCCAGCGCTACTAGGTCTTCTGAGGTAAGGGGTAACAGGTATCAGGCATAATGGTGGTAAAAATAGTATAAATGGTGTCCCAGGACTGGGTGAATGCTGCCTTCCTCAGATGGGGTAATCCAAAAGAAAACTACAAGAAAAACAGAAATGGAAGGTGTGCAAGATAATTTAATAAATAAAAAATGCAATAATAAAAAATAATAATATAGTAAACACTTATAATTTTTTTTAATTATGAAATTATCTTTGGTAATGCACTAGGTGTGCGTGCCTTCCATTTCTGTTGTTCAACTAGTGAAATCAGTCAAATTCACAAAGTGTACAAAAGTCAGGAACAGTCCTGAGTTGTATTTCTATCAGGACATCTAGGCTTCAGGGGACTCTTAGGAACTTGTTTGTAACTTCCTCATCTGTGTTTGCGATAGCAAGGAACTTGTATATTCAAAGGCTTTGGCAACCAAGCTTCCTTAGGCTGGATTCACACCTATTCAGTTATAGTGCTTTTTGCATTTTGCAGATTAGCACTACAGTCCATTTAGCATAGTTTCCTATGGAACACGTTCTGTAATGCAAATCTGCAAAATGCAAAAAGCACTAAAACTGCATAGGTGTGAATCCAGCCTTATGGTGCAATATTTTGACAATATAACTTAAGCACAGTATTTTTGGTGCTATTGGTGCTAAAGAAAATCATCAAACAAAAACGATTGTTATTACATTAAAAAGTATTTTTGTGATTCAAAAATTCCATGTGAGACAACCAGTTTACATCTTATCCTTTAACCTAATCCAAACTCTAATGCCGCATACACACGACCGGACTTTTTCACAGACTAGGTGCGACGGTCTTCCCGACGGACTTTCGGCGGAGGTCCGATGGACTTTCGGCGGAGGTCCGATGGACTTTCTGAACAAAATGGACTTGGCCACACACGACCGGACTAAGTCAGTTCGAAAGTCCGTTCATTTTGAACGTGATGACGTAAACGAGACTAAACAAGGAAGTTCAATAGCCAGTAGCCAATAGCTGTCCATGCATCGTATTTGGTCCCTTGGACTAGCAAACAGACAAATGGTTTTCCCGATTTTTAGTCCATCGGACTTGAGTCCATCGGATAGATTTGAAACCTGTTTTATTTCTAGGTCCGTCAGACTTTTGGGGAAAAAAGTCCACTGGAGCCCACACACGATCGAATTGTCCGACGGATTCTGGTCCAACGGAAAGCCCGGTCGTGTGTACGTGGCATTAGCCTATCACTATAGCTAAATCTAACCTAAAGCTTCACCCTAACCCCAGACCTATCCCTTAGCTAACTTAGTTCTCAAACTATTACTAAAGCCACCCTAAAGTTATTTCGAAAGCCCAAAGTTTAGTTTTTGCGGTGCATTTTGTGCGTGTTTCGTTTACGTCCTTTTAAAAACACTGTATATAGTGTATTAGTAATGAGTTGGCCGGAAGGACAGCCGCCGCGTCCTTTACAACCAATGAGTCATCAACTGACAGCAGGTTCCCCTCTGACAGTTGAATGTACAAATAAGAAAAAATTCAAGAAAAAAAACCGAGTGGGGTTCCCCCAATGCATAGCAAGCCTTTGGGGTCTGGTATGGATATGGAGGAGAACCCCAAGCCAAAAAAATGGCATGGGGCCCACCAAATCCATACCAGAACCTTATCCGAGTATGCAGCCCATCAGGTCAGGAAAGGGAGGGGACGAGCGAGCGCCCCTACTAATTCATACCAGTTCACATGCCCCCAACATGGGAGGGGCCAAAGCACCTTGTCCCTTGGGCTGTGAGGGTCTGCAGGCAGGGGGATTTATCAGAACCTGGGAGCCCCTTTAACAAGAGGGTCCCCAGATTCTGCCCCCCCCCCCCCCCCTATGTGAATGAGTATGGTGTACATTGTACCCTTATACATTCACCAAAAAAAGTGTCACAAAAAGAAACACAAAGATAGTATTTGAAATTCCTTTATTAAAAAGCAGAAAATAACAACCTCCGAGGTAGATCCCATATCAATCATGATGCCCACCGCACCGCTGCACCAAAAAAAAATTTTTGGAAAAAAATGCTCTACGCTCGTTGAGGGCTGACCGCTGAATGCCTCCTCCGCCTGTCACCGACCCAGCATGCACCGCATCAAAAACACAACATTTGCATTTCAGGTGCGACTCCATTGAAGTCTATTACACGCAAAATGCAATCTGCTGCTGGAAAAAAGTCCCCGACCCTTTCCAAAAATGCACCGGCTGCAAAATGCATAGATGTGAATGTGTACCATAGGAAACCATGTTAAATGGACTGTAGTGCATTTCTGCAAACCGGAAAACGCACAAAAAAGTGCACAGTCAAAAGTGCGGTCAAAAGGGTGTTTGTTTTCGACAACAATGATGAGAATTTTTTTTTTCAAGGGACTAAATTTCAAGGAGCCAATGTGGTTTCATATGGGACATTACATTCATTACAAAATAAAATGTTAAAAGTAAATGGAATTTTGCAGTACATTCATGCAGTCATTACAGTTTGCTGTGTAAAGCCAACTTAATTAAATCTCCTGCTAGTTTTCTGGAACGAGCATTCTCATTGGAAGATTTTTCCTCTATCCCATTGTTCCAGGGACAACTCAAAAGTTAGCATTTTCCCCAATTTCAGACATATATAAAAAACTTTAACGTTATATAAAAGAGGTTGTAAACCATTTCTATTCTATTGAAAGCTGAAAAAAAAGTTTTGGTTAGATACATCCTATACCCAGTGAAGTGAACAGCCTCAATTGATACACAAAGGTTAAACAAATCTCCCTACATACGTTTTACATGTATAACTTCTGTCTTCAGCTTGCTATATTCTTTAGAATTTATCATTGTGTTAGAATTTTTACTTCCTGATTCAGCTGTAGGAGTGTATTCTTGGCTTACACTGTATGCCAGCTGATTGGAGGAAAGGCACCCCCCCCCCCTCCACATAGGCTGAGGAAGGAAGATACTTTCAGAGCTGTGCTATGAAAAGACAAGTTCTCTGCTATTCTATTTATAGCACCCATCCGACACAAATCTCAGGCTGGTTTTATCTCCAATTTCTGAGAACTTGTCAGAAGTTATTATGCTGATAAAAGAGGAACGAAACAGTAGAAAGACATGAGACAGTTGGAGAGAGATAAGTAAACACTACAGATAGATGTGCCCAGGTCAAATTTCATGAATCTGGTTTACATCCACTTTCAATAAAACGAGTATGTGTGCTTAAAGTGGTTCTAGAGGCTCAAGGTTTTTGACCTTAATGCATTCTCTGCATTAAGATTAAAAAAAACTTCTGTGCGACAGGATCCTCCCCCCCCCCCCCCTTATACTTAGCTGAGCCCGATCTCGATTCAATGCTGTGCCCCATTGGCTCCCACTGCTGTCAATCAAATCCTGTGATGTGGGAGCCGGGGTGGGGCAGAGCCATGCTGCCTGTTTCTATAGATGCAGGCAGTGTGCCTCAAGATCAGAGTGCCCCGATAGGAAGCAGCATTCTATGGGGGCACTCGCCCAAATAGGTAGAGCCAGCAGCACCAGCGGGGGGCCCCAGAAGAGGAGGATCAGGGCTGCCCTGTGCAAAACGATTGCACAGAGTAGGCAGGTATGACGTATTTTGTTATTTTTTAAAAAAAAGAGAAGGTTTACAGTCACTTTAAATATATTTTTATATCAGTCTTCTTGTTCTTTTGTAAATCAATACTTAGACTAGGTAGAGGAAGGTCAGCACTCTTATCCAACCTTTAAAGTTTAGGGTTTAGTTATTTTTAGAATTAGAGGTTAGATTTAAATGTATAGGTTAGGTGTAGGGGTAGTTTCAGGTAAAAAGGTTCAGACTTGATTTGAGGTCGATTCACGTTAAAGGTAAGAGTTAGGTATAGCGTTAGCAGTACATGTATCTGAAACACATACATGTGAACCGTCTTACTTAAAATGTAAAAATTTTGCTGTGCATGAAGGTAAAAAAAAATCTGTGTGCAGCAGCCTCCCTAATATGTACCTGAGCCCCTTCATGATCCAATGATTTGCACGAGAGCCTTGGCTCTCCGGGGACTCCGGGGGGGGGGGAGGGGCCGAGCCGTGACTCTGTGTGCGAATGGACACACAGAGCAGCGGCTCAGGAGCTAGTCTGCAAACAGCTTGCTCTGGGGGCACTTGGCAGGAGGGAGGGGCCAGGAGCACCGGCGGGGTGCTCCAGAAGAGGAGGATCGTGGCTGCTCTGTTGAAAACCACTGCACAGACCAGGTAAGTATGACATGTTTGTTATTTTGTTTAAAAAAAAACTTGACTTTATTATCACATAAAGCAGTATACTGTAGTTGGTCGCTAGCATGTCCCAGCCAGTGGCTGAGCAACGAAGCGGTAGAAGCACACAAATGAGGTCATCTCTTTGCTTTTGCCTCTTGTAAGCATGTTCAGGAATGAAGGCAGTACTGAGCAAGGTAATACAGCCAAGGTTAAATCTGGGGAAAACATTTTTTTTAGACATTTGCTATGTGAATTGGCTTTTACCTCTAATGATGGGTGCCCCGTCTGTGGATGGTGCTGTGAAAATATCAGTTTCATTCCTCTCAGACACTACTGTAAGCTGTGAACTTTCAACACTAAAATTGACTGTTCCGAAGGCCACACTTTGGTTTTTTAGCCCTCTTTTGTTACTTGCCCCATACGTAGGCACTTTTTTCTCCTCTTCCATTGTTTGCTATCTGCACTTTCTACCCTGATTGGCCCATTTTTACCGTAAAGGCTCCGAAATTACCAGATTCCGAGATTGAGTTATAACTATACCTCGAGTACCCATAGCTCCTAACTGGCTATCCTTGAATGTCCAGGGTCTCAAGTCACCCCAGAAGTGGGCCAAGGCCTTCTGGAACCCCTTTTCCCACAAAATTGATGATGCGTGTCTCCAAAGGAACACATTTTGCCTCTTCCTCTATTCCTCAGTACTTTGATGCATTATACCAACAAACTTTTCATGTCAGCAAGCAACAGGGAGTTTTAGTAGCCTTTCCAAGGAGAGTTTCTTTCATCTGTCACACGTCCTTCTCAGATCCCCAGGGAGGGTAAATATTGTTACTGGGTTCCCTTATGGGAACATCCTGCACCTATTATCACCCCAATGAGAGACTGTTGCCCTTTTTGTCTTATCTTTTTAATGTGATCCACATCCATTCAAATGGCACTCTCTTCATCTGTGACAATTCCAACTCAGTCTTGAACCCTAAATTTACTCACTCCTTCATGAGTGTGTCACACTCAGAAACTCATTTGAAGTCCTGCAGGGATCTTCTAGAGAACTTTGGTCTTTTTGACATCTGGATGGAACTCCACCCCATTTCTAGAGGATACTCCCACTACTCCCACCCCCACGCTCAGTATTCTCATGTTGACCATGCGTATGCCCAACAACAGTTTACCCCCATGTCATGTCTGCCTCGATATTAACAGTGCCCTGGTCTGATCACAATCCCACCCTGACAATGTGCAGGTCTCTTCTGCTTAAACCTCCCACTATTTCATGGTTTCTAAATTACTCATTATCCCATCTAAGTACCATGGAGGAACTGCGTGTTAAATCTGAGGAATAGTTTAAGCTCAACATTGACTATGTATATTCTTCTGTTACCCTGTGGGAAGCCTAGAAAGTGATAATTCAAGGTCTTATTTAACAAGCCTCTAAACGCAAAAAAGAAAGAGGGGTCCACATAGCACACCTAGAATCTGAGCTGGATACAGCCACTGCTCAGTTGAAACAGCATCCTATAAAACAAAATAGAGCAATTGTTGAATGTTTCTGTGCAGACCCCCACCTGATAGGATGGGCTGAGCGCCATCTTCAATGGACCAAAATAAAGTTCTGTGCTAACTGTAACAAAATTGGCTCAATAATGTTAACCAATAAACTGCAATCATTTTCCCCTCGTCGACTGACCATCTCCTTCAGAACAAAGTTTCAGGTGTACATCTAATTCAACAAAAATTCTGGAAAAATTTCAACACCATCTGGTGCAGCTTTACTTTCTCTCATGAGAACAGCATTTTAGGGACCTGGACATGTTGTTGACTAAATCCTCACTCCCCAACCTTAAGACGGCTTCCCACAAAGCCTTAAGAGTGAGTGTTATGTAACGAGAACCCTGTCAAGGTATTAAGGAATTAAAACCCCATAAGTGCCTAGGCCAGACGGCTTCACAGACGTATTCTATAAGAAACTTCCAGACGTCATAGTTCGACACCTTACCACTATGTTCAATAACCTTAGGAATGGAGACAACCTTACTTCTAATATGCCACGGGCATCTATAGTTATGCTCTCTAAGTCAGACAAGTATACTCAATCTTGGACTAATTTTCATCCAATCTCATTACTGAAAGTAGGCATAAAACTACTGGCCAAGATTCTTGCAAATCATCTTAAGGACCAATAAGAACCAGGTGGGCTTTGTCTCCCTCGGACAGGCAGACAACATTTGATGGACCATCCTTCTCACACACATGGCAGGCCAGAGATCTCAGCAGTTAATGTTGATATCTCTCTACTAAGCGTTTGACACTCTTTCTTGATCCTATCCTAGAGCGGCTTTAAACCACACCCCTTTCCTATTTATAGAGAAACGCAACAAAGGTGTTCCCTGTCACCCCTTCTGTTTTTAATATCTCTAGAACCCCTAACAGCTCATATGTGAGCAGATGTAAACATTGCAGAGGTGGAGTTGACAGGTGTATCACATAAGCTTGCTATTTTTTGGACTATATGTTAAGTTACGCTACGTCCCCACATACTTCTTTGCCCAACCTACTATTTCTTATGAACTAATTTGTGTCTCTCTCGGGCCTCCATGTGAATCTGACCAAATCACATTGCTTGAATGTATCCCTGTCAGAAGCTGCATACTAATCCTTACCTCCCATTTCAATGGTTCACCTCAATCCCATATCTGGGCATAAATCCCACCCCTTCCTATCACTCCTTATATGAAGCTAATTATCCCCCTCTCATCAATTCTTTGAAACACTTACTGGATACTTAATTGAAATGTTCTTTCTCCAGAAGTTGCTGTACCCATTTAGGGTCCTTACAATTCCTGTTCCACTCCATGTCCTTCATTCTCTGCAACAACCTATTCTTAAATTCATGTGGGGCTCTACTAGGCTGAGATTGAATAAACAGCTGTTTTAGAAACCTAAATGTAAGGGAAGACTAGGGGTCTCTAATGTCTCTTACTACTAAAAAGCAGAACAGATTGCCCCCTTAGTCTAACTAAATGTGAGCAAAGTGGCTCCCCCGTGGACTTCTATTGATGTGCTGGACACTGACCCCATCCCCCTTTCCTCTATGCCTTGGATTCCCCTCCACTGTGCCCTAAGCCCTTCTACTTGTTTTTGACCCATACCCTAACAGTTTGGGATTTGATTAAATATTCTGCCCAGTTACTGTCCCTACACCTCCCACTCCTGCCATTCTTTATTTGCTCTCTTTTTCCACTGGGGATGGATAATCCCCAAAGCGACCAATGGTGGAGGCAAAAAGGCCTCACAACAGTTCAATCCTTATTGACCACACAGGTCATTCATTCTTTTCAGCAACTTCGGAACTCCCAAATCCATATTTTTTTTTAATCCTTAACCATGAATTACAATTGGTCTACAACCGCAACAGCCTTTGAGTCCAGATATTGTACAAACACTACAACTCAGGGTCTCATTTCTCTGCTATATTCCTCCATTCCGGGCAATATTAACATACAGGCCCCATTGTACTGTTCAAAATGGGAACACATCTCTATACTGTCCTAACCACTGAGGTCTGGAATAATATGTGGAAAGCTCAGTTTAAATCATCCCGAAACATGATAGCTCTAGAAAATTATGTCACAATGGAATTTTAACCCCAGCTAGGATAGCAAAAGGCTTATCCACCTATCCACTATGCTGTTTCCAGGGCTATTCAGACTTGGGCAACATGAAACACTTCTGGTAGACATGCCCCAAGGCTAGAAAGCTGTGAACCATAGTCAATATGGTTCTCCATATCAACCTACATTAAAACCCCAGGGAAGCATTTCTACATAAACCAGTAGAAAATGTGACCCCGACGAGAGTGCATACTTATCACAGTCATTTTCATGCCAATGAAACAGACAATCTCAAGGGTGTGGAAGTCACTGATGCTTAGATTTGAAGAGGTTGAGTCGTATACAGGACACACTTATCAAAAAGAAACTAACAGCGATCTTTAACAATTCACACAACAAATTTTTACACACCGGCAGGCTTGGCTCGACCATTTTCCATCTTCACAGCTCACCACCGGCTTCTTGAAAAAGTAACTAAAGTGTCATGGAATTTTGTTTGGCATGCTTGAGCCCCTGGGGCACCCCCCATCCCCTCGTATTTCTACCATACCCTGCTCTTCCTTTTCAGTTCTCCCTGATTCTTCGCTGTCTTTCTAATATTCCATTCTTTTCTCTTTTTCCTTAACCTCACCCCCCGGATGTTCTCTCCGTCATACAGGTAATTTTCCTTTTTTCTCTCTTCAATAGCTGCATTAGAACTATACCAAGTAGGCACTACCTCGCCTCATGTTGGCCATTCATTTGTGACATTTCTTGGATTGCATCTTAGATAGGTATACCATTCTCAGTTTGTTGGTATTACTACATCAGGGACTATCCTTCCACCACCTGTTGATTGATGTACCATTTGTACAATGTGGAGATAACCCACATTGTTGGTATTTATATTATTTCTTTCTGTACAGAGGGTTGGACTTTTGCATAGCCATATTTATATGCCCTTAATTATACTGTCTATGTGTGATATTCTTCTGTTCCTTTTTTAATAAAAAAAAAAGTAAAAGAAAAAACTAACAGCTCTAGTACAATGAAGGATTGTGGATCACTCACTCTCCACCTTCCTCTCTTCTTTTCTCAGACTACAAGGTGTTTTGTTAATGGACAAGGGGAGAGGAGGGGTGGATAAATGTCACAAACTCCCCTCATCCATTCACAAACCACTTTGTATTCTGCGATAAGATTAAAAGACATTTTGTGAATGGACAAGGAGAGAGGACGGTCAGAGTTCAGCATTAAATATAAAGATGACTGCATCCCTCAGCAGCTTCTTCAAGTCTCGGGACCCTTTCACAACAGTACAGCTCTTTGTGGTGTGTTTAACACACAATGGTGGATCAAAAGCCACTGCAGCATTTTTGCTAGTGTAGTGCACTGCAATACAGTAGGCTGCAACATGAGTACTGGAAATGGGACTTCAGCCAAACAATGCACATAACTTGTTACTGCAGCACAATATGAATGGACCTGTTTTCTCCCCTGCCCCGATCTTGTAAGGCAGCGGTGTCAAACTCTATTTTATCGAGGCCCGCATCAGCAGTGTGATTGTCTTCAAAAGACCAGTTGTGTCTGTAAGCCCTTGTACACACGGTCGACATTCTGACAACGAAATCCGTTGGATTTTGTCCGACGGATTTTGTCCGAAACTGTTGCATACACACGGTCGGACAAAGTTGTTGGAAAATCTGATTGTACATAACGTGATGACGTTATTTCATTATGATGGGACTACGTTCAGGCTAGTAGCCAATAGCTTTGGTCTAGGAATTTGATCTGAGCACTTTGTCCGTCGGAGTAGGCTACACATGATCGGAGTATGTCCGATCGGAGCAGTTTGTCGGAAAATATTTCCAGTTGGAAAATTTGGTCCGACGGATATTCCGACGGAAACAGTCCGATGCATACCACACACAGTCGGAATATCCGACAAAACGCTCCGATCGGACACATTCCGACGGAATCTCCGACCGTGTGTACAAGGGCTAAGACTAGATGTCCAGAGCACACTACACCACTTTCATCAAATGTCAAGATGCACCTCCACCATCAGATGTCAAGAATCCCCCACCCTCCTTTACATCACAGTGCACCCCCTTACTTTGTTCTGGGGTCTGAGCTGGGAAGCAGAAACTTCAGGGTCTGGAGGATCAGAGGAGAGCTTAAAACAGCTGCTGGAGTCTGAGAATGCTGAGACAAGCAGAGGTGAAGACGAGGGGGTGCTGCAGCTGCACAGAGAGGTGCAGAATATGTAGGAGGAGTTCTGTCCTCCTCTCTACTGCCGACCGCTGAGATGGGGGGAAGAGATGAGCCTCTCCGCGGCTGCATGGAGAAACATGGTTTCTGTCCCCCTGACTACGGAAACAAGGTGGAGACAGAGACAAAGAGCATGCCGCGCCTGCAGGAGAGGTGCAAGGGTCACATGAAATGGCCGGGGGGGGGGCGGATTCAGCCCCTCTGGCCTTGTGTTTGACACATATGCTGTAAGGTATCACTTATCACTAAGATCCCTTTCGCAATGAGCCACAGACAGCATTAGCATTATAGCGCCGCTAGTTCTAGCAGAGCTTTACTGTTGTTTTAGCGGTGCTATTTGACGGCTAGCAGGGGAGATTTTAATCCCTACAAGTAGCCGAGGAAAGGGTTAAATTAGCCCGTGTAGCGTCGCTGCCGAATCGTTTTGCAGGCTCTTCGGCAGCGGTGATCATTCATTTCAGTGGGCAGGATCGGTGGAGGAACGGTGTATACATTGCTCCCGCACCGTCCCAAAGATGCTGCTTGCAGGACTTTTGTTACCATCTTGCAAGCGCACCACTCCAGTGTGAAAGCCCTTGGGCTCTCACACTGGGGCTGCAGGGGAGGCATTTTTCAGGCACTTTACAGGCACTATTTTGAACCCTTTAGCGCCTGAAAAATGCCTCCAGTGTGAAAGGGGTCTAACTAGATTGCACAGCCAAAATGTGTTTCCTGATCTTTTGCTAACATTCATCCACCTGGCCCAGAATCTATACCAGATTTAGGTCCTATTTGTGTGCAGTGGCTGCAGTTTAATGTAATACATACAAACCACACTTTTTCTTATCATTTTCATGAATTTTAAAGTCCTGTATTGTGTACACACTTGTACATGTGTACATACAAAATGTATGAATTTTAGTACATACATGTGGATGCCAAACAAAAAAGACAAAACAATTATTTAGTGGTATATATTTAGTACATAAAATACTTTGAAATTACATTAAAGTCAACAATATGTGTTTTTTTTTATTCAATCTTCATAAAACTTCAGAAAAATATAACATTTATATTTTCTTCTTTTCTTGTTTCATTTCTATTATTTAGGTACTTTTAGTATTTGCCAAAGAAGATAGCCAGAGTAATGGATTCTGTTGTGCGTGTGAGAAAGCGGGCTTTAAGTCTAACATTGCTAAGACACCAGAATCTGCTTTGGAAAGCTTTTTAGATAAACATCATGAAATTATCATTATCGATCATAGACAGACACGATCTTTTGATGCAGAAGCTCTATGCAGGTATGTAATGTAACAGATTCCATTGTTTCAGCAACGTTGTGTATTTTATTATTACTTTCTATAGGATTGTACCTCTTTTTAGGTAGTTGTAGAGTTTATTTCCTTCTTGTAGCACAGACAAGCCTTGAATCTGTCAATAGTCTCAATTCTTTAAGTTATATCAATTGTTATTTGACATACTGACCCTTATTTTCAGCATTAAGGGCTAATCAGTACAGAAAATTGATAATCGCAACGCTTAAAATGCCAATAGTTATGGAATTTAACACATTTGCCATATCTTATTGACTCAACACATGTCCTGCTTTGTATTGCCTAAACAGAACAGCCTTTTGGCCTGAAGCTAGCGACTCTAAATTGCAGTATATGATATAAAATACCTACTAAAATAGGAGATGAACTTGTTTTTCACTATTTTACATTGACAGCTGAATTAGGACTGGTTCACACCTGTGCAGCTTTGAAATCGCACTACTTGAGCACACAAATGCGATTTGCACTGCCGATTTCATTGCGCCTTGCAACTTCATGTAACAGAAGTCTATGCAGGTCACAATAAATTGGTAAAAAGTAGTGCAGGAACCTTTTTCATCATCGATGCGTCATGAGTCACGCGATATGAACAATTCCGTTGTTGGCAATGGGGTGCAACTTGTCATGCGATCTGGAATTGTTAAATCGCATGAAAGATCACAACGATGTGAACGAGGGCTTATGTTTAAAAACCATACTCAGCAGCCCAACAAATTTAACATTGTCTTGTGCCAACTGCCGCTCTCAGCACTCCGGGTCCCACCCTGCCATCTTCTCCTTTCATGCCATCAAGAGGCCAGCTGTCTTTTCTGGGTTCTTTCATTGCAGTGCGGTACAGATTGCCCTATGTATGGACAATGCAGTGTACTTTGACCAGAACCTTCCTGGGGTACATAACGTCCATATCCCAAGAGGCTTCGGGTGGGTGTTGCCATTCTAGCCCAGGTGAGAAATCCAGAAGTGCAGTTCAAGGATTCACTTGAAAAGTATCTACCCCCTTCTCTCCTCAAAAAAGTATTATCCAATTGTGTGTTTGTGTTTGTGGGTGGAGGGGGTCAGGAGTCATAGATGGGGGTCTTATTTAAGTTCTCATGGAATTTTCATTTTTGCTTAAGTTTGAGGAGAAGATACATAGATAGATATATAGATAGATAGATAGATAGATAGATAGATAGATAGATAGATAGATAGATAGCTCTATATAGCACCTACACTAATGTTCCTAGACTTTAAAATGCATTCCCAGCCAGAAATCTGCAGACACTCTACCACCCACTTTTCAGAGCTCGAGGCTGGGTTCACACTTATGCGAATTGGATGTGTGTTCCAATTTGAATCACAGGAGACTGTGACCGGCTCTCAATGGAGCCCATTCACACATCTCCGGGGTGGCCGTGGAACGCACATCAGAAGGGTCCTGTGCGTCTTTGACTCAGTTTCAGGTTCGATTTCAGGCAAAAATTTGGACCTGAAATGGTGAACAGGGACGCAATGGACTCCCTGCTGTGCCCCACGGCTGCTCATAGTGTGAACCCAGCCTTAGCATTGAGCAGCCAATCACCAGGCCTGAGAGAAGTCACAGGGAGGAGGAGCGTGTTTACCAAATACTGACTTTCAGAAAGTCAGTATTGCCAGAAGATTTTCAGGGTCTCTGGCTGCAGGTAAGGGCACCCGGGAATCATAGCCAAGAAGGGTGCAGACCAAGTTTACATTGTTCAATATTTATACAGGTTCATTCTTTAACCCCCCTGGCGGTATTCCCGAGTCTGGCTTGGGGTGAATATTTTGTACCATTAGTGGTAACCCCGAGCCAGACTCGGGGCCGCATCGCTTACTTACCTTCTCCCCTGGATCCAGCGATGTCCCCCCGCTGTACGGGCGAGCAGTCCTCTGCTCGATGTATCACATCGCCGGGCTTCGTTTCGTGCGAGCGTTGTGGTGCACGGGGACAAAGAACGGCGCCAAATTCAAAAAGTAAAACACACACATTACATCCCCCTTTGTCCCTAGTGGTCTGTCCTGTGTCCTGCATGTAGTTTTATATTATAAAAACTGTTCTTTCTGCCTGGAAACTGGAGATTGTCCATAGCAACCAAAACTGTCCCTTTACATCAAAAATGATTATAGACCAGCTAGAAAACAGCGATAATAAATTGGAATCACTCGCAGAATTGATCGATAATGATTTGTGGGGAGATCCGTCATCAAATACTGAAAAGTAATGACAGTGACAATTCTGCAACTGAGCAAATTTCAGTGTTTTTGATTTGATTACATTATTGAATATTTTTTATTATTGTTATATTATTATTTTGTATAATTATTTATAGTTATTTATTATATTATAATTTATGATTTCATTTTTCAAACTTTGTCATACCCGGGATGTTTTCTAGACTCTGGTTTGGACAGATTTAAGTGAGTTATTCCTAAGAATTACAGGACTACAATATAAAACGCCAAATTTTTATGCAAAATAATTGTACCGCTTTCAGCACCTAAAATCAGAAATAATCGTACCACCAGGGAGGTTAAATGAGTGTATAATGAAATCTTTATACTTTCTAAAGTATCCTCAGGAAGGATGTGCTGGAACTGGAGAGAATCCAAAGAAGGGCAACAAAACTAATAAAGGGTCTGGAGGACCTTAGTTATGAGGAAAGGTTGCGAGGACTGAACTTGTTCTTTCTGGAGAAACGATGCTCAGGAGGGGACATGATTTAAATTTATAAATACCATACTGGTGACTCCACAATAGCGATAAAAGGGAAGGGAATTTAATAAAACACGCTGCCATTCACTAAAATTAACCTTAAACTGCATAGAGGGTTCTTTACTGTAAGAGCGGTAAGGATGTGGAATTCCCTTCCACAGATGGTGGTCTCAGTGGGGTGCATCGATAGTTTCAAAAAACTATTAGATAAGCACCTGAACGACCTCAACATACAGGGATATACAATGTAATACTGACATATAATCACACACATGGGTTGTACTTGATTGTGTCTTTTTTTTCAACCTACTATGTAGCTACTTACCAAATACTGAATATATTTATTTTAACAAGATATATTTATTTTGTCAAGATTAAGCATACATATTTACTATTACTTTCAAGACAGTTACAGACCCCAGCATTGGGGGGTTATGCTAAAATCTTTTTGGCCGTCCTTAACCCTAAACTGAGCAATCTGCTGATGAGTTGCTTTTTTTTTTTTGCTTGGTGCACAGCAAGACACAACAGTTTTGCTTTCTACAGTATTCTTTGTAGTGGGGATTACTGTCTTTTCTAGAAGTTGGAAACCGTTACACTTCTGACCTGCCAGCTGAGTTCACACATGAGCCAGCTGTGATAATGTCTGCCACTGTTAAGCTTTGTTGCACATTTACTTTGTCGTGCAGTTTTTGCTTTCCTTCCATCGTCTTTTTCCTTAATTTTTTCTCTGGTGAAAGAAGGTTTCCTCTCAGCTGCAGATATCTCTTGCTTCCAGGTAAGTGGTCTCTAGCAACAGGTGCAAGTCAGAACTTAAAGCTGAAGTTCACTGTTACTACAGTGATTTCCACTAGCTTCCTTGTCCAATGTGGAGTGGGTGCCCTGCTGCTTACTGAACACTAGAGGTCGTTTGCTCAGTATAGGCACCACTCAGACAACACTTTTCATTTTCTCAGTGAATGTAAAGTGTTCTCTGATTAGATGAAGTGGAGATCACGATGTCGCCGCCCCATCTCTTCACTCTTTGCTTTCTTTCAGTAAATGCTCTCCAAATTGCACCCAAACTCAGCGAGCGACCTCCTGTGTTCACAATGCAGCAGAGAAGCCAATGTAAGTATGTGCACTGCAGTATCTGCCATATCTGTGAAATCCTTCTGGAAATCACTGTAGTAGGCACTGGCACTGCAATGATCTCCACTTCCTTCGGGAAGCTGTGCTGATTGTCTGCTCTGCTGCATTGTGAACACAGAAGGTCACTCGCGCAGCATGGGTGCCATCTGTAGAACACTTTGCATTTACTCAAAGAAAGCAAAGTTTGGAGAGGTTGGGCAGTGACATCATGCTCTCCACTTCATCGAATCAGACAACACTTTGCATGCTTTGAGAAAATGGAACCTGTGCTAAGTGAGCAACCTCTGGTGTTCAGTAAACAGCAGAGCAGCCAGTGCCCTCTACAGTGATTTTCAGCTTCCACACGGATCCCACAGGTATGGCACATACATACCCACATTGCTCCAAACTGGACCAAGGTAATTATCAGTGACGGCTGGTGTTCAAATTTTTTTTGGGGGGGGGGGGGGGGCTGGCACAAACGAACTGAAAAATACTGAAACAAAAACATCTATTGCAGTCACTGTGCCATCAATTGCAGACACACTGCCCATCATATGCAGCCACTTTGCCCATCATATGCAGCCAACTGTGCCCAGCAAATGCAACCACTCTGCCCATCATTTGCAGCCACTGTACTCATCATATACAGCCACTGTGCCAATCATATGCACCCTCTTTGCCCAGCAAATGCAGCCAACTCTGCCCATCATATGCAGCCACTGTGTCCATCATATGCAGCCAGCTGTGCCCATCATATGCAGCCAGCTGTGCCCATCATATGCAGCCACTGTGCCCATCATATGCAGCCTCTGTGCCCTATCAATTGCAGCCATTGTGCCAATAATATGCAGCCTCTGTGCCCATCAAATGCAGCCAACTGTGCCCCATCAATTGCAGCCTATGTGCCCATAATATGCAGCCACTGTGCCGAGCAAATGCAGCCAACTGTGCTCCATCAATTGCAGCCACTGTGCCAATAATATGCAGCCACTGTGCCAATAATATGCAGCCACTGTGCCCATCATATGCAGCATCTGTGCCCATCATATACAGCCTCTGTGCCCATCAAATGCAGCCAACTGTGCCCCATCATATGCAGCCTTGGTACCCATAATATGCAGTCACTATGCCCAGAAAATGCAGCCAACTGTGCCCCATCAATTGCAGCCACTGTGCCCATCAATTGCAGCCTCGGAGGCCCATAATTTTCAGTCACTATGCCCATCAAATACAGCCAACTGTGCCCCATCAATTGCAGCCTCTGTGCCAATAATATGCAGCCACTGCATATTCCATTTGCTTTGCTAACACACCTGGGTGGACTGCGAGCACAATGGTTTGTGCTCGCAGTTCACCTTTTTTGAAGCCTTCTAGAACCTATGGCTCTAATCAGGTGCTTCAAAAAGACACCCCCCGGTGCTGTAATTCAGGCACCCACAGAGGGTGTGGCTGGAGAGAGGGGGCAGCGCCCGTGCGCCCTTAACCCCCCTAGCGGTAATCCCGAGTCTGGCTCGGGGTAGGAATATACTGACAGGAGCGGTAACCCCGAGCCAGACTCGGGATGGCTTCGCTCGATGCAGGGGAGGACACAGGGAGCGTAACTCACCTTGTCCCCTGGATCCAGCGATGTCCGCCGCCCTGTGCGATCGAGCTGTCCTCCGCTCATTTCATAGTGCCGAATGCCGCCGAGCTCCGTTCCCTGCAACGTTACGGCGCACGGGAGCGGAGAACGGCGGCAAATTCAAAAAAGTAAAAACACACTAAACACACACAGCACTGTAATCTTACAGATTACAGTGCTGTATTAAAAAATACACACCCCCTTTGTCCCTAGTGGTCTGTGCAATGCCCTGCATGCACTTTTATATTATAAATACTGTTTTTTACTGCCTGGAATTTGGAGATTGTCCATAGCAACCAAAAAGTGTAAATTTTTCAGTGTTTTAGGATTTTATTACATTATTGAATCATTTTTATTATTCTTTATTATATTATAAACTTTATCATACCCGGGATGTCTGCTAGACTCTGGTTTGAACAGATTTAAGAGCGTTATTCCTAAAGCCGCGTACACACGGGCGGATTGTATGGCCTACTTAGTCCGCCATACAATCCGACGGACAGTCCGTCCTACTTTCGAATGAACGGACTTGACCACACACGGATGCACAAACAGTCCGTCGAAAGCTTGCGCGATGACGTGTACAGCACGTACGACGGGACTAGAAATAGGAAGTCCAATACACAGCAATGCAACCTTTCGCCGTGTAAATCCTTTCTGAGCATGCGCCATTCTTAGTCCGTCGAACTAGCCTACTGACGAGCGGATTGTCCGCTGAAACCAAAGTATGACGGACAGTATTTCGAAAAATCCGAAATACTTAGTACGCCAGACTGCACGCCGAAAAAGTCCGCTGAAGCCCACACACGAGCGGACTGTCCGCTGAAATGTGTTTCGACGGACTAAGTAGGCCATACAGTCCGCCCGTGTGTATGCGGCTTAAGAATTACAGGACTACAAAATAAAAGCCAGATTTCCGTGCAAAATAATTGTACCGCTTTCAGCACCTAATTCCAGACTGAATCATACCGCCAGGGAGGTTAATGGATGCACCACCACTGGTAATTATGTAAAAAATGCCATATCTAAACTTTAATTTTTTTTTTTTCAATTCAACTGGCTTTTTATTGGTACATTCAATAAACAGTACCAATAGTAAGAACATTATCACAGTAAACGTCAGTGAGGGTAACAATAATTACATCATAAGGCATAGAAGAAGACATCCCATGTAGAGAGGAGATTGCATTTAGAAATAATAGGGGGTTTACAGTCCAGGGTAATACGACAGAAAATATAGAAACATAGCTTGCATGGTATAGCAAATATTCATCCTTCTCATGGTTCCCACTCCACTGAGAGTGATATTAGGAACTCAACAATTAGTATATAAAAAACAAGTATATGGAGGGGGCTTCATTATATAGTCTCCGGGGCTTGTAACCACTTATCCCAAATTTTACCATATTTGGAAGGACAACCTCTATGTAGATACATTTGTTTTTTGTATTTTAAACCATTATTTACTTCCATTAGCAACATTTTAAACTCAGGTGGGGTAGGCCTCATCCACTGTTTCGCTATGGTTTTTCTAGCAGAGAACAGCATTTTATTTAGGAATATCTTGATTAATTTTTTGATGTCTGGTTCTGGGTATATGCCTAGTAGGCACAATTTGGGGTTTAATGTGATGCCCATGGCGTCATGCAGGAATTGGACTACTTGTGCCCAAAAGCCCTGCATCTTAGGACGATCCCAGATCAGATGGTAGAATGTGCCCGAAGCCACATGGGACAGTTGGCGGTTTAGTCCTGTTTGTACCTCGACACTCTAGTTGGGGTAAGGTATGCCCGATGGGTGATGTATATCTGTGTGAGGCGATCTGACAATTTGGGGGATACCAGTTTGCAATGGTCTAGGGCTTCACTCCATTCCTCATCTTTGAGTGCCCCAACATTTTCCTCCCACCTACCCTTCAGTGCATAAGCTGACCTGCTCGCCAAGGGTGTGATTAACATTTTATAAGATGTAGACATCTGTTTTTTGGGATCCAAGCTACATATTAGGCCACAAAGGGGTTCACTTCAAGTGGGGTAACACCAGCTGAGAATTGCATTCTAAAAGTGTGATGAAGCTGAAGATAATGTAAAAATAGTGGAATGCTATTTCTCTTAGCATATCGAATTGTTTTAGATCACCATTAGAGATCAAGTGACTTGGGTAGTATACGCCCTTAGATCTCCATAGTTCCGAGTCTGGTAGGGAGCGAAACTCCGGCAGGTCAAGGTTAAACCAAAGGGGAATGTGTTCATGCAGTGATGGTGGTTGCATTTTGGTCATCATTATGTCTTTGGATAAGTTGAGATTTTGCGTTCGACCGATAATGGTTACAAGGGGGTCCCTGGTTGAGTGGGACCACTTGGTGCAAAAGAAGGTTAAGAATCTTGCTCTATCAGTTTTCGCAATATGGAACAGTTGTGATAGTTGCATTGCCAAATAATACATATTGAGGTCAGGCAGTGCTGTCCCTCCCAAATCAGTGAAGTTCTTCAATTTTTGCCATGGAAGTTTATGCCTACCTTTCCCCCATATGAATGTTTTGAGGATAATTTCCATCGCTTTGAAGTGCCGAAGCACCAGACATACTGGGGGGTGCCAGAGTATATTTACTAAACTTCAGCTTTAAGGTGATATTTGCATTATCATTCTAGTTTAAAATATATGATTTGTAAATATCCTGTTTTAGCTTTTTATAATTACATGTCAGAACTGTTGGTATCGAGTCTTCATTTTCTGTTATCAGCGTTAGCATGGCTGCCATATTTGAGTAGCCTCAGTCTGCACAGAGAGATAACTTCCTTATACTTCTTTCCTTAAACTATGAAGACTTGTGACACTCCAGGTACAGATAGCTCTGTCTAAAGTCAGTAATGTGATAGAGGGGTTCTGCTAATATCACACATCATATGACCTGAATACTTGAAGGACTAGGAATATTTTCTCAGCAGAAGAAAACATTTAGTAGGCAGGACTGGGCTGCCTATACCAGAAAATTTAGAAAACGTTTAAAATATTGAGTGTGCAGAACAGACCTTTGGAAGGGTTTTTTATCAACAAAGATCTGTTTTAACAACTATTGCCAAAGTGCAGACTATCCTTAGGGTTTTGTGGTTGAGTCCATCAAAGCTTGCCACAACACAGAAGGAAGAGAGGAGACTTGACAATAGTGCAAAATAAATGCTTGCCAAAGATTCACTTACTTTCAAGTCACAAGTTACCTGCAAGCAAGATGATTCTACAGCTAGCTGGATTAACAGTTTAAGGTGAACCTGAGAATTGACTTGATATCATTGACACAATGCTAGAACTGTAATGCCGCGTACACACGATTGGAATTCTCGTCGGAAAAAGCTCTGATGGTTTTCCGATGGAATTCGGCTCAAGCTGTCTTGCCTACACACGGTCACATCAAATTCCAATCATTTATAATGCGGTGACGTACCACACGTACGACGTGACTAGAAAAAGGAAGTTCAATAGCCAGTAGCCAATAACTTCTGTCTCGTAGTTGAATCTGAGCATGCGTGATTTTTGGTGTGTCGGAATTGCATACACACGATCGGAATTACCGATAGAACGTTTTTCCGTCGGGAAAATTGAGAACATGCTATCAATTTTTGGCTGGCGGAAATTCAGACAGCTAAATTCCGATGGAGCGTACACGCGGTCGCATTTTCCGATGAAAAGCTCTCATCTGTCTTTTTATGGCCGGAATTCCGATCGTGTGTACGCGGCATAAGACTGGTCTTCTTGCCCAGAGTGCAGGGTTTTCCCTTTCCTCCCAAAAACACCCATCCAAATCATACTCTTGGTCCCTGACATTATATATACCTTCTTCAGTGCCACTACTCTTTTTCTCTTCAGCCATTAGTCATTAACCATAGGAAGAGTTGTAGCACAGGTTTGATTAGTGAAATCCAGCTACTGGGAAGATGGCAAGCCAAAGTACCAGACAAGGTATGTTTAATGTCCCACAATAGGATGTTTAGACAGCAGTGTGGTAGGAGATGCTCACATGGTGGCTTCTTTCCCCCTTCTTGACCTTTTTTAAACCTCCTTGCTATTTTCCCATGCTTCCACTCAGCACAAAGTATGCTGTGGAATCATCCAACCCTTAAGCTGGCCATACAAGGGTAGAAGTTCTTAAAAAACAAGAATTCTATTTGGAACATTTGTTCAATTTTCTAACAGTTAATGGGTACTCTTGTTTTTGACCATAGCAACAAAAAAACTCATAGGAGCAGGATGGAAAAATGTTCAAGAATTAACCCAATTCTATCAGCATTGTGATTTTCATTCAGGAAATTCCATGCATTCAAAAATCAAATGTTAAACAGAATTTAACATAAGTTAAGCCTACGATGGTATTATTGAATGTACTGATGACCTGTTTCAGTTGAAAATTTAAAATAAATTCTACCAAATTATGGCCAGCTGTAGGTGTTTTCTAAGCACCTTTATGTTCAGGAGTGTCTTAGATAGCCTTAAAGGAGAAGAACAGCCAAAGCTCATTTGGCTGTACTTCTCCTATGGATCACAGGGGGGCAGTTCATTCTACACTCCTGTGATCTTTTTTCAGCAGATTGCAAGTTGAAGCCTGCTATTGGCTGACATCACAGAGCCGGTCCAGGCTGGGGTAAGATCATGACAATAAAGTCAGGATCCCCCACACACCCTGGACCGGCACCTGGCTCAACCTCTCAGCCAGCTGCTGAGAGGCTAAGCCAGTCGCTCCTGCTCCCTCTACAGCCCCAGTGAGCACAGGGGGAAGAAGAGCAGATAGCTGGTGACTGTCAGTCAACAGATCTCTGCTCATGGAGCTCCGAGAACCAAGTGATCGGCAGTCTTTGATCACTCGGTTCTCAGCCTTAGAGCCGACAAGGGGACAGATGCAGCATTGGACCGATGCTGCATCCACCTAGGTAAATATGATTTAAAATAAAAAGGGACTTCGCTCATAAGTTTAAAGTGTTTGTAACCCAAAAAAAGAGAGCAATTCTGTTCCCTTATAGCTTATGCCGTCTAACCTACCCCTCTGGAAGCGGTAACAAACCTGGCTGATCCTGCCTGGTTCTGCCCTCTCCCCTCTAAACAGACCACATTTTATCATGGCTGCTGAGCCTTGACACCGTGGTCAGTTTACATACCTCCCCCCTCCTCTCCCCCCTCCCTGCTTGTCAGCTCTGCGTGTCTGTGTCTCCACAGAACATAAAACTTAAAATATTTACTGCCAGCCCCTCTCTTGTATGCAGCCATAACAAGCAGTGGAAGTGTTTTTTAAATCGATGCCTCTAAATATCTTTTATCAGATATCTTCAGGCTGGTCACGTGACTCTCGGTCACTCTATTCCTCCGATCCAGGGCTACAGCCGGAGGGGCTGAGCGGCCAGCACGGCAGTCACGTGACCTTCCCGGCTGACATCAGGGGGAGATATAGGCTCCTCCCACTGTAGCCCTGGATCGGAGGAATAGAGCAGCCAGGATTCACATGACCAGCCTGAGGATATATGTTGAAAGGGGTTTAGAGGCATCGATTAAAAAAAAAAACACAACACAGTAGGGTTTATTTACTAAAGGCAAATCCACTTTGCACTGCAAGTGCACTTGAAAGTAAATTTACTGTAGATCCGAGGGTGATATGCAAGGAAGATAAAAAAAAAACAGCATTTTAGCTTGCACATGATTGGATGATAAAATCAGCAGAGCTTCCACTCATTTCAGATCTACCCCTTAGATTTAAAGAGATTGCACTTCCAAGTCCACTTGCGGTGCAAAGTGGCTTTACCTTTCGTAAATAACCCCCAGTGTGTTACGATTGCCTACAAGAGAGGGGTAGCAGTGAATGTTTTGCTAGGGTTACAAACGCTTTAGGGCCGGTTCACACAGCGGGCGAGGCGACACGACTCGCCTCGCCTCGCTCCCGCAAGTCGCCCCCGTTCTGTACAATGGAACCGCTCTGAGAGGAGCGACTCGAGTCGCTCCGACTCAGAAAAAAGGTTCCTGTACTACTTTCGGGCGACCTCGGGGCGACTTGCATTGACTTCTATACAGAAGTCATTTGCAAGTCGCCGCCGAGGCCGCCGCAGGTCGCGGCAAGGCAAGTCGGAGTCGCCTCGCCTCGCCTGCAGTGTGAACCGGCCCTTAGGCAAAACTACAGGCAAAACTTTTTTTTTTTTCATTTTTGATAGCCCAAGGGAGGGTCAAAAGCCTGGTCAATTTATTTTTTGCCATCTGTGTCCCATTCACTTATTTTCCCATAACCAAAATAGGAAGTGAGATGAAATCCCTGCAAATTAAGGGAATCCCTTGGGACCCCCCCCATCACCAGAACTAGTGTCCCCATTGGAACATTCCCCCTCTATTACTTTTCTGGAGACAACCCAAAATGTGGGATTTTCTTTTACTTTCACTTTCAATGCTAATGGTAAGCAGGAATATTGGTAGATGGTGAATCTCCCTGACGGGGACACAAAGAGAAATGAAAGCAAACCCATCTACACTATATCAAAAAACAAATGAAAAGTTCTGCCTTTAGTTGTACTTTGGAAATGTGCAATGGCTGTGTGTTTGTTCATGCTAGTTCTGAGATGTGAAGCTGAAAGAAGTAAGCTTCTTTGATGTCACTGCCTGAAACCAGCACGGGATTTATGTAGTCAATTCTCAGAATTGTTCTTGAATACTTGAGAGTATTTTCTTCCAGTAGTGCCATACTTGTATTTTCTTTCTTTCTTGTTTTTTCTTTTTTTATTCAAAACTGCAGTATATTTAAAATTGTGATCATTTTACAATAAATGTTATTTAGTTGTAAAAAAAAGATGAAAATCCCCCAACCTTTCTATTCTTTTTATTTAGGGCTGTTGCTGAAAATTTCCATGTTCGAATAATTTTTTTTTTTTAATTGATCGACTGATTTCGATTAATTATAATATATATATATATATATATATATATATATATATATATATACAGATCCAACTACTTTTAGCTGATCTCCTTGCATTGCAACTCTGCATTAGTCAGTGGTAAATGTGGTATACACTATATACAATCAACCGACACTAGTTTCCACAATCCATGACTTAACTTCACAGTTCACACAAATAAGTTTTAAATTCAAACTGTAGCACTGACGAAAGTAATTTTTTTCCACAGTAGCATGACAATCCCTCCACCTCTGGTCTAAATAATCACTCTCACCTTTTGGCATGGACCCCTGTGCAAACAGGTGGTCATGCAAGCGAGTATCAAAAGGGTTAACACAGACCTTAAACTTCTCTCACGTCTCCTTAGATCTCAGCAAGGACGCCAGGTCATGGGTAGAAAGAAAAGATCTAAGTGCTCACCGCTTAAGTATAAGATTTAAGTTTTGTGTTCAAACACAAACTACTTACATAAAGATGATAAAAACACAGCATGTAAAGCCGACAATCATGTTAGTTCCATAGGGCAGCAGCGGGTGACATAATGCGTAGCTCCTCCCCCGTACGCGTTACTTTCAATCAGAACTTAGACATCACCGGACTCCTCCCCCCATTCCATTCGTTAGCAGACGGAGGCACTTGGGGAAGGGGGGAGGATTCCAGTGACATTGATGTCCGTGACGTCACCAGATCTCCGATGGAACTCCATGAAGACCCGGAAGCTGGCGGAGAGGTGAGTTAAATAGGGATCAAAAGAAATTTGATTGATCAAAAAAATTAATCGATTAATTGAGGAATTAATCTTTAATTTCCACGGCCCTATTTTTATTTAAATTCAGCTTTAAAAAACTGAATGAATGTGACCACCAAATGGCTAAATGTCGCCTATTGGAATATTGGAAACGATGATATGAGAAATGTATTTTGGAAGAACTCTGTTTAGATGTTTCTTAGCCTTTTGATGAGCTGAAAATGGAATAGAAAGGCCGAGCTTTTTCTATGTGGTTCCTTACAGGCTGAGTATGGGGAAGCCTCTTGAAGACCTGGATTATCTTTGGTTTACCATTTTTTGAAGTATGGTAGTTTAAACTATATGTGAGCCCATATCTCGTAAAACAACCCATTCAGATTAAAGTGGAAATGAAATATAAAACATTTGTCTCCGGAGAAGAGACACCTGTGAGGGGATATGATAGCGATCTATAAATACCTTACTGGTGATCCTAGCATAGGAAAAAAACTTTTCAGTGCAAGGGGGTTTCAAAAAACACACGCCCATTCATTGAAACTGGAGGAGAAGCGGTTTAAGCATAGGCCCTTCATGCCAATGTAACGCAAATATGCGGCCTTCTGCTTTAAGTGGTTGTACCAGGGTGATGCCTGCAGCTGCACACATTACCCGGTACCGTTTTCTTAAATCCAACGGTCGGCTTTCTTATAATGACTAATTAGCCACTCGGCTGGTATTACAAGCAGCAGGAGGGGGCAACCCCCCCCCCCCCCCAGCCACCTTCCACTGCTTGCCCAGGCTTTCCCGTCCCACCAGGAGGCTCGAGCGACCAGCCGGCAAGTCCACCGGCTAACCAGAGACCCGAACAAAGCCGGAATCAGCTTTGATCGGGTCTCAGATCTAGTAACCCGGAAGCGATGTCATGATATCACTTCTGGTTTACTGGAGCCTTAAAGGCATCAGCCATCCAATACACTCCTCCGGATTGGCTGAGACAGAGCAGAGGCGCTAGTGGCTCCCACGGCTGTTAATCAAAGTCAGTCAGCCAATCAGGGGAGAGAGGGGGCGGGGATAGGTTGGGGCTCCGTGTCTGAATGGATACATGGAGCTCTAAATCGGCTTGGATGACAATCTGTAGCAAGCTGCTGGCTGAGGGGCACTCAAAGGAGGGAGGGGTCAGGAGCAGCAAAGAGGGGCCCGAGAAGAGGAGGATCCGGGCTGCTCTGTGCAAAACCAACTGCACAGAGGAGGTAAGTGTAACATGTTTGTTATTTAAAAAAAAAGCGAGCCTTTACAATCACTTTGTGAATACTGTTTTATACCGTGCAAGAAATGCATAAGGTATAAAAATGTTTAGGCTATACATTAAAAGGTGCTCAGAGAGCTAGGGGAGGGGAAACAGCAACAAACTGTGAATGGCTGTGCATGGGGGCATGTCAGGACAAGTCTGATCATTGGAAAAGAGCAGGCTGAGTTCTCAGTACAGTCACAAAACTGACCATGCTGTGCTCTCATGCCCAGTATGGTCAGATTTTAGTAGGAAAGTAGAGGGACTGCAATGACACCAGGAATATCACACAAAGGAAGCAATACAGAGAACAGGATACTTTTTCATATAAGTACATGGTGCAGCAGACAAATATAAGGAAAATTAAATGTTGGGTTAAGATATTCTTTTTTTTTTTTTTTATGAAATAAAAAAGTTTATTGAAAAACCGAACAACAATACATTCAGACACAGTTTCATTGCAGCCATAGATCCAAATACAGCAGCCATAGATCCAAATACAGCAGTTATTACAGGTATCATATGGTGTGTAACGTATTGACACTTATAATAGGTCGACTATATATATAACATTAGTTATGATAGTGCTGCATAATTTTCCAACCTCAATTAACAATAATCTAGACTTTGCGTCCTGAATCATAAGGAATACTATAAAAAGTATACACATAACAGTAAACAGGTATGTGGGAGAGCTAATAATAGTAGTCCGCAGCAAGAAAATGTAACATCACTTTCTCCCTATGCAGTTGTGGTTGTTCAGCATGGTTCCTCTACAAGCAAATATTGTAAGAGCCATAAATTATACAATTATTTTGGCACTACCTCCCTCACTAACAGATCGCATTTGTAATTGTCTATCTTTGGCCAACTGGGTTGGACCTAGGCCTGGAGTGTCCAGCCAAGGTTGCCACATTAAGTAGAATTTTTTAAGGACGTTTCTATGTTGGTAGGTGAGTTTTTCTCATATTAGCATATTGTTTACCAATTCTACCCATCGTTCCCCTGTTGGGACCCTCGGAGTTATCCAGAGTCTCCCGATTGCCTTGCATGCCAAGTATAATAGACGGAAAAAGCTGCTGTGTGGCCATTCGGCGAGAGTGAGGGTATATCCAATCACCAAGGAGGAAAACAACTGGGGAATGCGGAATTCGAATTTGAAATACCTGAGAGATAGTGGACAGAACATATTGCCAGTATCGGAACAGTTTTGGACATTTCTACGTGATGTGCAATAAGTCTCCTTCATGTCTACAGCATTTTGGACATAATGGGGAATCCCTGAACCCCATTTGTAGCAGTTTAGACTCAATAAGAATAAATGCGAAAACTTATGTGATGTAGAAACTGACGCCAATGGGGCAGATGTTAGACATAATTCCCACTTTTCCCCGTCAGTAGGACCCAGATATTTGTCCCACCCCTTGGGTTAAGATATTCCTTAGGGACATTGTCTACTAAAAGTTTTACGGTAATGTGAAAACCAGTGTTTGCTCCACACAGAACAAGGCAATTTCCTAATTCAACAATTATTATTATTCAACAATTTATTATTATTATTATTATTATTGTTATTATTATTGTTATTATTATTATTATTATATTATTATTATTATTATTATTATATATTATATTATTATTATTATTCAACAAATTATTCAACAATTCAACAATCCTAATTAACAATTTCCTAATTCAGAACATTTTTGAAATGTATTAAATTGTCCTCAAGAAGAAATTAGTCAGCTGTCTGTGATCATTTTAAATGTGATATCTTTATGTATTTTACTATTGCTTACCTTGTTTCTTACTCTGACATTTAAGGTCCATCAGAGCAACCAAACCCTCAGAAAACGCTGTAATAATTGCTGTAGTTAGAAGGTAAGCTTCAGTATTAATGTTATTTTAAAGGGATATTGAGGCGTTGAGAATTGTTGTTTTGCATAATAAAGCTTTTTGTAACCATTTGTAATAATTACCATTTATGTTGTATACCATCTCATGTTGTAAAGAGCTGAGCAAACTGTTGGCGCTATATAAAACCTGTATAATAATAATAAATAATAATAATTTATGTTGCTGTAATCGTTAACGTGTTAGACATAACGTATTTGTTGACAAACTTCACCAGCATACTAGACATGTGCGGTCTGTTTAGTTCCGAATCGAAATTCAGACAAAATTTTCGCTATTCAGAAATTCAAATGTATCTGAATTACAATAGTAACGAATTTAAACAATTCCAAAATAACAAAACGTACTGAAAATGAAATTTGAAAAATAATTCGAATTCAAATTTGATTACATCAAGAAGAGAATAAAATAGAATAGAAAATAAAAGAATAGAATCAAGTAGAATAGAAAATAAATGAATAGAATAAAAGATAATAGAATAGAAAATGAATAGAATAGAAAAGAAAAAAAATCAATAGACTATAATAACATAGAAAGAAGATAATCATCTTCTGAAATTCAAATTTCCAATAGAATTAATTTGAATAGAATAGATTAAAATAGAAAAGACTAGAATAGAAAAAAAACAATAGAATACAATAGAAAGACTGTAACCATCTTCCAAAATTGTAATTTGGAATAGAATAATTATGAAAAGAAAAGAATAGAATGGAATAAACAATAGAAAAAAATAGAAATCCGAAATTCGAATAGAACACATTCTAATTCTAATGCCAATTAAAATTTTCCGAATTCAGTCAAATTTAATTCAATTTGACCAAATTCAGAAAATTTGGATCGACTTTGAAAACGAATAAACAAAACGAATGCCCTGTACACACGGTCGGACATTCCGACAACAAAATCCGTTGGATTTTTTCCAACGGATTTTGGCCCAAACTTTCATACACACGGTCGCACAAAGTTGTCGGAAAATCTGATCGTTCAGAATGCGGTGACGTAGAACACGTACGACAGGACTATAAACAGGCCAGTAGCCAATAGCTTTTGTCTCGTAATTTATTCTGAGCATGTGTGGCACTTTGTCCATCGGAATTGTCTACACACGATCAGAATTTAAACGATCGTATTTTGTTGTCGGACATTTTTAGATCCAGCTCTCAAACTTTGTGTATCAGAAATTCCGATGGAAAAAGTCAGATGGAGCTCACACACGATCGGATTTTCTGACAGCAAGATCTGATCGCACATTTTCCGTCGGAAAGTCCGACTGTGTGTACAGGGCATAATTATGAACACGAATAAACAAAACGAATTATGAAAACTAAATTAATTAAATTAAATTATTTAAATAACGAAACAAAACCAGATGCAGATGTCTACAGTATACCATGTTGTATTAATATTTATCAGTTGAACTGAGCATTGCCTGTCTATATATATATATATATATATATATATATATATATATATATGGTCTTCTGCAGGTTAATACCATAATGTTCTAGTATGCACCACATGTGAATACAGAGAGTACTGTAGATGTGCCAGTGATGTCATCAGCTGGATCTGATGACTATATCTACTAAATGGCACAAATTTAGACCCATTGAAAGGTGCGTACAGGTAAGACTTTTTATAAGCTGACCAGTAGGACAAAGATAAACTTTACTACCGTTTTAAAGAGAAACGTTTTTGCTATGCTATCTTTGCAGAACTTTTTTTTTAATTAAATGCATTGAACTTTACCTGAACCCCTTAATATATATTTTCTGAAAGCATAGGACCTGTAGAATGAAATTACGGTAATTGCACATTTTTTTAACCACTTGCTGCCTGCCCACAATGTACTGCGGGTGAGTGGTAGCTGTGGGGAAAGCGGCATACCTGTACGTCGCTGCCAACTTCCGAGTTTACACAGCGGGAGCCTGTCAGCAAGTCCCAGCCAATGATTCATGGCCGGGACCTGCTGATCAGCTGTGTGCAATCGCAGCCCAGAGCTCTGTGTTGGTAAAAAAAACAGAGCTCTGTACCAAGGGATCTTTCATCTGTCAGAGACTGAAAGGTCATGAAAAGCAGCACACTTTACACACATTACACATAGTTAGGCACACATTTAACCCTCAGATCACCCTAGATGTTAACCCCTTTCCAGCCAGTGTCATTAGTATGGTGACAGTGTATAGTATTATCACCGATCATTGTATTAATGTTAGTGGCAGTTGGTCAGTTCCCCCCCAGCATCAGTTAATGTCAGATTGATCACCGCAGTATCGCAGTCCCATTATATGTCACTGATTTACATTTTTTTTATATATACAGTATACCATAGTTCATAAGCACTATTATTGTCACACAAACTAATCAGTAAACACTTATTAGGATTTATTATCAAAATCATGTAGCAGAATACATTTTGGTCAAAATTTATGAAGAAATTAAATTTTTTACATTTTATTTTTTTTTTTGGATTGAAAATGTTCTTGGTTTTTTTGTTTATATCAGAAAAAAAATAAAAACCCAGAGGTGACTAAATACCACCAAAAGAAAGCTATATTTTTGTGAAAAGAGGGATAAAAAAAATGTTGTTTGGGTAAAACTTTGCATGACCACGCAATCACCAGTTAACTGCTTAACCTCCCTGGCGGTGATCCCGAGTCTGGCTCGGGTTGGGATTTTACTATCATAATCGGTAACCCCGAGCCAGACTCGGGATCACATCGCTGAATACAGGGAGGACACGGAGAAGTTACTTACCTTGTCCCCTGGATCCAGCGATGTCCTCCGTGCTGTGTGATCGAGCTGTCCTCCGCTCGATTCACAGTGCCGAATGCCGCCGAGCTCCGTACCCTGCGATGTTACGGCGCACGGGAGCGGAGATCGGCGCCAAATTCAAAAAAGTAAAAGTACACAAAACACACACAGTACTGTAATCTTACAGATTACAGTACTGTATAAAAAAAATACACACCCCCTTTGTCCCTAGTGGTCTGTGCAGTGCCCTGCATGCACTTTTATATTATAAATACTGTTTTTTCTGCCTGGAATTTGGAGATTGTCCATAGCAACCAGAAAGTGTCCCTTTTTCAGTGTTTTAGGATTTGATTACATTATTGAATAATTTTTATTATTATTTATTATATTATAAACTTTATCATACCCGGGATGTCTGCTAGACTCTGGTTTGAACAGATTTAAGAGAGTTATTCCTAAGAATTACAGGACTACAATTTAAAATGCTAAATTTCCATGCAAAATAATTGTACCGCTTTCAGCACCTAAAACCAGAACGAATCATACCGCCAGGGAGGTTAAGGACCGCCTCCTGCACATATACGTTGGCAGAATGGCACGGCTGGGCACAAGCATGTACCGGTACGTTGCTCTTTAAGTGCCCAGCCGTGGTTCGGGAGTGCGCTGCCGGTGGCATGCTCCCAACCCGGTCCTGAGCTCCGTGACCGCGGGACCACCGGACCCGATCACTGCTGGTGTCCCACGATTGAGTCACAGAGCCGAAGAACGAGGAGAGGTCTGTGTAAACAAACCTCTCCTCCGTGCTTCTTACTGGGCCTGTCACTGATC
This sequence comes from Lithobates pipiens, assembly GCF_037356315.1. Lineage (NCBI taxonomy): Eukaryota > Metazoa > Chordata > Amphibia > Anura > Ranidae > Lithobates > Lithobates pipiens. The sequence continues at coordinate 60,186,891 of NW_027507903.1, forward strand.
GTCTGTTCCCTGTTATAGGGAAAGACGATCAGTGATGTCACATGCCAGGCCACGCCCCCTACAATAAAAAAACCACATAACGTCACACATAACCCTCCTCCCCCTCCTAGTGGTTAACTCCTTCACTGTCAGTGTCATTTACACAGGAATCAGTGCATTTAAATAGCACTGATTGCTGTATAAATGACAGTGGTCCCAAAAATGTCCGATGCGTCCGCCATAATGTAGCAGTCACAATAAAAATCGCTGATCGCTGCCATTACTAGTAAAAAAAAGAAAATATTAAGAAAAATGCTATAAAACGATCCCCTATTTTGTAAACGCTATAACTTTTGCTCAAACCAATCAATAATCGCTAATTGTGATTTTTTTTTTTACCAAAAATATGTAGAAGAATACGTATCGGCCTAAACTGAGGAAAAAAATGTGTTTTTTATACATTTTTTGGGGATATTTATTATAGCAAAAAGTAAAAAATAGTGTGTCAAGTAAGTAATCACCAGAAACAGTATGTCAAGCCTCAAAATTGTGTGCAGCCGTAAAATGGCAAAAAACTAAGATTCACAAATTTGTATATAGGCACCGTTAAGCCTTTTGCTGCCAGGTCTGTATGGCATACAGACCTACAGTGCTGCTTCCAGCTGGCCCTGTCCATTCCACCTCTGCCATAAGCTCATGGTCACTTGAACCATGAACTTATAGCAGAATTGTTCAGCAGGTGATGCTGAACAAACTGATAGTTCAGATCAGTGGCTAATAAGTTGAATCCCTGTGCAGGTAAACACTGCCCTCCATGGGTGAACGCCTTTTTGCATAAGTTCGATTTTCACTATATCACAAAAAGGCGCACCTATTAGCTCCTATGTTTCGCAAGAATTTTGTAAAATTTTCATGTTGGTATCTGCTAATGATGTATTTTTAGCAAAAAATATTGTTCTGATAAACAGTTTCTCACATATCGCAGCCCTTACAAATCAGTCACACCTTCTTTTTATTCTACTGATCATGTGCTTTCAGAAAATGTATGGTTTGGGGGGTCTTTTACAAACTCTGAACGCTGTAAGTGCAAAATTAAAACCTCCAGATTTTTAGAGAAGTACCGTATGGTTATTTACATTTTTGCGTACATTTAATTTTCACCATTTTGCAAAAAATACAATTTAAAATTAACAAAAATGGGTTATTTATTTACTCAATACAGGTTAAGCTTTTATGTTTACTAGGGATTTAACAGATATATTTTTTTTAAATATGCTGTGTTTGTATCTGCTAATAATGATTTTAGTGTATTTTTAACGAAAATATCGTTTTGGTAAACATTTGCACAAATATCGCAAGCCTTAAAAATCAGTAGCACCTTCTTTTTATTCTACTGGTCATGTGCTTTCACAAAATATATGGTTTGGGGGGTCTTTTACAAACTAGAAAAATAAGAAAAGAGAAAAATAAAGAAAAGCAATGCAAAAATTATCTGGCCACCTGAGTTTACAAGTGAAGCGCAGGGCCTGGCGGTGAAAGTGTTAAAAACCTTTACAGCTCTTCATTTTAAAGTTAACCATAAACAACAGCCCTAGAATTATTCTTCCCACGCTGGTGTGCAGATATGTGTTCATCAATTAGTATTTATGTTCATCAATTAGTATTTATGTACCCCCCCCCCCCCTTTTAGCTTTTTACTTATATGTAGGTGGGGAGGGGGGCCTTTAAATTGTCTTTATTTTCTTAATCACTTTATTAGATTTTTATAATTTTTTTAAACTAACTACTGCTTTTAGTTAACTTTATCGATGTTACAATGGGGCTTACAAGCACCCATTCTGTTAGCATTGAGTTAGTTACAGGTAGACCCCTAATGCCTCCCCTGCACTATGCCCAAGCAGATTGGGGACAGAGAGTCGCTGAACTGCTTCTTACCCACCCACCACTGTGTGGGATTTGATAACTGTGAGCCCAAAAGTGCTTAGAGCGCCATTTATAGCAGTAGCAGTGTATGTAGGTGAAGGTACACTTTCTTTAGTTAGAACCCATTCACACTGCATTGTCCTGTGTTGTCAAAGTGAATGGGTAGGAACACACCTGAACACATGACAATGTGGTGCAGGTTGCATTTTTTTTTTTTTTGCAGCACAACACAGAGCACACTGTGCATTGTGCTGCACTACAGCATAGAGCACTCGCTTGAAGCCGTGTGTAAAATGAGGGGACTACTGCGCAAGGGGATAAAGTGCATTACCACATCTAGGGCATGTAACCACATGTGGTGTGGTGTTAATTGGGCCTTTCTGCTTGACAGGCAGCCCAGGGCTAACTGATTTCCCCAGTTAAGATTTTTTTTTAATGCTACCATGTTACAGTTTGTTACATTCATAACTCATTTTACATTCATAACTTACATTGTACTCTAAATGTTGACAACATTTATTGAAAAACGCTTCCATTTTTAAATTAGTCACCTAATCAAACCACATTCCAGTTCAGAGTAGACAGTTATACTATTTTTGCGTATTTTCTTTGTGTTAAATTATGCTCATTTTTTTTAACATATATTTTTCTCTTTTTATGTCCTGCTATTGAAGACAAAGTGATCGAGACGAAACGTCAATAATGCCTCTAATATCTGCTGGGTTTACCAGGGTAAGTGTAATATTTGCTTTTTATTAACCACTTTAATACTGGCACTTTCACCCCCCTCCTACCCAGGCCAATTTTAACTTTCAGTGCTGTGGCAATTTGAATGACAATTGCACAGTCATGCAGCACTGTACCTAAATTAAATTTTTATAATTTTTCTGATACAGGTAGACCTTTCCTTTGGTGGTATTTAACCACCACTGGATTTTTAATTTTTTGCTAAACAAGTTTAAAAAGACCAAACATTTTGAAAAAATAAAATAATTCTTAGTTTCTGTTGTAAAACTTTGCAAATAAGTACTTTTTCTTCTTCGCTGATGTGCACTGATGAAGCTGCCCCGATGTGCATTGATGAGGAGGCACTGATGAGGCTGCACTGACAAGCACAGATAGGCAACACTAATGGGCACTGAAAAGCTGTGCTGATATATATATCACATTCACAATCATATGTATAAATCACATCCACTTATGTAAATGTTTTTTTTTCTTGTCATGATTGAAAAAGTTAAAAATTTAATTTGTTCATATTTTAAACAATAGCACCATATGCCTGAAAAGTCAATTTTTTCCAATTCCTATATATACTAATTTTAGAACCCGGCATAGTATATCATTAATTGTGTTGTCTACAGTGTCACACTGTGGTGACAGCATTTATATATCTATACAATTTAAGCTGCACTGATAGGCGACACTGATGGGCACTTATAAGCTGCACTGAGGAGGAGAGGGGCGGGAGGAGAAGGAGCAGATCAGCTCTCTCCTCTCCCATCCATGCGAAGAAGTCAGTGCAGGCTCTGGGCTGTATGATAGAACTGCTCTCAGCTCAGAGTCCTGCTGAGGATACACTGATAGACGCGCCTGATGCGCTCTCCATAGAGGACTCCATGGACATCCTGCCAGAACTGGAGAGCCGGGCTGTAGCCATCTTTTGGCTATAGCGCAAGCAGGAACCAGTTAAAGTGAATGTAATCCCTAATAATGAACTTCTCTTATTTTCTTCCCTTTGGTCTGTTAAATATTTATTAAGTGCAAAGAATTACCTAGTGATCATGTCAGAAATTCAGCGCTATGTCTTGTGTCTTCTGCACAATTCCAGTGGTATTGTCTTCTCAAAGAGTCTAATTAGGCCTCCTAGTTCTTATCTTTGACCAAGGAACAATTAATCTCAATATTTTAGAACAGCCTTTCTCAGCCAGGATTCCATGGGACCCTAGAGTTTTTCGAGAGGTTGCTAGGGGTTCTTGAGTGTTGAGCCTCTGAGATAAGTTACCAGTGACACCAATGATCTTTTAGAGCATCTATAAGGAAGGTATTTTTCCCACTGATCATAAATGTAAGAGCCATTTCCCACTGAGTTCCAATGCAATGGTGCCCTTTTCCCAATGACCACCAATGTAAGGTGATCTTTTTCCCACAGGCCGAAAAAAGCAAAGAGGTCCTTTTTATTGAACACCAATATAAGGGAGCACTACACTACAATTGTCACCATCTGCATTTCTTTTTATGGCCATTATTATTTGTTTTGTTTGATTATTTTTACTAGAAATAATTTTAGCAAAATATATTGAAATAAATAGTTGCTCTGGGTGTCAAGTACTTTCGTACAGTGTGCATGATAACATCAGGAATATACTGATTCTTGCTGCTGTGTTAGACACATGTGAAGGGCTAGCTGCAGTGAAAGGTTATGGGCGGCCACAGCTATTCGTGGCTGTTCGCTCAGTGTGCATCCAGCAGTGACCACCACAGATAATTCCTAGCTGTGTGAACAGTCACAAATAGCTGCCGTCGCCGACAACCTATCCTTCAAGTGTACAGGCTGCAGCTAGCCACTCGAAGGTGTCAAACAGAGCTACATGAATCAATAGATTCCTGTCACTACCATTTTCACCAGGGCAAAATGCCTGTGTGACTGTAGCCACATTTCATATTCTTTTATTTATTCTTATATCTCAACTAAATGTTCATGCCAATGTACCCTGAGCTAAAGATAATGTAATTTTTATCAGGGGTTCCCTGAGACCCAAAGTTCTTTCACATTACAAAGGCTGTTGTAGAGAATACAAGGGTTTAAAGGAGAGGTCCAATCTCCCCCCACCACACCCCCCCCCCCCATTTCTTTTTAATAGTCAACAGCCTTGATTAGCCAAGGATCCAGCGTTGTCCTCGTCTGAGCCGATTCTTCAATCGGCTTCGGGTCCAGCCACCGGCATCTTGAATAAAGGTACCCGGCAGTGAAGCCTTGTAGGTTCACACCTGGTGTCCCACTCTGCTGCGCTTTGTGAATGGTCCTGCAATCTTCAGAGACCTGTGATGCAGGGGAGAGGGGGGCTAACTTCCACTCGGATCATCGCGCCAATCTGACCGGAAGTGGGAGCAGGTATTTGTCAAAACCAGGTACCCCGCTCCCCCCCCAAAAAGTGCCAAATGTGGCAGAAGAGGGGGCAGGATGTAAATAAGTGGAACGTACTAAAATTCCGCTTTTAGTAGATTAGTAGACACAATCTATGCGGTGAGACCACTCCACAAAAATCCTGTGTATCGTCAGCCCGCAACAAGACTTAGGAACTAGGTGCATGTTTAATAGATACATATATGGTTTTCTGTCTATGCAAGGTCTTTAAATGGGCAAACCATGGAGAAATGTGCAGTTACTGCAGAGATGTACTGCATAAAACATCAGAGCATTGGTACTGGATATACATGTGATAAGAATGGCTGGTATTAGGTACAATACCCATTGACCAAACTGTTGTATATTTACAAGTATGCTGCTTTCAGTGTTTGAAGAGCGAGCTGAACAAAATTCAGGTGTCATGCTTAGTTTCTACTGTTTTCATTTGTTCCATCTGTTGTGCAGGAGGCAGAGCATGCTGAAACAGATGTGTTTGCATAGGCCTGAGTTTTATGTGTTACATTTCACAAGATCAGCCGCATCCATATTGTGTGCATGTTGAGTTCACTTGTGAAATCTGAAGATGACATGACAGTTGTAGAGCTCATTTTTCCTGGAATATGCAGAGAACATTTTCAAAAGAAGAATATTCTCAAGCTGTTTCAGTTTGGTCTATACTTTGATCTATGTCCACCTTGGCAAAAAATAAAAACTTTGCAGTGAGTAATCCACTGTACAATAATCTCTGTATATTGTCAGCGTTTTTACTATACTTTAATACTCATATGACCATGCAGTTAGGTGTAAACAGAAGTTGCTCTTTACTTGAAGAATGGTCAGATGTTGGAGCTCTCTGACAAATGAGGAGCAGATGGTCAGCAGCCAGCACTAATACCAGCATGCCTTTCATTTGGACTTTGCTAGTGGTGGCATAAGGCACCAGCGGTGGTCATTAGGATGAATGGCAAGCTATTCACTAACTTTGCACTTTAGTCTACCTCCAGCTACAATCATCTGCGCTTATGAAAAATTCAAATGTTGTGTACACAAAGAGCCCCAAAATTTAACCTCTTGCTGATATGATGCCAAATCTATAACCTTCCTGAGGACCAAACTGTATTTAAAGCCCAGCTTTGGGCAAGGCTACTTTAGTTGTAAATTTAATTTGAAAGGATTAAAACAGGAAGTGGATAAAAAATAAAAACATTTTTTCTAGTAAAGTAGGTGAGGGGTTTGAACTTCTCTCTGGTTTTTAGTTCTGTCTTTGTCCTAATTTGAGTGGTTTTCCCTTGCATACTATGAGGTTGATTTATTAAAGCCAAATAGATTGTTCTCTTTCCAAAGCAATTCTCCCCGGGGCTTAGTAAATGAAGTAAGGCTCTGCTGACTCTCATCATCCAACCATGTGCAAGCAAAAACGCATTTTGAAGCTTACCATTCTATAGATGTGGTGGCTGCCAAAGGTTTCTTTGTTCATTTTATTTTATTTTCTGCTGGTGATCCTGTTAGTAACACACTTCATGTCCTAGAATGACAACGATAAGAACAGGAAGTATTAGGATTACAGATTACCACTCATCTCCATAACATACAAGTTAGGTGTTCTTAAGTCTACAGAGAGAACTGATAATACTGCTAACTAAATACAAGTAGTGTATGCCTGTACAATGTAGCAGAGGCAGAGTGCACAGGAAAGCTCAATGGATTTGTAGCAGGATTAAGAGGTATTTTTTTTAACTTATCGAGCCATTATAACAAAACACTTTAAATGGTATATACTAGCTCTCTAAAACATGCACTAGTCACCCCATACTTAAAAAGCCCTTGTTGGATCCCACCGGTCTTAACAATCTATGACCCATCTCCTTGCTCCCCTTTACCCTCAAAATTCATGAACATTTCTGGTCTACAACCGACTGATCTACCGCCTCACGAAGAATAACCTTCTTGATCCCCTTCCATCTGGATTTCACCAACAATACTCCACAGAATCTGCTCTCCTAAAACTCTCAAACGATTTACTAACAGCTAAAGTCAATGGTCACTATTCTGTACTCCTAACCACCCCCTCCTGCTCAAAAACTCCACTCCTGTGGTCTCTATGACTGTACTCTTCATTGATTCTTATCCTACCTATCCCACCGCACTTTCAGGGTGACTAACAATTCTACCTCTTCTGTCGGGGTCCTCCAAGGTTCTGTTCTTGCATCTCTACTATTCGTGATCTACACCTCCTCCCTGGGTCAGCTGATAGTCTACCATGACTTTCAATACCATTTCTACGCTGATAACACCCAAATCTATGTCTCTACCCCTCAGCTCATTCCATCAGTGTCCACACGCATCACTAATTTAGACAGACATATCAGTCTGGATGTCACATAACTTCCTCAAACTCTATCCAACATATTTCCTCCCTCATGTGCCCCTTTCCCTGACTTCTCTGTCAAGATAGATGGCACAACCTTCATGCCAGGGTACTAGGTGTAATCCTGGGCTCTAAATGGTAATTTTGGTCCCGTGTCCAATCACTGTCCAAATCTTGGGCACCTGACACCATGCTGCTTACACGCTGAAAGTGATGAGAGACACTATATTGGAATGTATCTGTTATACTTCCTTTAACTGGACCGTGTGAGTGACCTTCTTTTGGGTGCTTGGAGGACATTTTATACACATGTATACTATTTTGCCTCCCCTCTCCTTTCAGTGGGCTTGAACAATTCTTGGTTTAATGAATTTGATTTGATGTTTTGTTACCTGCACTGGCCTGCTCCCATGTCCACCAATCGCCCCCCCCCCCCCCCCCCCCGGGATAAGGATCTTGCCTTGGTTCCACTTTCCACTTCTGCGTGGATCCCTGCCATTCTAGCAGTGATTGAACTATTAAACTACACTTCCATCTCTGCCTTCTGAAGAAGCTGCTCACTCTGCAAAACATCATTAAAGAGGAAGAAAATTCTCCCACTCTGATGCTTCTCTTCATTTAGTCCATTATAATAAGTAATTATCAGACTATAGCCACTGTAATCCAGCCCAAATTGCATATTACTTACTGTTTAAAGAAACTTTAAAAAACTTGTTTCCAGGGGTTAGGCAGCGCCATCTTAAGTATTGTTTTCTGAGTCCACAGTGGAGTGTATTTCTGCCCTTACATTGAGCACTTCCTGTACTGTTAACCAAGCCTCCTTCTCAATCCAACATTTCTATGGCAACCCTGCTTCCCTGTTCATAGCTTACTTATTTATTTCATAGTATTTACTTGTACTGATGTCTAATGTTTCCCTTTGTCAAACTTATCAGCTTCAGCTGATAAGACTGCAGCAATGGCCAAGTTTAGACTGTATGTGAGGTCACATGGTGTGTAGGAGGAAGCTCTGAGTGATTAGCAGAGTTCAGTGTTGTGCCATAGGAAGTCCTGATAACAGAAAGATAAGACATAGAGAGTGTGCCTTAAATCAGGGGAGATCTGGGCATGCTCAGTGACTTCATTCTACAGAACAACAAGGATTACAACAATACTAAGCAAGTAAGGAGATATCTACAAGCAGTGTTCATTAGGGTTTTTTATGCTGATTTACATGGGACAAAGTTGTGGGGGAGGGTTTACAACCACTTTAAATGGTTGGAGATTGTGTTCCCTTGTACTGTACCCCACCCCAGAATCAGGGTATTAGATCTATACCTGTGTAGTTGCCAAGGAAAATGCTCTCCATTATTGTAGAGGCTGATGTTTTTATAATAAATGTGTGATTTTTAACCAGATTTATGTAATAAGATTTATATTTTGGAATAAATGTGTCTATGGGGTGCCGGGAATGTCCATGTATGTTTTTTTTTTTTTTTTATCAATTAGATTTCTAGAGATAGGACATGTTATCCCCTGTCCTCCTGGGTTTTTGATTTGGTGCTAGCCCAAGGTCTGGACACTGTCATACATACACAGGTTCTTAACCAATACACCGCAAAGGTTTTAAGTCACTCCCTGGTTAACTCTCGCCTCGACTACTGAAACTCCCTCATTGGATTACATTTCAGTCCATCATGAATGCTTCTGCCAGATTCATCCGCCTTATCACCCACTCTGTGTCCTCCACCTCTGTCTGCCAATCCCGCCACTGGCTTCTACTCACCCAATGAATAAAATTCAGTATACTAACAACTTACAAAGCCATCCTTAACTCGGCCCCCAACTACATCACTAACCTAGTCTCAAAATACCAACCAAATCGTTATCTTTATTCCTCCCAAGACCTCCTGCTCTCTAGCTCCCTTGTCACCTCCTCCCATGCTCACCTCCAGCACTTCTGCAGAACCTATCCCATCCTCTGGAACTTCCTACCCCAATCCTCCCTCCACCTAACAACTGTACTTTTAAAACTCTTATCAGCTCATCCCCCACAGTTATTACCTTTTGTATCACTTGAAACTCCCTATTAGATTGTAAGCTCTAACAAGCAGGGCCCTCCGATTCCTCTTGTATTGTAAATGCACTGTCTGCCCTCATGTTGTAAAGCAAACTGTTGGAACTATATAAATCTATATTAATAATAATGATAATATTATTTAATAAACCAAAAGGGAACAAATAACTAAAGTACATTGTTAGGTTTAGGCTGCATTCACACTGACACGGCTGCTTTAATGAGGCATTTGTTTTTGCATCTGCATCCACCCTGAGCTGTGTGTAGACAGACTATGGAAGTGGATGAAAATGCTAAATTTGATGTGCGTGCAGAAGCAGGTTCACAACCCCAAATGCTCTCCTTTTGACATGCAGCTGTGCTCGTGCAACCACTGTGTTCACTTCCATAGACTTCCTGCTCACAGCTAACACTTTCTCACTTTGCTCAGTGCTCTGGTCCTTTAAGTAGCATTTATTAGCGACAAGGTGAAGAAGGATACATCTGTGCCCCAGTCTCACTGAGGTTTTGTATTGCCAAACAGTTGCTGTTCTAATTACAGTTTGAATAAGTTGTAATTGCTGGGTTTTGGTCTTTTGTCAGCCTTAATTACTGTGTACTAAATAAAACCTAAGGGTATTAGTCCACACCTAGGAATTTTACAGATATAGAATACAGTGAGAGTCAGGAGCGATGGTATGTACTATTCAGGAGAATAGTGAAATTGCATAGAGGGCTTTTTGTAATATTTTGCGAATGGTGAGCTTACACTTTAAATATATCTAAAACATGCAATGTCTGGTATACGGGAATGTGTTTGTGATTGGCTTATTAGCCCACTGATTGACCCGCGTTGGCTAAAAAAAAAATGTTAACCCAATTTACTAACCAGCCCATGTTTCCCTGCACAGCTCTGTCAGACTAGTTAGTGTCTCATTTATGCAGCATAAAATTACATTTTTCTAAGCATGTCTGAGTGATTCATGCCCTCCACACCAATAAACCTATAGGTTTTATACAACAGCATAATAGATTATTTAAAAAAAAGAGCTGGATGCATTCCTAACTGCACAATATGTAGTGGGAACACAAGGGATTGGTGATCCAGAGAATTTCTGATTGCTTGTTGGATCAGGAGAGATTTTGTTTCCCACGCTGGAGCAAATTGGATCATACTTTATTGTTTTTTTTTTTTTGCCTTCCTCTGGATCAAATGTGGGTATAAGATTGCGTGTATGGAGGTTTTCTATTTGTTTCTTTTTTTACTATTGGTTGAACTAGATGGACTTTTGTTTATTTTCAGCCTATGTAACCTGTCCCATGGACCCGTCCATGCATTGTTAACCTGCCCAAACCGCTAAATATTGGCTATCCTACAGGTACCTGGCTTAGTGTAGGACTTCATCACAGAAACCTCTATAGCTAATAGCTGAAAACAAAAAGTGGAATCAAATGTTATAATGTTTTGACTGCAAGGTATTTTATGTCACACTCAAGCATTTATAAATGCATGTTATGGCTATGTTTGTGGTTAAGTGATTTTCAAATTGCAGTGCACATACAATGATTCTGATTATTTAGTCACCCTGATTGCCTTAGAGCAGTGGTTCTCAGGCTGTGGTCTACCTCTTGCCAGGCCACAGTTTTCTATCTGCTCCAACAGCTAGAGTCTATTTCAGGGATCTCCAAACTACGGCCCTCCCACTGTTGCGGAGCTACACGTTCCATGAGGCATTGTAAAACTCTGACATTCGCAGACATGACTAGGCATGATGGGAATTGTAGCTCCTAAACAACTGGAGGGCCATAGTTTGGAGACTCCTGGAACTATAGCTCATTGATTCTCAACCACCGGGCCATGGTCCGTGGCCTCCTTCCTGCCAGGCCACAGCTTACTGTCTGCTCCAACAGCTAGAGTCTAGCTAACTGCATGAGGCCTCAGGACAGAGGACGTGAAAGGCTTTCTTATAGGTGTATCAAGAGGGGATCAAATTTGCTATACATTTATTTGCACTATATTTGTAAAGTGAAGGGGTTTGCTGATATAATTATAGTAAAATCTGTGCATGCATCACTGATTAACGAATGAACAAGATTTTTGAGGGTGGCAGGTGGGTACTGGGATGAGACCAGGCAGGACATACATGTTCATGTAGGGGTTCAGGAAGAATTTAGAGTTCCTGGACATCAAGGGTGCTGTGCAAGGGATTAATACATCTTACATCGGTTCAGGTATTACCAGCAATAGAATAAGAAGAGGTGCAGGGTGGCCCTGGGAGAAAGGATTTTGATTACTACACAAGATTCCAAACACGTTGCACAGACCTCATTCCAGACACTCGCTGCGGCGCCTCATGTGTGTTGAGACCAAGTGTTTTGGGCACATATGGTGCCTGTGATAGTACAGCAGGCACAGAGGGTTGCCATCCCATTCATCCCAGGGTTCAGGGGGAAATCTGAGCCCATCTCCATTGCACCTTCATTTCTTCATTTTTACTGTCTCTCCAAACTCTCCCTCTACTGTACTTTCGCATCTGAACACTGCAGATTGGAAAGCTATACATCAAATTTTAAACTAAAGCTTAAAAATGAACATATTCTTAAAGGGCGTTGAGATATAAAGCAAGCCACATTGTAGAAAAAGATGAATAGATAACCAAAACCAATTCATAATATCCCAATCCAAGTACAGTAACATTTACATAAATTTTGCAATAAAGTATATTTTTTGGACATTTTTAGTTTGGTTTGGTGGTATGTTCAACCTTGTTTCAATGTAGTCAGGTCTTTCTGCAAAACCCCCCAATAGAATCAATAGTGGAATATGTTTGACATTCTTTTTCTGCTTTACATCTCAAAGACATTTTATGGTAATGCTTAAAGTGATATTAAAGGTTCAGTTTTTATTTTTCTAAAATAATAAACATGTTATACTTACCTACTCTGCGCAATGGTTTTGCACAGAGCAACCCCAATCCTCCTCTTCTGGGGTTTCCCACTGGCACTCCTAGCTCCCCCCCACTTCGAGTACCAGTCCAGCAAGCTGCTTGCTAGGGGGGTACTTGTGTGGGCTCAATCTATGGACACACATAGTGAGGCTTGGCCACACCCTGCTGCTCTCTCATCACTGAATTTGATTGACAGCAGCAAGAGCCAATGGCTCCCACTGCTCTCACTGAGCCTAATGAGGAGAGAGCGATAGAGCAGCATTGCTGATCAAGATCAGGCTCAGGTAAGTATTTAGGGCGGCCGCTGCACCTAAATTTTTATTTTTTTAACCTTAACACAGATGCATTGACGTGGTTGTAAACGTCAGACAGGAAATATGTACAAAGCATATCCCTCTATAATGTGTACTTGTCTCAACTAACAGCACTAAGCGTCATTTTTGTCTGATGCTTCATTCCTCTGCTATCAGCATTAATCACGTCTGACAGGTTTTCCTGACACAAGAGAAAAAAAGGTGACAAGGGATTGACCTCCTGCAGCTTCAGCTCTGTTCCTGTGTGCTGTGTGAAAAGGGGAGGGGAGGTGTCTTACCCTCCAATTAACAATCAGATCTCTCCTCACTGATCTCTGCAGAGTGTAGATTCACCTTTCCGCCCTTTTTTTTCTGAACTCTTAGTCAAGCTTTAAAAATACAATACTTTGAACTAATGTAGAGAAGACTGCAGGTAAACAGATACAACTTGTGTAGGAGGATTTGTTTCATCTCTGGTTACTTTAGTGGGTATATGTGAGGATTTACAACCACTTTAAGGTAAAAAAACATTTAGCCTTTAAAACCAGTTTTAGGGTTTAGGGGATCTGGGAGCTTTACATCAAGTTATCTTCAATCCATCATGTTTAGGTCCGAAAAAAAAATAGAAAGGATTTAGTCCTTATCTTTTTTTTCAGACCTGGATGGACTCGGTGGTAGGCAAATGTAAATGGACAAAAGTCCATTTACACCCACCTGCCCATAGACCTGCATGGAGCTTCCAGTAGGCTTGCTTGAAAAACTGTCCTGTGTGAAAGGAACCTAAAAGGTAAAAAATAATTCTGATAATTTGCTGTGTAAAAACAAAAAAAAAATGTTTACTCAAATGAGATTTATGCCACTTTTAGGATCTCTGATCTTTCTTAATGTAGCACCCTCCTAGTATAGGACCCTAGGTGAACTTAGTTTTGCTCCTTCTGTAATCAAGGGAGCAGTAATTGTTTGGCCTTGGTCTGTTCAGGGTTTTGAAGGCTGGGAGTTTGATTGCTTCCCCCTGCCTCTGGAAGAAATTTTCACAGCATAGGATGGGAGATCCAAAACATCCAACCTAAATATTTATCAGGTTCCAGCCAATCGCTGAATAAGAGTATCCAGAAGAGGGCTGGAATGGTGATAAATAGCATGAGACACTGGAGAATAGGGTTCCTTCTCCTGAGGAGGCTTCCGGAGCTGGAGGGGCTGCTGCCTGTAGGCAGTGCATGGACTGTTTATCTGCTCTAGAGACATCAGTGGTGTCAGGGCTGAGGGTCTGGATGGGCTTTGCTAGATTGCATAAGCTCATCACACGGGATCTGGTCTGGAGAGGTGCCGTCTCACTCACTGGACCATGTGCAGAGGAACCTGGAAGGTGGCAGCTGTCCTGAGGACTTGTGAGAAAAGACCGTAAACTGATCTCTGTGACTGTTTAGTGTTCTGGAAGCTGCGCTGAATACCGGCAGTTGTGCATTAGCGCAGGTTAACTAGATGACAAAAGACTTGCCTGTGGTCTTCAGATGTGAGGCCTTAAGGGCCATACACACAGGCCAAATATCAGGCGGCATTCGATCTGTGTGTACGGTGGCTGGCCTGACAGAAGCCAACCGTTTGTCTAGGATCTATTGAAGGGGCATGACCATAAAAGGTCAGTAAGTATTAGGGGGGCTGGGGGCTGCTTACAATAGAAGGTTTTTTTTACCTTAAGGTAAAAAACCTTCAGCCTTTACAACCACTTTAATCCTTTTGGTCTAGCACTTTGAGATTGATTGACTAAAGGCAAATAGGCTGTTCTCTTTGAATGGGAAGTTGCACCTTGCAAGGAAAGTGAATGAGGGGAAGCTCTGTTGAATTCCATAATCCAATTATGGGCAAGCAAAAAATGTTTTTTCTTTAAAACTTTTTCTTTAATTCAAGCATTTTATTGGACAGTACAAGATCCATCACAATCTATTAATCTATAGATGAATAGAAATAGAAAAACGAGAAAGCACACTGTTGACGGTACAGAACAGGGTACTATTCCTTCTTCCAGGGTTTAACGGTGTTACAACTGAGAGAATCCAGCAGGCCATGGCTATTTACATAATTTTAAGCATTGTAGAGTTAGAGAAAGAAGAAAGAACCAACAGTTGGATGGTCCATTTCAGCTATAGTCCAGAGGGTAGTAAGGACCAGGCAGTGATGAGGAGGCATACAGAAATCATACAGTAATCAAGGAGGAAGGTAGATTTTTTTTTTACATTTTCTTTCCACATGATAGAGTACGATTTAAAAAATTAAAGTTCACCACATTTAGTAAGCTCTGGTGCAAATCCCCTTGCAAAATAAAGCTTCCCTTGCAAAGTGAAAAGCCTGGTTTCCTTTCCTTTAGTACATCAATCCCTTTCTGAGGGAAGGTTAACTATAAATTATAGTATTTAACAGTCCCACACTGACATTGTGCCACTTGTTTGACATTTTTGAATCAACCATAAAGTGTAGAATGGACCTAAGATGGATAAATACTGCAGTGTCATTGATCAGTGTCTGTCTTCTCACTTGCAGAGATATGTAGAAAACTCTAATGTTATGGCCTGTTACAATGAACTTATTCAGCTAGAATATGGAGAAGTACGTGCACAATTTAAACTAAGGTAAGGATATGATGTGTTTCAATTATGCAAAATAATTTTACATTGTACATTGCGCTCCAGTTTTGTTACTTTGGACCTGATTCTAAATGCTGCCATATGTGATACCACTGCTAAAAATGGTGTGTCAAGCACATACAGTTCGGTCCATATATATTTGGACACAGGGACAATTTTATTTTTTTCAGGTATTTACCAAAACATATTCAAGTTATAGTTATATAATGGATATGGGCTGAAAGTGCACACTCTCAGGTTTAATTTGAGGGTATTACATCCAAATCAGAGGAAAGGTTTAGGAATTACAGCTCTTAAGACTAGGCATCCCCCTTTTTCAAGGGACCGTAAGTAATTGGACAATTGAAGGGCTACTCCTTTGTTATTTCTTCATCAATTAAGCAGGTAAAAGGTCAGGAGTTGATTCTTAAATGTGGTTTGCATTTGGAATCTATTGCTGTGAACCTACATCGTGCATTCAAAGGAGCTGTCCATGCAAGTAAAACAGGCCATTGGAAAGCTTCAAAAACAAAACAAATCCATCAGAGAGATAGCAGCAACATTAGAAGTGGGAAAATCAACGGTTTGGTACATTCTGAGGAAAGAAGAACGCGCTGGTGAGCTCAGCAACATTAAAACGCCTGTACGTCCATTGAAGACAACAGTGGTGGATTATTGCCGGATCCTCTCTATGGTAAAGAAAAACCTATTCACAACATCCAGACAAGTGAAGGACACTCTCCAAGGGGTGGGTGTATTATTGTCAGTCTACAATCAAGAGAAGACTTTGCAAGAGAAAATACAGAGGGTTCACCACAAGGTGCAAACCCTTTATAAGCCTGAAGAATAGAAAATCCAGATTAGACGTTGCCAAAAAATATCTAAAAAAGCCAGACCAGTTCTGAAAAAGCATTCTTTGAATGGATGAAACTAAGATTAATCTGTACCGGAATGACAGAAAGAAAAAAGTGTGGAGAAGGCTTGAAACCGCTCATAATCCAAAGCACACAATGTCATCTGTAAAACATGTAAAACAGTGTAACGGCATGGGCATGCATGGCTTTCAGTGGCACTGGGTCATTGGTGTTTATTAATAATGTGACAGAAACAGCCAGATGAATTCTGCAGTGTTTAGAGATATACTGGCAGCCCAGATTCAGCCAAATGCAGCAAAGTTGATTGGACGGCGCCTCACAGTACATAGGTACAATGATCCAAAACACACTTCAAAAGAAACCCAGGAGCTTTTGGAGGAAAAGAAGTGGAATATTCTGCAATGGCTGAGTCAAACACCTGATCGCAACCCAACTGAGCAGGCATTTCACTTGCTGTAAGCAAAACGGAAAGCAGAAAGACCCACAAAGAACAACTGAAAACAGCTGCAGTTAGAGCCTGGCAAAGCACCAGAAAGGAGGAAACCCAGTCTTTGGTAATGTCCATGGGTTCCAGACTTCAGGCAGTCATTGCCAGCATAGGAATCTCATCAAAATAGTAAAAATGAACATTTTATTTATGATTATATTCATTTGCCCAATTACATTTGAGCCCCTGAAAATGGGGGGGGGGGGGGGGGGGGCTGTGTATAAAAAGGGTTGCAGTTCCTAAAATTTGTACTTGATAGTTATGTTCAACCCCTTGAATTAAAGGTGAAAGTCTGTGCTTCAAATTCATTTGGATTGTTTCATTTTCATTTTATTCTGGTGGCATTCAGAGCCAATAGTATGCAAATTGTGCCTGTGTCAAAATATATATGGACCTAGCTGTATGATTTCACATGTGATAATATCTTAAAAAGGAAGTAAACCCTTGCTAAAAAAAATAATTCTTCTCTCTCCCCTGCAAAGTAAAGACATAATGTGCTAGTATGTATCACATATCAGCACATTATGTGACACTTACCTGAGAACGAAGCTCGTGCCTTCCCCGCTGCAGGCCGCATCCATCTTCGCCCCTCTTCCTTCCAGGGCCGCAGACTCCGGCTTTATGTCTGGCTGGAGCCGCATGACGTCACTCCCGCATGTGCATACGGGAGCCGCTGGTCACGGCACTTTCTACTGAAGAAATGGCACAGATGCCCATCTCTTCAGAGCGCATGCACCAATAACATCATCAGCGCAGTATACTGTAAATATCTCTTAAACTGTGCACGTTAAGGAGATATTTACAGTACCTATAGGTAAGCCTTATTCTAGGCTTACCTATACAGTAGGTACAAATACTGCAGGGAGGTTTACAACCTCTTTAAGGTTCATCAAAGAAGCAGCAGTTTTAAAACCATTGGCGACCTTTCTCTGAGTAGCAGACATGTAACAAGCATGCAGCCCATGAAATCAGAATCCCTTTTCTATATTGCACATCAGCTAAGCACCTAGTATTTTCAAAAATTTAGGTCAACAAAGTAGCCTACAATTTCCAACCAGAAGAGGCATTTTCTAAAAAAATTGAATTTTTTCTTGGGCTGACTTTCCCTTTTATGGGAGCCCCATGTCCATAGATCAAGCACCTGCTGTTGCCTTCACCCACCCCTGCTTTATCTTCACATGCATGTAATGGAAATATCATCTCCAACTTCAATGGCTTTGCATGTTCCTGTTGACCAGTAAGGTCTCCCATTGGATTTGGTGGCCAATAGAAAAGTGGAGCACAGGAGGGGTTGGATTTGCAACCATAGACCCTGGTCTGTTTGTGCAAAATAGCATACCTGGTATGGGGAACCCCCAAGTTCTTAAATGTCCCACAGTGCTCCTGTCAAATTACGGGAATGGTGCTGGAGCCAAAAACGTAGGGGGAAAAAAGAGGGGGACAGGCTCTCCCTATTTCATTTCCCACACTCTGGTTTTTGAGACTTGTCTGTCCTGGTTCCCAGCTTACATCATCATTACCCAATAACATGTATGACATCATACTGAGGAGGAAACTGGAAGAGTCTGTGCCTCTGACCAAAATCCCCCTTAATTTCCAACCTGTGCTTTTTTATGTGTTTGCCAGGCTGGGTTGTGGAAGCCTGGGGTGATTCAGCTTTTACATTTAGCATATATTTTTTAAAAGCATATAAAAAGACAAAAATAATAAAAGTAACCTGTTAAGCGCCCCTTTAACAGTACGGACATAGCATCACAGCATTATCTGATTAGTAGACAGACGTTATTACCACTAGGAATTTGTCTTGAGAATTCCTCCCTTCTCTGAAAACGTGTTTACTAATACTTTTTGAAAGCAAAGGCAAATTTGCATGTGGCCTATATTTACAGTACATGCATTCACCTGAAAAAATTTTTCATTGAATATATAAATTGTTCAAATATTTCTTTTGTTTATCTATGTATTTTTTTCTTGTATTGAGCAAATTCATTGTAATGCGTTTAAGTGAATCATGCCTTTATGCTGCAGATGCCAAGTTGAAGAAATGTTCTTTTTCAACCTCACTAACTGTTAATATTATTTATTTAAGGGCTTGTAATTCTTTATTTACTACATTAGAGAAGAGTCAAGAAGCCATTGAAATTACTAATGAGGATCACAAAATACAGGTACAATTTAGATCAATTCTTCATTGTGCTTAATCCAATTATCAAATATAATTTTGGCATTGTTAAGAGGTACATGTAACATAAAATTAAGTATTTATAATTTAAAGTTGGTGGGGCTTACATGGATGTGTTGCTAAACAGTCATCCTTTACCACAGCAATTAAATGAATTTCCCTGCTGAAGCCAGTTCTTAAATCCAATCGGTCATAGCCATTGTATAATTCAGTACAGGTAATACAGGAAAGACAACAGTCTTTTTAGGCAGCTCCACTTTTCTTTACAAGTCTAGAAAAAAATCCTCACAGCCATGAGACACATTAGTGGTGCACTACTGGATCATGGTAGTTAGGCTTTTTCAATTATTGAAAAGTTTGGAGCTGCATAAAAAAATGTTCAACTTCTTTGCATCACTTGTATATCTACATACTGTGGTTGTGAGTAACTGGATCTAAAGGTTTTTGCTCATACCTGTAGTCATAGCTAAAGCTCAGGCCATTCTGACAGGCACCATTTGGTGTTTCTTCATAGTACAGAAATTTGCCTGTCCTATCCTGCCTTCTGCAAAGTGGAGCAGAGCTTAAAGTGGTTGTAAACCTCAGACATGAAATGCGAACAATGCATATCCCTCTATAGTGTGTACTTGTCTCTATTAAAAGCACTACGTTTAATTTCTGTCTACTGCTTTGTTTCTTTGCTATCAGCATGAATTTCTTCTGACAATTTTTCCTGACACCAAGAGGTGCCCTCCAGCAGATTGACAGCCTCAGCTCTGTTTCTGTGTGCTGTGTGAAGGAGGGTGTGTTCCCTCACTCCAATGAGCTCTCAGAGCTCTCCTTAGTGAGCTCTGCAGAGTGTAATGTCAGCTCTCCACTCTCTTTTTTTCTGAATGCTCACTCAAGCTTCCTAAATTCTGGACTTTGAATGGATATGTAGAAGAGAATACGGCAGATAAACAGGTACAACGTATGCAGGAGGATTTGTTTCATCTCTCTGTATCACCTTCACTGGGTATATGTAAGAGTCTACAACAGGGGTGCCCAACCTGTGGCCCGCGGAGCCCTCTGATGTGGCCCGCAACCTCGTTCTGTGGAATGGCAGATTGGCAAGCCCAGATCTTGGGTTGCAGACCCGTCATCCCAGAGCATCTGTGTTGTTATGGAAGACTGTTATTAAAGGTCAGTTTATTACTAAAATTGCAGTGTATATATGGGCATATCTGCGCAGTGGTTACTGGGCTGCTTTCAAACTGATGCGCAGGTGCAGTGCACCTTCAGGTTACCTGCACTGAGGCATAGACTTCTGTTATTACTTGCAGGTTTGGTGTGCTTTCAGAAAGTGCACATCACATCACATCAACACCACATTGCCATCTTCCATACAAAAAATACTTCAAAGAGAACAACTATTAAAAACCGGACGACAACCAGCTCCCAACCACAGGAAGACATCTACTCGACCACTACAATTAGATTGCGCCTTGATTAACGCCAGGTCTGCAGTCAAACATAGACTGGAAGTACACGACTTCATCATCGAGAACAATGTAGACTGCCTCTTCATCACCGAAAGCTGGTTAACCTCTGACTGCAACACCATCCTCACCAAATTGGTGCCGGAAAACTACAGGATCCTAACCGAACACCGGATAGGGAAAAAAGGAGGAGGCCTAGCAGTGATCTTTAAAGGTCACCTGGATCTCACTAAACCATCATCTCAGAACCCAGTGTCTTTTATGGAAACCCTGACACTACATTTTCAACCAACACCCCATGACACCACTCATATTCTACTGTGCTACAGACCACCGGGACCAAAGGCCAATCTTCTTTCACCCCTCACGGAATCCTTTGCAATGCACACCCTAAAATTCAAAAATTTCCTGGCACTCGGAGATTTCAACCTTTGGGCAAACGAGCCTAAAGACCCCATCGCGACTGCCTGCATCAATCAACTAGAAGAACTGGGTCTACAGCAACTGATAAAGACTCCCACGCATGGGTCAGGACACACCCTGGACCTCATTTTCAAACAGAACATCGACGTCAACATACTCGACAACATAACTCTGCCATGGACGGATCACCACGCTATCAAATTCAAAATCACTACCAACATCACCAACGCAAAACGGAAACCTGTAACAACGCACTGGACCAGATCGCATAAAAAACTGTACTCCGAAGCCTTCAAAACCACTCTGTCCAAAAAAATATCTACAATAACTTTAAACCACTCTACGGAGGAAACACTCAACTCCCTGAACAAGGCATTACTGCAATCAGCAGACTCGGTAGCACCAAAACGCAGGGCTCTCATCAGGAAGAAAAATGCTGGATGGTTTAATAGCTCCCTCTCCGTACTAAAGCAAGAACGCAGAAGAGCGGAAAGAACATGGAGAAGAAATCCCACCGAGGAAAACCTATTTAACTACAAAGGTCTGACAGAGAATTATCGGAAAGCAATCTTCAAAGCCAAAAAGGACCACTTCTCATATACAATCTCAACGGCCGCAAACCAACCACGGGAACTGTTTAAACTGGTTAATCAATCAATGAATCCGGTGTGCCTAGAACCCCCAGAAAACGAATCCCAGGATTACTGTGACAAACTGTCGGATTTTTTCATCGATAAAGTCAAAACCATCAGGGAAACAATTTGTCAGAAGAAAACATCCAACCTCAGCCAGCAAATACATAAAGAGGATGTCCGCACCAACATACCGCAACCGCCAAAATTTTCACTATCCCCAATTACCGTAGACACCGCAAAAAACATCATTAATAAACTGCGTGACAGTACCTCACCTATTGACATCATCCCCACAAAACTACTGAAAGAATGCTCCGACATCGTGGCTCCAACCATAACCCACCTCATAAACCGATCATTCCACGAAGGGATTGTTCCCAGCATCCTCAAACAAGGCATCGTCAAACCTCTACTCAAGAAACCAAACCTGGACCCTCAGGATCCAAACAACCGTAGGCCGATTACAAGCCTCAACACCATTTCTAAGATCATGGAGAAAGCTGTAGTACATCAGCTACAACGTCACCTGGATACTCACAAACTCCTGGACCCGCTGCAATCAGGCTTCCGCCCGGGTCATGGAACAGAAACAGCTCTCCTCAAGATTTGGGATGACGCCCTCGAAGCAGCAGATGACGGAGAGCCGTGTCTCCTCGTACTGCTAGACCTAAGTGCAGCGTTTGATACAGTAGATCACAATACTCTACTCGTCCGCCTCACAGAAGTAGCCGGAGTCCAAGACATAGATCTCCAATGGTTCGCGTCCTTCCTAGGAAATCGGTCACAGACAGTGAAACTAGGAAAATTCCTCTCCGAAACTCGGGCAGTCACCTGCGGAGTCCCTCAAGGCTCTCCGTTGTCACCCGTTCTCTTCAACATTTACATTCGCCCACTTCAAATCATCAGATGCTCAGATCTCTGCTTCCACTCTTACGCTGACGACACGCAACTTTATTTCCGGATCAATGGAAAAAAAGATCACCAACAACAACTTGAAAACTGCCTCAAATCAATAGAGGACTGGATGACCACCAACTCCCTCCAGCTGAACCAATCAAAGACAGAGCTTCTTATCTTACACCCAAATCATAAGCCCGCAACCAAAACCTCCTGGTCTTCACCAACCGTCTTTGGGCAGACTATCTCCCCAAAGACCAAAGCGAAGAGTCTCGGGGTTATTTTAGACGCACAAATGTCAATGGATGCGCAAATAGGATCTGTAGTCAGTCGATCTCACCATCTGCTGCGCATGCTTCGCAGACTCATCCCTTTTATCCCAAAGAATGACAAAGCAGTGGTAGTTGGAACAATCATTAATTCACGACTGGACTACGCAAACTAGCTTTACATAGGATTACCACAATATCAACTTGCGCGATTACAACTGATCCAAAACACGGCGGCAAGGCTGATAACAGGAAAAAAACCCTGGGAATCCATCTCTCCTTCACTGAGGAGCTTACATTGGCTAACCGTAAAAAATCGGATCAGGTTCAAGACCCTTTGCCTCACCCACAAATGCGTGCATAGAGAAGCTCCGCAATACCTAATGGAGAAAATAAATCATTACACACCAAACCGCAGTCTTCGATCAGCCAATAAAAACCTCCTCCTCGTGCCCAAAGCCCGGTATAAATCCAAGGGTGATCGGAGATTCGCTGTCCAAGGGCCTCGGCTATGGAATGCTCTACCAATCAACATCCGCCTGGAAGAAAATCACCTGGCTTTTAGGAAAAAACTCAAGACCTTCCTCTTTTAGCAGATGATCAAAGCTCGCCACAGCGCCTAGAGGCGATTCAGTTCGCATTGTGCGCTATATAAGTATTTCATTCATTCATTCATTCACCTGCAGGCTATAATAGAAGTCTATGACAAAGTGTAGCTAACCCGCAGAAAGACACAGGTGCACTGCGCTGCATTTATATTTGTGTCCTTTTACATCCGCCTACCTCCAATCTGATTTGCTTTAAAAAAAAAATAGAGGGGGATCAATCCCCTTCCATCAGGGGGGGTCGGATGACCCCTAGAGTAGAGTGGGCTGTGTCCATGTCAGCTCTGCACAGACCTGTCATCTGCCTGATCTGCTCATTGTGGCCCGCAACTGGTTACTAAGTTGCTTAAGTGGTCCTTGCTCTTCAAAAGATTGGGCACCCCTGGTCTACAACCACTTTAACATCAAGCAACAAACCTACCCAGAGGTGCCAGAGCTTTCCTGTCAGAGTGGTCTGAGGAGGAATCAATCTGTGTCCCCAATCTAGCAATCTTTACCATTTAGCCTTGTCTAAAACTGCATGGCCTTCCTTCAGAGAGTGACCCCCCCCCCCCCCCCAGGATCCACTTCATCCTTTGCATGGGCAATGGGGATGAACAAACAAACAGTATTGGCGCACTAGGAGCGTGGTACAACTGGAATAAGTCAGTAAACAAAAGCTGGGCTTTGTCAAACGGGGTCCAGTCTATATAGGAGGTATAGTCCATTAGCTTATTTATTTTATATGTAAAGGCGTCAACTGACAAGAGGAGCAGTTAAAGCGGGAGTCCGCCGGGACTCCGCATTTTTTTTTTTTAAAGCCAGCAGCTACAAATACTGCAGCTGCTGACTTTTAAAATAGTGACACTTACCTGTCCAGCGCGCCCGCAATGTCGGCACCCGAAGCCGATCTCTCGATCGTCTCTCAGGTGCTGCCGCCACCATCTTGGGTATGGGAATCAGGAAGTGGAGCCTTTCGGCTTCATTTCCCAGTTCCCTACTGCGCATGCGCGAGTCGCGCTGCGCAATAAGGATGGACCCGCTGCCTCTGGGATCTGTGTGTTTCCCAGCAGGCAGCGGGGGGACTTTCGGAAAGGGGCGTAATCTACGCCCCTTTCCGCAGAGAGCTATCCCGGAAGTGGGTGCAGATACCTGTACTGTACAGGTACCTGCACCCCCCTCCCCCCTGAAAGGTGCCAATTGTGGCGCCGGAGGGGGGGAGGGTTCCGATGAGCGGAAGGTCCACTTTAGGGTGGACCTTCGCTTTAAAGCAATGAGTGATATAGATATGCCCTAGAGAATTTCTAGAGTTCACACTGTACACGGGGCCTCTGTTGTACAAGTTGGTGCACACTAAGCTTTTTTGCAGTCCAATGCCTGAACCTCAATTGCAATTAAAGGTTCTTACATTGAATTGTTCATTGATGGGGAGTAGAACTTAGCTTCGGGGGTAAGGGAGACTTGGGCAGAAGTCAAGGCTTTGTGTACAGTGTGCACTCATGATCTTGGGTCTCCCTGGGCATATTGAAATTTGTGTAAACAAGTGTGTTAATTTCAGCAGGGTTGTTAGTTAAGACACTTTTCAGTATCTGATAAACTATGGAACAACTAACCCCACTGCCCAGTTGAGACTCCTGCAAGTGCAAGTGTAGAGCCAACACTCTCTCAATGTAGAAGAGCGGGAAATTGGGACTTTAAATGGAGCGTGCGGGTGAAAATAAGTAGATGAGTGGTTTAGTAAGCTGGATATTTATTAATTCATAATCAAGGTATATTATGGTAATAATATAAAGTCCAAATCCCTCCCCCTTCAACATTGACAGGGATTCAGGTATTTGACCCTACCAGGCTATGTCCTCATTTAAAGTCCCAAATCTCAACTCCTCTCCTTTTTTTGTGATACTCTTTCAATGTAAATGGACAGAAGCTTAATTAGAGTCACCTATTAATAAAGAATGCAGCAAAAGTCTGGTGAGCAGGATTATGGTTAAAAATGCATCTGGCTTTTTTTACTGTGTACTATTAAGGCCCATACACACAATAAGAATATCGTAAGAAAAATGTCGGTATGACGAACAATTGGCCAATTATCTGATCGTTGGTATAGTGCTTTTGACAGCCAATTTCCACTTTTCAGATAACAAAACCTGAAGGAGCAGGCTAGAAAATTGTTATTGTAACGGAACACAATGTCCCATTTTCATTTAATTAGTACAGTTTTCATCCCAAAAGAAATCGCAAGAGCAACACTACACACGCTCGGAAACAAAAAAATACACTAGCAAACAATTCAACATATTACATCACTTCCGAAGTTGTATTCTGTCATAGAAAATTTTTCGTAAGTTGAGTAACTTCTTCATTTTCGATATGAGACTAGCATGCAAAAAAACCGGACAATTATTAGTTCGATAACCTCAGCGTGTGTACAAGGCTTTTTACCTTTTAAATCCACTTTTGCTGAAGATTGCGGAGTGCTGGTTATCCAGTTTAAACCTAAGTGAAAATGAAGATTTGTACACAGGTGGGTAAGAATTCAGTGGCAATAGATAAATGCAGCATAATTATCTAAATGTTGATAAGATACTGTTAGGGTAGCTGCTAAAGGGAAGACCAATCACAATGATAGCCCAGGAGAGATCTCGCTTGGATTGCTTGTCGCTGGAACTTACTTTGAGTAAGTAAAAACCCCTCCAAGTTATTTATCCCTTTGGGTTTGGCAATGCCAAAAATACTCAATACAGTGTGCAATGATTATAAGGAGAACTTCACCCTCTCAATCAACATTGATTATTTTTAATCCTAACACTGCTAGCATTAATAAATATACAGGAATGTATATTATATTTACTTATTTTAAACTTTTCTACTTCCTGGTTTCTTGCCTAGTCAAATGATGTCAAATATCCCAGAAGTCTTCGAGAAGGGAGAGGAGAGGTTTTCTCAGCTAAGTAAACTCTCCTGCATGCATGCTTGAGCTATGGGCAGATGGATTCCAGTAAGTAAATGCTACATGAATCATCTGCCCTTACTTAAGATGACCACAACCAGAAATGCTAGGGGGGTGTTTTCAAAGTGATATCTCAACAAAATTAAACATAAAGACATAGGTGGGTGGTGGAGTTTGCTTTGAAAATTACAAATCAGTTCAATAGTGTTTTTGGTTTGTGGTGCTCAGATGCAGTGAAGATCTGCTTTAAAGTGCTTTAAAGTGCAGCACACATAATACCAGATTTACGACAGTCAAAAGAGCCAGTAACTCAAAAACCCAAATCTTCTTTATTGAAAACAATGTTGGGGTAAAAATACAGGTACAAGATGCATTCCAGTGTCATGAGTCAATTGTCTTTTTGCCCTAACATAATTTTCAATAAAGATTACATTTTAACTTTTCAAGTTGCCGACTCTTTTGACCGCTCCTATACCTATGGCTTGCAGAGGTTTTAAGCGGGGCACCGATAAGGTATGTCAGTCTTTGTTACAGTAGCATATTTCATTTTCATCAGTATAGAGCAATTAAAGGTTATGGTATACTATAAGTAATTTGCTATTTGACTTTCCTTTTATTATGTAACACCCATAAATATCATTATTCAATTTCAAATATAACAGTTTTTTTTTTGTTACTGAAAATGCTCCAAAATCATTTTATTTTAGTCTGACGGCTGGTGAATAAGAACATTTTTTGCATGAAAAAATTCTCCTTGTGATTGAAATGATAATTATGTGAATTTTTTTTTTAGTATGTGAATCCGGCTTTTGAAACCACAATGGGTTATCAGAAGGAAGAATTATATGGAAAAGAATTAATTGAAGTGCCTAATAATGAAAAAAAATCTGATTTCATAGATAATATTAATTCTTGTATTAAGTCTGGAAAGGTAAATATCAATTTTTTGAACACTTTTGTACAAACCCAACACATTAGTCTGTTTGAATATAATAATTAAGCTTAACTGTGAAAATAATAGCTTTGCTCAGAAGTTAAAAATCAAATTTTAAATTTAAATTAAGCTTACTTTTTCTAATTATGTTAGACATTGTTATGTGCGCTAAATAGTGTGATTACTCTTACTATATACTTACAGTATGTATTGATATATTTATTTAGGGTAACTACCTAATAGTCAACCCAACCCAAAATACAGTAATCCATTTTGAATGCAGCAGGGCCTGTAAAAGGTCTCTGAAAACCTCAAACCCCAACAGAGTTCAGATGAGGTTAAAGCTGAAGTTTAGTAAATGTTGTTGGTGTACAGGACCAAACACATTAGTGCCCAGAGCATCAGTTTTAGAGGTTAACAGCAGCAGTTGCAAGTGTGCATTATTTGCGCTGCTTACCTACCCCGCCATTCACAGAACTTGTGCTGTAATGCCGTGTACACATGGCCGGACTTGCATCGGGCAAAACTCCGTCGGCATTTCCGACACAAAAATTTAGAACAGGCTCTCAATCTAAAGTCCGTTGGAAAATGCCGACAGAAAAAGACAGATGGGGCATACACACGGTCAGACTACCCGATGAAGAGCTCCCATAGGACTTTTTCCATTGGAAATTCCAGGCGTGTGTATGTGGCATTACTTTCCCACAAGGCAATGAGTTTTCTAAATGGAGCAGGAGCACTAATGTGTTTGGTGATATATCTCCCCCCAAATTTACTAAACTTCAGTTTTAACCTCTCTACAATGACCCTTTTCTGTCATTCAGTATAGATTAGATTTTGAAGTACCCTACAAATTATCTGGATTTGGAGAAGGATCTTAGATTTGAGTTGTCAACCATGTCTACATCAGTTATGTGCATTTGTTCAATATTGATCACTAGTACTATTATATCATTTTGTAGTTAAACATGACTTTTAGAGATGTTGATTGATAAGATATTTTACTGCTGAATAAAATGTAGCTTGTGTGCATGTTTTATAACAGGAGTGGGAAGGTGTTTACTATGCCAAAAACAAAAATGGTGACAATATCCAGCAAAATGTGAAGATAATTCCTGTTTTTGGACATCGAGGGTATGTCATTTTGAATTTCATTTGTGTAAAAAGGTGGCAGATAGTGTAGTACATTCAGCTGCATTCTTTGTTTATGTCAAGAACCATACCAATTACCGTATTTATCGGCGTATAACACGCGCCAGCATATAACACACACCCCAATTTAAGAGGGAAGTTTCAGGAAAAAAAACTTTTTTTAAATAAACCACTTTGAAGCCAAATAATGTCAGTGAGCATCAAAGAGCATCAATGCAGCCTGATTAGTGCCGATCTGCAGCCTCAGTGCAGCCTAATCTGTGCCCATCTGCAGCTTCATTGCAGCCTGATCTGAGCCCATCTGCAGCTTGATCTATGCCCATCTGCAGCTTCAGTGCAGCCTGATCTGTGCCCACCTGCAGCCTGATCTGTGCCTATCTGCAGCTTCAGTACAGGCTGATCTGTGCCCATCTGCAGCCTGATCTGTGCATATCTGCAGCTTCATTGCAGCCTGATCTGAGCCCATCTGCAGCTTGATCTGTGCCCATCTGCAGCTTCAGTGCTGCCTGATCTGTGCCCACCTGCAGCCTGATCTGTGCCTATCTGCTGCCTGATCTGTGCCTATCTGCAGCTTCAGTACAGCCTGATCTGTGCCCATCTGCAGCCTGATCTGTGCATATCTGCAGCTTCAGTGCAGCCTGATTTGTGCCCATCTGCAACCTGATCTGGGCCCATCTTCCACATCAATGAAGCTCACCATCTCTCTTCTCAGGAAATCAGAGAGCCGCCATCTCCTGTTTACTCGGCTCTCAGTCGGCAGTCACATACACAGTCCGACTCTACCATCGGCATTGGACCAGCTCCTGTGATAGACAGAACACTGGTCCAATGGCGGAGGCGGGACTGCGCGTGTGACGTGCGAGCCTAGTGAGAGCCAAGTTAGAACCGAGCGGAGAGCCACGTGGAGAGGAGATGACGGCTTGCTGATTTCAGGTGGCACTCGTCCCTCTCCTTCCCCTCCGAGGAATGCTGTCGGTGTCAGGGGAAAAAAGTGCGTGTTATACGCCGATAAATATGGTAATACTTTATTTCAGTGAGAACTTCACCTAGGGGATCTGGAGGACAGCGTCACAGCCTGAGGCTTTACAAATGAAGTCAGTGGTGGCAGCTTTCATATACCTATGCTATAAAACAGCGAGAGGGTGCACCAACCTAGCGCATTAGCACTAAACAATTTTATTGATAAGTAAATAAAACAAGTGATTTACTTACAAATGCATGATAATAACAAGCGTATCATTGATGAAGAATGTAATATTTCCTTGATTGTGGCACACTAATGTATAAGAATGACTCAAAAATAAATCCAGCACCAGCCACAATAGACCTCTCCAGCACCAATAGATCCCCCAGCAGCCAGCGACAATAGACCTTCCAGCAAACCCCACCACCCTTCGCCATTACATATATTCAGTGCTGAAAGTCCCGGACCTGCCTTCCCTACATTCCTGCTGAAAAAAAGCGCTGATTACACCAGGTTACCCCTATACTCTATATATTAATGTTCTGCACATTTTATATATATATATATGGGTTTATATCTGAGTCTATTTCTTACAGAAAGATCAGACACTATGTGTCTATTAGTCGGCCGTGTAATGATAACAACAAGGTATGTATATTTCTTCATGTAACATATACAGTACATAATGTAAATTTTCAGTACTGTTTGTGGCATTAAAGACTAATTGTTCATGTTTGCTTTCAGGTAGAAAAACAATGTGAGCGAGTTCAGGCTGAGTCTCAAACAGGTTTGTTCTTCCGGTAATAGAATTAAAATGTTTTCTACCGTTAAACTGGTGTAATGTATTTGAACTGGAAGTTAAAGAGCAAAATTCCCTAAATTATTAGTCTGAGATCTGTGATAAAACATCTCTCTGGTCTGCCATTTGCAGAATGTGTCATTTGATTTGGCCAGAGTGACATGGCAAGTGATATACATACAGTACACCATACCGTATACAGAATCCTGTAGCCACATTCTAGAGGAAGGCAAAAAAAAATCCTATACACATGATCCAATTTGCTCTAGCAGGGAAATCATTTCTTCCCGATCTCCCAGAAAGCAGTCAGATATTCCCTGGATAAACAATCCCTTTTGTTATTACCTATACATGTTAATATTCAGGTTTTGTTAATTTAGGACAACCGTATCAATTGGTAACATTTATTGGTCAGGTATATGAAGTTAAGTTCCTCAGTATGCACAACTGCTGTACCCATTACACTAGTGAACTTTAGAAAGAACAATTGTTCAAACATTTGTATGAAAATTCCTACAAGGATTCTCAGTACATTCGATGACTTGACAAATGTCATTCAAAAGTACTTCAAAATGTAATTTGCCTTTAACATTCGACTTTGGAATGAAAAAACTTGACTGAACGCAAACCACATAAACTTAGTTAGAAACTCTTTAATTCGAGAAATATTTTCTATCCTGTTCCTTCAAATTGTCTTGTCACTTTGGTTGAAAATGAACGCTGATTTGAAACTTTTTGAAACGTAATTCTACTAGTGTATGGCTAGCTATACTCTCTGTGGTAGATTTTTTTCTGAGCTTATTTGTCAGTGAATAGGTCCGGGAACTCAAGGAGTGAATGGTGCTGAAGTGCACTACGCTTGGAGTGCAGGGTTCAAGAGTGAGCTATGCACAGTATGCAGGATTCAGGAGTGCATTACATACAGTGCAGAGTTCAAGAGGTAGTAAACCCTGGTGGGTTTTACTTCCTCTTTATTTCCCTGCAAAGGTAAAGCATAATGGGCTACTATGCATTGCATAGTAGCCCATTATGTGTCCCCTGAAACCAAAGCCTGCGATGTCACTGCTGTCCCCTCTAGCAGCGAGCGTCCATCTTCAACCCCTCTTCCTTCCAGGGTTGCGAACTCTGGCTCTGTGACTGGCCGGAGTCGCGTGACATCACTCACGCGCATGTGCGCGGGAGCTGCCAGTCACGGCACGGCCCCTATTAGAAACGGCACAATGTGCCCTTTCAAAAGTGGGCATGCACTGTAGACATCGGCGCATGTGCCATAGTCATCGCGGTCAGCTTTTTTGTAAATATCGACTAAACCGTGGAGGTTTAGGAGATATTTTAAGCACCTACAGGTAAGCCTTAATATAGGCTTAAATGTAGGTAGAAGTGGTTGTACAGGGTGTACAACCACTTTAATCCTTCTTCTGCAGCTCCTCCTATCTCTGCATCCCTCATCCACACGTAACTTCTGCACACTTCCTCAGCTCTGACCTCTGCACCCCTCACCCCCCATCCCTGACTGATCTTTCACATACCTTACCTTTTACCTTTCAGCAGCTGGCCTGGCTCTAGCATCTCCTGTCACATACCTGGTGGGTAGAGCCTGGTCTATGCAGAGGAAGGCCTCTATTACACCTCTGACTCAGGGCCCCTGGTAGAGTATACAGGTGGCGCATGAGTGCAGAGTCGCACGAGTGCCAGTAGACGTGCTTGCTGCTGGACTGCTGGTGGAGGGGTACGCCAGATGGCAGCGTATCTCCTGAGGTCAGGAACAGACTGCTACTTTAGCCGTAGAGCAAGTTCCAGTGGTAGATGGACAGGTGCTTGCAACTTGGTAGCTCCAAAGAGACTGGAACATAAGCAGAGTCAGGCAAATCGGGTCATACACATGAACAGATCAAGTACAAATTTGGAGGCAGGAGAATGGTCAAAGAACCAGCCGGGGTCGATGCAGGTGGATACCAGGAATAGTCAGGAACAAGCTGGGTCAGTATTTCAAGAACAAATGCACTTAACAGGACAATCTCAGAAAGCTGAGATTGAGACAGTACTGATCCTGGGTGCTGATCCAGCTTAAATAGCCTATTTGCTGCCCTTATCTGTCACGGAATGTGCCTCGCGAATTCGCATTTCAGCGCATGTGCATATGCGTTAGCACACACTAACGCTCCTCTTCTTCCAGGCATTTGGGGAACAGGGATTTGTCTGCAGCTATTATTCTTCTGACAGAGCCTTCCTGAAATCTCCCATGGCCAGGGCTTGTTTTTCCCACACCCTGTAGGGAGTGACTGAGAGAGGTGCACTATCATTTGTAAACACAGAAGCCGTGCTTCTGTGTTTACAATGGAAAATAGAGAGCGGTGAGCACAGGGCCAGTGGGGCACCTAAGTTCCGCCATGATCCAGCTGAAAAAAAGGAGTTTTTAAATTTACTTTATATCCTTCCACTTCTGGGTGCTCCTAAAACGGGGGTCAGGATTTATGGTGGGAGATCTCACTGTATACATGACAAATAAGAGGTTGCAATGTCGTTATAGTTGGATTAAACCATTTAAAACATAATTTGGATGCAATAAATAATAGGGCTATAAGTGTCTTGGTTTTATTTTTTTTTACGGGGTAGCACTAAGAACTGTATTGCTATATTTAGGAAATTTCTGTGTCTAATTACCCGTGCTACCATGTGTAAATCACTAAAATACAATACCACTCCATTCCCCGCTTATCCAATAGTTGCTTCCCAGAGGTTTCTCATGCGACCTGTGCTGCCTCCAAAACAAAAGGTATCAAAGGGCAGGTTCGTTTTTCTAAAGAGGATCTGGAAGGATAGACCGGTGACTCTGGCAAATATAGATTACCTTTTTTTGAACGATATTCTCCTGCAACTTACAACATTCCGGACAGGCCTTCTAATTCTGGGGGGTGACTTCAACATGGCCTTAGACCCGCTTCTTGATACCTCCACGGGTACCTCCTCATTTCTATTCTCTGCTTTATGACAATGAAACTTCAGTTGACTTCTGTCACGCTCCATTATACCTGGCGCACTCTGAATCCACGAGGGAAAGATTATACATTCTTCTCTTCCCTGTATAATCGCTACTCGAGGCTGGACTACTTTTTCATACCCCAGACAGACCTGTCCTACCTCTACGACGTGACAATAGAAACCATGGTGCTTTCTGACCATCACCCGATTACCCTGACTTTACGATTCCCTCAGAGGGAAACGTCTACCAAGATCTGGAGAATGGATGCGTCCCTTCTTATCGATCTTGGTGACTTGGCCACCATCAAACAGACAATTGCCAATTACTTCTGCCACAATGACACGCCAGATGTGTCCCCCATGACTCAATGGGAGGCACATAACTGTGTTGTACGAGGCCACCTGCTGGCCATCGCAGCCTGGAAAAAGAAGGAACACCAAACTTTGGTCTGGGCCCTGTCTGACAAAATATCTAAGCTAAAATGTTTACTGGCAATTAAGGTAGCAAACAACTTAGCGGACACACGGTCACTTCTGCTAGAAGAATTGTTTAAAAGGGCATGGAAGCGGCAGATATTATCACAGAAATTATTCTATGAACAAGGCAATAAGCCAGGGAGACTTTTAGCAAGGTTCATGCAAAAACACGCACCTTCGCCTCTACTGTCCATAATGCAGTAGATAAGTTTGGGGTAACTCATTCTAAGAATGAGGACATTGCGTGCCAGTTCCATTCCTTCTACAGCAAACTGTATGATCTTAGATCGAATTAACATAGCCTGGTAGCAGCAAATATAGGATCGGAAGCTGACAAGAGACTTTCTTGGCAAGTACAGCCGTCATGTTATCTGCTTGTGACTGGAAGGCTCTAGAAGCTCCGCTGTCATCAGAGGAATGGGAGGAGGCCTTAAAGCGGGAGTCCACCGGGACTCCGCGTTTTTTTTTTTTTTTTTTAAAAGCCAGCAGCTACAAATACTGCAGCTGCTGACTTTTAAATAGTGACACTTACCTGTCCAGCGCGCCCGCGATGTCGGCACCCGAAGCCGATCGCTCGCTCGGCTGCCGGGTCCCGCCGCCATCTTGGGTATGGGAATCAGGAAATGGAGCCTGTCGGCTTCATTTCCCGGTTCCCTACTGCGCATGCGCGAGCCGCGCGGCGCAATCCGGACGGTCCCCGCTGCCTCTGGGAGCTGTGTGTTTCCCAGCAGGCAGCGGGGCACTTGCTGAAGGGGGCGGGCGCTTGCGGAACGGGGGCGTAACCTACGCTCGTTCCGCAGAGAGCTAGCCCGGAAGTGGGTGCAGTTACCTGGATTATCCAGGTAACTGCACCCCCCTCCCCCCTGAAAGGTGCCGATTGTGGCGCCGGAGGGGGGGGGGATTCCGATGAGCGGAGGTCCATTTTAGGGTGGACCTCCGCTTTAAAGGCTACAAAGCCTGGTAAGAGTCCAGAGCCAGATGGCTTCATGGCACAATATTACAAAAGATTTGCAGATCTTTTGGCTCCAGGTTTCCTTAAGGCCTTCAGCACACTCTCTGGTACCCCTTGTTCCTCAGGAAGC
This sequence comes from Lithobates pipiens, assembly GCF_037356315.1. Classification (NCBI taxonomy): domain Eukaryota; kingdom Metazoa; phylum Chordata; class Amphibia; order Anura; family Ranidae; genus Lithobates; species Lithobates pipiens. The sequence continues at coordinate 60,221,337 of NW_027507903.1, forward strand.
TTATTAGAGGCATATATTTTGGTGATCCCTAAAGAGAAAACATCCCCCACTAATGTAGCCAATTTCTGACCAATCTCTCTTCTGAATGTGGACATCAAGCTATTCTCCAAGATTCTTGCAACCTGATTATCTTACTATGTGTCTGCTTGGGTGGGTCTCTACCAAGTTGGCTTTGTCCTTGGCAAAGAAGCCAGAGACAATACCATTAAAGCTCTAAACTTACATCACTGGCTTACCTCTACCCAGCTAGAAGTTTTTTTTCTGGCAATGTATGCGGAGAAGTCGTTCGACCGAGTGGCCTGGGACTATATGGATGCAGTTCTAGAGGCCCTGGGACTGGGAAGCTGTATGTGGGCCTTTATTGGTTCACTAAACACCAATCCAGGAGCTAGAGTTTCAGGTCAATGGCCACTTATCGGACGCCTTCTCCATTCATGATGGAACCAGACAGGGATGACCTCTTTCTCTCTTACTATATATCCTTACTTTGGAATCTCTTTTGCGCTGCATCCGGGCAAATCGGAACATAAAAGGCATTGAGGTCCACCAGCAGGAATACAAGATTGCCACCTTTACGGATGATATTCTTCTCTTCCTCTTGGCATCCTTACCCAATCTGCTGCAGGTCCTAGAACAGTTTATAATTATTTTGAACTTAAAAATTAATTACTCAAAATCTTTTGCACTGAACATCTCTCTACCCACTAAGCTTGTGCCAGACAAATTTCCCTTTCTGCAGATGCCATCACCTATTTAGGTATCCAACTCCCTGGTAAACTAACAGACCTCTACGAATAAAACTTTTTGTCAGAACTGAAAAATATACAGCAGGACCTCCATAGGTGGGATGTGCCCAGCGTCTCCTGGTTTGGCCTCAATCTTAAAGATAACTGTGCTTCCCTGCCTACTGTATAAACTGCAGACTATTCTGATCCGCTTGCCATCTACCTTCTTTGTGGCAAGAGGATGTGTAGGGCTTTCCTATGTGGAACCAAGGTGGTACAAATTGGATAGGCAAAGGTGGTGTTGCCAAAATCTGGTGGCGGCATTGGCCTCCCTGATTTGTAGTGGTATTATTGGGCAGTTCATCTGGCTAGGGTAGTGGATTGGAGGATACATACCCGATGCAAGGGCTGGGTACTGCTTGAACAATTGATTTTTGGAGCTGAGCTCCCTTCAATTCCCTGGTTCTCTAAAAAGCACATAGCAAAATCCACCCCATTGTGTTTATAGAGAACATGTGAATTGAAATATCTTAAAAGGGCAAGTACGTTTAAAGTACACATGAACTACCCTTTCCTCATGTGGACAGGTGTCTGCCAGTTCCTCTATGTTGTTGTATCGGATCTGAGGCAGGGGGTCCAGTGGCTTACCTTGACCCCATATGTTTATAGAAAATACTAGTCCTTCTATCCCCCCCTCCATTTCGTTCCACCTTCCTTCTCCAACCTCTTTACCCTGTTTTTTTTTCTCTTTCCCTTTCTTCTCCTTTGTCTTGTATTCCTGTCTCTCATGTGATGAGCTGACCCCCAACTCCCCCCCCCCATCCTCCGTGAAGAAGGCTTACCTTTTTCTTTTCTCTCCCTAATCCCCCCTCCCCCTTTTTTTATTTTACTCTGGGGAACTTCCTCAGTTGTATGCCTTCCTTTTTCCAATTTTGAAAATTTGAGCAACATCACATAACATTTGAATAGCAATATTTTACATCTATTCATCAGTAACATTTCTCTGTGTAAATTATCATGCGATGTACATTACCATAAGCAAATTTTCCCCCTTTTGACCATTGACTATACTACCTGCATGTCCATTTGATAACCATTTTGTTCTTTCTGATGAAAATGACTTGTACAACATTTCCCTCATAATGTATGTGATGCAGCCTATTCTCAAATAAAGATGATTTAAGTACAGATATCATTTTTTCCCCCTCCCTTCCCCAGTACTCTCAGCATATGGTATACGTACCTACAATGCCATTGTCCTGAGATTTTCCCTGTGTAGCCTACATATGATGCCACGTAGCCCCTGGCAAACATCGTCTAAGATGGACCTGCACCCTCCATATCATGCCCGCCATTCATTTCAATTGAAAGCTCTACCGAAAACTAAGAGGTGGGCTCTTCCTCATATGAATAGAGGCTATAGCACATATGTGTGGGTATCACTCAAGATTTTTCAAGATTTTAGCTACAGGCTGTGCAGAACAGTCAGCCCAGTGGAGATTAGAGGAAGGCAGTGTTGTAGGTAGTTATAAAACACCCTAAAAGTGGAGGAAGTGGATAGAAAAGTGTAAGTGCACTAAAAGTGTCCCTATTGTTTAAAAATGTTTTGAAAGGGGTACACTTTTTTACAAAATTCACAGAAGGACATACACCTTCAGGCTGGCAATGTGCAATCTCTTAAACGGGCAAGTAAAGACTGTGACAAATGTACAGATAGATTTATAAAAGTCAATTTCCTGATAAAATGTGGGTCCTTCGATGATACCAGATACCATACCCACCTCGCCCCAACTCAACCCATTTCTATATGGCCTTTTAACCTGTGCTTCGCTTGGTGAAGCGCTGTCCAGGCATTAAGTTAACTAACATTTTTACCACCACCCTAGAAAGTCACAGTTAAAGATTGAACCTTTGAATCCAATTGGTGGATAGGGATAAGTAACAGCAGCTCTCTTAGCAAGTGACACTTCGGTTTATAATACTCCGTAACAAAAGGCAGGTAATGGTGGCGTGATTTAAAGTAGGTTATTTATAGACATGTTTACTAGGGATATACGGTACATAAAAGCTTATAAAAATATCTTTATTCAAATTCTTTTATTATTTAGTGAACTTATATTACTATATTCTCACACCATATTTGTAAAGATAAGTGGGTTTTATGAATACAATTTACAGCTCTCCATTTAAACCAGAAAGGTAGACCATTATTGCTCTTTAGTCAGTGGATGTGTTTTTATTAGTGTATAGTTAATGTCAAGTTTTATATTGTAGAAATGATGAAGGCTGTTTTGCTTACACTGATAACAGAAGTCTTAGTAAAGTTCAATAAGGTTCAAACAAACATTTTTTTTTTTCTTTTCCCACAGATATCCAGAGCTGCAGACACAAGGACAGGCGGAAAGGCTCCTTAGACGTCAGGTCAACCACCTCTCGAGGAAGTGACGGTATGCAAACTTAAACAAGTGAGAAGAATAGGTCTTTAACCCATTTTCCTCATTACCAAAACTGACATTTAGCTTTGGTAAATTTACTGATAAATGACTGTTTTTTTTAAATATATCTAAAGTGTGACAGGTACTGGATGTACAAGCCTCATGAAAAATAAAAAAATATTTAACTCCCCTGAGTGAGCCAAATCCTCAGTCATTTATGTCTCACATGCTCTCCCTCCTAGACACTGCAGCTTATGGTTGGAGGGTTTCAGCAACAGAGGCAGTGCTATCAATACAGACATCAGTGAACAGGACCAGGTTTGGCCAGGTGCTGATTAACAATCTATAGGTGTGTGAATCAGCAGTGACAAGCACAGCCTACACGAGAGTGGCAACTCTGCTCTGAATTCAGGAGCAGTGCAGCATTGTTGTCACTCCATCCTAGGAAAGCTGCGTGAGATACATTTTACTTGCAGGATGAACAGGTGTTTGTGTGACTTTGAAAACAAATACTCTTGCGCACAAGCTAGTTAACCAGGTGGGCTAGAGTTCGAAGTGGACAACACCTCAGGTCTTGCTGCCCTCAAGAATAGGGGTATCCTATCAGTCAAAAGAGAAATGGAAGAAAGTGAGCGCACCAACCTTGTGCATTATCCTTGGAATCTTTGTGTGACTTTACAGGAGGACTAAGAGAAAACTCACTTAGAATTAAAGTGATGTTAAAGGCAAGTTGTTGTTTTTTTAAATACCAGCATGTCATACTTACCTGCTCTGTGCAATGATTTTGTACAGAGCAGCCCCGATTCTCCTCTTCTTGAGTCCCTGCCGGTGCTCCTGGCCCCTGCCTCCTGCTAAGTGCCCCCAGAACAAAACTGTTGCAATGGGTGCACCGAGCAGGCTCCATCCTGAGTCACTGCTCTCTGTGTCCATTTACACGTGGAGCTGCGGCTGGGCACCAGCCCTTCTCTTCTCATTGACTCCTGCTGCTCTCTCAAGGAATGAGGAGGGAGAGTCCCTGGGGAGCTGAGGCTCTTGTGTACAGCGCTGGATCTAGATCCAGTTCAGGTAAGTAAAAGGGGGGCTGCTTCACACTGAAGGTTTTTTACCTTCATTCATAGAATGCATGAGGGTAAAAAAATGAAGCCTTTTGAATCACTTTAATTGCCGCACCTCATTGTTTAATATAATACAATAACAGAAGGGAGAGGACAGGGCACAATAACCTTTGTGCATTAACCACCCTGGCGGTTTTCCCGAGTCTGACTCAGAGTTAAATTTCAGTACCATTAGCAGTAACTCTGAGCCACACTCAGATTGCATTGCAGGATCCTGGTGCAGTGTACTTACCTTGTCCCCAGGATCCTGCGATGTCCCCCCAGTGTGTCTGTTGGGCTCTGTCCTCCATACAATGCCGCTGTGTGCCAGGTTCCATTCCCTGTGCATGTCACAACTCATGGGGGCGGAGCCTGGCGGAAAATTAAAAAAATTGAAAATACATAACACATACAGTACACTGTAATCTTACAGATTACATTACTGTATTACAGATTACATTATATGAAATCATTTCACATCCCTTTTGTCCCTATTGCTTTGTCCAGTGACCTGCATGCAGTTTTATATTAGATGTACTGTTCTTTCTATTAAATAAAATAAAATAAAAAAGTGACCTTACCAATGAGATTAGACCATGCTGGTCACAAGAAGCGAATCACGTGGATCTGAATCAACCACGGGAAGGCACACTCAACAGTAATCCAAACTTAAATATTAATGTGAATGTCTATTACACACCATAAATCATATATAAAATCCTGATAGCCAGTGATTAAAATATACACCAGTTAAATAATGAGTGAACAAATGTAACAGATAAATATGAAGAGTGTAAATAATTAACCCAAAATAGTGTATATAAAAAGTCCCGTAAGATAAAATAAAGTCCAACAGTCAAAAATATATATACAGTAATATTGCAGCCTCTCAAGCCGTCACACCATCCCACTGGTTAAATGATCTCCACAACATAAGAATAATCTAATCATCTCCAGATTCTCCCCAACCAATCGAGACTCACGGATGGATGCAGATATATATAAAAAATATAGGAAGGGTCCAAAAGTGTAAAACCTTAATTTTAATTCTATTAAAATATGTAAAAATACACTTACAAACGCAAGGTATATCAGGCCTTAAGTTTGGTGCGCCGGCCGGAGCGCAAGTCACCAAATGGAATGTCCTGGCTGCAATATTACTTTCAAGCTTTCTGTGATCCTCTGTTATGGGGGGTCATAGACTTCTGGTAAGGAGGGAATCTTCACATAGGTGGTGGTGGATTGAACATGGCTCACATATTTGAAGAATTTTGGATGGATTTGTTTTGTGCTTTTTCCACTCATTCACGTGTGTGTGTATATTTTTGACTGTTGGACTTTATTTTATCTTACGGGACTTTTTATATACACTATTTTGGGTTAATTATTTACACTCTTCATATTTATCCGTTACATTTCTTCACTCATTATTTAATTGGTGTATATTTTAATCACTGACTATCATGATTTTATATATAATTTATGATGTGTGATAGACATTCACATTAATATTTAAGTTTGGATTACTATTGAGTGTGCCTTCCCGTGGTTGATTCAGATCGACGTGGCCTTTGATTAGTTTCTTGTGACCAGCATGGACTGATCTCATTGGTAAGGTCACTTTTTTATTTTATTTTATTTAATAGTTTTATAGGTTTAGCGCAATCCTGATTTTTTTCTTGTCTATTTTCTGTATTTTTCGTGTACAGTAGAGTTGCAGCTTCCATTAGGTCTTCATAAGATCTTTTATAGGATCACACATAACAACTCCGTAGAGCAGTTTATTTTCTAGTTTTGCCATACTGTTCTTTCTGCCTGGAAACTTCAGATTGTCCATAGCAACCAAAAAGTGTCCCTTTAGGGCAAAAGTGGTTTAAGACCAGGTAGAAAACAGTGATAGTAAATAAGAACAATAGACAGAAGGATCCACCGCTCCAGGCTGATCCACCAGGAAAATGGCTGCTCCAAACAGATAGGGGTCCCAGGTGCAGGCTGATTGCACTAGCCAAATGGAAGAAGCAAAAAAACTCTGGATAGCCGCACTCCGGATCAGGTAAAATAGATTGTGCCTTTATTAATTCCACTAAAAAACCTTCACATCATACGAGTCACAACAGCAAAGGGAATGTAGAACAGGAAATGTTGACGCGTTTCGCACTGAAATTAGCGCTTACTCATAGCTCAGTAAATAGTTAGTAAATAAGAACACTTGTAGAATTGAGCGATAGTGAATCATGGGGTAATTCATTTTATGGTATTATTATATTATTATTTTTTATAATTATTTATAGTTATTTATTATATTATAATTTATGATTTTGTGTTTCAAACTTTATCATACCGGGATATCTACTAGACTCTTGTTTGGACAGATATAAGTGTGTTATTACTAAGAATTACAGGGCTACAATATTAAACACCAAATTTCTATGCAAAACAATTGTACCGCTTTGAGACGCAAAAATCTGACATAATCATCCCGCCATGGAGGTTAAAACAGATAAAGAAACTATAAAATACACGCAGTAGATGTACTCAGGCAGCCCTCCTTGACTGCAGAATGGCTATGTGCAAACAGTGAACTGCATCCTGGATCTTCAACGGATGTGGCAGACCTGCCAAGAGCAGTGACGTCTTTGCAGCCAGGAGTGAACCTCAGTTGCTGATGGCAAGGGCATCGTCAAGGAGCAAGATTTAAATAATGGTTTGAGATATTGGGCAGTCCAGCATTGACATATACTGGAAAAAGAGGGGAAAAACTGCGCTACGGGAAAAAAGAAGCAAATAGTGTTGAACGGAAGCTGCAATTCAAATATATACCAAAAATATATCAAACAAAAATAGAAAAAAGAAGAACTGCGCTAACCACAAGATACCCAATGTGATTAGGGTATATGAAAGTATCAGACCCACACTGTGGGTCTTAGTATCTAGTGTGTTAATATTGTGAATTCCCCAGACTCAATATATGTGTATCAAACTCTGTGCATAAACCCCTAAACCATAAAGGTAAGAATATAAAGAATATATATTTGCTATTAGGCATAAATGACCTATCGAAAAAATACTAAATCTGTGTTCAGAGACACTCTGTCTAATGTCCATACAATCACATATCAAAAAAAATTGAAAAATTAAATAAAAAATAAACATAAAAAATAAATGTCCATATAGTGAATGAACACCAGTGAAACAAAGATTTCAAATGAGGTACGACAATAAAGAAAAAGTTCCAAACGACTGAATTGCAAATGCACGGATTGAAAATCTTCTCCAAAGACGTGGTGTGCTTATCCCATCACCGAAATAAATGAATCAGCTCCTTACCAGATCCAGACGACCCCCCGTTACAGAGGGTCACCACAAGCAGTAGTAGTCAAAAGGGTGTCCGGATAGCGCCTCCTCCTCAGATGGTCACGAATCTTCCACACGATGGGGTTGTGGCTGTTACTCACTCCCAACACGACGTGGTGTCACATAAGGGAAAACATAGGCTCCAGATAGTGTAAAACCAAATGACTTTAATTCTTAAAAAGCGAACGTAAACACTTACATAAAAGACTTTAAAAGCAGGTTCAAAACAAAGACGTGCACCGGCCGGATACACGCCAACGCCAAGACCAACCCGTCCTTCCTGGTCCACAAAAACGAACACGACTTGGGGTGACGTCGACACGTTCGCACCGCCCTACGCGTTTCGTAATAATTTACGTCGTCCAGGGGCCCTGGACGACGTAAATTATTACGAAACGCGTAGGGCGGTGCGAACGTGTCGACGTCACCCCAAGTCGTGTTCGTTTTTGTGGACCAGGAAGGACGGGTTGGTCTTGGCGTTGGCGTGTATCCGGCCGGTGCACGTCTTTGTTTTGAACCTGCTTTTAAAGTCTTTTATGTAAGTGTTTACGTTCGCTTTTTAAGAATTAAAGTCATTTGGTTTTACACTATCTGGAGCCTATGTTTTCCCTTATGTGACACCACGTCGTGTTGGGAGTGAGTAACAGCCACAACCCCATCGTGTGGAAGATTCGTGACCATCTGAGGAGGAGGCGCTATCCGGACACCCTTTTGACTACTACTGCTTGTGGTGACCCTCTGTAACGGGGGGTCGTCTGGATCTGGTAAGGAGCTGATTCATTTATTTCGGTGATGGGATAAGCACACCACGTCTTTGGAGAAGATTTTCAATCCGTGCATTTGCAATTCAGTCGTTTGGAACTTTTTCTTTATTGTCGTACCTCATTTGAAATCTTTGTTTCACTGGTGTTCATTCACTATATGGACATTTATTTTTTATGTTTATTTTTTATTTAATTTTTCAATTTTTTTTGATATGTGATTGTATGGACATTAGACAGAGTGTCTCTGAACACAGATTTAGTATTTTTTCGATAGGTCATTTATGCCTAATAGCAAATATATATTCTTTATATTCTTACCTTTATGGTTTAGGGGTTTATGCACAGAGTTTGATACACATATATTGAGTCTGGGGAATTCACAATATTAACACACTAGATACTAAGACCCACAGTGTGGGTCTGATACTTTCATATACCCTAATCACATTGGGTATCTTGTGGTTAGCGCAGTTCTTCTTTTTTCTATTGACATATACTGACCAGCAATATTGGAGCAGTCCCATATTAACATATGACTGCTAGCGATATTATGGTCGTCTAATATTATCTTATAACGTTAATTTAAAAAGTAGCATGTACACAACAAAAATATTAAGCATCAACTTGAGTTACATATGCAAAAACAGACAGTTTTAGTACAGAGTACATAGAGTGAACTCGTATTACAATGTATAAAAGAAAACTATTAAAATTGGCTTTATAATAAAAACAGAAGACATAGCAGAGCCTAATGTTTGGCTCACTAAAACACAAAGGTTTGAAAATAAACATAAATGATGATCTGAGAATATTTTTATAAAATGTATACAATGTATGGAAATTTTATATGTGAATCACATTGCCCTATAGTAAAATATGAGCATTAAATTGCATCATATTTTTTTACTGTAGGACAATTTGATACTGATGTAGTATGTAGTAAGTGATGTACTAATACTGTTGGTTTTTACATATCTCGCTTAAAGTGATTATAAAGTCTCGTTGAAAAAATAAAAATAAATAACAAACATGTTATACTTACCTCCTCTGTGCAATTGGTTTTGCACAGAGCATCCTGAATCCTCCTCTTCTCGGGTCCTTCTTTGCTGCTTCTGGTCCCTCCCTCCTATCGATTGTCCCCTCAGCCAGCAGCTCTCTTCAGGGGCACCCGAGCCAAGTCACAGCTCCATGTGTCCATTCAGACATGGAACCCGGCTCCGCCCCCTCCCTGCCCTGATTGGCTGACTGACTTTGATTGCCAGCCGCGGGAGCCAATGTCACAGCTTCTGTGTCTCAGCCAATCAGGAGGAGTGTCTCATACGCCTTAGACACTCATGGACATTGCCGGAGAGATAAGGGGCTCAGATACCGTAAGTAATTTGTGGTTGCTGGTGAGGCTGCTGCACAAAAAAAGTTTTTTTATCTCAATGCATTAAGATAAAAAAACCTTCTGCCTTTAGAACCCCTTTAACCACTTGCTCTCCGGAAGATTTACCCCCTTCATGACCAGGCCATTTTTTGCTTTTTGGCACTGCGTTATTTTAACTGACAATTGTGCAGTCATTCAACGCTGTATACAAACAAAAATTTATATATATTTTTCCCCCACAAATAGAGCTTTGTTTTGGTGCTATTTGATCACCTCTGGGTTTTTTATTTTTTGCACTATAAACAAAAAAAAAGAACATTTTGAAAAACAAACAATATTTTTTACTTTCTGCTATAAAACATAAAAAAAAAATTAATTTCTTCATACATTTAGGCCAATGTGTATTCTGCTACATATTTTTTGTAAAATAAAATCCCAAGAAGTTTATATTGATTGGTTTACTTGAACGTTATAGCGTCTACAAACTATGGTATATATCCTGGAAATTATTTTCATAACAGTAATGGTGGCGATCAGTGACTTATGGTGGGACTGTGACAGTATGGTGGGCAGTCTGCGGAGCAAGGGGGAAGAAAGTTGGGACTTTAAATGAGGCATACATATGGTAATATATGCCTTCATCCTTAAGGGGTTAAACATCTTGGGTGATTAAAGGGTTAAATGTGTGCCTAACCAGTGTTTATGTGTTTACTGTAAGGTGGTTTTACTAAGGGATGTGGCAGTTTTTATTCCCTGCTTTGCAGGGAAACAAAAACGGACACATCCCCACTGACAGGATAGAGCTCTGTATTGTTTATTTATGCAGAGCTCTGTTCCGTCTTTCTCCTCGCCCATCAGCGGTTGCCGGTAGTCATCCATTGGCAGGCTTGTGCTATGTTTAATCAGACTCTGGGCAGACTACTGGAAATCAGCAGGGCATTGTGCTGCAGGGTACGTCAATGTAGGAAATCAAGATAGTGCTGCACTGTAAAATAAACAATGTGCAAAGTAAAGTGATCAAGTGCTCTGTGCTAAATACACTTAAAGAGGCAATTCTCGTGGTGAATATACAATAAGTATCCTTTGGTAGTAAAACGGGAAAAAATATATGACAAACGTATCACGTGCTAATCCTATGCTGCGTACACACGATCAGAATTTTGGTCGGAAAAAGCTCTGATGGTTTTCCCGACGGAATTCCAAAGGGATTTCACTCAAGCTGTCTTGCATACACACGGTCACACCAAATTCTGACCTTCAAGAACTCGGTGACGTACAACACGTACGACGGGACTAGAAAAAGGAAGTTGAATACCCAGTAGCCAATAGCTTCCATCTCGTAGTTGAATCTGAGCATGCGTGAGTTTTTGCGTGTCGGAATTGCATACACACAATCAGAATTTCCGACAGAAAGTTTTTCCGTCTGGAAAATTGAGAACCTGTTCTCAAATTTTTGCTGGCGGGAATTCGGCCAGCTAAATTCTGATGGATCATACAAATGGTCGCATTTTCCGATAAAAAGCTCTCATCTGTCTTTTGCTGGCCAAAATTCTGATCATGTGTACGCGGCATAAGTCCTAAGATGGAAGCAATGATTGTAAATAAATCTGTATGAGTATAAACAAAATAATTTTTATCATTGGTGAAAAAACGAAATGTGTCTGTGAAAGTCTTTTAAAATATAAGGTGCAGGATAGATGGTGACTGTATATCTACAGTGTCAGCAAACAAAAGTACTGGTGCCCACTCTCTGGAATGGAGTGCTGGTGGCTTCCTTTTATTAGGGTTCTGATATTTCCTTCAGTGTTTGCAGCAGTATTTATTTAATTTATTCTATTATTGGGTTGGCACGGGGATAACATTTTTATTCAAGGGTACATCAATGGCCTTGCTGTGCCTTCTGGCAGGGGTGGCTGGCTAACATAATTGCAAACTTTTTGAAAGCTGAGAGAGTTCCCCCATATGTATTACAACTGGGTATTAAGCTGCTTGCAGGAGTTCATGTTTAAATATCAGGGACCCTAGGTTCACACATTTAGGTCTTATGGTACTCCCTATAAAAAAAGCTGTAACCAGTGACTTTCCTGGTTCAGTTGTTGCCTGAAGCCCCATGCACACGATCAGAAATTCTGCCAGCAAAAGTCAGATGTGAGCTTTTGGTCAGAAATCCCAACTGTGTGTATGCTCCATCGGACTTTTGTTGGCAGAATTCCAGCCAGCAAAAGATTGCAAGCAGGTTCTCTATTTTTCCGTCGGAAAAATTTCCGATGGGAAATTCCGATCATCTATACAAATTCCTATGCATGCTCGGAAACAATTTGACGCATGCTCGGTAGCATTGAACTTAATTTTCTCGGCTCGTTGTAGTGTTGTACGTCACTATGTTCTTGACGGTTGAAAGGTCAGAGAACTTTTGTGTGACTGTGTGTATGCAAGCCAAGCTTGAGCAGAATTCCTTTGGAAAAACCATCCAAGTTTTTTCAGACGGAAAATCCGCTCGTGTGTACAGGGCATAAGCCTTTACAGATGGGACGAAGTGCTGTGCTAACTCCTGATTGCATTTAAACAAGTAACCCGTTAGAGGCTAGAGAGGATGTTATAACACTAGTCTCTGACTTGATCGGTAGCCGGTTATCAGTGAGTCTATGTACAGTATGCACCATTAACTGACACATGTGTCCTACAGTCTTCCAGCCCTGCAGCATTTGGAGTTGAGAGCAGTTGAGAAAAGTTCTTTCACTGATTACACAGTCTTTACCACGGTCTGTGAATGGAGGAAAGAATAATTTGACTGATCAGACTCTCTCCATTCAAAGATCATGGGGCTGGTAAGTGTAATCAGTGAAAAGACTTTTCTCAGTGGAGGAGAAGGCAGGTGGAGGCGTTTGTCCCCACCAGATCATCTAGCGGAGCCCATTGACCAAAAGCTGTTGACCTCCACAATGCTGGAATTTTAGCAGTAGAAAGAGGACAAGGGATCCCTACAGTAACGATTTCTGCAGAATCCAGCAGCCTGCACTTCGCGGGGCATATTCCAATACAGGTGAGTAATGTACCTAACGCTGTAGAGGAAAAAATGTTTTTTTTAGCTAAACTGTTTAACCCCCTATATACTGCACAGACCCACCACTACCACCACTTCCTAATTTATGAAAAAGTCATAGTCTAGGCAGCAGACCAAAGCCATGGCCCTGCCCTGGATATAAAACCAGAATTTGTTTATGAATGTACTGACATATTATTGAATCTATATTTCTTTCTGTTTATGTTTAGGTAGTTCACAGAGGCGGCATTCTTCAATGGCTAGAATACATTCGATGACTATTGAAGCTCCTATTACTAAGGTACATTACCAATAAATAATATCTTCCTCATGACTGACAACAGGGAACAGGAGTTTAAAATGCACAGGGTTCTTCATTCATGCAATTACTGTAAATTCTAAAATCCTAATGCTTAAAATACTATAAAATGATCAATGAACGGGCAGCATAATAAAGTGTATCCCAGGCCAAAAACATATACAATACATCGGCAATATATGCACGTTTCCCAGTGATTATTGCCTCTTTAGAAATGTTGTAGGTGCAGAACAAAAAATTCTTGGGAGCTTCTAACTTCCTTTTTGAACTGACAACTCTGCCTCTGCTGCAGTAAAATTCCAGACAGTGTTGTCAGGGCTACCCAGTGCTTTTCTTCTGGACTACCAAATAGTGACCTGTAGTCCAGCAGGGGAGGACTTGGCAGCCCTAACAGTACTGATTGAGATTTAGAGAAGAACTCCGGGATAGAGATAAACTTTGCACATTAGTCCTGTATAGTTAAGAAAAACTGCTAATGTGATTCAGATTAAAATCGCACGTTGTGTACAAAGCTCAGTTTTAAATATCAGTGACATCATCTTTACACAGACTTTTCTCTATTCCTGGGAGGGATCTCTGAAGTGGCGACATCACTTCCTATTAGTGTCTTTCACAGCATGCCAAGTCTAAAAATCTCACTGTACCCTGGGATTTAGAGTCTAAATGGATGGCAATGTGGGCAGGACTGTGTGTGTGTATGAGATGAATCAGACTCCTGGCTTGTCCATCTAACTGTGACGTACAGTGGGCGAACCCAAGAATCTCAGATTGCCGGTCTAATCTGCCCACTGTACAGCATAGAAGAATGTACAAGCCAGGAGTCTTGATTCTTTTAATACACTCCCACAGCCCTGCCTACATTGCTGCCTATTTAGACTGTAGTTCTAAGTAAAGTAAGCTCTTGCAGTGGGCAGATCAGATAGTCTCAGACTCCCGGTCCCATCCACGACAGTCTGAATGGATGGCAATGTGGGCAGGACTGTGTATGGGATAAATATCTGTATAGGATATACTGTATATATATATTACAGGCACTTATATAGCGCCATCAGTTTACACAGCACTTTACATATTTATTGTACATTCACATCAGTCCCTGCTCTCAAAGAGTTTACAATCTAAGGTCCCTAACTCACATTAATACATGCATATATTAGGGCCATTTTAGACATGAGCCAATTAACCTACCAGCATGTCTTTGGAGTGTGGGAGGAACCCGAGTACCTGGAAAAAACCCACACAGGCACAGGGAGAACATGCAAACTCTATGCGGGTAGTGTGTGGGATGAACTCCTGGCCTATGATGTTTAGTGGGCGGATCAGACCGGGAGTTTGAAACTATCGTGTCCACCCTCTGCGGCAAGAGCTCACTTAAGTGAAAATTTCAGGGGGGAATGTACAAGACTGGTGGCCAGAGGGATAAAGAGCACAGAGGCCACCAGTCTTATAAACAGGTGGGAACAGAGGGCTCCTCATAGAATAAAGAAGGTTGGATTTCTGACTTCCAATGGGACTGAGAAAAACATTTCTGACCGGAGTTCAACTGTAAGTGCAGCAGAGGCAGAAATGTCAGTTCACTATAAGAAGTTAGGAGGTCTCTGGATTTTTTGCAGATCAGCAGGTCATTTCTGTACTTGCAGCATTTTTATAGAGATAATATGTGGCTATATGCGTGTATTGCAGGGATGTATTGTATACGTTTTTTTTTTATTTTCCCTTAACATGCGTTTTAAAATTAAAATAGGGTAACATTTTCACTGCAGAGCACATCATGTTGAAGTGAAAGTGTGATAAATAAACATTTATAGTGACTCCAAAGGAAAAAAAAATACTTTTAGTTATACCTACCTGCTCTGTGCAATGCTTTTGCACAGAGCAGCCCCAATACTCCTCTTTCTGCCCCCCCCCCCCCCGCTGGTGGTCCTGGCTCCTCCCCCTGCTAAGTACCCCCATATCAAGCAGGCTTGCTCCCGAGCTGTGTTCTGTGTATCCATTCACACGCAGATTGTAGCTCAGCCCCACCTTGCCCCCCACTCTCTCCTCATTGGTTCGCTAGCTGTCATTGATGAGAAGAGAAAGACCCTGGAGAGCCACTACTCTTATGTACATCACTGGATCTATATGAGTGTGAAGGGGGGCTGCACCCAGAAGGTATTTTACCTTAATGTGTAGAATGCATTAAGGTAAAAACCTTGAGCCTTTAGAACCACTTTATGTAATCTATGTAAACATAGATTAAACATATTTTTTTTTTTTAACCACTTCAATACAGGGCACTTAAACACCTTCCTGCCCAGACCAATTTTGAGCTTTCAGCGCTGTCGCACTTTGAATGACAATTGCGCGGTCATGCTACACTGTACCCAAATGAAATTTTTATCATTTTTTCCCCACAAATAGAGCTTTCTTTTGGTGGTATTTGATCACCTCTACGGTTTTTATTTTTTGCGCTACAAATAAAAAAATACCGAAAATTTTGAAAAAAAAAATGTTTTTTTTTGTTTCAGTTTCAAAACTTTGTAAATAAGTACGTTTTCTCCTTCACTGATGGGCACTGATGGGGCTACACTGATGGGCACTGATAAGGTGGCACTGATGGGCACCAATGTGGCACCAATGAAGTGGCACTGATAGGCAGCACTGATGGGCGACACGGATGGGCGACACGGATGGGCAACACGGACAGACACTGATAGGTGGCACAAATTGGCACTGATAGCTGGCACGGATGGGCGGCACGGATGGGCGGCACGGATGGGCATGGATAGGCGGCACAGGTGGGCATGGATAGGCGGCACAGGTGGGCATAGATAGGCGGCACAGGTGGGCACTCATAGGCGGCACAGGTGGGCACTCATAGGTGGCACAGGTGGGCACTCAGGCGGCACAGGTGGGCACTCATAGGCGGCATCGGTGTTATAGTAATGGATGCCAATCAGTGCCAAACAATAATGCATGCCAATCAGTGATGCCCATTGTGGGCACTGATTGGCATCCATTATGGGCACTGATTGGCACCCATTGTGCTGACTGGCATCCCTGGTGGTCTAGGGAGGATTATGGATTTTATTACCTTTTCCCTGGTGGTCTAGTGGTGTCCCTGGTGGTCCAGTGTGGGCATCCTCGGGGGGGCTGTGCTGATAATCGATCAGCACAGACCCCCCCTGTCAGAGGAGCAGCCGATCGGCTCTCCTCTACTCGCGTCTGACAGACGCGAGTGAGGGAAAGCCGATCACCGGCTCTTCCCATTTACACTGTGATCAGCCGTGATTGGACACGGCTGATCACATGGTAAAGAGTCTCCGTCGGAGACTCTTTACCAAGATCGTAGTTGCCGGGTGTCAGACTGACACCCCGCAACAACGATCGCCGCGATGCGCGCCCCCGGGGGCGCGCAGCGGCTCATAATCCTAATCACGTCATATGACGTCCGGTTAGGATTATGAAACCACTTTGCCGCCGTCAATTCCCTATAGGGCGGGCGGCAAGTGGTTAAATGGGTATTTAGTGCAGTTTTAAGATCAGTTGAAAGTGATAATAAATTAAATTAACAGTTACGAGGAACGACTTCAAACTCCAAACGTATTCTCTTTGGAGAGGAGATGCTTGAGAGGAGGGAGATATGATAGCAATATACAAATACCTCAATGGTGATTCTAACATAGGGAATAACCACTGCCTCACGTAGGAATATGGTGGCAGATTGGCACTCCTATGCCGGATCATGTACCTAGTACGTGATCCAGCATTTCCAGGTAGGGGGTGTGCACGCCAGCTGTGCTGTGATTAGTCACAGCACAAGCCGATCAGCGGGTGCCAGCCAATGGACGACTGCTGGCACCCACTGATCAGCGAGGAGGAAGACCGGACAGAGCTCTGTCAATGTAAGCAATACAGAGCTCTGTCCTGTCAGTGGGTATGTGCCAGTTTTCCTTTCTCGGGGAACCGGCACACCTCACAGTACACACAGAAACACTGGTTAGGCACACATTTAACCCTTTGATCGCCCTAGATGTTAACCCCTTCCCAGCTAGTGTCATTAGTACCAGGGCCGACCCTACCTTGGGTCCATTGGACCCAGGCGACACTTTGAGAGGGACAGCAAGTTGACGCCCAAGAATATTTTTTTTCCAGCAGTTTGGTGCGCACCGCTGGAACAGATGTACAGCTTTCCTCCTCCTGGCCCAGCAGGCATGGCAGGTCTGTCCCTTCATTAAGATCGTAGCACTGCCCCTCCCCTACATTATTTACAGAAAAAGGGAAGCAGGGCAGGTCCGGACAAAGAGCGGGGCTGTTCGAGTTAAGAAGCGGGTGGTTGGTTACTAGACAGTGTAGAGTTTACAGCAATCAATCACCTGCCTTTCATGAAAAGTCCTGACCTTTGTCCGGACCTGCCATGCTTCCTGTCTTGTGTAACTAAGGTAAGGGAGGGGAGTGCTGCGATTTTATGGAAGGGCCAATCTGTAATATCGATGCAGGACTGTGATGAGGGGGGTTTGTGGGGGGGGGGGGGGATCTGTGATGGAGAGGGGTTTGTGATGGGAGATCTGTGATGGAAAGGTGTCTGATGGTGGGATCTGTGATAGGAGAGGAGTCTGAGGGGTTGATCTGTGATGGAGGGGAGCCTGTGATGGAGGGAGAGGGGGGAGAGGATCTGTGTTAGGATGGTCTGTAATGAGGGGAGTCTGATATGGATTTTGTGGCTTAGAATTGAACATAATGGTATGTAATATAATTTTGTATATAGACAAGGTTCTGCAGCATGTAAATCTAACTGCCTGAGAAATTTAATTTCAGTTTTACTTATCATGATATAAAATAATGGATGTGGGGGCCTCTTGGTGTGCATGTTTTTTTTGGGGGGGGGGGGGGGTGGGGTAGGGGGCAGCATTTCATTCTTGGATCCAGGCAGTACAATGTCTTGGGTCAGCACTGATTAGTACAGCGACGGTGTATATTTTTAGCACTGATCATTGTATTAGTGGCACTGGTTCCCACAGATTGTCAGTTGGTGTCAGCTAGTGTCAGACTGCCCGCCATACTATTATAGTCCTGCTATAAATCGTTTATGGCAGCCATTATTAGTATGAAAAATAAATAAATAAAAATTCCAGTATATATACCAAACAATATATGCTTATTCTGATTTTTGTTACCAAAAATATGTAGCAGAATACATATTGGCCTAAGTTTATGGAGAAATTAGATTTTTAAAAAAAAATTTATTGAGTATGTTTTATAGCAGAAAGTAAAAAATATTGTTTTTTTTTTTCAAAACTTTCAGTTTTTCTTTTCGCAAAAAAAACCCCAGTGGTGATCAAATACCACCAAAAAAAGCTCTATTTGTGGGGAAAAAAAATGCTAGAAATTTTATTTTGTGTACAGTGTTGACCACACAATTGTCAGTTAAAGTAGCGCAGTGCCAAAAAGAAAAAAATGGCCAGGTTATGAAGGGGGGTAAGTCTTCTGGAGGGCAAGTGGATAAACTATTCAGTCTCAGAGAGTGTAAGAAGACACGGGGTCACTCATTGAAATTGGAAGAAAAGTGGTTTAACCTTAAACTGTGTAGTGGGGTTTTTTTTTTGGTCAAGGCGGCACAGATGTGGAATTCGCTTTTACTATTGGTGGTGTCAGCGGGAAGTATTGATAGATGTGTGTGAACACCACTCTAGGTCAGTCTCCCATCTCCACCTCCACTAACACACAGAATCAAGATTCCAATGAGCAAAAATAATTCTGGCTGTCCGCACGTCCAGTAAAATCACCTTTATTTCAGCAAGTCCATAAAAATATAAGTAGTATTGATAGTTTTAAAAATTTCTTGGACAGGTATCTTAGATCAAACAGTATACACGGATAGGGGAAATGATTTTTGACATGAACACACCCCCTACACAGGTTGAACAGAATGGACTGGTGTCTTTATTCAACCTTACCAACTATGTAAATACAGCATTGACTAAGGGCTTGTTGACAGAGGCGACTGGGTGGTGTTGGGTAGTGGTGGATAGTAAAAGCAGGTGTTTGAAACTTAGTATTACTACCCCCAATCACCCATCTAAAGAAGGACATGCAGCTGCTCAGGGCTGTATACATTAGGGGTCAACCGATTATTTGTGCGGATGATTATTGGCAGCCGATATTCACTTTTTTTTTAAGAATCTGCATCGGTCACAAACTTACCGATATTACCAATATCGCTTCAAGAGGTTATACCTGGGTGAAGCTTGCAGCTGCAGACATCACCCCGGTACCGTTCTTTAGAGCGAACAGTCAGCTTTCTTGTAATAACAACGGATGCGTCCCAAGGGAGGCCTGAGCGACCAGCCAGCACATCCACCGGCTGGCCAGAGACCAGCGCAAAGCCGGAATCAGCTTTGTTCAGGTCTCGGACCTAATAACCTGGAAGCGGTCATGACATCACTTCCAGATTACTGGCATCCTAAAGGCACCAGTTTTAAAAAATACAAAGTATTCAAAAACGCAGATCTTGGCGTTTTAAATACTTTTAAGTGTAGAGGAGGGGTTTGGAGTCTTATAAACCCCAAATCCCTTCATAAAGAGTACCTGTCACTGCCTATTACTGTCACAAGGGATGTTTACATTCCTTGTGACAGCATTAAATGTGATTAAAAAAAAAATTTTTTAAAGGACAGTGTAAAAATAAAAACGTTAAATCTACAGAATATCAGCACCTGATATCGGCTATTGACCTAAAAGGCAGCAGAAAAATCTGTCCTGAAAAAACGATATCGGTTGACCCCTAGTACACATGCTCCACCTTGTGACCACGGCAAAATTAAACCGCCTGCTGCAGTACTGCCACCCAATGAGACCAGTTGTAGTGTATGGGGCTATGCCGCAATTGCTTTTCAGAGATGTGTGACAGGGAGTGAGGAGGCGACATACTATCTCCTTACAGCCTGCCAAATGCCTCTGAAAAGCCATCCAACACAGAATGCTTTTCAGAGGGGTGGTAAAGGCTGCTGCTCATTTAAACAGGTCTTTACTAAATTAGGGGTACAAAGGATCCTCTATAATGGTGGTAGAGAGTGACCGCTGTAAAGTTATATATATTTATATATATGTATGCATATATATATATATATATATATATATATATATATATATTTGTGTAGCGAAGTTATTAAAGCAACCATATAAATAAATAATGAATCTATGATACTAGTGTGACAATGCAGCAGTATCCATCATAATGCTGTTATTCTTAAAGCATTATTTACACAGGGAATTTGCACACTAAAACTAGATTTATCTTTGTATTTACTGCTAAAAACAAAAAAAGCATTTTTCTGTCAGTGAACAGTTATATTTTTGTGCGGTCCATCTTCAGCTGAGTGAAATGTGTACATGTCCATCCCATGCCCCCTGGTGGTTATATGTTTGTATCCTGCATCCTGCTGTTCTGTTACTTGGCATGCCAAGAAAATCTCAATCACTGCAGTCATTCATTGTGGGCTCCTGCAGGATGAATCCAATATCTGTACTTGGTGAAAAAAGAGCTGGAAAAAAGCAGACACTTGAAATGGTTTAGAGCATCCTTCAGTGGTTAATGACTGAATAAAGCGGAATGTTCTACAGCTGATCGTACCACTTGATATGATATATAATTGCTGATTAAAATGAAACTGAGCTATTATTATTTTGGTTATTATGCCTTGACAAGCATGTTTTATTTTGTTGATGCATTGGACTCTAGAATAGAAATTTGGTAATGTAAATTTGGCCGAAGTTCATAGACAAACACAACAATTTACATCTTAATTAAGTTTTGGAGTCAAGATTTTTCTAATTAAAGGTCCCAGGAGCCCTTTGAATACACCAGCAGATATCTGAAGCTGGGGGGGCACAGGGTCTATAGCTCATACTGCCAGTTTAACCACTTGAGCCCCGGACCATTTTGCTGGTCAAAGATCAGACCGCTTTTTGCGATTCGGCACTGCATCGCTTGAACTGACAATTGCGCGGTCATGCGACGTGGCTCCCAAACAAAATTGATGTCCTTTTTTTCCCACAAATAGAGCTTTCTTTTGGTGGTATTTGATCACCCCTGCGGTTTTTATTTTTTGCTCTATAAATAAAAATAGAGCGACAATTTTGAAAAAAACGCATTATTTTTTACTTTTTGTTATAATAAATATCCCCCAAAAATATCTAAAAAAAAATTTTCCCTCAATTTAGGCCGATACATATTCTTCTACATATTTTTGGTAAAAAAAAATCGCAATAGTTTGCGCAAAAGTTATAGCGTTTACAAAATAGGGGATAGTTTTATGGCATTTTTATTAATAATTTTTTTTTTACTAGTAATGGCGGCGATCAGCAATTTTTATTGTGACTGCGACATTATGGTAGACACATCGGACATTTTTGACACATTTTTGGGACCATTGTCATTTATACAGCAATCACTGCTATATAAATGCAGTGATTCCTTTGTAAATGACACTGGCAGTGAAGGGATTAACCAGTGGGTGGCAGTGTAGGGGTTAAGTGTTCCTAGGGGTGTGTTACTAACTGTTGGGGGCTGGGCTTTCATTTAGTGAACACTGATCTCTGCTCCAATCACATGGAGCAGAGATCA
The DNA here is from genome assembly GCF_037356315.1 of Lithobates pipiens. Classification (NCBI taxonomy): domain Eukaryota; kingdom Metazoa; phylum Chordata; class Amphibia; order Anura; family Ranidae; genus Lithobates; species Lithobates pipiens. The sequence continues at coordinate 60,243,045 of NW_027507903.1, forward strand.
GCGTCACTAGTTGCTAGGCAGAACGGGGAGATGCTGTTTACAAGGGCGTCTCTCCGTTCAGCCGCCCCGTGAGGCGATCGCGGGTATGCTCGTGGCGATCGAGTCCGCGGGACCCACGACCGGACTCACGGGGCGTGCTCGCGATGGCAGGGTGGCAAATTTAAAGGGACGTACAGGTACGCCCATTTGCCTGCCCGTGCCATTCTGCCGACATTCATCAAACCAGTGTTTAGTATATTAACTTGATTTTATTATAGGCCACATTTATAAGATAGCTAGAGCTGAGTGACTAATTGTTATTGTATTATTTTATCTCCACCCAAGTTTGCAACAAAAACGTATTTAAGGCTAGCCATAGACGGAACAAATTAATTTCTAGCAACCACGAATCCCCGCTGGGAGAACACAGTGATTATTGTTAGTGGCTATAACAGCCATTGAACCGCTGGCAATAATCACATGTACAATCCAGTAGGTTGGTTGTACCCAAGTTGAGTGATTGCTCAACCTGGGTACATTCAGCCTGGCAATACATGGTTCGATTCTTGGCTGGCTAAGCAGGATTATAACTGTCTATGGCTGACTTTAGGCTTTCACACAGACGTTCCGATCAGATCCACTTGTTGGCAAATCTAAAATGGAAGTGCCATGGACAGATGTAAATAAACATGCATCCATTTACATCTGATTACCTCCAAGTCTGTTTATGAAGATTGTCTGTCTGTCTATTAAGAAGGCCTTTGTCTTTTTCCATCTTTTCTTACCTAAACATGAAGGATCAGAAGTAAAAGGGTGTAAAAAGACGCACGTCTATTTATCTGTCCGGTGTTCCCCACTGAGCAGGCGGATGACTTATTCAAAGTGGACACAAACTGCTCTCCTCTATGGTTAGCCAGATATAAACTGTCAGTTTACACCCGGTTGCCATCCAATGTAATTTCCTGGATGGAAGAGGAACAGAGCTCCATCTGTCTCTTTTTGGCAAATTGGATTGGATGTAGGCGGATGTAAACTGACACGTCCACTTACACCCGTCACTCCATAGAGGAAAATGGAGGTTTCCGATCAGGTCCACCTAGAAAATAGGCAGGTGGACACAATCGGAACGTTTGTGCAAAAGGGACCTTACAATATGAAGTCCTTATCAAATAAATCCCAAAAGTGAAGTTCACACAGTTGAATCCACATACTGTATACAAAATCACTTTGCGCCACCACCTACAATAGGAAAGTAGCTCACTATGAAGATCTGCCCTCTAAACCACTGTTATGTTAGAAAAAGCTTAATTTCATATACTGCAAGAGTGCTAATCACTAATCTCCCCAATAGCACAGATGTGGGCTTAAAACTCAGCAAACTTCACTTTGGAATTTATTTGATTATAACTTTAAGCTTGCCAGACTTTCTCTCTTTCAGCTGAACAAGAAAAATCACAGGATTCCCTCATCCATGTAAAACAGCATGGATGGACTGATCTGCAGTGCTGGCTATGGTATACTGTTGGTTTCGGTGAAAAGAATGATACCTCATCAGTGGTCTCCAAACTGTGGCCTGAGGGCCGTATGCAGCCATATGCGTATGCCGTATGTGACCCTTTGCTTGCCTTTATGTGGCCCTTGGGGCACTATTCCGCTCATAGATACAAGGCAATTTTCCTCCTACTGACACCAATGATGAGGTATCATTCTTTTCACCGACACCAACAGTGGGGCATAATTCCTCTTATTGATGACAACGGTTGAGCCCTATTCCCTCCACTGACAAAAATGATGGGTCATACTTCCTTCCACTGATATAAACATTGGAACACTTTTCCTCCCACTGACATCAACAATGGAGCACTATTTCTCCCACTAATATCAACAATGGGGTGCTATTCCTGCCACTGATACCAACAATGGGACAATATTCCTTCCAATAGCATCAATGTTAGGGGTACTATTTCTCCCACTAATACCAATGTTGGGACACTGTTACTCTCACTAATACCAACAATGGGGCATTATTTCTTCCCCTGACATCAACGATGGGTGTGATGGAACCATCCAGCACCCAGCTTGGGTTTCTCCGTCAAGATCTACAGACACTTTCTCCAGTCTGGACCCAGGAACCGGGTATTATAGCTGAATATTGCACCCAAGATACTAGATGACACTAGCTCAGGTGCATACTGGAACTCACTTTATTGAAAACTCACACAGAATTTCTATACTTCACCAGCCCAGGTGGCCTGATCACATTATCACATAGTGCTAATCACCTTTCCCATAGCACGAATGTGGGCTAAAAACGCAAACTTCACTTTGGAATTTATTTGATTAGGACTTTATATGTGGCTTTCAGCTTCCTCCAGTCATATAATCTGGCTCCCCTGTGTCAGTCAGCGGTGGCTGCAGGGGGTATAGGGAGAGAACCAGACAAAAGCTGGGAAAGCTGGGAACGCTAATGTCACCCAAAGGCAACCATGGTGCAACCATTGTCGGCATTCCCTCCTCTCTTTGCTAACACAGGGAAGCACATGACTGAACTGGAGCAGGCTGAAAATAGGTAATTATGTTAAAAAAAAATTTACACAGGTTAGGTAGTACGAGTGTTAGGAAGGGAGTGGGAGTATTTTTAGGACTAGTTAGGCCTTAGCTGAAATTCTACTTTAAGCTTGCCAGGCTTTCTTTCTTTCAGCTGAACAAGAAAAATCACAGGATTCCCTCATCCATGTAAAACAGCATGAATGGACAGATCTGCAGTGCTGGCTATGGTATACCCCAGTGGTCTTTAAACTGTGGCCTGAGGGCCGTATGCGACCCTTTACTTGCCTGCATGAGGCCCTTGGAGCACTATTTCACTCATTGATACAATGCATTTTTTCCTCCTACTGACACCAATGATGAGGCATCATTCTTTTCACTGACCCCAACAGTGGGGCATAATTCCTCTTATTGACGACAATAAGAGATGCCCTATTTCTTCCACTGGCACCAATGATGGCTCATGCTTTCTTCCACTGACATAAACATTAGAACACTATTCCTCCCACTGACATCAAAGATGGAGCACTATTCCTGCCACTGACACCAACAATGGAACAATATATCTTCCAATAGCACCAGTTCGGGTACTATTCCTCCCACTAATACCAATGATGGGGCACTATTCCTCCCAATGACACCAATGATGGGGTATTATTTCTTCCACAGACACCAACGATGGGTGTGACTGAATTGTCTAGCACCCAGCTTGGGTGCCTCCATCAAGATATAGCTTCCTCTACTCTGGACCCAGGAACTGGGTATTATAGCTGAATATTGCACCCAAGATACTAGATGACACTAGCTGAGGTGCATACTGGAACTCACTTTATTGAAAGAAATTCTAAATGTATATACAACACCATCACATTATTCTAAAAATACAAACTGTAAACAGGAATATCATTAGCACATTGAGGGAACAGGGAACAGCCAACATAAAGCTAATTAAACAACTAGCTACCTAGGTGACTCAGTGCCCACCCAGATTGTTGGGCAGCAAGGCTACAACCCTGGCTACAAAGTACATTACACATTATCATGAGCATAAACATACCACAATGGTTTGATAACAAGGTACAGTGGTCACAATATTAATCACCTCTCCAAGAGATGAGCAGACAGACAGAAACAGTAGGTGACTTAATTAAAAATGGCAATGCTCACACAATGGGAGAGACATACTTAACAGAAAAACAATTACCACCTTAATAAACAGGGGCCCCCAGCATCAGGTTGCTTTTTGTTGATAATATTAACATCTGCCCTGAATCTCACAGTCTAAAGCAGTCATTGCTGGTTTGGGCATAGAGACCCCTAATATGTATCTGGGTCCTCCAGTTCCCAGAGCCTTTGTGTTTTGGGGAGACAGAATTGAATATAAAGCAATACCACTCCAAGGGTCCCCCAGGCACACACCTCCCAAAGAGTAGTGTTCCCTTAAAAGCCAGGGCCAGAGTCAGTAGCCAGAGGCCACCCTGCAGTCCCCTCCAAAAGCCCCTGTCCTGGTTGGGGCTTTCACTGTGGGAAACAATTCCTTCCAATGACACCAGTGTTGGGGTACTATTTCTCCCATCAATCTTAACAATGTGGCACTATTCTGCCTCCTTCTGACCACGTGTCCAACTGACCACAAAGCCTGAGGCATTTTCTACTCCCACTTACACTTCCAAACTGTAAAGCACAGTAAAGAGGCCCTTGTTTAAAAAGTTTGGTGTCACCTGGTATATCCAAACATTACCTGCATCTGAATAGCACTGGCTGTTCAGCCAAGAATTTACTGAAGAATTTCTTTACTGATAATTTGAAGAATTCCTGGAGTTGGACTTTAAGGCAGCCCATAGATGGTTCATTTTTTTTTTATTCAACCAGCGGATTGAACAAAAACAATGACCCAGTTCCCCCATCCACAAATTTAAGGTGTATGGGGGAATTGCTCCTGCTGAGCTATTGTGTTCTGAGGGCAGGCAGACTGCCCCGCTGTCAAAACAGGTGCTGATTGAGTGGCATTTATCCAAAAGGCTGGTTGTACAGAAGTCTGTAGATTGACTTCTATAAACCATGGTGCCTATACTTGGATCTAAATGCAGCTGGTCCATGCTGGTCCAAGCAAATTTCGATCCATGTATGGCCGGCTTAAGTGTAATAATCCATAGAAGCCAATAAGAATTCACTCTGCAGAAGTCAGACCAGTATTATTATTATTATTATTAATATTACTATTACAGGTATTTAATGTTTGTAGCGCCATCACTTTAAGCAGTGCTTTACATACTATTCATTCACATCAGTCCCTGCCCTCAAGGAACTTACAATCTTGGGCCCCTATCTTGCACATACATACACATACATAATAGGGGGGAAAAAAATTCAGACAAGAGCCAATTAACCTACCAGCATGTCTTTGCATTGTGGGGAGAATCCAAAGAACCCAGAGGAAACCCACACAACCACAGGGAGTCTATGAAAGCTGCATGAATGCAAACAGTGTCCCAGGGAGGATTCAAACCACGAAACCTAGTCCTTCAAGATTTACTAACTATTGAGCTACAGTGCTGCTCAAAAACAGGATGGAATCTGATTGGTTGCTTTGGGTTACTGCGCATAAGAATAATACGGCCCCTTTTTACTCCAAATGTTTGGTAATTTCATGGAAGATAAAAGTATGCCCTCATGGTATGAAAACCATAGGCACCACACTGGCATCTGACCTTTTTCTGAATGTTTTCCATAAATTTCTACATTGTGTAAGATGGACCCTCGCGCCACTATGTGCTAGACGTGAAATAGATCTACGTGCATAACAAAGTATAATGTAACAATCTGTGGAATAACAAAAGTGCAAGTACTACTAAATAAAACAGAAAATGCAGCGGGACAAAATAGTAAACACAAACTATCACTTGAATAATTAAAAAAGAGTCCTGCGCAAATAATACCACAAAAAATGAATAATGTATAAAAATGTGAAAAAAACAAGAGTCAATGAGAATATTTCAAAATAAACACACCAATAGTGTAAGTGTGTAGTGAAAAAGCACTGGAGAAAGAACAGGACCAAATGTTCCAAAAGATCAGGCTCCCAGAACTCTCACCTCAGAGATGGAATAATAAGGCAAAAGAAAGTAATTCCAATGGACTTCTCCTTCACTTCTCTGTGCACAATCATCAAATGGTATAAACTTCTACCACTAGAGGTCCGATTCAACCTCTTATGAGTAATGCTGCAGCATATGTATCCTCGTGGTATGAAACTTAAAGAAAACACAGAGGGGAAGGGGGAAGGGAGAGAGAAAGGGGACTCCAATAGTGTAGTGGTTTCCAAAACTGAATAAATTTATTTAAGAGAAAGCAAATGGACTCTCACATTTAAAAAGAAAATATCAAACAGAAAGAGATCTGGCGTGTACAGCCAGTCTTACGCTTGTTCCGGTATTCCTACGGCCACTCCCTACGCGTTACGTCACCACGTGACTTCTTCATGGATGAAGAAGTCACGTGGTGACGTAACGCGTAGGGAGTGGCCGTAGGAATACCGGAACAAGCGTAAGACTGGCTGTACACGCCAGATCTCTTTCTGTTTGATATTTTCTTTTTAAATGTGAGAGTCCATTTGCTTTCTCTTAAATAAATGTATTCAGTTTTGGAAACCACTACACTATTGGAGTCCCCTTTCTCTCTCCCTTCCCCCTTCCCCTCTGTGTTTTCTTTAAGTTTCATACCACGAGGATACATATGCTGCAGCATTACTCATAAGAGGTTGAATCGGACCTCTAGTGGTAGAAGTTTATACCATTTGATGATTGTGCACAGAGAAGTGAAGGAGAAGTCCATTGGAATTACTTTCTTTTGCCTTATTATTCCATCTCTGAGGTGAGAGTTCTGGGAGCCTGATCTTTTGGAACATTTGGTCCTGTTCTTTCTCCAGTGCTTTTTCACTACACACTTACACTATTGGTGTGTTTATTTTGAAATATTCTCATTGACTCTTGTTTTTTTCACATTTTTATAAATTTCTACATTACCATCTATCTTTTAGAGCAAGAACATATCCATGGACTTATGTTAAAATTCAGGCTTATCCCTTGTGACTTTCCGATCTATACCCTTGGGCTTGTTTAACAATGTGTCCTTATAATATGTCTTCAGTGCAAATCTGTTGCTAAGAGTGAACAAATACAGTCGTCATTTCAGTTCCAGAAATTAAAAAGAAAAAGAGCTAACAATTTGAACTCTTTTAAATATAGATCTCTTTGGCTTTCTGTTTCACACAATGTCATAGTCTGTTCTCTTGTTTGGTAAATCAGAATTTTCTACATAGAGTATGTAGGTTGAGGCATTGCAAATGGGCAAAAGGGGAAACAGTAATGTTAAAGCAAAATTACTAAAATAGCAGCACTTTGCTGGCTCATAATGGGTTAGAGAGCTACTCAATTCTCACCCTCGTGTTGTTTTTCTCTTTTTTCCCTTTTATGTAGTGCTCCATTCTCTTCAAAACACATACTGATTATCCTGATGCAATCCACTGTTTGGGTGATATGCATCAGGGACCAACACCGCCACCTTGGTACGCTTCAGTTGGCTGCCTTTTCCAGATGCAGGCAGTCAGGTGCTGATGATTCGCTGGGCCCACCCTACACCCCATCCACCTCTCCACCCCTGGCCGCTCTGTAAGCCTAATCATGCAGCCTCTGGAGAGATGTGATGTAAGTAACCCAAGAGGCTGCAGGACCAGGGGCCTGTCACTCTGCGTGGGGTGCGGGGGCAGAGCGGGGGGGTTTTAAAAGGAACAAACTCCCTTTTGGGAGTAAAGTTCCACTTTAAGTCAAACAAGGTGTATACCACTTAGTGGACGTACCCTGTTTCCCCTAAAATAAGACCTAGCATGAGTGTCGGTGATGGCTGCAATATAAGCCCTACCCCCCAAATAAACCCCATCCTCTTTCCCCAAAAATAAGCCCTACCCTGAGAATAAGACATAGAAGGACTTTAACTAGGGCTTATTTGGGGGGTAGGGCTTATATTGCAGCCATCGTCGACAATCACGCTAGGTCTTATTTTAGGGGAAACAGGGTATCTCTTTTATTTATTTTGTACATTCATATTATGCCTTGGGAGTACAGCTACTGCTATATTGCCCTACCCCTCCGTTGTTCATTCAGAGAGCAATTTGTATTTTTTAATGTAAAAAACAAAGAAGAGAGCCGCGCCATCTAAGTGCAGAGTGATGAAAACATTTTAATATAGGACAGACGATTTTAAACTCACAAGATTGTAGAAATTACAGTGCATGTGAAATGGTATAGTAAGTTCATTGGTGAGAGAATGGGGAGCTCCTCCCCACTCTCTCATCATCTGGAAGTGACGTGTCCAGCCGCCCCTGATCCAAATCTGAGAACCAGGAAGCCTTGGGAGCCACCAGCGCAGCCGGTAACATCAGCTGCCACTCCACCTGCGAGCCGATCGCCTTCCCCTAGGAGTAGATGAACTTTCTATACCATTTCACATGCGCTGTATTCTGTACAATCTTGTGAGTTTAAAATTGTCTGTCCTTTATTAAAATGTTTTTATCACGCTGCACTTAGATGGCGCTGCTCTCTTCTTTGTTTTTTATTGTCTACAGAGCCCCTTCTAGCTTGTTATGGGCCGGCAGCCATCCAGAGTCAGCCCATCAGTGACCATCTACACACCTCTTACTGCGTTTGAACTCTCATGTATGGACTCCCCACAATAGAGAGTAGATTAATCGCCCATGTCTCTCTTTTTGAGCTGACAGAGCGCACATGAACATTTATATACAATATTTCTGTAATTTTTTAATGGGCTTACATAATACAAAGTCTTACATGATTGTGCAAGAAGAGAGGAAGGGTGGGCAAAGCGACTGCAAACAACAGCGACAGCATTGGAGACCTGAAGGTCCAGTGTCTGAGCACTGGAAGTATAGCAATAGCCGTACTCCCAGTGCTCACTAAATTTGCCTCTTTGGATGTAATCCTTTATAGGCCAGTCGTTTTTTAAAAGTGCTGCAGTTCCTCATGTTCCGCTTTAAATGGCTCTGCATCCTGTTGTGGGACATGTGTATATAGTTTAAAATGTTGCCGTAATTTAATAAGCAATTATTTTTTTAATTTTTTCTATTAGGTAATAAATATCATCAATTCTGCACAAGAAAACAGCCCGATGCCAGTGGCGGAAGCTTTGGACCGAGTCCTGGAGATATTAAGAACAACAGAACTGTATTCTCCACAGCTCGGAACCAAGGATGAAGATCCTCACACCAATGACTTGGTTGGAGGTTTGATGACAGTAAGTCAGCTCCGATATCTTGCAAAAGAAGTATGGAGATGTAATTTTAACAAACAAGTTTCAAACCATCAGCTCTATTCAATGAATAGTACTTGCAATAAATCAGAGTTTAATATATCTGAGGAGTGAATCCTAACTGCTTAACCACTTCCGGACCGCTCCACATACATTTTCTATGGTAGGGCAGCCCAGCTGCGCGTGTTCACGGTGGCCTCATTCACAGTAGAGAAGGATCAGCCATCTGCCTGTGTAAACAAGGCAAATGGCGGATCTGCCAGGAAGGGAAAGAGAGATCATGGGATTCAGCTAAGCTGAATAACGGATCTCTCTTTTCCTTCAGTGTGACACTGCCTCACACAGTTAGTAAGCACCTCCCTAGCTACAGCACACCCCCTGGGGAGGACCCCGCGCATCATGGATCGTGGTAAATGGCTGCTGATAGCGGAGTGATCACTTATAAACAAACCGGTGTCATGTCCGGTTCCTCTCTCCCCTCTCTGTACCAGTCAGTACAGTGTGAGTGGAGAGAGGAGAGATTGGGTGCAGCAGTACTGTGGGCTGGATCTGTTTTGGCCACAGTGCTGATCTGTGACAAATTGGGGATTCATCCATCCATCCATGCTTAGCCATCCTATTTATAATCAGCAATACTCAGCCATCCATCCATGCTCAGCCATCCATCTATACTCAACAATACTCATCCATATTCAGCAATACTCATCCATCCATCCATGCTCAGCCATCCATCCATACTCAGCCTTACCCAGCCATCCATCCATACTCAGCAATACTCTGCCATACTCAGCCATCCATCCATAATCAGCAATACTCAGCCATGCTCAGCCATCCATCTATAATCAGCAATACTCATCCATCCATCCATGCTCAGTCATCCATCCATACTCAGCCATACTTCGCCATACCCAGCCATGCATCCATCCATCCATACTCAGCAATACTCATCCATCCACGCTCAGCCATTCCATCCACCCCCATCTATACCCAGCCATACTCAACAATACTCAGCTGTACCCAGCTCAGCCATACTCATTCATGCTCAGTCATCCCATCCATACTCAGCCACCCCCATCCACGGCTCATCTATCCCCATTCATGCTCATCCACGCCACATCAGTTTTCATCCATGCCACTACAGTGCCTCACAAAAGTGTAATAGGTAGTCAAATTAGATTTGAAACGTATGCCCCTAGAACACCTGACTATGCTCCATGCATGTTGGACCTCTCTATGTGGTCAGGCTAAGGAAAAGTCTCACACATGTGGTATCGTTGCACTCAGGAGGAGTAGGAGAATTTATTTTAGGGTATTATTTTATGTATGTACATGCTATATGTTAGAAATATTGTATACATGGACAACTTTGTGTAAAAAAAAAGCGCTTTTATTTTCTTTCCACAATTTCCAAAATCTTGTAGAAAAAAATTACATGTTCAAAAGAGTCAATATGCCTCATAGATTATATGTTAGGGGTGTTTTCTTTCCAAAATAAGGTAATTTTTGGGACGTTTCCATTGTCCTGGTGCTCCAGGGCCTTCAAAAATGCAAGAGGTAGTCATGATATTATATGTGTAATTTATGCTCCTAGAACACCTGATGGTGCTCCCTGCATGTTGGGCCTTTGTATGTGGCCACACTGTGTAAAAGTCTCACACATTTGGTATTGCCATACTCAGGAGGAGTAGTAGAATGTGTTTTGGGGTGCAATTTGTTCTATGCATATGCTGTGTGAGAAATAACCTGCTAATATAACAATTTTGTGAAAAGAAAAAAAAATCTTGATTTTGCAAATAATTTTGGAAAAAAATTACAACTTCAAAAAACTTACCATGCCTCTTACTAAATACCTTGGAATGTCTACTTTCCAAAAAGGGGTCTTTTGGGGGGTATTTGTGCTTTCCTAGCTTGTTAGGGTCTCAAGAAATGAGAAACATGGGAATGAGAAACGTGGCTAGGAAACATGTAACCCTTTGATCATCCCTGGTGTTAACCTCTTCCCTGCCAGTGCCATTTATACGTAATCAGTTCATTTTTATAGTACTGATCACTGTATTGGTGTCACTAGTCCCCAAAAAGTGTCACTCAGTGTCAGATTTGTCCGCCGCAATATCACAGTCCCAATAAAAATCGCAGATCACCACCATTGCCAGTAAAAAGTAAATAAATAAATAAAAGTCCCTAAATCTATCCCGCAGTTTGTAAACGTTATAACTTTTGTGTAAACCAATCAATATACACTTATTGGGATTGTTTTTACTTTTTTTTTTTTTAACCAGTTGCCGACCGCCGCACGCCGATGTACGTCGGCAGAATGGCACGGGCAGGCATAAGGACATACATGTACGTCCCTTGCCTCCCGCCCGGTGCCTGCGGCGGTCGGTTTTCGTCCGGGAGCGATCCGGGACGAGGGGGCGGCCATTCATTCATGGCCACCCCCTCGCGATCGCTCCCGACGAATAGAAATCCCCGGTGACATCACTTCCTCTCCTGTAATGTAAACACAGGAGAGGAAGTGATGTATTCTCTCCTCCGTGTCGGTATTTTTCGTTCCGACACGGAGGAGAGCGGATCGGTGAGTTGCACCAACACTCTACACACACAGTAGAACATGCCAGGCACACTCACACCCCCCCTTTACCCCCCGATCACCCCCCCAATTACCCCTGCCCCCCAGTCACAGTGACACCAATGTCATTTTTTTTTTTTTTTTTTGCATTGGTGTCATTTGTGACTGTAATAACTGTTAGGGCAGTTAGAGTTAGCCCCCTTTAGTTCTAATGTACCCCCCTAACCCCCCCAATAAAGGTTTAACCCCGTGATCACCCCCCGTCGCCAGTGTCACTAAGGCTGGGTTCACATTGCAGCGGTTTATGAGAACGAATGTGATTCGCACCGCACTGCAGTGCAAATCACATCCGATCTCTGTGCGATTCGAGTTCAGCCATTCGCCGCACCCGCCACACCCGCCGCACCCGCCGCAAATTCGCACGGGACCCTTTTTTTGGCCCACAGCAGAATCGGATCGCATGGGTGTTCACACCATGCGATCCGAGTTTGCAGATCGCACTGCGATATGCGAACTGATCTGGGGGTGTCAGTAACATTTCACTGACACTCCCAGCAGTTCGCATAGGGCAGTGTGAACTGCCGCCGGGAGGCATGCGATGCGGGAACCCGCCGCGGATTCGCGGCGTTTCCGCATCGCTCCAGTGTGAACCCAGCCTAATAAGCGATCATTTTTCTGATCGCCGTATTAGTGTCACAGGTGACGCTAGTTAGGCAGGTAGGTATTTAGGTTCGCCGCAGCTTTTTATAGCGCCAGGGACCCCCATATACTACCGCATAAAGCCCCCTGATTGCCCCCTAGTTAACCCTTTCACCAGTGATCACCATATAACTGTTACAGGTGACGCTGGTTGGTTAGTTATTTTTTTATAGTTTCAGGGCACCCGCCATTTATTACCTAATAAAGGTTTAACCCCCTGATCACCCGGCGGGTGTCATTTGTGACTAATAACTGTTATGGCAGTTAGGGTTAGCCCCCTTTAGTTCTAAGGTACCCCCCTAACCCCCCCAATAAAGGTTTAACCCCGTGATCACCCCCCGTCGCCAGTGTCACTAAGGCTGGGTTCACATTGCAGCGGTTTATGAGAACGGATGTGATTCGCACCGCACTGCAGTGCAAATCACATCCGATCTCTGTGCGATTCGAGTTCAGCCATTCGCCGCACCCGCCGCAAATTCGCACGGGACCCTTTTTTTGGCCCGCAGCAGAATCGGATCGCATGGGTGTTCACACCATGCGATCCGAGTTTGCAGATCGCACTGCGATATGCGAACTGATCTGGGGGTGTCAGTAACATTTCACTGACACTCCCAGCAGTTCGCATAGGGCAGTGTGAACTGCCGCCGGGAGGCATGCGATGCGGGAACCCGCCGCGCATTCGTGGCGTTCCCGCATCGCTCCAGTGTGAACCCAGCCTAATAAGCGATCGTTTTTCTGATCGCTGTATTAGTGTCACAGGTGACGCTAGTTAGGCAGGTAGGTATTTAGGTTCGCTGCAGCTTTTTATAGCGCCAGGGACCCCCATATACTACCGCATAAAGCCCCCTAATTGCCCCCTAGTTAACCCTTTCACCAGTGATCACCATATAACTGTTACAGGTGACGCTGGTTGGTTAGTTATTTTTTTATAGTTTCAGGGCACCCGCCATTTATTACCTAGTCTCACTAGTGTACCCCTAAATTTAGGGGTGTCTACTTTCCAAAATGGGGTCATTTGGGGGGGGTTTGTGCCATCTTGGCATTTTATGGCCTTCAAAACTGTAACGCCCTTAGAAAGCCTGAAGGCGGTGCTTGGTTTTCGGGGCCCCGTACGCGGCTAGGCTCCCAAAAAGTCCCACATATGTGGTATCCCCGTACTCAGGAGAAGCAGCAGAATTTATTTTGGGGTGTCATTTCACATATGCCCATGGCATGCATGAGCAATATATCATTTAGTGACAACTTTGTTAAAAAAAAAAAAAAAAGTTTGTAATATTCCCGCAACTTGTGGCAAAATATAAAATATTCCATGAACTCAACATGCCTCTCAGCAAATAGCTTGGGGTGTCTACTTTCTAAAATGGGGTCATTTGTGGGGGTTTTGTGCCATCTTGGCATTTTATGGCCTTCAAAACTGTAATAGGTAGTGAGAAGTGAACTCAAAAATTTACGCCCTTAGAAAGCCTGAAGGCGGTGCTTGGTTTTCGGGGCCCCGTACGCGGCTAGGCTCCCAAAAAGTCCCACATATGTGGTATCCCCATACTCAGGAGAAGCAGCAGAATTTATTTTGGGGTGTCATTTCACATACGCCCATAGCATGTGTGAGCAATATATCATTTAGTGACAACTTTGTGTAAAAAAAAAAAAAAAATTTTTTTTTTTGTCATTATTCAATCGCTTGAGGCAAAAAAATAAAATATTCAATGGGCTCAACATGCCTCTTATCAATTTCCTTAGGGGGTCTACTTTCCAAAATGGGGTCATTTGGGGGGGTTTTATACTGCCCTGCCATTTTAGCACCTCAAGAAATGAGATAGGCAGTCGTAAACTAAAAGCTGCGTAAATTCCAGAAAACGTACCTTAGTTTGTAGATGTGACAACTTTTGCGCAAACCAATAAATATACAATTATTGACTTTTTTTTTACCAAAGACATGTGGCTGAATACATTTTGGCCTAAATGTATGACTAAAATTGAGTTTATTGGATTTTTCTAATAACAAAAAGTAGAAAATATCATTTTTTTTCAAAATTTGCGGTCTTTTTACGTTTATATCGCAAAAAATAAAAATCGCAGAGGCAATCAAATACCATCAAAAGAAAGCTCTATTTGTGGGAAGAAAAGGACGCAAATTTTGTTTGGGTACAACATTGCATGACCGCGCAATTACCAGTTAAAGCAGCGCAGTGCCAAAGTGTAAAAAGACCTCTGGTCATTTACCAGCAAAATGGTCCGGTCTGAAAGTGGTTAATAGGCATTAAAAAAGGTGACCTGGGAGCGCCATGCTGGAAACTCGCAGGTCACTCAACTGTGTTAGAAAATCAAATTAATATTTGCTTTCCTAACACTAAACCGCTTCTCCGCCAATCAGGTGCTCGGGTCTGTTACCTGTCACCTGATTGGCTGAAACGACAGGCGCCGCTATTGGACAAATATCAGGAGGAAAGGACGGGAGGTGAGGACGGCAGGCAGGAGACACAGGAAGAACCCCACAGGGGGGTCACACTGGGGGCATTCAAGGGCACACTGGCAGCATTTAATGTACACACTGGCAGTATATGATGGGCACACTGGCAGCATTTGATTGGCACACTGGCAGCATATGATGGGCACACTGGCAGCATCTGATGGGCACACTTGCAGCTTTTCATGGCACAGTGGCAGCGTTTGTTTGGCACAGTGGCTGCGTTTGATGGGCACAGTGGCAGCATTTGATGGCACAGTGGCAGCATTTAATGGGCACAGTGGCAGCGTTTGACACAGTGGCTGCAATTGATGGCACAGCGGCAGCATTTGAGGGCACAGTGGCAGCATTTGATGGCACAGTGGCAGCGTTTGATGGGCACAGTAGCAGCCTTTGGCACAGTGGCTGCAATTGATGGGACAGCGGCAGCATTTGAGGGCACAGTGCAGCATTTGATGCCACAGTGGCAGCGTTTGAGAGCACAGTGGCAGCGTTTGAGGGCACAGTGGCATTTGATGGGCACAGTGGCAGCGATTGATGGGCACAGTGGCTGCAATTGATGATTTTTTTGGGGGATAGAATTCCTGTTTAATTGGGGCTCTGTTAGAAAGACCTCACTTTCTGTTCTGGTGACAAACATCTATTAGACAGGAAGTGAGATAAAGGGGTTGATTTACTAAAGGGAAATACACTTTGCACTACAAGTGCACTGGCTGAAGATCCATAGGGGACATGCAAGGAAAATAAAAAATAGCATTTTTGCTTGTATATGATTGGATGATAAAATCAGCAGAGCTTCCCCTGATTAAAGAATTTTCCCTCAGATTTACAGAGACTGCACCTCCAAGTGCAGTTGCAGTGCACTTGTAGTGCAGAGTGGATTTGCCTTTAGTAAATCAACCCCAAAATCTGCACCAGGAAAGCAGACAATAATAAATCTGACATGGGTTCTAGCCTTTCCCTTCTTAACACAAGAAAAGAGGGACTTACCCTGGCTTTTCCCAGAAGATAGTAAAGGAACCTCTGCAACGGAGCCTCCGTAAGGAGTAAAATCTGACAGTGGTTTTAATCCTTCTCCACTTTATCCAAAACTAAACAAAAAATTTGGACTATAAATACACGTTAAGCTTTCATAGCAATTTTCTTTATAGAGCATCCTGGGATTTCAGGTTAGTTGGGTGCTGTGGTGAAATATTGAGTACACTTGTAAGTATCTACATGTGCCTACTTTCAGTGATAGCAGCCAGCTTATTTCCAAGGAGACACCCCACATTTATCATGTAAAGGGTAAAATGTGCAGTTTTTTTTTTAAAATAATGTGCCAGTTAGATAGATAGATAGATAGATAGATAGATAGATAGATAGATAGATAGATAGATAGATAGATAGATAGATATCTACTGTATAGTACGTATGTAATGTGAATTCTCCATCCTAGCCATATGCCTTTCCATGGGTTAACAGATTGGCAGTATTGCTATTTACATGTCACTGCCAGCATTCAGGAAGTATGTGGAGAAAGTCCTGACATCAAGGCACCTCTGTCTTCCCCACATCCTGCTCTGTGTGGCTGCCCATGTTAGAAGCCATTCTTCTGATAAAATTAATGTTATGCATTGAGGGTGATGTCCAGAGCAACAGTCCACCTATTTATTTTCTGATGACATACCACAAGAGAGAATCATCCATGTTTTTCTTGAACTGGGCATTTGAAAACCTGGCGGTGGAAGCATATTGCTACTTTTTTTTTTATGAATGGATGGCTGGCTTTGAATGAAGAACAGGGCATTTGAATGATATTTTCCCTCTTCCATTTATTTTACAGAAACTGCCTTCAAAAATTTGTAATTTGTAGCACGTTAAAAAATAAAACGGCTTTAGGAAACCTTGGGAAAAAGGAAAATAAAAGACATGAATATCCATTGGCTGCTACATTATTAAACAGATTAATAATAGTGGACTTTTTCCATTAAAGCTGAACTCTATGTATTATCTTTATTGGATAGTTACATTGGCCCAAGCAGTGGATTTGAACCCTCATCCCAGTCTAGAATAGCCATAGTAAAGTGGTGCATGGTACTTTACATGGTTCAACTCTGTCTAGTTTATAATTCTGCACCATTTGGCTCAACAAGGGAGGTTTTTTATAATTACATTGGCTCAACTTGGTACAAAGTAAGTATGCATATCTCATACCTGAGTTTCCCACAGGCATGGAATAGGTATACCGCAGTCCCTCAGGTGTGGAATATACGTTATATACTTGCATTGGTCCAAGCTGGACCAATGTAGCTATGCAATAAACAATATATCTGGAGTTCAGCTTTAATTTACAGCAGCAGAAAAATTATCTACACCAATACATGAAACGGTTCTAACAACCTCAATATATTTGAAGTATTCTAAATTCCCTTACATCTGTACAGCCCTGTACTACAAAAATAAAAAATACTATATATTGGTTCCTAAAATGATCCTCTTATTTCATTTTTGTGATTGTAAGCCAGGATCACTGTTATAGACCAATATTATTGTAGTTAGTCACAATCAACTGTATGTTTCCCCACTCATCCAAGTGGCTTCATTGGTTCGAAGGAGTATCAAGAACATATATTGCCTTAAAAAAGTATTCCTACCCCTTGAAATTTTCCACATTTTGTCATGTTACAACCAAAAACCTAATTTATTTTATATATAATTTTTCATTTTAGACAACATACCAAGACCCACACAATACGAACAAACTCAACCCACATAAACCATACCCACTCTCAAAAAAAGGGGGGGCATGTAAAGTTGCTGTATATATATATATAGATAGTATTGCAGAGGTTCTGAACTCCTCCCATTGTTGCCATATCTTAAAAGTTTTTTGTCTTAGACCTGCTTCTGTCTTTATTGTTAGCTCCAGGGACTGTATCTCGTTCATCACACACATCTCTACCACCTTCTGCCAGTTTTGGGCTAAAACTGTACATGCTGCTGTTAGCATATGTCGTAAAATATCTTTTTTTATAAATTTTATTGAGCCAGGGATAATTGATAATACAGAGACTAATACATATGGTTGTGCAGTTAATCCTGGAATTTTCTGATCTATATTATAAATATTTGACCAAAATAATAAAACCCCTGGACAGTAGTACCCTATGTGTGACATTGTACCTCTTGAATTAACACATCTCGTACATGTCTCTTGATTTCCTCCATTAATTTTGTGCATATCTACCTGGCATCTATACCATCTTGCTAAGGTTTTATCATTTCTTTCTTGGTGTGTAGTTGATAAAGATAATTTGTGTGTTAATAGAATCTATCTTTCCCAGTCTGATCTAGGAATGGTTGTCTCCAATTCTTCCTCCCACCTAGTTAAATATGTTAACTCTTCCACTTTATTTTTGGGGGGCAAATATTTATAAATTGTAGATAAAGCATGAACTGGTATTTGCTCTTGTAGTAATAGTTATTAAAATTCTGTTAATTGTCTATCTATTAGAGTTTTGTGTCAAAGATTGAATATATGTTTGGAGTTGTTTGTAATGCATCCATTTGGTGCTAAATTCAAGGCCCAAATAATTCAGTGGAGGAAGTCTATTCTCCACCAATGTCTGGACAATTCTCACATCTTCATGTCTGCACCGTTTTAAGAAGACTGGAGCTTCCATTACTGGTGAAAATTCAGGATTGCAAAATAAAGGTGTCATTGGCCCAATCTGGATAGACCAAGTCTCTTTCTTTAATAGTACATCCCACACTTTCAATGTTGAAGAAAGCAAAAATGGAATTTCCTTCCTCGGAGGTCGGGAGCCCCTGGCTACCCATGGTAATGATTTCATGGCAATGACATCTTCCTCCAATTTCACCCATTCTTTGCAATTTGCTTTATGAAACCAGTCCACTATCCTAGTCATGAATGCAGAACAAAGATATATTGAAAAATCTGGAAGAGCCAGGCCTCCATTTATCTTTGCCCTAATTAGTATGTCTCTTCTAATTTTAGGTGATTTATGTGCCAATATAAATCTCCCTACAGCTCTACATAATTTACCCAGTAGATTTGTTGGAAAGAATATTGGAATTGTCTGAAATATATAATAGTTTTGGTAGTATATCCATTTTTACAATATTAATCCTTCCCTTCCAGGAAAAAAAACGTTCTATCATATTTTTGGAGTAGTTTGATTATATTTTGAATTATCAGAAGATAATAGGGTGGCACAGTGGTGTAGGTGTTGGCACTCTCACCTAGCAGTAAGAAGGGCCGTTGGTTCGAATCCCAACCACGACACTACTTGCCTGGAGTTTGCATGTTCTCCCTGTGCCTGTGTGGGTTTCCTCTGGGTACTCAAGCTTCCTCCCACAATCCAAAGACATGCATGTAGGTTAATTGACTTCTGCCCAAAATTGGCCCTAGTATATGAATGGGGACCTAGGGTTGTGGGCTCCTTGAGGGTAGGGACCCATGTGAGTGTACAATGTACAGGGATAGGGGCAATTGTAGACACTTACTCAGGTTGGACTGGTGTCTTTATTCAACCTTACAAACTATGAAATTCAGTTTTTGAAGTTTAGTTAAGTCTCTGGGGATGTGTGTTCCTAAGTATTTAATAGCTACTTTTTGCCACTTAAAATAAACATTTATTGAAGAAGATCTAGAGTTTTATTTGATAATGTAATATTTAGAGCTTCTGATTTGTCATAATTAACTTTAAAGTTGCTCATTGCTCCAAATCGGTTACATTCTTGGATTAGATTTGGTATAGTCACTGCTGGACAGGCCCATCATGACAGGACAAGCAAAACAAGCACTTGCTTGGGGCCCCCAGCTGGCCTGGGGCCCCAGACGTGCCGCCGGCCGCCGCATCCTATAAGCTGCAGCCTGTAGCGTGGCCGAGCTCTTCTTCCTTCCTCCTACAGTCCGTGCGGTACAGAAGATTCAGTTTCCTGTTTCCGGCTGGACTGCAGGAAGTGCACACACTGAGTGCTCACTTCCTTTCAGGCCGGCCGGCCCGGAAACAGAAAACTGAATCTCTTGACGTGTGATACGCGGTAGGGAGGGGGGGTTAAAAATAACACAGGGGGGAGTAGTAAGGGAAGGAGGCAGTCATCAAGACTCATTTAGTAATAAAAATATGGTAGCTTGCTGACCATAATAAAAACAATTACCATAGCTTTCTTTCCATTTTCTTTCTTTACCATCTCATTTCCATCTTATTGCTTATTTTTTGAATCAGGTAATCTTTATTAAAGCTTTTTGCAAAAATTTACAAAGAGAAAAGACTCTACAGTACCCTCTACTTTATCAGCTTTGAAGCTGCTAAAAAATTACATGAGGTCCACCATGGTCCAAGAAAGGCTCACAGGACTGGCACTTACGTCAATTGAGAGTGATGTTCGCCAGTCGTTGGACATGGAGAACATTGTGATTGCCTTTGCAGAAAACAAGGCTCACAAACAGCAGTTTTAGATAATTTGCACATGTTTGTGAGAACTGAAATTTTTTATTTTCAGTGTGTGTGTGTGCGTGCGTGTGTTTTAAGTATGTTGGATTTAGTTATTGTGCACTTTTTTAATGTATATTTGATTTTATGGTACAGTGGTGTTCTTTTGCAAATGTTCAATTGTTGAAAATGTTCAAATTTTATGCACATTATATGCAACAGCAGTATTTGCACTGTAAACCTTTTTTATTTATATAAAGTGTTGGTGAACTTAAACTGTATCGCTATGCTGTGATTCCTGTAGGCTTTGCGTGCGTGCAGGGGGGGTTTGGGGGGCCTCCACGTCCATTTGGCTTGGGGCCCCCCAAATTCCTTCAAGCAGCCCTGCTGCTGGATTAGTCATATACAACAATAAATCGTCTGCATATACTGACATTTTAGATTCTGTTTCCTTAATCTTAATCCCTTGAATATCTAGATTATTACGAATAGCTTTAGTCAAATGTTCCATTACCAGTACGTATAACAGAGGGGATAAAGGATATCCCTGTCAGGTTCCGGTCAGTATCATCACCGGATCCCAGGGAGCTCCATTTATCTGTATTCTAGCTCTTGGGTTATGATACAGGGCCATAATTTTCTCCAAAAATTGAGGGCCTATTCCCCATTGTTTTAGGGTCTCCTCGAAGAAACATCACACCACCCAGTCAAATGCCCTTTCAGGATCTATGGCCAAAAGACAGGATGGGATAGAACACCTCCAAACAAATTCCACTAGTGTAAGAGTCTTCAATGTATTGTCTCTTGCCTCTCCATCCTTCGTAAATTCCACCTGATCCAGATGGATGTATGTTGGTAAAATTGCTGTAAGCCTATTTTCAATAACCTTAGAATATGATCAAAGATTTATATTTGTTAGGGAGATCGGATGATAATTTCCACATAACGTATGATCTTTCTCTGGCTTCGGAATGACCGAGATGTTTGCTTCCACTCCTTGTGGGGCAAAGGGTAAAGAAGCAGAGACGGAATTAAAGGTCCTACTCATAATTTGGATCAACAATTCCTTAAGTTCTCTATAAAAACGCGGGGTACCAGTGAATCTATTGCATTTTGTAATTCTATTACTGAAAACTCTTGTTCTAACTCTTCTACCTCTACACCTGACAGAGTTGGTATTGCTGTTTCCCATATAAATTAAAGTACTTTTCATGGACTTTTGAATGGAATGAATAATCTCTATCTATTGGGTGAAGAACCCTCCATATATAAATGAATTGATATCTATCCATGGTGGCTTTAAATTTGTTCATTTGATTAGCGACTTGAAATAGCCGAGATGCAGTAGTGTCCAGATCCTGGTCGAGGACAAATTTTAAATCCCACCCAAGGGTCATGCTCTCTGCTCTTTCTATAAGATCTGTCAACATTTGTATACCTATCTTGATCTGATCTTGGTTTGTAAATATAAATTAATAAATTTATATATTTTTTCCGTAAATGGACAGCTTTAGAATAGGAGAAAGAGTCATGGTACCATGTTGGATAATACTTATAATACTTATTCTGTATATTGGGTATGTGATTTGAGTGGAAATGCATCTCCTGGAAGAAGACAACGCTAACCTTTTGTTTATGAAGAGAGTACAGAAATGTGTGATAATTTTGATGGATTAGTTCCTCTAGCATTAAAAGAACAAATTTTCACAGAGACCATAACCTTAGACCGGAAAAGGGAAAGGAAGGAGAAAAAAAATAAAACCCAGAAACAAACAACTTTGTACACAAAACACCCTCTAAATTACTCCTTTGAGTTTAGACTTACTATGGTAAATTCCCTACGTTAGAGGTTTAGAGAGACCTCCGTTAGATAGACCGTGCATTACCTGGGTTTATTTATATACATTGAAATATCTTTCATTTCCTGACTTCCTTTTTATTTATATAATCCTATAAGGAAAACCTAGAGAAGAAAAAAAGGGGGGGGAGAAGGGCAAAAGAAGAAGAGGGGCCCAAAGAGGAAACGGAAAGGATAGGGGAGATAGATGAGGGAAAGGAAAAAGAAAGAAAAGCCCAGTGCAAAAAAAAGAACAAAAAAATGTAAGGCCGCGTACACACGGGCGGACTGTTCGCCCAACTTTGTCCGTCAAACAGTTTCGGCAAACAGTCCGTTCAAAATTAGCATGGACGGACATGGCAACACACGACGAACGAACAGTTTGCTGAAACCGTGCGCGATGACGTGAACGGCACGTACGACGGGACGAAAAATACGACGTCCTATACACTGCATTATAACTTTCGGCGTGTTAAGCCTTTCTGAGCATGCGCGGAACTTAGTTTGTCGAACAAGCCTACACACGGGCGGACTGTTCGCTCAAACAAAGTTTCAGCGGACAGTTTTTCGGAATTTCCGAAAAACCTTGTTCGTCAAACTGTCCGCTGAAACTGTCCGCTGAACGCCCACACACGAGCGGACTGTCCGCTGAAACACTGTTCAGCGGACAAAGTTGGGCGAACAGTCCGCCCGTGTGTACGCGGCCTAAAAAAAAAAAAAAAAAGAAGAGGAGCAGTACAGAGCGATATTTTACCCTTAAGCTACACCATTATATATACAAATATTCTGAGTGAATGTTAATAGTGCATCCATCTCTTTCAATATGTGAGCGTATATTATGTGTTTGATTCCTTCTCTATCCCCTGAGGGTAGATCCTATTTCCCCCATAAATGGGAGGGAACTCCCCAAGGAGAGGGAAGGAAAAAAAAATAACAAAAGTGAACAAACTTAAACACGAGGGGCACGAGGGACAATTTAAACGGGGCATCTATCCAACACGTAAATGTATTTTAATGGGATTTTATGTGATAAGCCAACACAAAGTGGCACATAATTGTGAAGAGGAAGGAAAAGGATACATGGTTTTCAAAATAATTTACAAATAAATATGTGAAAAGTGAAAAAATACTTTATCAAGACGCACTTGATAAAGTATTTTTTTCACTTTTATATAGATTATTTTTGGAAAAGGAGGATATCATTAACTGTCACTTTACTCCCACCTCCCCCAACTGTCTTTCCTATGCGTCCCTATTGCTCAGTTTGTCTCCCAGTTGTTGAGAGAACAATTTCTCTGTAAGGCCCCTCCCACATGGGACGGACCCCGCCCGGAGTCCGTGTGCTCAGCGAGGGATCTGCCTGCTAATCCCACTGAGCAGGCAAATAGCTGGTCAATGTCAGCTCTGCTTATGCAATCCTTCGCTATACCTGTCAGTCCTCCTTAAATTCCTCATAAATATAAATGAGTAGAGGTCGGTGCCTACACTCAGTTGATTAGGGATATACATGTTAATAGGAACAGTTTATTGGTAGATGTTGCTAGCAATGACCATCTAAGCCCTTGTACACACGGTCAGACATTCCGATGGACAATGTCCGATCGGACCGCGTTGTCGGATAATCCGACAGTGTGTGGGCTCCATCAGACTACTTTCGTCGGAGTATCCAACAGACCATGTTTTCCAGCTGGACTATAACATTTTCCGACAACATGATCCGATAGGACTTTGTCCGATCATGTGTAGAGAATTCCGATCGGACAAAGTGCCACGCATGCTCAGATCAAATTCCTAGACCAAAGCTATTGGCTACTAGCCGGAACATCACGTCCTAACGAAATAACGTCATCAAGTTAAGTACGATCGGATTTTCTGACAACCTTGTCCGACTGTGTGTATGCAACAGTTTCGGACAAAATCCGACGGATTTGGTTGTCGGAATGTCCGACCGTGTGTACAAGGGCTAACAGTAGCAGTCCTTTCACATAGATGTACAGTACATGGGTAAAGGCTGCACAGCTGCATGTAATCTACATCCAGAATATGTAGCTGACTACTATTTTAGCTACATATTCTGGATGGATATTGGGGCTGCATGATCCATGGCTATGCACCCATTATGAGAGGACTGCAATTATCTATTATCCAGGCTAGAATACATGACTCTGTGCAACTTTTACCCATGTACAGCTATGTGGAAGGACTGTTACTGTTAGAAGGTTATTGCTAGCAACATCTACTAATAAATTGATCCTATTAACCACTTCAGCCCCGAAAGGATTAACACCCTTCCTGACCAGAGCACTTTTTGCAATTTGGCACTGCTCCGCTTTAAATGACAATTGCGCGGTCATGTGACGTTGTACCCAAACAAAATTGACATCCTTTTTTCCCACAAATAGAGCTTTCTTTTGTTGGTATTTGATCACCTCTGCGGTTTTTATTTTTTTCGCTGTAAACAAAAAATGAGTGACAATTTTGAAAAAAACACATTATTTTTTACTTTTTGCTATAATAAATATCCCCCAAATATATATAAAAAATATATATTTTTCCTCAGTTTAGGCAGATATGCATTCTTCTACATATTTTTGGTATAAAAAAATCGCAATAAGCTTATATTGATTGGTTTGCGCAAAAAGTTATAGCTTTTACAAAATAGGGGATAGTTTTATGCCATTTTTATTATTATTATTTTTTATTAGTAATGGCGGTGATCTGCAATTTTTATCGGGACTGCGACATTATGGCGGACACATTGGACATTTTTGACACTATTTTGGAACTATTGTCATTTATACAGCGATCAGTGCTATAAAAATTATATAAAAAGTGCTATAAAAATTGCTGTGTAAATGACACTGGCAGTGAAGGGGTTAACCAATAGGGGCCGATGAAGGGGTTAAGTGTGTCCTAGGGAGTGATTCTAACTGTGAGGGGGGGCTACAACACATATATATACATATATCAATGACAGAGAGCCGTGATCTCTGTCCTGTCACTAGGCAGAATGCAGAAATGCTTTGTTCACAAAAGCATCTCCCCGTTCTACCACTCGCAGGTACCAGGCGGACATCAAGTCTAAGGGACCCATGGTCATGGAGAATGTGATGTGCGCTTCTAAAAGGGGACGTACCTGTACACCCTTTTGCCCACCAGTGCCATTCTGCCAACGTATATCAGCGTTCGCTGGTTGGGAAGCAGTTAACATATATATCTCTGATCAACTGGATGTAGACACCTACAGCAACTTACTAAAGGCACTAACCTCCACTCATTTATATTTCTGAGGAATTCTATGCATTAAGGTGAAAAAACATCTGACAGTGCCTGCGCCCGAGCCCCCCCGTTTTTACTTACCTCACCCCTCGAAAATCCCACGCCCGTCCCCGCCGTCCTTCTTCACCACTCAGCCTGACCACTGATTGGCTGGAGTGGATGGATGGAAAGCAGCGCAGCAATTGGCTCGCGCTGCTATCAATCACATCCACTGACGCGGAGCGCCGGGGGCAGGGCCGTGTGATACAGCGAGCAGCTATAGCCGCCGGCTGTATCACGGGAGGGCACCCGCAGATGCTTCTCACCATGCGAGAGAGCTTGCATGAACGTGAGAAGTACCTGTGGGAGGAAGCAGAGACAGCCGCCGAGGGACCCTAGAAGAGCAGGTTCGGGGCCACTCTGTGCAAAACGAGCTGTACAGTGGAGGTAAGTATAACATGTTTGTTATTTTTAAAAAAATAATAATTTAACTTTACAATCCCTTTAAAGCGCAGGTCCACCCTAAAGTGGACCTTCCACTCATTGGAACCCTCCCCCCCTCCGGTGCCACAATTGGCACCTTTCAGGGGGGAGGGGGGTGCAGGTACCTGTACAGTACAGGTATCTGCACCCACTTCCGGCGTAGATTCTGCAGAAGGTACGCCCCTTTCCGCAGAATCTACGCCCCTTTCCGAAGGTCCCCCGCTGCCTGCTGGGAAACACACGGATCCCAGAGACAGCGGGGACCATCCTTATTGCGCAGCGAGACTCGCGCATGCGCAGTAGGGAACCGGGAAATGAAGCCGAAAGGCTCCACTTCCTGATTCCCATACCCAAGATGGCGGCGGCAGCACCCGAGAGACGATCGAGAAATCGGCTTCGGGGGCCGACATCGCGGGCGCGCTGGGCGGGTAAGTGTCATTATTTTAAAAGTCAGCAGCTGCAGTATTTGTAGCTGCTGGCTTTAATTTAAAAAAAAAACGTCGGATTCCCGATTTAAGGAGGACTGGCCAGGTCTAGCCTGTTCGGCCCCCTATAAGTGGCGTTTTGAAATGTCTTTTTTGTTAGTTTGAGGACAACGTTGTCTTTGAGGTGGTGGTGGTTATTTGTAATGTCATTTTGATATGCACAATTAATGATGCTTTTATATATTGATTGAAATAAATTATACTTGTTTACTAAGTCTGGTTAATTGCCATATTAGCCCCAAAAGTAACCACTTTTGAAGGTGGGGTTCCCATCTTTTCCCCCTTAATGTATTATACACCTGTGTGTGTACACATATGTATAAAGTGTTGCGCTATTAATCGCAAACTCCTTGCGATCTCCTAATTGTGATCATCTTTAAAATATATAATATATATGTGCAAAATCCATAAACATACAAACATATACACCTCCTAAACAATGATTTTTTTTTTAGTACAACAGCATGCGTCTGTGCGAGGGCCATGTTTACCCAGGAATACACCGGTGTTTCACGCATCTCCGTGCACACAGTCCCATTTATGTAAATTGAAACAGAAAGTGTGCTTTTGGGGCCATCTAATTGGGAGCAGTGGCTTAGGACTTCCTGAGGACTGATGACCAAAACTGAACTGCCTATTCAAACTGAGGGCAAGCCAGTTGATTTATCTCTGAAATGTATGCTCTTTTTAAAAGTTTTGAAACTTCTTCAGCAATTACAGGGCAAATTCATATGAATGTGACTTACTATTACTAGCTATACCACGACCAGGACATATAGGAACATTCACAGATGATTAAACGTGATCCTTACCAGGTAAAGTTAACACCAGTCAGTATGTACTTATTCCTATCTGACAATTCACCAACAATGTAAGACGGGTAATAAACATACATTACTTGAATTAGATTCAAATGCCTTCTCTTTGATTGCAAAGAAGATATTGGATACAGTAGAATGGAAATATATGGGCTGACCTTTCTGTATTTTTAAACTTTCTGGACAATTACCTAGCACCCCAGGAATTCAAAAGATCTAAAAGCCAAATGAATAACAGTGTATTTATGTGTAAATGAAATAAGAATTTCTAATTCTAATTTTTTTCTTGTATTTACATTTGTAGGATGGTTTAAGAAGACTTTCAGGAAATGAGTACATATTTTCATCAAAACGTAAGTTACTCCCATATGTTATATTAGGCCCGCAATCATCTTTACTAAAATACTGAGGGTAGCCTGAATTCCTCAACACATTTTTTAATTTTGTGTTTTTTTATTTCATTGGAACAGATGTTCATCCTTCTGCTGGGCACCCAATCTCCTCTCTCTCCCTTTCTGACATCCCACCACGGATAGCACAAGCAATGGAGAATGAAGAAGATTGGGAATTTGATATTTTTGAACTAGAGGCTGCTACTCATAAAAGGTGCAATATAAAGCTGCATTATCCTTATAGTGTGTTTACTCATACAAAACATTATTTTCCGATAAGCTCTGAAGTTTCCATATTAGACAACATCAAAAAGGTTATATGTAAAGTTGTGACACTTTCATGCTGAGGCATGGGATCATAGGCGGTAAAGTACTTTTAGTGGCGCTTTACCGTAGTTTTAGAGGCGCTTTACGGCCGCTAGCGGGGCGCTTTGGCGGCGTTGCCTATTGATTTCAATGGCCAGGGGTGCTTTAGGAGATCCTAAAGCGACTCAAAGATGCTGCTTGCAGGACTTTTTTTAATGTCCCGCATTCGCACCGTTTCAGTGTGAAAGCACTCGGGCTTTCACACTGAACTGACAGGAGAGGTGTTTTGCAGGTACTATTCTTAGCACCTCAGTGTGAAAGTAGCCTTTTCCCCCGTACACACGAGCAGAATTTCCATCTGAAAAATCTTGGATGGTTTTTCCGACAGAATTCCGCTCCAGCTTGGCTTGCATACACGCGGTCACACAAAAGTTCTCTGAACTTTCAACCGTCAAGAACGCAGTGATGTACAACACTACGACGAGCCGAGAAAATTAAGTTCAATGCTTCCGAGCATGCGTCTAATTGTTTCCAAGCAGACGTAGGTATTTTGCACGTTGGAATTTTTACAGATGATCGCAATTTCCGATCTGAACTTTTTCCGACCGAAAAATAGAGAACCTGCTCTCAGTCTTTTGCTGGCAGGAATTCCGCCAGCAAAAGTCCAATGGAGCATACACATGGTCGCATTTTCTGACCAAAAGCTCTCATCTGTCTTTTGCTGGCTAAATTTCCAATTGTGTGTACGGGGCATTATCGATAAACATGTTTGTAACTGATTCTTCTGAGAATTTCTTAGATCTCATTCAATCTAACAAAGAAACATTGAACGAGTGGGACTTTTTGGAGACTGTTAGTTCTGCAGATCAACATGTGGCATGGTACTCATCCATTTTCTTTCAAAGAGAAAACACAAAATAGTGCACTTATCTGGAAATTTCATTGATATCAAAGCTCCATTACATAATGTGGCACAAAGTCCAGTAATCCATAACATGCAATTACTGTTATACTCCAGTAAACTAGTATAATTAGCATAATGACAGTTTTCTTAAGATTGGTTGTTATGGGAATTTCATACAAAATTTTGGAAATAGACTATTCACAAACATAGGCAGCCCAAACTGAGCATATGGTAAAAAACATCAATACAACCAGTGGAGCTAGAGAAACAGACAGCTGAGGATTCTTGCAAATCTATCCATTTTCAGCTTACTTTTCACATTCTAAGCTTTCCTACTGGCATTATAATGCAGCCTCCTTGGCCAGTATGG
Organism: Lithobates pipiens; assembly: GCF_037356315.1. Taxonomy (NCBI): domain Eukaryota; kingdom Metazoa; phylum Chordata; class Amphibia; order Anura; family Ranidae; genus Lithobates; species Lithobates pipiens. Next base: position 60,271,921 of record NW_027507903.1, read on the forward strand.
AGGCTCAAAAGCAGGTGGGGCCAAGCTTGACTTGCCTTTGACATGCAGTTTTTAATACTTTTAATTTTTTTCCTTGTATGCTTCATTTAAATTCTAAGGTTCTGAAAGGGTTTCAACTCTTTTGACTACAGAAAACTTAAATCTGAGTGGCTACTATATGTTATGGCACTGAAGAAGGCTGAGCAGATGACCATGTGGTCTGTTGCCACATTTACTGTCTCAGCTAACGTTGCCAGCAGACTGCGTTCGGAGCAAAGTCATAGCTTTGGTTGGATTTTTCAGTCCTCGAGCTATTGTTTGCAACTATCAAATTGTCAGGAAATTGTAGTGTGCTGTATTCTTGGCTCTTAGGTGCCATCATTGTGCATTCATATCTTTTTGTAACATTTGACTGCCATCTGATGTCAACTGCCAGCTCAAAACTCTATGCATATGATATCCATAATGGGATAGGTCCAGTTTCTAATCAAGATTTAATCAGTTTTGCATGTTAATATACTAGGGATTTTTCTCCCCACTTGTTCACTACCCTCTTTAACTCCATGATAGTTAAAAGATCAAAGGCGCTATTTCATGTAAGATTCCAGTTTTTATGGTATCATTTTATCTTAAAAAAAAAGTAGTCTTCTGCATAGTTGTGGGTAGGTGGCCTAAACCCGAAATATTATGGACTGTGACCTTTCAGAGACACCAAACTTCTCGAGAACTTGAAAAGTAATAGGATTTACATGCTATGTATGCTTTGTTGTGAAGAATCACAGACCAGTAATTAATCCAGAAGAGTGACTTATAACTTGAGAACATTACATGATGCTAGTTGAAGGAAGCCAGAGTAGATGTCAGAATATTGCAATTATCATTTCCTAATCATGTGTTAAGGGACACAGGATGACGTATTTCAGGTACATTGAGTTATGCTGCCTTCATGAAATTGGACACTGGAAAACAAGCTAAGGATAGCCAAGTATAACCTTCCCATATCAGCAAATAAAGATCTAGATAGCCTCACTCCAATATGCATTCTACATACTGAGTCAGCCCCCTTGGCAAGGAAGGTGTTATTCAGGTACAGACGCCTAGAGTGAGTTCTCTCTTTATAACCTCCCCCACTCAGGTCGTGCCTCAGTTTTTTTTTCAAATTTTCTGTGAGAACGAATGTTCTTTCTCCTGAGGAAAGCAAAACATTTTCTTTCTTTTTTATGCATGTTTTATTTTCGTCTAGCAGGTTTATTCAGTCGCTGCCTAGTTAGAAGTTGCTCTCAGTTGCCATAAAAGCCATACCCAGACCCCACTGAGAGGCAAGCCAGGCCTATAATGTCTCTAAACACTGGGCTCTGCTGAAGGCGCTCACCATAGACACCTGTGTGTTATGCATGAGCAAGCATCAGACCTCTTTACAGGTCCAAGGCCACAGTTCGCCTGTCTGGTGGAACCCTGTTCTGAGTCTGATGGTGCTTACTTTTCCTCTGTTTTTCTGCTAAGGGGTTAACTTGTAGAGCTTGGACTGCAACCAGCGGAGCTGTGCCATATTTGACTTTGGCAAGCTAACAGTCCTATACTCCAGCTGCACCTGCTGTTTGGCCCTATTGCTCCTGAGCAAGTCTTCTCCAGGGTTCCCATTGTGTGTGCATGCTCCTTTTTTCCACTATGCATGCAGACTTTGTTACCTTCCCACCATCTCCATTGTATTTGAACCACTTCAACAATCCTCTATATGCCCCCCTGGGCAACCTGCTGCTTTATAGTGACCTGAACACAGACGGCATTAACCCATGCTGTTTAATCCTTGGTTTGTAAGGCCCATTCACACCTATGCAGGTTGCAGTTGATGCGTATTATAGGTGCATTGAAATCTATGGAACCAAAAACACGACTTGCTTGTCCCTGGCCCTTTCCAAATAATGCACAGATGTAAACGTGACTCATAGGAAACCATGTTAGTGCACTAAACACATTAAAAAAAGGTATAGGTTTGAACCAGGCCTAAGTAACCCTTTGGGCAATCCCACATTTATACGTCTAGGATGGTAGATTATAAATCCTAGGTGTGATGATCTAAAAATGCCAAGGGGGCCTTGCAGTGTACTCTCTTAGGGACCTGACACTAATAGCCCAGACCACTTTCCCCTGCCTCTTCCTCACAGTCTTTCCTGTCATATTCAGGGGTAACTTCCTCCTCTCTCTTATCCAGGAAAGGATTCTCTGCTACTATGTTTTGAGTTTATGGAGGAACATGACAGCCATGTCAGCTGATTCAGAAACCAGGGGGCACAAACATGCTTCCATGTCCTCATCTGCAGAGTCCATCTTTGGTTTCCCTGGGGCTGCAGCTGCTACTGCACAGTCAGCTGAGGATGCAGAGTATTGTACCATAACATTATTTGAGGAGTTCCAATTCACAGACATAACTCCAAAAATTAAACGTTTTATATATATATATATATATATATATATATATATATATATATATATATATATATATATATATATATATATATTAAATATTGGTCCCTATTGACGCAGTCCACAGATGCCTAGACTTGGAGCTACCTCCATCAGCTATACCTAAAATGTCAAGCTTGTGTTGCAACCAGTTTTGTATAGTGATTGGCATAATCCTGATAAAGTCTTTGCTCCTCCCAAACATTTTTCGCAGCAATATGCTATTAAAGAGGGGTTCTTAAAAAAAGTGGGCTGTCCCTGTAGTGGACCCAGTAATTTCCTATCTTAAAGAAATATTGCTTTTTTCGGATTACTTCACTATGGATATTTCGTTTGTCTTATATTGCCCTTATTGAATGGAGGAGTGGAAGAGGATTATTACAGCACAGTAGGAGAGTTATTAATGCTTACCATCATAGTTAATGCCCCATTTATCTTGTCCCTGGCTTTATTTTCTGAGGAGAGGAGAGTGGAATGTGATCTGCCATTAAGGATATTTATACCAAAAGCGCTGTCAGATCCTTGTGGTCTTTGATTATGGTGAGCTGCTAGGGCACACTCCTGATGGATTCTGGATGGTGGAAGCAAGTGTGACTACAATATTTTGGATGCCTATTTGCACATGTATATTTTTCCACTATTTGCACATTGATATTATTAAGTATCCCACTATTTTTTTTTTGCACATGCACTTAATGTTTGGAACTGACCCTTGGCATTTCCTAATATTTTGTACATTTTTTTATGGACTGTTTTTGTGACATCACTTATGGACACTTTTTTCATGTGCGTTATTAGAAGATGTTGTATGACTGTTTGTCATTCCAAAAGGACCCTGTAAGGGACAGCCTGCTATGGCCTTGAGGACAAGGTTTCACACACTGTACCAGACGAGTTAGTGATTTTTGAGCTTTTCAGAATAAAGCATCTGTTTCTCATGGCTGCCACCTGGTCTTTGGTTCACATGTTCATTAAGTTTTGCCATGTGGATGTTCAGGCCTCAGCTGACACTGTCTTTGGTCATTCAGGCAGTTCTGTAGGCTCTGTTGATCCCCCTTGATTAACCTGTAGGGTATCCTGGGTGCATGCACACTTTAGAAAGGGTAGATCGTGCAGTTTCTAATAGGGGTCATGCTGTGACTGGCAGCTCCAGCCGCGCAAGCGAGGGAGTAAGGTCACGTGACTCCGGCCAGTCACAGAGCCAGAGTTCGCTGCTCTGGAAGAAAGAGGGGTCAAGATGGACACTTGCTACTAGTAGGGACAGCGCCAACATCGCAATCTTCGGTTTCAGGTAAGTGACACTGTTAATGGGCAACTATGCTATGCATAGTAGCTCATTATGCTTTAGCTTTGCAGGGAAATAAAGAGGAAGTAAAACCCGCCAGGGTTTACTTTCTCTTTAAGGGATACTGGTCCTTCCCCTATGTTCTTAGTATCCACTCCTACCTTTGCTAGCTACAAAACTGAGGTATGATGGGAGTGGGTGAGGTTATACAAGGTTACTCCTACAACTTTGTTGGCCAGTGTCCAGTCTCCTGAAGGCAGCATCATAATCCAATTTACCTAAAATACAACATCCTGAGTACCTTAGTGTACTCCAAAAAAAAAAGATTTTTCAATAAATTAAAAATCCTATTTTGTTAATCCCCTATTATGTAGCATTGCTGAAAGTCACCAATAATTTCTCTGACAACATGCATTTGCTCTTTTCACACAGGCCCTTAGTGTACCTTGGCCTTAAAATGTTTGCTCGATTTGGCGTTTGTTCATTCTTGAATTGCTCAGAAGTGACATTGAGATCTTGGCTCCACATTATTGAGTCAAACTACCATTCGAGCAATGCTTATCATAACTCAACACATTCCGCTGATGTCTTACATGCCACTGCTTACTTCCTGTGCAAAGAAAGAGTGAAGGTAAGCTACAAAATGATAATTGTATCCCCCGTAGGACTTACCATGTCTCCCTGAACACTTAATGTTATTAGGATACAGTTAGCTGTAATACAGAATCCAGTTAGAAATGCATTGCAGCTGGACAGAGATCACATGACTCGTTCCAAGTTGATGTTGATGAAAAATCATATTATCCATTACTTAGCTGGCTTTAGATCCTCCAACCTCCATATATGAGGTAGAAAAGAAAATGTGTATTAGAGGATTAGAGTCTCTCCACATTATTGAGCATTTCATTATAACATGCCTAAAAATGTACATAGTAAATTTATGTTTTATCTCTGGTACTAACATAATTGTTCTCAGGTTACCAGTGCAGCTGTTAGCCACCCACCAATGCTCAAGCTATAATCTCGGTAGAATTCAACAGCATTGCTGAGGCATTATCCACTTTTGCACTGTCCAGATGAACAAATCTTGGTCACTTCTGTTGCACTCTGCTCATGCACAGTCTTGCTCACTATCCTGCTTTTTAGCACAGGAAAGTGCCCATATTATGACAGAGTAAAGCTACACAATTAAATTAGCTTTGATGTATATATCTGGGCATCAGAAAGAGTCACTTGGCGTACATGCCTAACATCCACCAAACGCTTAGGTAAGGTAAGATGTATTGAGACCAAAAACGCATTCCCTGACACCTGGGATAAGGAAGCTGTATTGACACATGCTAAACAATTGCTGTCACCTGGGGTAGGTTAAGGTATTGACACCCATTAACATTACCTGGTATCCAAGGTAGGTAAGATGTAGTACACCCACCAAGAACCCTGACATTTAGGGCCGTTAAGGTGTATTGAAACTCATTAGGAGCTTCCTGGCTCCTGGGGTAGGTAAAGTTTATTTTAAAAAAATTATATAGTGTAGCGCTAAATGTCCAAGTCAGAAATTACAATGAAGACCAAACTGTGTGAATAAATATTGGGATATAAATCCCTGAATAGTGATATTCAATATAAAAGTGAAAACAATATCATATATTGGTGCAAAACAGAACATGTGGATGTTTTTTAAAAGTCCATAGAAGAAACAGTTAAGAGTCCACTGTGTGTCAACACAAAGAAAATAGTGAAACACATTAAAGAACTTCAAGGCATCATGCTGATATCCAAATAGTGAACATAGACTGGTATGAAAAGTGAAGTGAACCACCACCAATGAAATGAAGGCTTACCGGATGGTTTGAACTCAGGAGAACATAGTTCTTCAATGTTTTTCACTATTGTCTTTGTGTTGACACACAGTGTACTCTTAAAGGGATTGTAAAGGTATTTTTTTTATTTTTTTTTAAATAACAAACATGTTATCCTTACATCCACTGTGTAGCTCGTTTTGCACAGAGTGGCCCCGAACCTGCTCTTCTGGGGTCCCTCGGCGGCTGTCTCTGCTTCCTCCCGCAGGTACTTCTCACATTCACACGAGCTCCCTCGCATGGTGAGAAGCACCTTCAGGCACGCTCCTGTGATACAGCCGGCAGCTATAGCTGCTCGCTGTATCACACGGCCCCGCCCCCGGCGAGCCGTGTCATTGGATGTGATTGACAGCAGCGCATGCTCATGGCTGCGCTGCTTTCAATCCATCCACTCCAGCCAATCAGCAGCCAGGCTGAGTGGCAAAGAGGACGTCGGGGGCGAGCGCGGGACTTTTGAGAGGTCAGGTAAGTAAAACAGGGGGGCTGGGGGCGCGGCCACTGTCAGATGCATTAAGGTGAAAAAACATTTACCTTTACAACCCCTTTTACTGTTTCCTCTATGGACTTTTGAAAAACATTCACATGTTCTGTTTTGCAGCAATATATGATATTGTTTTGACTTTTATATTGAATATCACTATTCAGGGATTTATATCCCAATATTTATTCACACAGTTTGGTCGCCATTGTAATTTCTGACTTGGACATTTAGCGCTACACTATATAATTTTTTTTGTTCACAGCCAAATATCTGTTTGCCGTGTTAGCAGCTAGTTGTATAGACGCAGGAGTTACTTTTTATACTACCTTTTACACTATTAGGTAAGGTTTATCAACACATAGAAGAACTTAGCAAAGTGTCAGTTATGTTTTTTGCAAATATGCATTGAAGTGAACCAGACTTGTAACATTTGCTGCTGCTGATACTGTAGTCAATTAATATATGTATTCCTATCCCAGGGGAGCATAGAACAATTAGCAGCATTTTCACAAATGTGCCAGATTGCGCTATTACTGATTTCTTGTCTTTTTTTCAGCAAAGCTTGGATCCAATTGATGAGGTTGCTGCTCTCATTGCTGCCACTGTTCATGATGTGGATCATCCAGGGAGAACAAACTCTTTCCTCTGCAATGCTGGAAGTGAGTTGGCCATCCTGTACAATGACACGGCGGTGCTGGAGAGCCATCATGCAGCGCTGGCTTTCCAGCTGACCACGAGAGATGACAAGTGCAATATATTCAAAAATATGGAGAGGTAAGCCTAGGGACAAACAGCACTTTAATGGGCTCTTCTAAGTTACAACTGAGTCACTGAAAATGTGTTTAATAGTAAATGAGGATTAGATATGAGGTATCAGAAAAACTATCAGGTGTTCTTCAAGTAAATGTATAATTCATGAATTTAGGACCTGCTGGTTTGGCCAGATTTAATACGTAGCCAGTTGAACTATTAACCTATGAACAGTTTAGTGCGACGTAAGCTGAGAAGATTTTTCCATTTGATCTTAAGAGATGGGGTGCCAACATCTTACTATATTCATCCAGGGAGTAATATGCAATGGAGCGGAATGGATGCCACTCTCCCAACCAGCCCATGTAAGATGGAGATAAGAAATGGCCTCAGCCACCGCTTGTCTGCTAAACACACCCTCTGACACGTTTCACCCCGACCAGCTTAGTCATAGGACTCTGTGACTAAGTCCCAGTGGGCAGTGCAAAGCGCAGTGCCCTTGAAGAGCATTGGTGTATTTAACAACAGTACCAGTTAAACTGCACGAAGTATAGGTACAGTATAGCAGGTATCACTAAATGGCATACCATGTGCTACATGCGGACTGAGCTGCTGCCCCATCTGGACCCATGGTCACACCATTTAGGAGCCTTCCTTCCCCCTGGCCTCCACTGCTATCATTCCCAAGGCAGCCTGGAGAGCAGGAGGCAGGGGATAGCAACGAGAGAGCAGGAGGCACAGCCACACTGGTCAGAGGGAGCAGGAGCTGCATGAGTTACCTTTCTAGATTAACTATCAGGTGATTGGTTGCCAGGCCACTAGCAATCAATCACCAGCTTGTTTATAGGAAAAATTTGCCTCGGCAGCCCTCTGCTCTCATCCTGCATCCAGAAGTGCTGTGCCTCCTGGCTGCTCTCCGCGCTCTGTAAGGTAGGCAAGATGACATGGCTGTGGAGGGGAGGCAGTGGGTGACATGAAGGTGGCAGTGCTGTGTGTGTGGGGGTGAGTTGACGGGGTGGGAGATGTGAAGGGGGCAGAGCACATTATTGTGTTTTGGGAGGACAGGGATGTGAAAGGGGAGCAGTGCTGTGGGGGGAGGGTATTGTGAAGAGGGGCAAGTGGGAGTGGATGTAATTAATGGAAGAAGTGCTGGTGGGGAGGTAGATTTGTGGGGGGGGGGGGGGGCAGTGCTTTGTGTGTGGTGGGGGACAGGTGTGTGAAGGTGACAGTGCTGTGAGGGGAGATGTAAACTGAGGCTTCCCTGTCCCTGCTGAAGAAAAGCATCCCCACAACATGATGCTGCCACCACCATGTTTCACGGTGTGTGTTCAGGGTGATGTGCAGTGTTAGTTTTCTGTCACACATAGCGTTTTGCTTTTAGGCCAAAACATTCAATTTTGGTCTCATCTAACCAGAGCACCTTCTTCCACATGTTTGTTGTGTCCCTCACATGGCTTCTTGCAAACTGCAAATGGGACTTCTTATGGCTTTCTTTCAACAATGACTTTCTTCTTGCCACTCTTCCATAAAGGTCAGATTTGGGGAGTGCGCAACTAAAAGTTGTCCTGTGGACAAATTCTCCCACGTGAGCTGTAGATCTCTGCAGCTCCTCCAGAGTTACCATGGGCCTCTTGGCTGCTTCTCTGATTAATGTTCTCCTTACCCGCCCTGTCAGTTTAAGTGGACGGCCATGTGTTGGTAGGTTTGCAGTTGTGCCATACTCTTTACATTTTCGGATCATGGATTGAACAGTGCTCCGTGAGATGTTCAAAGCTTTGGATATTTTTTTATAACCTAACCCTGTGTTAAACTTCTCCACAACTTTATCTCTGACCTATCTGGTGTGTTCCTTGGTCTTCATGATGCTGTTTGTTCACTAAGGTTTTCTAACAAACCTCTAAGGCCCCTTTCACACGGGACAGATCAGTAATGATCCGCCCCGTGATGATCCGCTTGCTCAGCGGGAATCGCCCCATTGTCCCCACTGAGCCGGAGGATAACAGGGCAGGTCCCCGCACACTGTGTAGGGACCGCCCTGTCAGCTCTCCGTTCTCCTCTATGGGGGATCGGATGAACACGGACGGTCTGTCCGTGTTCATCCGATCCGCTCTGCAGACGGAAAGAAAAATAGGATTTTCCTACGTCTGCAGAATCGGACAATTGCGGAGGCGAACGATAGCGGGTGTCTGCGGATGTTCATCCGCAGACACCCGCTATCCCATAGGGATGCATGTATGTCCGTATTTCATTCGCAAACGGATGGATGAAATACAGACATAATGTCCGCATGTGTGAAAGGGGCCTAAGGGGTTCACAGAACAGCTGTATTTATACTGAGATTAAATTACATGCAGGTGGACTCTATTTACTAATTAGGTGACTTCTGAAGGCAATTGGTTCCATCAGATATTAGTTAGGGGTATCAGAGTAAAGGGGGCTGAATACAAATGCATGCCACACTGTTATATTTATTTGTCAAAAAAAAGGTAAAACCCTTTAGACCATTATGTGGTTTATCACATAAAATTCCAATAAAATACATTTACGTTTTTGGCTGTAATATGACAAAATGTGGAAAATTTGAAGGGGTATGAATACCTTTTTAAGGCACTGTATAGACTGATCATTTCTTTGTCAGTGGGCAAACGTACAAAATCAGCAGGGGATCAAATACATTTTTCCCCTCACTGTATATATGTATGTGTGTGTGTGTGTATATATATGATATAGCTTTTGCTGTGAGTGATGATACATTGCACATGGTAAATGGTAATAAAATGGGGATTGTTATGTTGTTTAAAGGACATTATGTAGCATACGTTTGAGAATTGGGGCAGGGGGAATTGGAAGGCAGGATCAAAATGAATGGTAAGTCGAAAAAACTGGTCTACAGAGATGAATCATGTTTGCACACCTTCATTTGAGTCTTCGGAGTGCCTTTTCAAAACTGGCTATAGCTTGCCTTGAATGAAGCAGTTTTGGGTGTAATTGGGCTTTAAAAAATCTCCACTCTCCCAGCACTGGCTTGTTGGTAAGATATAGTACTCTTGGTAATGGCTTTACGGCTGGGGTGGCCACTTTGTATTTCTGCTAGTACATGATTAGTGATGGACGAACTTCCGACGGGACGTTTCGCGAACGCGAAACGCGAACGGACACAAACGTTCGCGAAAACGACCGTTCGCCGCGGGCTCCATTGACTTCAATGGGAGGCGAATTTCGCAAACCTTTAGGTCGAATTTGCGGCCACGGGGTAATTATTAGGGGGTAGCACGTAGTCCCACCACCTGGACAATAGCATAATACATGTATGAGGTGAATTTGGGATCGATAACTACAAGCATTTTTTTTTTATTTGGGAAATTGTTCTGACAATTCAGGACTATGGAGCTAATGAAGGCAATGGAGGAGAGGGAAGGTCAGGGACCAGGGTAGGCAAACAAGAGGGTGCAGGAGATACAGAGCACTGACAGCAGCACCGTAATACAGAGCACTGACATCAGCACCGTGACATACAGCGCTGACAGCAGCTCCGTGACATACAGCGCTGACAGCAGCTCCGTGACATACAGCGCTGACAGCAGCTCCGTGACATACAGCGCTGACAGCAGCTCCGTGACATACAGCGCTGACAGCAGCTCCGTGACATACAGCGCTGACAGCAGCACCGTGACATACAGCGCTGACAGCAGCTCCGTGACATACAGCGCTGACAGCAGCTCCGTGACATACAGCGCTGACAGCAGCTCCGTGACATACAGCACTGACAGCAGCTCCGTGACATACAGCGCTGACAGCAGCTCCGTGACATACAGCGCTGACAGCAGCACCGTGACATACAGCGCTGACAGCAGCTCCGTGACATACAGCGCTGACAGCAGCTCCGTGACATACAGCGCTGACAGCAGCTCCGTGACATACAGCACTGACAGCAGCTCCGTGACATACAGCGCTGACAGCAGCTCCGTGACATACAGCGCTGACAGCAGCACCGTGACATACAGCGCTGACAGCAGCTCCGTGACATACAGCGCTGACAGCAGCTCCGTGACATACAGCGCTGACAGCAGCTCCGTGACATACAGCGCTGACAGCAGCTCCGTGACATACAGCGCTGACAGCAGCTCCGTGACATACAGCGCTGACAGCAGCTCCGTGACATACAGCGCTGACAGCAGCTCCGTGACATACAGCGCTGACAGCAGCTCCGTGACATACAGCGCTGACAGCAGCACCGTAAGCAGCCCCAGGAGGAAGTCAGCACAGCACAGGGATGGTGTGATCCCCTCATAATAAGAACCCCCAGGAGGAAGTCAGCACAGCACAGGGATGGTGGGAGCCCCTCATAATAAGAACCCCCAGGAGGAAGTCAGCACAGCACAGGGATGGTGGGAGCCCCTCATAATAAGAACACCCAGGAGGAAGTCAGCACAGCACAGGGATGGTGGGAACCCCTCATAATAAGCAGCCCCAGTAGAAATATGACACCGCTCAACCTCTTCAAAGAGGAGGGTAGGGGCATATAGTACGGTGTGCTTTTTTGGGTCAGGGAAGTGAGCCAAATGAATTAAGAAGGTCTGTGTGCTTGATTCCAAAAATTGTTTATAGACATATACATGGTCTACTGATCACATGTGTTGAATTCCTCCGAGATCCATGCCTCATTCATTTTTAGAAATGTGAGGTAGTTAACACTGTCGTGAGCTAGGCGAGTACGCTTATCGGTCACAATCCCCCCTGCTGCGCTGAACGTCCTTTCGGACAGGACACTGGATGAGGGGCAAGCCAACAGTTCGATTGCAAATTGGGCAAGCTCTGGCCAGAGGTCAAGCCTGCCCACCCAGTAGTCTAGGGGTTCATCACTCCTCAGAGCGTCCACATCGGCCGTTAACCCAATGTAGTCGGACACCTGACGGTCTAGGCGTTCCCTGATGCTGGATCCGGATGACACCTGTCGATGGGTCGGCTGAAAGAATGACCTCATATCCGAAGTCACCAACACATCTTCAAACCGGCCTCTTCTTGCAGGCGCTGTTGGATTGGTACCCGCAAATCCTTCTCTGGGAGTGGGAATTGCTCCTCTGCCAGCGCACGCAAAAGCAGAATGCAGCATTTCTCGAAGCAAGGCCTGGAAGTGCTGCATTCTGACAGCCCTCTGCGACGGCGGTAACATTTCCGCCATTTTGTGTTTGTACCGGGGATCTAAGTACGTTGCCACCCAGTACTGGTCCTTGACCCTCATGCTTTTTATACGGGGGTCCCTATTAAAACACTGGAGCATGAAGGCCCCCATTTGCACTCAAGCGGAAGGTATGTGGTGGTGGTGGTGTTGTTGGTGGTAGTGTCTTTGGGGGTGCACATAGCAGAGAGTGAAGAAGAGGGTGCAGATCGAGAGGATGAGGAGGGTGCAGAAGAATAAGGCTGAGTGAGCCACTCAACCAAGTCTGGTGCGTCCTTTAAAGTAATTGAACGCACCTTCTGCAACTTCCCACTTTGGCTCAAGGCTGTTGCTCCTGCCCTACCCCTACCACCCCTGCGGAAGGGCCTGCCTCTTCCTCTGCCTGTCATTTTTTAAATCACCCTGTGACAAAACTCTTAGTCCCTATACCGCTGAAGGACTGCTGCAGTATAGGGCAGCGGTCAGCAGTAGTGCACGTCAACCCTATGTATTGTGGACCGATAGCGGTCCTTACAGAACAGCAGACTGTACTGCACTCAGGCCTATGTACCGTAGCACCCTATACCAAGTTACCAGTCCTTATAAAAACTTTTGTGGACCAAGCAGGTTGTGTGTTAGTGATTAGCAGACTGTACGTCAGTCCCTATACCAATGAAGGACTGCTGCAGTATAGGGCAGCGGTCAGCAGTAGTGCACGGCAACCCTATGTATTGTGGACCGATAGCGGTCCTTACAGAACAGCAGACTGTACTGCACTCAGGCCTATGTACCGTAGCACCCTATACCAAGTTACCAGTCCTTATAAGAACTTTTGTGGACCAAGCAGGTTGTGTGTTAGTGATTAGCAGACTGTACGTCAGTCCCTATACCAATGAAGGACTGCTGCAGTATAGGGCAGCGGTCAGCAGTAGTGCACGGCAACCCTATGTATTGTGGACCGATAGCGGTCCTTACAGAACAGCAGACTGTACTGCACTCAGGCCTATGTACCGTAGCACCCTATACCAAGTTACCAGTCCTTATAAAAACTTTTGTGGACCAAGCAGGTTGTGTGTTAGTGATTAGCAGACTGTACGTCAGTCCCTATACCAATGAAGGACTGCTGCAGTATAGGGCAGCGGTCAGCAGTAGTGCACGGCAACCCTATGTATTGTGGACCGATAGCGGTCCTTACAGAACAGCAGACTGTACTGCACTCAGGCCTATGTACCGTAGCACCCTATACCAAGTTACCAGTCCTTATAAGAACTTTTGTGGACCAAGCAGGTTGTGTGTTAGTGATTAGCAGACTGTACGTCAGTCCCTATACCAATGAAGGACTGCTGCAGTATAGGGCAGCGGTCAGCAGTAGTGCACGGCAACCCTATGTATTGTGGACCGATAGCGGTCCTTACAGAACAGCAGACTGTACTGCACTCAGGCCTATGTACCGTAGCACCCTATACCAAGTTACCAGTCCTTATAAGAACTTTTGTGGACCAAGCAGGTTGTGTGTTAGTGTTTAGCAGACTGTGCGTCAGTCCCTATACCGCTGAAGGACTGCTGCAGTATAGGGCAGCGGTCAGCAGTAGTGCACGGCAACCCTATGTATTGTGGACCGATAGCGGTCCTTACAGAACAGCAGACTGTAACGCACTCAGGCCTATGTACCGTAGCACCCTATACCAAGTTACCAGTCCTTATAAGAACTTTTGTGGACCAAGCAGGTTGTGTGTTAGTGATTAGCAGACTGTACGTCAGTCCCTATACCAATGAAGGACTGCTGCAGTATAGGGCAGCGGTCAGCAGTAGTGCACGGCAACCCTATGTATTGTGGACCGATAGCGGTCCTTACAGAACAGCAGACTGTAACGCACTCAGGCCTATGTACCGTAGCACCCTATACCAAGTTACCAGTCCTTATAAGAACTTTTGTGGACCAAGCAGGTTGTGTGTTAGTGATTAGCAGACTGTACGTCAGTCCCTATACCAATGAAGGACTGCTGCAGTATAGGGCAGCGGTCAGCAGTAGTGCACGGCAACCCTATGTATTGTGGACCGATAGCGGTCCTTACAGAACAGCAGACTGTAACGCACTCAGGCCTATGTACCGTAGCACCCTATACCAAGTTACCAGTCCTTATAAGAACTTTTGTGGACCAAGCAGGTTGTGTGTTAGTGATTAGCAGACTGTACGTCAGTCCCTATACCAATGAAGGACTGCTGCAGTATAGGGCAGCGGTCAGCAGTAGTGCACGGCAACCCTATGTATTGTGGACCGATAGCGGTCCTTACAGAACAGCAGACTGTACTGCACTCAGGCCTATGTACCGTAGCACCCTATACCAAGTTACCAGTCCTTATAAAAACTTTTGTGGACCAAGCAGGTTGTGTGTTAGTGTTTAGCAGACTGTGCGTCAGTCCCTATACCGCTGAAGGACTGCTGCAGTATAGGGCAGCGGTCAGCAGTAGTGCACGGCAACCCTATGTATTGTGGACCGATAGCGGTCCTTACAGAACAGCAGACTGTAACGCACTCAGGCCTATGTACCGTAGCACCCTATACCAAGTTACCAGTCCTTATAAGAACTTTTGTGGACCAAGCAGGTTGTGTGTTAGTGATTAGCAGACTGTACGTCAGTCCCTATACCAATGAAGGACTGCTGCAGTATAGGGCAGCGGTCAGCAGTAGTGCACGGCAACCCTATGTATTGTGGACCGATAGCGGTCCTTACAGAACAGCAGACTGTACTGCACTCAGGCCTATGTACCGTAGCACCCTATACCAAGTTACCAGTCCTTATAAGAACTTTTGTGGACCAAGCAGGTTGTGTATTAGTGTTTAGCAGACTGTGCGTCAGTCCCTATACCGCTGAAGGACTGCTGCAGTATAGGGCAGCGGTCAGCAGTAGTGCACGGCAACCCTATGTATTGTGGACCGATAGCAGTCCTTACAGAACAGCAGACTGTACTGCACTCAGGCCTATGTACCGTAGCACCCTATACCAAGTTACCAGTCCTTATAAGAACTTTTGTGGACCAAGCAGGTTGTGTGTTAGTGTTTAGCAGACTGTGCGTCAGTCCCTATACCGCTGAAGGACTGCTGCAGTATAGGGCAGCGGTCAGCAGTAGTGCACGTCAACCCTATGTATTGTGGACCGATAGCGGTCCTTACAGAACAGCAGACTGTAACGCACTCAGGCCTATGTACCGTAGCACCCTATACCAAGTTACCAGTCCTTATAAGAACTTTTGTGGACCAAGCAGGTTGTGTATTAGTGTTTAGCAGACTGTGCGTCAGTCCCTATACCGCTGAAGGACTGCTGCAGTATAGGGCAGCGGTCAGCAGTAGTGCACGGCAACCCTATCTATTGTGGACCGATAGCGGTCCTTACAGAACAGCAGACTGTACCGCACCCAAGCCTATGTACCGTAGCACCCTAGACAGACCAAGTTACCAGTCCTGATAAAGAGCTTTGTGGAACAAGTGAGTTGTGAATGATTAGCAGACTGCAGCAGAAGGGCAGCAGTCAAGTATAATATTCTTTCTATATTTGGAAGAAAGAATATTATACGTGTACAAGCCTATTACCGTACCACTGATACCAGTCCTGAAAAGAACCTTTGTGGAACTAATAGTAACAGCAAGTCTTTAAAATTATCCTCACTGCCTGACACACTGCTTCCTGCCTGTCCCTATACAAATTGGCAAAAAAGAGTAGGCTGGAACGATTAGCTGGAACAGCTCTTTTGTGGACCTGATAGTAACAGCTAATGATGATGATGATGATGATGATGAAGAAAGACTAATCTGGCTGAGCTGTCCCTAAAATAGCAGCATACAGCGCTCTGTCCCTTTATCTAAACTGACAAAAGAAACTCAGGCTGCTGACCTAACACCTATACCAGTCCTGAAAAGAACTTTTGTGTACCAAATAGCTAGCGTTTTCTCTGTCCCTACTCCACACAGGATCCTTTCCCTACAGTGACAGAAGAAAGAATGTAAAATGGCCACCGGATCGGGTGTATTTATAGGTTAGGGGGAATGTCCAAGTGTCCATGAGCTGTCATGTCTCAATTGGTTGTCCTGTAACACATGATAAACGTGTCACGAAAGGTTAAAGTTCTTGTATACATTAAACACGTAAGTCCGCCGGGGCGAACGACGGAAAAAGGCGTTCGAACCCGCGGACGGCGAAAGTCGGAAATTCGCCGCGAAACGACCGCCGGGCGAACCGTTCGGCCATCACTATACATGATCTTCTTTTTAGTAATGGCTGGATGACATATTTAAGTTTGTTTTGTGTTCTTGTAACAGGAATGAATACCGTACATTACGGCAAGCTATCATCGACATGGTTTTAGCAACAGAGATGACCAAGCATTTTGAACACGTCAACAAGTTTGTAAACAGCATCAATAAGCCATTGACAGCAGTTGAAGAGAATGAGGTGTGTAAATCTGTCCCTGAAAAACCCAGAACTAAAGTGACCTTATATAATCAGCTTCCATGTACTGTGCAGCCCGTTATCCATGTCATCAGCTGTTATAGACTAAAGAGTTTGTCTGCAGCCTGCAATGAAATATACTGTTTATTTCCCTTAGGATCAGAACAGTATCTTAAACAATTTACATTTTTTTAATGATTTTTCAGGCTTTCCTTAGTTCCTTATAATTAAATGTATTATCCTATCCATTAAAAAAAGAGTATACGCTGTACTACCGCTGTATAATGAAATTAGTGTGCAGAGTAATTGGTGCTCTGGCTAATTGGGTTCACAGTGAATCCTTAACAAGTGCAACCCGGCAACTGGATAGCTTCTCCATAGAAAAATTTATTGTAGCATCATAGCAGCAACATCATCCAAAATGCTGACACGTTTTGGCCTAAGCCTTCCTCATAGCATTAATATATAAAAGCGATGGCTAACCTTAGCACTCCAGATGTTTTGGAACTACATTTCCCATGATGCTCAACTACACTGCAAAGTGCATAAACATCAAGGGGAATGTAGTTCAAAAATATCTGGAGTGCCAAGGTTCACCACCACTGATATGACATTAAAAACAGGTATATATTAAGAAACAGCCCTCCTAAAGTGAGAGGCGCAGTATTTAGCTTAATTAAAAAATCATCACATTGATTGATTACAAATGGAGATGACCAAAACCTGGGTCAGATGACAGGGGTTTAAACAGGAAACACAAGATGTTAACCATTAAAGTCCCACTGATGCAACAGTAGAAAATTTGGCACAGCTGGGTGAAACGACGTTACCGTACGACGCTTCGCCTTTTGGCCACTAGGGACGCGTGCCCGCAGCGTGTGCCCGCTCCCGATGCGAGTGCACGGCGGGCGTGATGACCACCGGGCTCCTGCGATTGCTCATGATAGAGCGAGAACCAGGATCTGTGTGTGTAAAAACACAGATCCAGGTTCTTTAAGGGGAGTACTATGTATGAACACTGATCTCTCTCTCCTCCTAGACAATCCCATCCCCCCCCACAGTTAAAAACACACCTAGGGAACACAGTTAACCCCTTGATCGCCCCTAGTGTTAACCCCTTCCCTGCCAGTGACATTTACACAGTAATCAGTGCATTTTTATAGAACTGATCGGTGTATAATTGTCAATGATTTCAAAAATGTGCCAAAAGTGTCCAATGTGTCTGCCATAATGTCACAGTCCCGATAAAAATTGCGGCCATTACTAGCAAAAAAAATAATAATAATAATAGTAAAGCCATATATCTAAAACTTTTGCGTAAACCAATCAATATACACTTATTGTGATTTTTCTATCAAAAATATGTAGAAGAATACATATCGGCCTAAACTAAGGAAAAAAATTGTTTTTTTGATGAAAAAAATGTGGGATATTTATTATAGCAAACAGTAAAAGATATTGTGTTTTTTTCAAAATTGTCGCACTTCTTTGTTTATAGCGCAAAAAATAAAAACCACAGAGGTGATCAAATACCACCAAAAGGAAGCTCTATTTGTAGGAAAAAATGGGAAAAAAAGGACATCAATTTTGTTTGGGTGCAACATCACACAACCGCGCAATTGTCAGTTAAAGCGACTTAGTGCAGAATCACAAAAAAAATGGCCTGGTCATTGAGCAACCAAATCTTCCGGGGCTGAAGCAGTTAAATCACAGTACAGGCTAAATAATACATTTCAAAGACTTATTTCAAAAACAGTTAACATCCATCCTGTTATTCATACTAAACGGCCTCCTGGTATTTAACGTGTGTATCCACCACACCTCCCGTTGAAGCAGGGTGCGATGGGTGCCGCCCCCCCTGTAAATTGTTTAGTTTGTTCTAGACCGAAGAAAGAAAACGTTTCAACGTTACCTCCATGCACTTGAAATGGTTTAGATATATTCAAAATGTTTTTAGCATTTGGATTGGCAGGGTCATAACATTGGCAGCATAACATAAAATTGGTTGCTTCAGAAATATTTTTCATAAAAAATATGGTGCTACTCCTAAAATCTTTTTATTGCCATTCTGTTCTTCCTATTTAAATATTTTCAGAGTCATTGACATAGAAAGGCTATGCTATGAAGTTGTCTACAGCTTTTGAAGCTTAGCTCCAGCCAAAACTCTATTTTATTAATTTTGGATAATGTGGATAAGGACTGGAACCCCTTAAAGTTTTTATTTTATTTTTTTTATTTATTAGTGTAGCACTGACCCCCGAAGGAGCTGCTGGTTATTTTTGGGCTTACCGTTACCTTCTTGACCTCGTGTGCGTCTAAGGCCGCGTACACACGGGCGGACTGTTCGCCCAACCTTGTCCGCTGAACAGTGTTTGGGCGGACAGTCCGCTCGTGTGTGGGCTTTCAGCGGACAGTTTCAGCGGACAGTTGGACGGACAAAGTCTTTCGGAAATTCCGAAAAACTGTCCGCTGAAACTGTGTTTGAGCGAACAGTCCGTCCGTGTGTGGGCCTGTCCGCTGTACTTTCGAAATGAGCGGACTGTTCCCGCTCGGAAAGTCCGCCCATTTCGAGCGCGTGTACAGGTAGGCGGGGCCCGCGAAGGAGACGTCGCGGGCTCCGCCGCCTGGAATGGGCTTAAAGGGGAACCCCAACGCCGAAAAAAATCGGCGTGGGGGTTCCCCCAAAGTCCACACCAGACCCTTGTCCGAGCACGCTACCCGGCCGGCCAGGAAAGGGGGGCGAGCGAGCGCGCCCCCCCTCCTGAGCCGTACCAGGCCGCGTGCCCTCAACATGGGGGGGTGCCTTGGGGAAGGGGGGGCCGCGCGGCCCCCCCACCCCAAAGCACCTTGTCCCCATGTTGATGAGGACAAGGGCCTCTTCCCGACAACCCTGGCCGTTGGTTGTCGGGGTCTGCGGGCGGGGGGCTTATCGAAATCCGGGAGCCCCTTTAAGAAGGGGGCCCCCGGATACCGGCCCCCCACCCTATGTGAATGAGTATGGGGTACAATGTACCCCTACCCATTCACCTGTGAAATAAAGTACAAAAAAAAACACAACACAGGGGAAAAAATATTTTATTGCACAGCTCCGGGGGTCTTCCGTCTTCGGGGGTCTTCTCGCCGGACTCCTCCGCTATGTGTGTGTAGCTCTTTTACTAGCGGAGGAGTCCGGCTTTCTTCCTCCCCGCCGCCGGCCGCTTCTCCCGACTTCGGGGGTCTTGTCCCCCTCTTCGGTTCTTCTGCCGGGCCACCACGCCTTCTTGTAGCTCTTTTACAGGCGGTGGCCCGGTCTTCTGTCGCCGCTGCCTTCCGTTCTTCTGTCGCCGCCTTCGGTTCTTCTGCCGGGCCACCGCGCCTTCTTGTAGCTCTTTTACAGGCGGTGGCCCGGTCTTCTGTCGCCGCTGTCGCTGTCGCCGCCTTCCGTTCTTGTTCTTCTTCTTCTTCTTCTTCTCCAGGCGATGTTGACACGTCGCTCCCTCCGGCCGGAATGCCAGGGACACGCTCCGCTGCCACTTATATAGTGACAATGGGGCGGTGTCACATGGTATATGTCACATGGGTTGGTCACATGGTGACCCCGCCCCCTTACGATGTCATAGTCCCCATGTGACATCAACCCATGTGACCAACCCATGTGACATATACCATGTGACCCCGCCCCATTGTCACTATATAAGTGACCGCACAGCGCGGCTCTGGCATTCCGGCCGGAGGGAGCGACGTGTCAACATCTCCTGGGGAAGAAGAAGAAGAAGAAGAACAAGAACGGAAGGCGGCGACAGCGACAGCGGCGACAGAAGACCGGGCCACCGCCTGTAAAAGAGCTACAAGAAGGCGCGGTGGCCCGGCAGAAGAACCGAAGGCGGCGACAGAAGAACGGAAGGCAGCGGCGACAGAAGACCGGGCCACCGCCTGTAAAAGAGCTACAAGAAGGCGCGGTGGCCCGGCAGAAGAACCGAAGAGGGGGACAAGACCCCCGAAGTCGGGAGAAGAGGCCGGCGGCGGGGAGGAAGAAAGCCGGACTCCTCCGCTAGTAAAAGAGCTACACACACATAGCGGAGGAGTCCGTCGAGAAGACCCCCGAAGACGGAAGACCCCCGGAGCTGTGCAATAAAATATTTTTTCCCCTGTGTTGTGTTTTTTTTTGTACTTTATTTCACAGGTGAATGGGTAGGGGTACATTGTACCCCATACTCATTCACATAGGGTGGGGGGCCGGTATCCGGGGGCCCCCTTCTTAAAGGGGGCTCCCGGATTCCGATAAGCCCCCCGCCCGCAGACCCCGACAACCAACGGCCAGGGTTGTCGGGAAGAGGCCCTTGTCCTCATCAACATGGGGACAAGGTGCTTTGGGGTGGGGGGGCCGCGCGGCCCCCCCTTCCCCAAGGCACCCCCCCATGTTGAGGGCACGCGGCCTGGTACGGCTCAGGAGGGGGGCGCGCTCGCTCGCCCCCCTTTCCTGGCCGGCCGGGTAGCGTGCTCGGACAAGGGTCTGGTGTGGACTTTGGGGGAACCCCCACGCCGATTTTTTTCGGCGTTGGGGTTCCCCTTTAAGCCCATTCCAGGCGGCGGAGCCCGCGACGTCTCCTTCGCGGGCCCCGCCTACCTGTACAAGCGCTCGAAATGGGCGGATTTGCCTCCGCCTTACGTGGGCGAGTCCGTTCATTTCAAAAGTTGAGCGGACTGTTTGGCAAACAGTTCGTTGAAACAGTCCGCTCGTGTGTGGGCAAGTCCGCTCATGCAAATTTTGAGCGGACTGTTTGCCGAAACTGTTTGACGAACAAGGTTGGGCAAACAGTCCGCGCGTGTGTACGCGGCCTAAGGGTTTCCCGAGGTAGATGGCCCAACGAACTGCAGAGATTGACATTGGATCCACTTTAGGGATTTTTTATTTGCAAAAAACATTTAACAGAACACAGTCTCTCAGTAGGGAATAGAGAGTATGGGTAGGAAATCTCAGGTACTCTTGGAACTGCTGACACTTGAATGTCTCTCTCTATGCAATGCAGGCAATAGCCATTCACAACTGGATATTACAACTATCGGATAAATCCCCTGCTGGTGAATTTAGCAGCCGACAGGTGATTCACATAAAGCAAAGTCTCTGCCACAGACTTGGTTGTAGAACTTTAGAATGAAAAGTCTCTGCCACAGACTTGGTTGTAACTGAAGGATGAAATTAGAGGACTCTCATACGGTACCAGTATCTTGCAGCCGGTCCAGCAATACCATATGAGTGTGGATTCACCTGGTGTCCTTTCCAGCTTAGCTTCCAGGCTCTTGCTGAGTAGCCAGCCTTGTGCATGGCCCTCTTCTGAAGAGTCATCCCCTGGTTGCATTTTCAGTTGCTGGGCCTCTCCAAAACCGAGACAGCACCGAACCACCTTGGAACCCTCCTTCCAGTTACTGTACCTCGGGCTAGCCAGCCCCGAGACTCGGAAACCGATGGATCTGCACCCCAGGCCATGAGGGCCTCTGGGGGCTGGTCAGGAGGACCAGGCAGTCAGAAAGAATCCTCTGGACTGGACCCCGAATCACATGACCTCAGTACCTTAAGTACCCTTTCCCAGAATACACAGCAAGACAACGCACCCACTGATTGGTTTTCCGAGAAAGATTGGCACCCAATGCGTCCAACCGGACTGTGTTCCAATACCTGCTAAAGGTGACACCCACACCTATGGCCAAGCAGCACACAATGCAGTCCAGCCAAACTGATACTGAGACCATAATTTACTACAATTAACCCTAAAACCCAACTATGGTCTTAGGAACATTTATATTGACAAAAACATTGCGCGTGCTCTTCAGGAGCCAGGCGCTACATTAGGTTTGTATGCAAAGCAAATACAGACAGTGTTTGAACAGGAGTACATCGCTAACAGTTATCACAAAGAAATTGCATTTGGCCTGGAACCTCTATAAGGTTTTACATGCTGTCTGCCTTCATTGAGGAGATTTTCTTTGACTTCTCTTTCTTACCTTGAAAAATCTCTTGAGATGAAGGCAGAGGTTCAATCATTCTTTACTCTTCTAAAAACAACTGTACTGTATGTTTGCTGTCTAAGTCCCAGTTGGGGAGACTTTCCATTACTCCCTGTTTTGTCTGACACTCATAACCTGGATTTAAAGAGGAACTGCAGTCTGCTCACATAATTTGCAATAAAAACATCTTTGCCATTCTGAAGCTTCCCTCGAACCACTTTGCATATTATTATATATATACTGTGATTCTGTACTTGCCAAATATGCTGCAGAAATCTCCTTCCACTGAGTCTGGCTGCAGCCATTTTAACTGTGGGCAGCTGAAACTGCTGCCTGTTCACTTCCTGGATTTACACAGACACACAGAGGCACACCTCCATCTCTGCAGCCATGCAGTTCTCATTGGCCCTCTTATGACTCATCACCCCTCCCTTCCTGTGAAACTTTGTATGAAAGTGTACAACTGTATGATGTCATAAGCCTAGGCATATTACCAGACAAGAAACAGGAAGTGGGCTGTATAAGGTATTTACTGGCAGAAAAAAAAAAGTTTTACTATCCAAAGTTAAAACAACAAGGCCAGAAGATTTAATAGATGGAAACATAAAAAATTAAGGTCCACTTTAAAATGAGGAGGAATCTCTGCAATAGAAGTGACAGTAACCCTTACTCTGCCATAAAAAATATCTACTGCTGTTAATATCCTCACTGGGGAGATCTCCTCTTGTCTCCTGCTTTTTGTGATATCCCTCAAATAGACATAAAGTGAGGGCAAATCTCCTGAACAAGGACACAGCCAGCAATAGAAACCTGACAGAGGTCAACAATTTACCTAAACATGTATAGTCTGTTTTTATTTTGGATATTATTAACTGTACTATAGCTATATTTGCTTGTACTTGTGCTGCCATTAAATCTTTATGAAGCTTTATAAACTGGAATGAAAGGAACATGTCCAGGAGCCCCAAGACTTCAGTTCACTCTAAGCTTCAGTTTCATTGTAGTACCAGCAATTATTACCCCTATGTTTGTCACTTTTATTTTCCCATAGGGCACTGGTGATGACGATGCTGTTAAAACCGTTTTGACGTCCCCGGAAAATCGGATACTTATAAAGAGGATGCTTATTAAGTGTGCTGACATCTCTAATCCATGCCGAGCACTGGAGCAGTGTATTGAGTGGGCTGGTAGGATATCAGAAGAGTATTTTGCTCAGGTACAACATACATTTGGGGAACTCATGGAGAGTAAAGCTGCCATACCCTAGTAGAATTCCATTTTAAAAAAATCAATTCAAGGCCTCATGCACACTGGGGATCAAAAACGTCACTTTTAATGTTTTTTTTTTTCTGCTTCTAAACACCTCTCCAAGTTAGCCTATGTGTCCATGCATAAATGTGCATTTAGCGACAGGACTGTTTAGCGACAGAAAGAAAGAAAATCACTTTCGTGTTCAGGATAGGAGGGTTTCATCAGAAAAAAACACTTGATGCACCTAAACACACCCAAATGCTAGGCTTGTTCAGCGCTTGAGCATTTATTTATTTTAGTGACTAGAATAATTTAATATTCTGGCCAATTAAATGACTGAACACCCAAACGATTGACACGACTAAACGCTATCGCAAAATGCAGCTTTAGGCACTTTTTTATGTTGCTTTTCTTCTTGCCAGGAGAAAAAGCGTTCAGAGGAGCATGAGGCCTAAGAATGTTTGATTTTCTAATCGTTAGTGTGGTTGACATTTGTTTTCAGCCACAGTGATGGGAAAATTTGAAGAAGTAGGAAGGAAAAAATTTTCTCAAAGGAATGGATTTCTGACAGTGTGTGGTTTTCACTTGACAAATGACATTCCTTGCTAAGTCAAATGTTAAATGAAAACAACATTTTTAATTACTTTTCAATGAAGTCTAATGCCGCGTACACACGACCGGACTTTCTGGCAGAAAAGGTCCGATGGTAATCCCGAAAGAGTTCCAACGGACTTTTGACGGAGTTACGATGAACTTCCAAACGAACGGACTTACCCACACATGAACGGACCAAAGTGCGTTCGTTTTGAACGTAATGACGTACAACGGGACTGGAAAAGGAAGTTCAATAGCCAGTAGCTAATAGCTGCCCTTGCATCGTATTTGGTCCGTGGGACTAGCATACAGACGAATGGTTTTCCCGATAGGAATTGATTCCGTCGGAAAGATTTAAAACATGTTCTACGTCTAGGTCCGTCAGACTTTTTGAAAAAAAAAAAGTCAGCTGAAGCCCACACACGATCGGAATATCCGATTAAATTATTCCGTCAGACCTTATCTGCTGGAAAGTCCAGTCGTGTGTACGCGGCATTAGAAGAAAACCTGCAAGAACCTGCAAAAGACTTGAGACTGGGGCAGAGGTTCACCTTCCAGCATGACAATGACCCTAAACATACAACCAGAGCTGCAATGGAATGGTTTAGATCAGGGATATGCAATTAGCGGGCCTCCAGCTGTTGCAAAACTACAAGTCCCATCATGCCTCTGCCTCTGGGTGTCATGCTTGTGCCTGTCAGTCTTACTATGCTGCCCTAGCGTCGTATTTGGTCTGTCAGACCAGCATAGAGACAAACGGTTTTCCTGATACAAATCAATTCCGTCGGACAGATTTGAAACATGTTCTATTTCTAGGTCCGTCAAAATTTTTGAAGAAAAAAGTCTGATGAAGCCCAGACACGATCGTAATATCCGACGGAATGATTCCGTCTGACCTTTTCTGCCAGAAAGTTTGGTCGTGTGTATGCGGCATTAGACTACTTAGAATATTCGTCTGCATATTCATATGAGCTTCCATTTGAAATTCTACTAGTATATGGCCAGCTTTAAAGCAGACCTAAAGTTGCAAAAAATTGCTAGCAGATGGAGTTTTTGGTAGAAGATACTTTGTATGTCTCTTAAAATTTGCTTTTTCAAGCAGCTATTAATTCGTTTGGGTACATTGCCTGTGTCTCATTATGGCATTATGGCAATACCACCCACAGTTCCCCACTAAGCCAGTGAAATGTGGTCTGTACATAACTGGAGCTTTTCATTTTCTCCTAAAGCATAAGTTCATCTTTGTAAAAAAAAAAGAAAAATTCACATATCGTGGGTGCAATGCATGGTTCTTGCAGACTGTCAGTGCAAGCTGTCTGCTCGTACCTCTTATGGGCAGGTAGTTACACAATGACAGGAAGTATCAATTAACTACCTAAAGCACGCAACAGTGCCCTGGTAGCTCATTGAGAAGCTGACAACCACAAAAGATTTAGGTACTTGTAGTTCTCACATTCACAGAACTCTGTGAATGAATGACGCAGCTGTCACTTAAATTGTGACAGTTAGTGCGGGGAAAAAATGCCCCACTGGTGGCCACAGCGGGGGATTGGGAGGGGGGCGCGGGGGCTGCTGTATCTATAACATATTACATGTTACACCCTGAATATGGGTAAACTTATCCTTTAACTAATGAGGAAAAGAGTTGGGGTGAACACCCCCTTGCAAAACTCCTAAACAGGGGAAAAGTTCTAACCCAAACAATGAACCCCATTGAAGTCTATGGGAGCTGAACAGGAAAAATAAAACGTGCACATTTTCAAGGTAATTAATTAGCCATAAAACGGGTATGGGGGTCTGGGTTGTGCCTTGGGGGACATGTATCAATGCAAATGATTTAAAAAAAATAATAATTCTGCAGGAGCAGTGATTTTAATGGTGCTTTTAAAGTGCAGCAATAAAAATAAATATTCCTTTAAATATAGTGTCAGGGGGGGGGGGTACCCTTAATCGGCCTGTAAAGTGGCGCATTAGTCTACCTGTAAAGTGGCGCATCTAAAGCATGTATAGAACATGCTGCAGCAAAAATTACATTTATTACAAAAGTAAAATGAGTCAAATCACATATAAAATGACTCAAGGTTGCAATTGCCGGCACCCAGCTATTGAAAAAATTAGCCTGTATGGACTGGGGGGGCGCCATGCTGCTCTTTAACAACCAGCTTAATCAGATTTTGCCCAAGCAGGGTGCAAAATGCAATGTGCAGTGCATTGCAGGGCATTCGGCAGGGCAAACACCACGCAAATTCACGCGTTCCCCGAACGGCCAATGTTCAGCCCGAACCGTTCGCCCCAACTTTAATAAGGAACGTGTTTTATAAAGAAAAGTTATTCACTGACTTATTCCACTTCTTTGTGCCTCTTGGGTTGTGAGACCCACTTTCTTGAAAATGTAGCCATTCTCTTTGCAGTAGATGCTGGGCATACTATAAAGAGATACATAATTTTGTTTTCCTATTGTGTTTTGCTGAGGGTCACAGATAAAGTGAGAAGATTGGCATTGATTTACTAAAGGCAAATAGTGCATTTTGCAGTTTCTCCAGAGCTTAGTAAATGAGGTGAAGTACATTGCAAAGAATACTCAATCACAAGCAAGAAAGAACAACAGCATTTTTGCTTGCACTTGATTGGATGATGGAAGTCAGCAGAGCTTCCCCTCATTTACTAAGCTCTGGAGCAACTGCTCTTGCAAATGCAATTGCTTTTGCAAGGTGCACAGGACACAGTCTATTTGCCTTTAGTTCCCATTGTCTCATGTCATCCTAATCAGTGCAATCTGAGAGAGGCTTGTTACCTTTCCATCTGAGAAGAACAGCCATGTCTACATGATGTAGCTTCAGGATAAATCACCACTTTATTCTGTCTTGGACTGATCCTCAAGGATTTTTCCAAAGCATGGATGTGTGAAAACTACAAATTCATATCGCCTGAAAATGTAGTATTTTCAATTATTACGCTCCATGCACACTGGGCTTAAAAAAAAATGTCTGTTCTCTCGGGAGTAAAAAACGCTCATGTACAAAGTTTAGACGAGTTTAGGAGAGTTTTACGTTTTTTCTGCCTCCAAGCTCCAATCGGAAATGTGGACCAAAAGGGTTTATTTTCTCTGCATCTAAACGTTAAACTCAAAATATGCCTCTTAACCCCCCTGGCGGTATTCCCGAGTCTAGCTCGGGGTGAAAATTCAGAACCAAAAGCGGTAACCCCGAGCCAGACTCGGGATCGCATCGCTGGATCCATGATGAGTTTACTTACCTTGTCCCCTGGATCCAGTAATGTCCACTGTGAGACACTGTGAGCGGCTCGTCCTCCGCTCGATGTATCACATCGCCGGGCTCCGTTCCCTGCAAGCTTTGCGACGCACGGGGACGGAGAACGGCGCCAAATTTAAAAACTGAAACACACACATTACATACAGTATAATGTAATCTTACAGATTAGAAAAAATTATATTATACAAGGCCGCGCTCAGGCAAATGAACAGGTTGCTGCCTCCCCTAAATCCCCTAAATTTACCCCACTTTCTTATATAATCTTACAGATTACATTGCTGTATGTAATTATTAATTATTTCATTATTAATTATTTCACATCCCCTTTGTCCCTAGTGGTTTCTCCAGTGTCCTGCATGCAGTTTTATATTATAAAAACTGTTCTTTATGCCTGGAAACTGGAGATTGTCCATAGCAACCAAAACTGTCCCTTTACATCAAAAACAGCGATAATAAATTAGAATCACTCGCAGAATTGAGCGATAGCGATTTGTGGGGAGATCCGTCATCAAATACTGAAAAGTAATGACAGCAAAAATTCTGCAACTGAGCAAATTTCAGTGTTTTTGATTTGATTACTTTATTGAATCATTTTTATTATTATTATTTGATATCATTATTTATAGTTATTTATTATATTATAATTTATGATTTAATTTTTCAAACTTTATCATACCCGGGATTCCTAAGAATTACAGGACTACAATATAAAACGCCAAATTTCCATGCAAAATAATGGTACCGCTTTCAGCACCTAAGGCCGCGTACACACGGGCGGACTGTTCGCCCAACTTTGTCCGCTGAACAGTGTTTCAGCGGACAGTCCGCTCGTGTGTGGGCTTCAGCGGACAGTTTCAGCGGACAGTCTGACGAACAAAGTTTTTCGGAAATCCCGTAAAACTGTCCGCTCAAACTTGGTTTGAGCGGACAGTCCGCTCGTGTGTAGGCTTGTTCGTCAAACTAAGTCTCGCGCATGCTCAGAAAGAATTTACACGCCGAAGGTTGCATTGCAGTGTATAGGACGTCGTTTTTCTAGTCCCGTCGTACGTGCCGTTCACGTCATCGCGCACGGTTTCAGCGGACTGTTCGTTCATCGTGTGTAGTCAAGTCCGCTCATGCAAATTTTGAGCGGACTGTTTGTCAAACTGTTTGACGAACAAAGTTGGGCGAACAGTCCGCGCGTGTGTACGCGGCCTTAAATCTGAAATAATCATACCGCCAGGGAGGTTAACGTCCGAATGTGCTTTGACACATAACATTGAGCTGCTTCTACAGGCAGAACACAAAATTCCTGTAGAAGCAGTGTTTTTTAAGCCAGTGATGCACACTGGATCCTTATAAGCAATTCATATTGACTATAAAATAATTTTTTCTTTTCTGCAGACAGACGAAGAGAAGCGGCAAGGTTTACCTGTGGTAATGCCTGTGTTTGATAGGAATACATGTAGTATTCCTAAATCCCAAATCTCATTTGTGGATTATTTCATCTCGGACATGTTTGATGCATGGGATGGTAAGATAACATTTTATATATTACGGAATCCATTATCTCATTACATATTTTATGGAGGTTTATAAGGCGATGTTTCTCAGGAAAAACTTGAGAACCTTCAGGTTAAGTGGGAAAAATGTAATGGCCAGTAACTGTGACACTAGATTTAAAATCAGGCTTTTATCATGTCTCCTTTTGTTGTATAGTTAAGTGTCAGCAGTGCACTGGTGCAGGAGGAAACCTACAGTGACCACTTTAACCGCTGACTGTTCTAATCATTAATTGATGACATTGAAAAGTATGATGTGGAGAGACGTCACCTAACACAGTGACCAAGTCTCAGCTAATAAATACACTAAAGAGCACACTCTGGGTTTGTTTAACTGAAGCAGCAGAACAATTCCACTTAGCCCACTGAATAAAGGGAAGCTGTGTTCACTTGGATCATCCAAGGCAAAATCTTCTTTTTTTTTCATCCCTAATTTCGTTTACACACGGTTACATATTCAAAGTGAACGCAGCTAAAGAAAACACAATACCAGGGGTATTGAATTAAAGCTTACAGAAGCCTGGTCTATATTTTTGTCTTCCAGCAGAGGTCCAAATCGCATGTTTTCACATGACAGCCACCCTCTTCTCTTAGGCTAGGTTCACATCTCTGTGGCTGGGGAACAAATGCACAAAAGTACAGGGCATTTCACATCACACCTCTCCCCACCCCACTATTTCCTCAGCCCCCCTTCATTGTAGTGTTCTCAGCCCCCCTTTACCACTTCCACGGTAGTGTTCTTATGTCCCCCTTTACAACACCCCTTTCCTTCACATCAACCCCCCCAACAGTAGTGTCCACAGCCCACCTTCACTGCAGTGTACTCTGCCCCCTTCACATAACGTCCCACAGTATTGTTCTCAGCTTCTCTTCACATTACCACCCTCAGCATCCCTTCATTGTAGTGTTCTCAGCCCCCCTTTACTGCTTCCACCCACCGTAGTGTTCTTATGTCCCCCTTTACAACACCACCCCTTCCTTCACATCAACCCCCCCCAACAGTAGTGTCCGCAGCCCACCTTCACTGCAGTGTACTCTGCCCCCCTTCACATAATGTCCCACAGTAGTGTACTCAGCTTCTCTTCACATTACCACCCTCAGCCCCACTTCACATTACCCCTCCCTTTCACAGTAGTGTTCTTAGCCTCCTTCACAGTAGTGCCTTCACATCACCCCCTGTCCCCCATCCTGCATGCATCTGACAGGCACTGGTGAGGCTGCATCTGACAGGCACTGGTGAGGCTGCATCTGACAGGCACTGGTGATGCTGAATCTGACAGACACTGGTGAGGCTGAATCTGACAGGCACTGGTAGGCTGCATATGACAGGCACTGGTGAGTCTGCATCTGACAGGCACCAGTGAAGCTGCATCTGACAGGCAATAGTGAGGCTGCATCTGGCAGGCACTGGTGAGGCTACACCTGACAGGCACTGGTGAGGCTTCATCTGAGAGGCACTGGTAGGCTGCATTTGACAGGCACTGGTATCCTGCATCTGACAGGCAGCTTGCATCTGACGGACACTGGTGAGGCTGCATCTGACAGGCACCGGTGAGGCTGCATATAATAGGCAATGGTGAGGCTGCATCTGACAGGCAGGCTGCATCTGACAGGCACTGGTGAGGCTGCATCTGACAGGAAATGGTGAGGCTGCATCTGACAAGCACTAGTGAGGCTGCATCTGACAGGCACTGGTAGGCTGCATTTGACAGGCACTGGTAGGCTGCATCTGACAAGCACCAGTAAGGCTGCATATGATAGGCAGTGGTGAGGCTGCATCTGACAGGCACTGGTGAGGCTGCATCTGACAGGCACTGGTGAGGCTGCATCTGATAGGTATGGGTAGGCTCCATTTGACAGACAGGCTGCATCTGACAGGCACTGGTGAGGCTGAATCTGGCATGCACTGGTAGACTGCATCTGACAGGCAGGTTGCAGCTGACAGACACTGGTGATGCTGCATCTGACAGGTCGGCTGCATCTGACAGCACTGGTAAGGCTGCATCTGACAAGTACAGGTGAGGCTGCATCTGACAGGCACTGGTCGGACTGCATCTGACAGGCACTGGTGAGGCTGCATCTGGCGGACACTAGTAAGGCTTCATCTGAAGGACACTGGTGAGGCTGCATCTGAGAGGCATCGATGAGGCTGCAATTGATGGACTGGTGAGACTGCATTGATCTCTTGTGCCTTGTCTGCAGTCTCTGACCATCTCCTGTATCATGTCTGCTAGAGGTTGACCGAATGGAATTTTTGCTAATACTAATAGCAGTGTGTTTAAGTTTAAGTAAGAGATTGCAGACATGATACAAGAGATGGTTAGAGATTACAAACAACATTTTTCTTGAGCTTTTCTTGCACTAAAGGTGCCAATAATGGCCAAAAATAAATTCATATTAATTGAAATTGATGATATTAATTAAAAAGTCGAATATAATACAATTATATAAAGAAGATACCTTTTTTAAAAAAACTGTCATTTTTGGTTTCAGTTTTCAGCTAAGTGCATCCTGTATTTTCGGTTTTGGCACCAAAATTTCCGTTCGGTGCACCCCTAGCATTTACAATTGTGACACAAGCCATATTGTAATTGAAAATGATTAAAAATGACCTTTCCTTTTCAATCTGCTGCTCTGTAATTTTCTGTAAAATGCAATGCAATTTGGCAACCTGGAGGCACTCTGTACACAGATGACGTACAGAACGCCCCCCTGAAATGTAATTTCCTGCTTGTGGGATTGGCTGACTGATATTCCTAGAAGTCTGCACTAAGATGCCAATTTAGATTTTGTCATTTTTGGTGAGATACTCCCAAAGAGAAATCACGGCTAAAGGCATGCAAACCTTGCCACTTTCCTCATTAGAGCCCTGCAGGTGCAGCAGCTGATTGATAATTATGAAATACGTCTATACAGATTCACTGCACATGGACACAGACAAACAGCTATTTCTTCAGAATAACAAAAGGTAGGAATCTGCAACAAAGATTGGTAAAATCCCTGCACTGTACATAGGTCATGTTTGTTTCTCAACAAATGTGGAGTTACTCTTTAACTAAAGTATGCATAAAGATTGGACTTCAAAATCAAAGCGCTACAATCTGCTTTGGTGAATTTAAAAGCAAATCTAATAAAATATTAAATTTATCAAGTCGTTTTTTTTTTCCCCCTCACAGCATTTGCTGACTTACCGAACTTAATGCAACATCTGGACAATAACTTCAAATATTGGAAATCACTAGATGAAAGACAGCTGAAAACTCTACGACCACCCCCAGAATAGCTGACACCCTTCAGTCAATGAAGCCCATCCTTACAGGGGATCCAGTTCGTTGTTGGTAACTTCATCTATACCAGAGCGTGCTTCACGCTGTGAAAGTCCCATGGATCATCAGGTCAAAGGTTACCTCCAGTACCCTGCAGTAAGCATAAAAAAACAAAAACACAATTAAATCAACGGATAAGCCTTTTTTTTTTTTTTTTTTGCATTACCTTATATCACAAGTTAAATTACACTGGATTGCTGCAATATCAGTGCTGACGGGTTGTTCTCAAAAATGGGAAAAAAAAAACATTGCCAATTTTCTTCATACCTGTATGGAAACATCAATGATATCTTGGACGGAAGTTTCCTTCGAGAGATGATGCAAAGAAAAACAAAAACTCAGACTTGCAAGTGAAGGAAAATCATTGTTCGTGTCTCGCGGCTTTGAAGAGAACACTCTGCTTTTTTTTAAAGCACTTATAGTTGTTAACAATCAACACATTAAATGCACTCTTTCTGAAGGAGTTTTTGATCTCTGAAAAATAGATCCACTCTATTTTTTAATATCACCGAAAAAGGGGCAATCATTCACCTCTGCACACTACTGATAGGGAGCTTTCTCAAGGCTGTTTAGTAGCAAATTGTATAAAGAAATAAAAAAAAAAAAACTACACAGAAGAGTTTTTGAACTTGATCAATAGCATCTATGATTAAAATATGTTTTATTTATTTTATTAGATGTTCAATATTTTCTATGGATTTATAAAAAAATAATAATAACAAAAAACAAAAAGCCAAAGCCAACTTTAGATGCATTAAAAAAAACACAATTCATAGTCATTATTATACCTTTAATTAATGTACAGACCTTTTATTTTCATATTGCAAATACAAAAATATTATTCAAATGACACATTTGTATTGCACTGTAAGAACTCATTGTGGATGTTTAAACTATTGTTTGGAGGTTCTGATTTACTTTGATTTCAGTTTTTTCTAATACTGGATGGTGTCATAGAGGATTCTGTAGCTTTGAATCCAGTGCCACAAGAGGGACATGCTGTACTTTTCATTTGGTGGTGGCCATGAATTTCTGTCAGTTAATTTCACCCTGTGATGCCAGTGGGCACCTAGAGTTGCTATGCAATGTGTTGGAAGGTCCACTGGTCCATCCTACAAGGGGAGGATGGCACCTGCTTTTTCTCTCCAACAAATTTTGCAGTTTGGTTCCCTTACAGAAGTCTGCCTTATTTTCTACACTGTTTCTACAATGCATTCCACAGCAGAAATGGACAAGGAGGTATATATTTAAACATTTTGTAGCTTCTCTATTTTCTTTTGCAAGGGTATACCTTAACTCCAGTTTCATAAGGTATTCACAGATTAAATAAGACACTCACAATAAGCACCAGTAAAAATAAAGTGTATATTTTAAGAATTGTCAATTGTTGGTATTTTTATTACTTGTATCTTTTCTTTCATGTCAAAAGCTGCTAGCACTGGCATAGGACAGGTAAGGCTTTATAGGGCCTAAGAAGTAGCATGTCCTACACATTCCAAATGCAATAGGTGGGGAAGGGACCTTCACAATCAGTTCCTGTGTATAATGTGGTTTTTAACAAGTGTGTCCTTTTAAACTCCCACCCACTGAAAAGTTTTTTTCCTTATGCTAGGGTTACCAGTACGGCATTTGTATATGGCTATCATAGCCCCTCTCAAGCGTCTCCTATCCAATGAGAATAAGTTCAATGCTTGTAGTCTTTCCCCATAACTGAGGTCCTCCGGTCCCTTTATTAACTTTGTTGGCCTTCTCTGGACTCTCTCCACTTCCAGCACATCCTTCTTGAGAAATCAAGATGCGGCCGGACCAGAGTCCTGTAGATTGGGAGAATTATCGTTTATCCCTTGAGTATATCCCCTTTTTGATGCATCCTAGTATTATTTTGGCTTTGCTTGCAGCAGCTTGGCATTGCATGTAATTGCTCAGCCTGCCATCTACTAGGACCCCAGATCTTTTTCCATCCTGAATATCCCCAGAGGTTCTACCCCTAGCAAGTAACTTGTGTTTGTATTTTTAGCACCCAAATGCACTACTTTACATTTTTCAACATTAAACCTCATTTGCCATGTAGATGCTCACCCCGTTATTTTATTTTGGTAATGTTTCCACATCTTGCTGTTAAGTTATTGCCCTACTTAGCAAATACTGAGATTGAGCTGTTTTTCCCATCTTCTATGATTAAATGAAAAAGAATTGGTACCAGGACAGATCCTTGGGGGACCCCACTTACCACACCAGACCATTATGAGTACTCGCTATTTATCAACACCCTTTAGACTCCCTGTAACCAGTTTTCTAACTAGGTATATAATTATGGTTCATGCCAACAGACCTCAGTTTGTAAAGTAAATGTTTATGGGCAACTGTAGCAAATTCCTTTGCAAAATCCAGATACACCACATCCACAGGACTTCTTTTATCTAGATAGCAGCTCTCCTCCTCATAGAATGTTGATAGATTGGTCTGGCAAGAACAATCCTTCATCAGTCCATGCTGATTACTACTACTAATGATACAATTTTCATCAGCAAATTCACTTAGCAAGTCATTGTTGGTAGACCTATACAGAAATAAAAGATAACAAGCAAAAGGCCCCTGAGAAAACATTGCAGAGCATGCCATGGTGGCATCTTTGAGCTGCACCTACAGCAAAATCAGTCAGCCTGAAACTATGCTGGGCAACTACAATACAACACAATTCACAGTCATAGCTATATGAGTGTTACATTTTTACATCGGTTTGGTCACAAAAATGTACAGTGTGTGTCACCAAAGTCCAAAAAAACCCCCCTCTAAATGCAATTTTATCCATTGCGAAATAGTTTGTAATTTCCAACACAAAGTGATACCCAAACAATTAATGAATACAGCTGTAAACAGTGCTTTGCATTCTGCTCTTGCCATTTATATCTCAAATAGAAAATATGCTGTATTTTTTTAACTATTATTGTCAGACTATATAAAGGTATTAATGTGTGGACTCATCTTGATGCATTCTCTCTTATAAATGAACACATTCATGTTAACTCATTGGGTAGGTGGATTTAGGAAATTAAATGCAAAGCCCTCTTCTATGGATTCTGCAATAAAATCAGAGGTACGTTAATCAGATATCCCTGGCTTCCCAATCTCAGAGACCATTTAATGGTTCCAACAATAATTCACATTATTTATTGATATAAGAATTGCAGTTCTTACCAACCCTTCTTACCTTTTTTTAACATTTATGAACAGTTGTGAACAGTCCTGTGCAGATAGTGGCTGCGATGCAACTACTTCCTGAAATAATTATGTTACTTCCTAAGTTACTTTGAAATTGTGACTGGTAGTTATGTTTAAACACAGTCATCAACAGAAGTCATCCTCAATGTAATTTTGTCAAAAACAGAGCTATTATTGTTTTTATAAAGTATATATTTTTTTATAAATAATCGCATCACTTCCATGTGCAGAGTGATATCTAGTAAATTCATTAGAGTATTGCTCAGTCTATGCTAAGAGGTAGTAAGGCAGCGTTGACTGTTGCTGGCAAAATTTGTGGAGCACCTTAAGCAACCTATTAACTAGCTTGATGTGGCCTTCTACCAGGATGTGTTGTTGGACTCAAAGAATAGATTTGAAGATGTCACTAAAATTGAAGTATGAACTAGGTGTTAAAATGTATGTCCACTTTTCAAGTCAGATTTTAGAAAACCCCACTATAAGTTTTCCATTCAAATAGTATACCTAAAAATTATTTTTAAAAATTGTACCTTTCTAGGTAGGTACCTTTTGTACCTTTCTAGGTGTTTGGTGCAGGTTTGGGGCAGAACTATGAACAATGTGAAATGAGAGGAAACTCAATCTGTCCCCACTGACAAAGAGGGAAACACGGAGAGTGGAGAAGCCCCTCTCACTTTTAGGCAGACCATACGCAGTGCTGAACTGGCAGAGATTCGAACCGTGTGTCGCCGGCCTTAAACCTTTGTTAGGACAGACTGTGTTCTAATTTACTTTACAACTAATAATGAGATCTGCCTGCACAGTACAGACATGGTTAATTATGGTAAACTTTAACTTCTCAGCCCCATTTGTATAGCGCAAGGAAATTTTAGTTGTGGAGTTTTTAGAAAAGACCAAGTAAAATGTAAGAAACATTTTTTATTGTTTTTAAATTCTGCAATATAAATGAGAAAATGTATCCCATATAAAGTAGGTGTAATCCTAATTTCGCTGTAAAAGTACAAATACACTTCATGTCCTTAGGCCATTTTAAAAAGTTCTGTACTTGAAATGGTTTAATCAAGCTCGGCCATCCTTTCATCTTTACGGTAGTGAAAAGGGCTGCCCCCATCAAGTCCCTTACCCTCCTCTCCTGTGCTTGGTTAGCTGCAGGGGAGACATTGGGGGTCTAATAGAATGCTGACATCCCTATCACCTGCTATGCTATCATGTAGTGGGCTTGTTAGCCTCTTTGTGATAGCAATGAAGTTAAATTACTGTGTATTATTTTCTAGCAAAAAGACAGCAGGTTGGTAAACAGGAATACAGGCAACAGGTGCTGATCAGGAGCAGAGCAGGCAAGTCTGGGTACAGGCCGGGTTCAGCAATGGGCGGGCAACGAAGTACAGAGGAGCTGGCAGAAACATAGTCAAACAGGCCAGGGCCAGGTGCAGACAGAAGTCAAGGGAATCTGAGAAGCAAGCCAAGTCCGGAGATCAGGAACGCAGATATGGGTACAGGAGCAAGGATGCAGGCAGCTGATGATCAGGCAGCACGGAGCAGAGTGTGCTGCAGATCTAAATAGGCTGACTGGTGCCAAATGCAGCGCACGTGTGTGTGCCAGTGTGCACAGGCACACGCACACCTGCACGCGCCAGAACACCAGCCCGCACACCAGCCCGCACACCAGTGGCCATAGGAACATGCAGACCAGTGCCCACAGGGGCTCGGACGCGTGCCCGAATACCGGCACGCACACATTGGCCAACCGGATCATGCACACCAGTGCCCACAGGAGCGCGCACTGGCGCCCACCAGAGCGGCCAGCACCTCGTTCATCCAGATAACCTCTCTGACAGTGCTCCCTCCTCAAGGGCAGACTCCGGATGCCTAGTTGAGCCAATTTGGAGGCATGAGAGTTCTTAAATGCTTGTAAAAGTTCACTGGCATGTAAGTTGTCTTGGCGGTCATGCCCTCTCCATTTGATGAGGAACTGGGTTTGATTGCATCTTTTCCTGCAATCCAGAATTGCTTCCACTTCGAATTCCTCCTCATTATTGGCTACAACAGGCTTGGGAGGGCTGGTACTTCAGCCAGCAAAGGAATTAGAAGTAACAGGTTTCAGGAGATTCACGTGAAAGACCGGGTGAACCTTCAGGGAGTCAGGCAGGTCAAGTTGGTAGGTGACGTCATTAATTTTCCTTTTCACCGAGAAAGGACCCAAGAACTTGGGGCCCAATTTTTTAGAAGTACAAGCCAATTTCAGATTGGCAGTAGACAACCACACTTGGTTGCCAGGTTCCAAAATAAGTTCCCCGCCCCTCTTCCTATCAAACATCTTCTTATAATACTCTTGAGCCTTGGCCATGGTTTCTTGCAGCAATTTATTGTTAGAAGAGAAGAAATCCAAGGTTTCAGAGACTGCAGGAACAGTACATTCGGGTATTGATCTGGGCATAAAAGACGGGTGGAAACTATAGTTGGCGAAGAATGGCGTCTGATTGATGGACGAATGTAGAGAATTGTTATAAGAGAACTCAGCAACAGGGAGCAAGGAGACCCAATCATCCTGAGAGAAAGCGGAGAAGCAGCGGAGGTATTGCTCCAGAGTTTGATTGGTTCTCTCAGTTTACCCATACGTCTGGGAGTGATAAGCTAAAGAAAATGGCAATTCTATTTCCAAGTAAGCCACAGAGGGCCTTTCCGAACCTAGAGGTAAACTGGACACCTCAATCGGACACAATACTCATTGGAACCCCATGCAACTTTACTATTTCCTTAACGAAAATCTTTGCTGTCTCTGTAGCTGAGGGAGTGCCCCTCGTAGGAAGGAAATGTGCCATTTTGGACTACCTGTCCACTACAACAAAGATGGAGGAAAAGCCTTCTGATGGAGGGAGTTCAACAATGAAGTCCATCAAGATCATATTCCATGGTCTCTCTTGGGCCGGTAAAGGTTTTAATAGGCCCCAGGCTCTTGTCTGGCTGTTCTTACTTCGGGCGCAAGTATTGCATGAGTCAGCATAATCCTTACAGTCCTTGATTAGGTGAGATCACCAGAAGGTACGCTGTACCAGGTCAGTAGTCTTCAGTACACCAAAATGTCCAGGCAACTTATGGTCATGGCAAAGCTCCAGTACATGTACTCTTAGGCCGTGTACACACGGGCGGATTGTCTGCCCAACTTAGTCCGCTGAACCGTGTTTCAGCGGACAATCCGCTCGTGTGTGGGCTTCAGCGGACAGTCTGACGGACTAAGTCTTTCGGAATTTCCATAATTTTGTCCGTCTAAACTTGGTTTTGTCCGTCCAAACTTGGTTTCAGCGGACAGTCCGCTCGTGTGTAGGCAAGTTGGACGGACTAAGTATGGCGCATGCTCAGAAAGGATTTACACGGCCGAAGGTTGCATTGCAGTGTATTGGACGTTGTTTTTCTAGTCCCGTCGTACGTGCTGTACACGTCATCGCGCAAGCTTTCAGCGGACTGTCTGTTCATTGTGTGTGGTCAAGTCCATTCATTCAAATGTTGGACGGACTGTCTGTCGGATTGTCTGACGAACTTAGTTGGGCAGACAATCCGCCCGTGTGTACGCGGCCTTAGGCCCTCAGGGACCACAATCTTGCCCTTGTGCCAGAACAGGCCATCCATAGCATAATTCTCAGCAGACGGGAACATTCCCATAGAGGCCTGTCTAATCCGGGAGATGAGATCCCCTTGAAGAAGCAAGAAGTTCCCAGAAGGAAGAATGGTGTAAGGAGGTAAGGTTTCCTCAGAGTCATTAAAACATATGGGAGAGAGCGTCTGGTTAGATATTTTTGGAGCTGGGTCTGTAGGTAATATGGAACTGGAATCTAGAGAAAAAAAGTGCCCATCTGGCCTGCCAAGGTTTTAGTCTCTTGGCTTTTCTCAAGTACTCCAGATTTTTATGGTCAGTATAGACCAAAATGGGATGTGCAGCACCCTCCAGTAGATAATGCCACTCCTCCAAAGCCGCTTTGATGGCTAGAAGTTCCCTATCCCCCACATCCTAATTCCTTTCCGATGTTGAAAGTTTGCGTGAGAAGAACCCCACTGGGTAAAGGAGAGCCTTGGCACCCTACTGTTTGGAGAGCACCGCTCCTAATGCGATTTCAGAGGCATAAACTTCCAAAACAAAAGGTAGAGCAGGATTAGGGTGTTTAAGAATTTTAGCTGAAGTGAACAGTTCTTTGAGTTTTTCTAAGGCCAACTGTGCCTTAGGAGTCCAGCAGAATCGGGTCCCTTGTCTGGTTAGTTCGGTAATAGGAGCGATTATTGTAGAGAAACCTCTGATGAACTTCCTGTAGAAATTGGAAAAGCCAATGAAGTGCTGCACCCCTTTCTTATCTGTGGGTGCAGGCCAGTCCTGGAGAAGATGCTCCCTGAGGGTTAGAGGAAGAAGACAGGACCTGAACTTGTTCCTCTAGTGAGGCCCGCCAGGTGCCTACAAAGTTTATCCATGGGGGAGGCCCCCTGTCCGGACTCGGTCATGGCTGCCTGATACTGACAGACTGATAAGTCCGCTTGGGCAGAGGGTGGTCTCCCTTATGTGTCCGACTCGCGGCCCCTGATAGAGAAAACAGGTGGCACGGGAGTACGGAGTGGTATGAGAGCCTGGTAGTAAGGATCCTGATGCTGGACGGTAGGTGATCTTCAGACAGCAGGTTGGTAAACAGGAATACAGGAAATAGGTGCTGAGCAGGAGCAGAGCAGGCAAGTCCGGGTACAGGCCAGGTTCAGCAACGGGCGGGCAATGAAGTACAGAGGAGCTGGCAGAAGGGTAGTCAAATAGGCCGAGGTCAGGTACAGGCAGAAGTCAAGGGAATCCAAGAAGCAAGCCAAGTCGTCAGGAGATCAGGAACGCAGATACGGGTACAGGAGCAAGGACACAGGGAGCTGATGATCAGGCAGCACAGAGCAGAGTGTGCTGCAGACCTAAATAGGCCGACTGGCGCCACGTGTGTGCGCCAATACGCACAGGCACGCGCCTGAACACCAGCGTGCACACACCAGGGCCAACCGGATCATGCATGCCAGTGCCCACAGGAGCGCACACAGGAAAGCGCCCACCAGAGTGGTCAGCACCTCGTCCATCCAGGTAACCTCTCTGACAAATGCTGATTTTATTGTGTGAATTTTTTTTTAATTTGCCCAGAGAGGAAGGGGTTAACGTTGGCTTCCTCTGTAATGGTATGTTAAATAAAAATAATTTAGCACAGAGCATATAAAAAAGCCACACTATAAATAGGTTTTCTTTCCTGTTCATTGAGAGAAACAGAATTTAGAGACATTTGGGTTACGCAATAGCCTACTACAATTTGAACACTGGCAAACAATGACCAGTTTGGTATAACCCCTCCCACTCCCAGCTTTCCTTGTTTTTTTGCTAGTGTTCTAGGAGGATTGAGAAAAGCTTTTTTACTAGACATTTTTTCTTTTTCTCTTTTTTTTCAATAAAGACTGCTCTACAATCTGCTTGAGCTAGTCTATTTATGTATCTATCTGAATCGGCGGATCTTCATCAATAGCTTCGGAGGCTGTACCTAGACCCTACTGGAATGCACAATTCCAGGGCTTGCCTAGAATGTGATTTTCGGGCACTGTGCTCTGTATTTCCAAACCTTTGTGTACTGTGTTAGCCATGGTGTGCTTTCCAGGTGCAGAGCTATGGTACACCCTCTGGAGTGACTCTGATTCTGAAGACTCATTTATGAGTAGGGCTGAGCATCGGAAGCCTCTTCTTTTATTAGAACCACTTAGCATCATTATCCCTTTTTTCCTTTAAAAAGCTGAGGAATTGCATGCTGTGCAGTGATAATTTAGTTGACTAAAATGGTTTCGTCTACTAAATGAATACTATTTTAGTCATTAAAAATATGACTAAAACTAAAACAATTCAGATGACTAAAATGCCATTTTAGTCAAAAGACTTTAACTAAGACTAAATCTAAATTTAATGTCAAAAATAATACTGGTGCTGTGTCACTAGTTGGAGTGTTACGTGCACTCTGCGCTCTATTCCCACCATTCAGCATGAGGTAGCATCTTCCTGCCACTGCTTCTAATCACAGGAGACACTCTGTTCAACCTCAGTTAGTGCTTGTTGCCACCTACAGGTCAGTGTTTGAACCTCTCCTGCTTTTAGCACCCAGCGTACCAAAAGTTTTACCTTGATATTCGGAGCTAAGTTGTCCCTGCCAAGCAGCATAACACATGTAGGATACCAAACTCAAGGGGAGTAGTCCCTCTGTATCAGGGCTCTCCAGCTCACAATCCAGTATCAGTTCTGGGGTGGCCTGCAGTGCTCCCTCTCAGGTGCCTTACACTGGCAGCATTCTTCCCTACATTTCTCTAATGCCGCGTACACACGGCTGGACTTTCCGGCAGAAAAGATGGAATAATTTCATTGGATATTTCGAT
Organism: Lithobates pipiens; assembly: GCF_037356315.1. Classification (NCBI taxonomy): domain Eukaryota; kingdom Metazoa; phylum Chordata; class Amphibia; order Anura; family Ranidae; genus Lithobates; species Lithobates pipiens. Next base: position 60,313,955 of record NW_027507903.1, read on the forward strand.
ATCCGATATTTTGTGTGTGTGCTTCATCTGACTTTTTAAAAAAAAATTCAGACAGACCTAGAATTTAGAACATGTTTTAAATCTTTCCAACGGAATCAATTCCTATTGGGAAAAACGTTCATCTGTGAGCTATTCCGACAGACCAAAAACGACGCAATGGCAGCTATTGGCTACTGGCTATTGAACTTCCTTTTCTAGTCCCATCGTACTTCATCGCGTTCTAAACTAACGGACTTTGGTGTGATCGTGTGTAGGCAAGATTGTTTCAGCAGAACGCCGTCGGAACTCCGTTGGAAAGACCGTCAGAGTTTATTCTGACAGATAGTCTGGTCGTGTGCATGCGGCATAAGTCTTCCTTCCTCCTCAGCATTATCATGGCAGAATTTCACTGAAGTTATGCAGGATTTAATGGGCCAAATTGCAATTTTGATGCTGACTATAAGCACATCTCAGCGCCTCCTCCCCCTGAATCATTATTTCTTGATCATACATCACGGGACACAGGAGCTCATTACATAGTGGGTTATATAGGCACCTCTGGTGATTGGACACTGGTTAACCCCAATTAAGGAGAATTCCTCCCCTATATAACCCCTCCCATATGGGAGGCACCTCCGTTTTTTGCCAGTGTCTATGGTGGTTGGTCACGTAAAACATGTGCTATGAAGAAAGCTCTGTGCAGGTCCCTGCGGGGGCCTAAGGGCTACAACAAACCGGATCCATATCTCGGGCCGATATTTGACTCCCAAGATGGTATGGTACCCGGGCCTCGTCATCCGAAGAAACGTGGTTTGGCCTGTAAGTCCTCTCCATTGGAAGACTGGGCTCTGGGAAAACCAGACTTGGTGTACTGTTTACACAGAGCGCACGAAAGTTTCTGGCAGAGTCTTTTACATGGTCCAGGTAGGAGGTTCTTCTGAGAAAGAACCCCAAAAAACCTGATGGTTGGCACAACTCTGCCCGCCGTGATGGGTGAAGGCTGGAATCTGTCTGTTTTCAGCAATTCCTGCGGCGAGGACAGGTAAGGGAAGTTAATCCTATATATAATTATATGATGGATTTCTTCATTTTGAGTAGTTGCATGTCTTACCTGGTTTTCACCACTAGAGGGAGTAAGAGCAGCCTGATGCATACTTACATGCCTTTTCAGTACACACGCTCAGTGAAGCCTGGTTCTCCAGCTGTCTCACATCTCCACTGCAATCCCTGCCACAATAGAGGTAAATACATGGAGTTTTCCCTTCCCCCCTGGTTTCCGCGGACCTCGTGCACGCGCGCCGGGGTGCGTTCCCGGTCTAATGGAGGAGGGGGGAGTGTGGTTGTGAGCCGTGCACATCAGTGTGCATGGTGCTGTACTGAGCAGGCACCAGGCGGCAGTTTTAAAAAGCCCAGATCGTCAGGGGGCTGTAAGTGGAGACACAGGAGCTGTGGGCAGTAAGCATCCCAAGGGATTTGATCCAGGCAAACCTTAGACACCTACTCAGCATCAGGTTGTGCAGTTTAAGCATATATATTTATTGTGAGACTTTAAGCACAACAGTGATTGCACTTTGTACTAGTACCTCTGCTTTGTAGCTTAGGACTATGTCTCCTTGTAAGAGGGTCTCAGGGGGAGGTAACAAAGGCACCGGTAAATCACCGCCTAGGTCCAGGGGTTCTAAAAATGCCTGTAAGTTACCACCCCCCCCCCCCCCTGCAAGACTGGAGCCAGCCTCTCAAGATGAGTCAGTGCCCCTGTCAGGTTTTGCAGCCTCTTCTAATGTTCCAGTCCCGGTATATGTCACTAATGGACTCCCTTAGGGCTACATTGGAGGGTTTTGAAGGGAGAATAATGAATTTTATTTCTGCTTCCCTGAAAGAGAGCAGGAAAAGGGGTAGATCCCCTCCCTCTGCTGAGATTCCTCTTTCAGATGACTCTACTGACAATGAGGAGAGATCCCTATCTTGGGATAGGGATCATGAGCAGTCGGATGAATCAGAGGAATAGGAGAGAGTCCCCTCCTCCCAGGCGCTTAGAAAACAGGTGCAGTATTATACTGATTTGGTGCGTACCACATTCAGAATGCCTGCTGCTGAAGTCGCTACGTCCTCTGTTTCTTCCCTGGGAGTCAGGAAAGTCCCACAGACTGCCTATTCCTTTCCAATTCATCCCTTAATGGATAAATTGTTGTATGAGGATTGGGGACATCCCGATAAACTGTTTGCTCCTCCTAAAAGGTTTTCTATGCATTATCCTCTGGAGGAAAGTTTCACCAAGAAGTGGGGGGTCCCATCTGTCGATGCGGCTGTTTCTTGCGTGAATAAAAACCTGAATTGTCCGTTGGATATTGCTCAGGTATTTAAGGATCCAACTGATAAGAAGCTGGAAACCTTATTAAAAGCCTCCTTTTCCATGACTGGCGCTGTGGTGCAACCTACAGTCGCAGCCGTGGGGTTGTGTCAGTTCCTCAAGGAACAGGTTAAGCAGATGCTTGGCCTCCTTCCCAGTGAGGAAGTGGAGAATTATGCAGAAATACCTCAAGTTCTGTGTTTCATGATTGATGCAATTTTGGATTCTGTCCAACAAGCATCTCGTTTGTCTCTCCTGTTGGTACACATGCAAAGGGTCCTGTGGCTAAAGAATTGGGCAGCTGAGCTGTCATGCAAGAAGCATTCGATTGGGTTCCCGTTTAATGGGGAACATTTGTTTGGAGAAGAATTAGACAAATTCGTCCAAAAAAATTCAGGGGGTAAATCTACTCTCCTTCCAGTCAAAAGGAGCAAGCGTCCATCACTTAGGCGTGCTCTCTCTCCCGGAGCATCAAGCTCTAAGCAGTGGCGACGGCCTTCTCAACCCTCCTCTACAGGAAAGGCTCAGGGCCGGGCCTAGGGGCAGAAAAAGACTTGGGGGCAAAAGCCTGCCAAGCAGAGCCCAAAAGCTTCCTTGTGAAGGGGCGCCCCCGCTCGGCCGAGTGGCGGGAAGAGATCCGGGACAAGTGGGTGATCTCTTCGGTATCTCTGGGCTACAAGCTAGAGTTTCAGGAGATTCCACCTTCTCGCTTTCTAAGGTCAAGGATCCCCAGGGATCCAGTAAAGCAAAAGCCGCTATTTCTGGCCTTAGATCACTTACTATCCCAGGGGGTGATAGTAGAAGTGGACCCACAAGAACAGGGTTCAGGGTTTTACTCGAATCTCTTCACCGTTCCGAAGCCAAATGGAAGTGTCAGACTTATCCTGGATCTGAAGGATCTGAACCGGTTTTTACACATCCGGTCCTTCCGAATGCAGTCAATTCGCACTGTGGTCTCCTCCCTGCAAGGGGGAGAGTTTATGGCATCAATAGACATCAAGGATGCATATCTCCATGTGCCAATTTTTCCCGCACACCAAAAATATCCAAGGTTCGCGGTAGAGCGGCGCCATTTTCAATTTGTGGCCTTGCCGTTCAGGCTTGCTACGGCCCCTCGAGTCTTCACAAATATTCTGGAGCCTCTCTTGGCAAACCTAAGAGCTCAGGGTATAGCCGTCATGGCTTATCTAGACGACTTGCTTCTCATGGAGAAAACAGTAGCATTCCTGAACCACAGCATTACCAGAACGCTAGAACACCTGGAACGCCTAGGTTGGATTATAAACCTAGAAAAGTCGTCCCTACAGCCTGCCACCAGGTTGGAATACCTGGGTATGGTCATCGACACCGCTCAGGGCAAGGTGTTTCTTCCAAGGCCAAAAGCCTTGGCTATTGGGGATCTGGTGCGCCTAATTCTGGGCAGGAGATCTTCCCCCATTCGATTGTGCATGAGACTGTTAGGAAAAATGGTCGCTTCCTTCGAGGCCGTCCCATTCGCCCAGTTCCACTCAAGGTCGCTGCAAAGATGTATCCTTGCGGCTTGGAACAGGAAGCCCCAATCCTTGGATCTTCCTATGCGTCTATCCCCAGGGACACGCAAGAGTCTCGTCTGGTGGTTACGAACCAAGAATTTGCTGAAGGGCAAAACTTTTCTTCCTCTTCCATGGAAGATTATCACGACAGATGCCAGCCTGACAGGCTGGGGTGCAGTATTGGAGGAGACGTGCTCGCAGGGGAAATGGTCTGCGATCGAGAAGCTATTGCCCATAAATGTCTTGGAGATCAGGGCAGTTTATATGGCTTTCATAAGGTGGTCTTACAGACTACGGGGTCTCCCTGTTCTGGTTCAGTCCGACAATGCCACAGCAGTGGCTTATATCAATCACCAGGGCGGTACTAGGAGTCTGGTTGCGCAAAAAGAGGTGAATCGCATACTTGTCTGATGGTACAAACCAGGAATTTGCTGAAAGGCAAAACTTTTCTTCCCCTCTCATGGAAGAATGTCACAACGGATGCCAGCCTGACAGGCTGGGGAGCCGTATTAGAGGGAACGTACTCGCAGGGGAAATGGTCTGCGACCGAAAGTCTGCTGCCCATAAATATCTTGGAGATTCGGGCAGTTTACATGGCACTCATAGAGTGGTCCTACAGACTGCGAGGTTTCCCAGTTCGGATTCAGTCCGACAATGCCACCGCAGTGGCTTACATTAATCACCAGGGCGGTACCAGAAGTCTGGTGGCCCAAAAGGAGGTGAATCGCATACTTGTCTGGGCAGAAAAGCACGTTCCGTGTCTTTCTGCAGTCTTCATTCCAGGAGTGGAAAATTGGCAGGCGGATTTTCTGAGCCGCCAGCAGTTGTGCCCAGGAGAATGGGCTCTGCACCCCGACATGTTTCAGAACATATGTCGCTGGTGGGGTACTCCAGACGTAGATCTGTTTGCGTCCAGGTTCAACAGGAAACTGGACAATTTTGTGTCAAGGACAAGAGATGCACTTGCTCAGGGAACAGATGCTCTGACAGTTCCCTGGGATCAGTACAATCTGATTTATGCCTTCCCCCCCGTGCCCGCTTCTGTCACGGTTCCTGGGAAGAGTCAAGAGGGAGAAAAAATTGGTCCTTTTGGTAGCCCCGGCTTGGCCCAGGCGACCGTGGTACGCAGAGATCATGAAGTTGGCAGTAGGCAGGCCATGGATCCTCCCTCTCCGGCCAGATCTGCTCTCACAGGGTCCAATTTACCATCCTGCTTTACACAGTCTGAATTTGACGGTTTGGCTGCTGAGACCCACCTTCTGAGAGACCGTGGCCTTTCGGGACCAGTCCTTTCTACTCTGGTCAATGCCAGAAAGCCGGCCTCCAGGCTTATTTATTACAAAATCTGGAGGACATATGTTTCCTGGTGTGAACTCAGGGAATGGCATCCTAGAAAGTATGTCATTAGCAGGATCTTGGCCTTTCTCCAGTCAGGCCTAGAAATGAATTTGGCTGTAAGCACTATCAAGGTGCAGATTTCGACCATTGTCAGTGTTTTTTCAGAAGCCACTTGCATCGCATTCCCTGGTACGGGCTTTCATCCAGGGGGCCATGCGGATAAGACCGCCAGTCAAACCTCCGGTATGCCCATGGGATCTGAATTTGGTTCTCTCGGCTTTACAGGGGCAACCATTTGAACCTTTTGCATCTGGCTCCATTAGTTCTCCTGACTAAAAAATTGGTTTTCTTAGTAGCCATATCCACGGCTAGAAGAGTATTAGAGCTAGCAGCTCTTTCCAGCAAAGAGCCGTATCTAATTATGCATAAGGACCGGGCGGTCATGCGTCCCAACAGGTCCTTTCTACCTAAGGTGGTTTCAGGATTCCATTTGAATCAAGATGTAATCCTACCATCCTTTTTCTGGACCCACAGTCCGCAGAAGAAGAATCTTTGCACACTTTGTATGTGGTTAGAGCAATCAGTATATATCTTCAAGCAACTGCTCAGATAAGGAAAACTGATTGCTTATTTATTTTGCCGGAAGGGCCAGGTGACGTCAAAATCCACTCTCTCAAGGTGGATTAGACAGGTTATTTCTCAAGCCTATAGTGTTAAAGGGAAAATCCCTCCTTTTCAAGTGAAAGCACACTCTACTAGGGCTGTGCTTCTTGGGCAGTGCAACATCAGGCCTCCCTGGCTCAGATCTGTAAGGCCTCGTACACACGGGCGGATTGTCTGGCCAACTAAGTTCGTCAGACAATCCGACAGACAGTCCGTTCAAAATTTGCATGAACGGACTTGACCACACACGATGAGCAGACAGTCCGCTGAAAGCGTGCGCGATGACGTCTACAGCACGTACGACGGGACTAGAAAAACGATGTCCTATACACTGCAATGCAACCTTCGGCCGTGTAAATCCTTTCTGAGCATGCGCCATACTTAGTCCGTCCAACTTGCCTACACACGAGCGGACTGTCCGCTGAAACCAAGTTTGGACGGACAAAACCAAGTTTGAACGGACAAAATTTCGGAAATTCCGTAAGACTTTGTTCGTCAGACAGTCCGCTGAAAAAGTCTGCTGAAGCCCACACACGAGCGGATTGTCCGCTGAAACACTGTTCAGCGGACTAAGTTGGACAGACAATCCGCCCGTGTGTACGCGGCCTTAGGCTGCAACTTGGTCATCAGTCCACACATTCACCAGATTCTATCAGGTGGATGTCAGAGGGCAAGAGGATATCGCCTTTGGGAGCAGTGTACTGCAGGCTGCAGTTTAGGTCCTCCGGTCCCTGGCGGTCTATAATTATGAGCTGTGTCTCCCTCCCCTCAATCTGAGCATTGCTTTGGGTCATCCCACTATGTAATGAGCTCCTGTGTCCCGTGATGTATGATCAAGAAAATGGGATTTTTATATACAGCTTACCTGTAAAATCCTATTCTTGAAAGTACATCACGAGACACAGGGCTCCCGTCCCTCTTGGGTTTTACGTGGTTTCTTTTTGCTTTGCTACAAAACTGAGGTGCCTCCCATATGGGAGGGGTTATATAGGGGAGGAGTTCTCCTTAATTGGGGTTAACCAGTGTTCAATCACCAGAGGTGCCTATATAACCCACTATGTAATGAGCTCCTGTGTCCCGTGATGTACTCTCAAGAAAAGGATTTTACAAGTAAGCTGTATATAAAAATCCCATTAAAACCTTCCTGAAACTTCAGCGGCCACTGAGTCTTCTTTTGTGAAGGCTCTATTTGATGAAAAGTCTCAAAAATTTCCCATATGATCTTGCCCCTGAAGAGCTGTCATGTCTAGCCTGAAGACATTGTTGGGGCTATTATTGATGTAGTGTGTGTCACCTGAAAAATGAAAGAACAGCCTTTAACTTCCACTAGCATTGTTACTAGTATTGGATCCCTTGGAGGCCCTAAGACTTCAAAAACTTTTCCAATGCACACATTGCTCCAAGTCCTGTAAAGAGACTGGGATACCCCTGATAAACTATTCACACCTCTCAAATGTCTTGCAGCCCAATATCCTTTTAAAAAGTCCTTTATTGTGATGTGGGCTATTACCACTGTTGATCCCATTCCTGTAGAGGATGTGCCAGGGTTTAGATCCCATGGATAAATGTTTTGAGATTCTTTGAAAACCTTGTGTTCACTGGCAGACCCTGCATTGCAGCCTGTGATGGCTGTGATGTTAGTCTGTCAAACATATTCAGTTGAATCCTGAACCTACAGAAGCCAGCGTTTCAGCTGACTGATCGATTGAAGTTTCTTGGCCTTATCCTACACACAGCTCTTCCCCAGGAGAAACGTTACCTTTCTGTTCCCTGACTTGTACTCTTCTTTTCTTCTCCGCTTTTGCATGAGAGTCTGGCTTTTGCATGAGAGTCTGGCTCAGATCTGTAAGGCCGCGTACACACGGGCGGATTGTTTGGCCAACTAAGTTCGTCAGACAATCCGACAGACAGTCCGTTCAAAATTTGCATGAACGGACTTGACCACACACGATGAGCAGACAGTCCGCTGAAAGCGTGCGCAATGACGTCTACAGCACGTACGACGGGACTAGAAAAACGACGTCCTATACACTGCAATGCAACCTTCGGCCGTGTAAATCCTTTCTGAGCATGCGCCATACTTAATCCGTCCAACTTGCCTACACACGAGCGGACTGTCCGCTGAAACCAAGTTTGGACGGACAAAACCAAGTTTGAACGGACAAAATTTCGGAAATTCCGTAAGGCCGCGTACACACGCGCGGACTGTTTGCCCAACCTTGTTCGTCAAACAGTTTCGGCAAACAGTCCGCTCAAAATTTGCATGAGCGGACTTGCCCACACACGAGCGGACTGTTTCAGCAAACTGTTTGCCAAACAGTTCGCTCAACTTTTGAAATGAACGGACTCGCCCACGTAAGGAGGAGGCAAATCCGCCCATTTCGAGCGCGTGTACAGGTAGGCGGGGCCCGCGAAGGAGACGTCGCGGGCTCCGCCGCCTGGAATGGGCTTAAAGGGGAACCCCAACGCCGAAAAAAATCGGCGTGGGGGTTCCACCAAAGTCCACACCAGACCCTTGTCCGAGCACGCTACCCGGCCGGCCAGGAAAGGGGGGCGAGCGAGCGCGCCCCCCCTCCTGAGCCGTACCAGGCCGCGTGCCCTCAACATGGGGGGTGCCTTGGGGAAGAGGGGGCCGCGCGGCCCCCCCACCCCAAAGCACCTTGTCCCCATGTTGATGAGGACAAGGGCCTCTTCCCGACAACCCTGGCCGTTGGTTGTCGGGGTCTGCGGGCGGGGGGCTTATCGGAATCCGGGAGCCCCCTTTAAGAAGGGGGCCCCCGGATACCGGCCCCCCACCCTATGTGAATGAGTATGGGGTACAATGTACCCCTACCCATTCACCTGTGAAATAAAGTACAAAAAAAAACACAACACAGGGAAAAAATATTTTATTGCACAGCTCCGGGGGGTCTTCCGTCTTCGGGGGTCTTCTCGCCGGACTCCTCCGCTATCTGTGTGTAGCGCTTTTACTAGCGGAGGAGTCCGGATTTCTTCCTCCCCGCCGCCGGCCTCTTCTCCCGACTTCGGGGGTCTTGTCCCCCTCTTCGGTTCTTCTGCCGGGCCACCGCGCCTTCTTGTAGCTCTTTTACAGGCGGTGGCCCGGTCTTCTGTCGCCGCTGTCGTCGCCGCCGCCGCCTTCCTTTCTTGTTCTTCTTCTTGTTCTTCTTCTTCTTCTCCTGGAGATGTTGACTCGACGAGCTCTCCGGCCGGAATGCCAGGGACACGCTCCGCTGCCACTTATATAGTGACAATGGGGCGGTGTCACATGGTATATGTCACATGGGTTGGTCACATGGTGACCCCGCCCCCTTACGATGTCATAGTCCCCATGTGACATCAACCCATGTGACCAACCCATGTGACATATACCATGTGACACCGCCCCATTGTCACTATATAAGTGACCGCACAGCGCGGCTCTGGCATTCCGGCCGGAGAGCTCGTCGAGTCAACATCTCCAGGAGAAGAAGAAGAAGAACAAGAAGAAGAACAAGAACGGAAGGCGGCGACGACAGCGGCGACAGAAGACCGGGCCACCGCCTGTAAAAGAGCTACAAGAAGGCGCGAGGGCCCGGCAGAAGAACCGAAGAGGGGGACAAGACCCCCGAAGTCGGGAGAAGAGGCCGGCGGCGGGGAGGAAGAAAGCCGGACTCCTCCGCTAGTAAAAGAGCTACACACAGATAGCGGAGGAGTCCGGCGAGAAGACCCCCGAAGACGGAAGACCCCTCGGAGCTGTGCAATAAAATATTTTTTCCCTGTGTTGTGTTTTTTTTTGTACTTTATTTCACAGGTGAATGGGTAGGGGTACATTGTACCCCATACTCATTCACATAGGGTGGGGGGCCGGTATCCGGGGGCCCCCTTCTTAAAGGGGGCTCCCGGATTCCGATAAGCCCCCCGCCCGCAGACCCCGACAACCAACGGCCAGGGTTGTCGGGAAGAGGCCCTTGTCCTCATCAACATGGGGACAAGGTGCTTTGGGGTGGGGGGGCCGCGCGGCCCCCCCTTCCCCAAGGCACCCCCCCATGTTGAGGGCACGCGGCCTGGTACGGCTCAGGAGGGGGGGCGCGCTCGCTCGCCCCCCTTTCCTGGCCGGCCGGGTAGCGTGCTCGGACAAGGGTCTTGTGTGGACTTTGGGGGAACCCCCACGCCGATTTTTTTCGGCGTTGGGGTTCCCCTTTAAGCCCATTCCAGGCGGCGGAGCCCGCGAAGTCTCCTTCGCGGGCCCCGCCTACCTGTACACGCGCTCGAAATGGGCGGACTTTCCGAGCGGGAACAGTCCGCTCATTTCGAAAGTACAGCGGACAGGCCCACACACGGGCGGACTGTTCGCTCAAACACAGTTTCAGCGGACAGTTTTTCGGAATTTCCGAAAGACTTTGTCCGTCCAACTGTCCGCTGAAACTGTCCGCTGAAAGCCCACACACGAGCGGACTGTCCGCCCAAACACTGTTCAGCGGACAAGGTTGGGCGAACAGTCCGCCCGTGTGTACGCGGCCTAAGACTTTGTTTGTCAGACAGTCCGCTGAAAAAGTCCGCTGAAAAAGTCCGCTGAAGCCCACACACGAGCGGATTGTCCGCTGAAACACTGTTCAGCGGACTAAGTTGGACAGACAATCTGCCCGTGTGTACGCGGCCTTAGGCTGCAACTTGGTCATCAGTCCACACATTCACCAGATTCTATCAGGTGGATGTCAGAGGGCAAGAGGATATCGCCTTTGGGCGCAGTGTACTGCAGGCTGCAGTTTAGGTCCTCCAGTCCCTGGCGGTCTATAATTATGATCTGTGTCTCCCTCCCCTCAATCTGAGCATTGCTTTGGGTCATCCCACTATGTAATGAGCTCCTGTGTCCCGTGATGTATGATCAAGAAAATGGGATTTTTATATACAGCTTACCTGTAAAATCCTATTCTTGAAAGTACATCACGAGACACAGGGCTCCCGTCCCTCTTGGGTTTTACGTGGTTTCTTTTTGCTTTGCTACAAAACTGAGGTGCCTCCCATATGGGAGGGGTTATAGAGGGGAGGAATTCTCCTTAATTGGGGTTAACCAGTGTCCAATCACCAGAGGTGCCTATATAACCCACTATGTAATGAGCTCCTGTGTCCCGTGATGTACTCTCAAGAAAAGGATTTTACAAGTAAGCTGTATATAAAAATCCCATTAAAACCTTCCTGAAACTTCAGCGGCCACTGAGTCTTCTTTTGTGAAGGCTCTATTTGATGAAAAGTCTCAAAAATTTGCCATATGATCTTGCCCCTGAAGAGCTGTCATGTCTAGCCTGAAGACATTGTTGGGGCTATTATTGATGTAGTGTGTGTCACCTGAAAAATGGAAGAACAGCCTTTAACTTCCACTAGCATTGTTACTAGTATTGGATCCCTTGGAGGCCCTAAGACTTCAAAAACTTTTCCAATGCACACATTTCTCCCAGTCCTGTAAAGAGACTGGGGTACCCCTGATAAACTATTCACACCTCTCAAATGTCTTGCAGCCCAATATCCTTTTAAAAAGTCCTTTATTTGTGATGTGGGCCATTACCACTGTTGATCCCATTCCTGTAGAGGATGTGCCAGGGTTTAGATCCCATGGATAAATGTTTTGAGATTCTTTGAAAACCTTGTGTTCACTGGCAGACCCTGCATTGCAGCCTGTGATGGCTGTGATGTTAGTCTGTCAAACATATTCAGTTGAATCCTGAACCTACAGAAGCCAGCGTTTCAGCTGACTGATCGATTGAAGTTTCTTCGCCTTATCCTACACACAGCTCTTCCCCAGGAGAAACGTTACCTTTCTGTTCCCTGACTCGTACTCTTCTTTTCTTCTCCGCTTTTGCATGAGAGTCTGGTTTTTGCATGAGAGTCTGGCTCAGATCTGTAAGGCCGCGTACACACGGGCGGATTGTTTGGCCAACTAAGTTCGTCAGACAATCCGACAGACAGTCCGTTCAAAATTTGCATGAACGGACTTGACCACACACGATGAGCAGACAGTCCGCTGAAAGCGTGCGCAATGACGTCTACAGCACGTACGACGGGACTAGAAAAACGACGTCCTATACACTGCAATGCAACCTTCGGCCGTGTAAATCCTTTCTGAGCATGCGCCATACTTAGTCCGTCCAACTTGCCTACACACGAGCGGACTGTCCGCTGAAACCAAGTTTGGACGGACAAAACCAAGTTTGAACGGACAAAATTTTGGAAATTCCGTAAGACTTTGTTTGTCAGACAGTCCGCTGAAAAAGTCCGCTGAAAAAGTCCGCTGAAGCCCACACACGAGCGGATTGTCCGCTGAAACACTGTTCAGCGGACTAAGTTGGACAGACAATCCGCCCGTGTGTACGCGGCCTTAGGCTGCAACTTGGTCATCAGTCCACACATTCACCAGATTCTATCAGGTGGATGTCAGAGGGCAAGAGGATATCGCCTTTGGGCGCAGTGTACTGCAGGCTGCAGTTTAGGTCCTCCAGTCCCTGGCGGTCTATAATTATGATCTGTGTCTCCCTCCCCTCAATCTGAGCATTGCTTTGGGTCATCCCACTATGTAATGAGCTCCTGTGTCCCGTGATGTATGATCAAGAAAATGGGATTTTTATATACAGCTTACCTGTAAAATCCTATTCTTGAAAGTACATCACGAGACACAGGGCTCCCGTCCCTCTTGGGTTTTACCTGGTTTCTTTTTGCTTTGCTACAAAACTGAGGTGCCTCCCATATGGGAGGGGTTATATAGGGGAGGAATTCTCCTTAATTGGGGTTAACCAGTGTCCAATCACCAGAGGTGCCTATATAACCCACTATGTAATGAGCTCCTGTGTCCCGTGATGTACTCTCAAGAAAAGGATTTTACAAGTAAGCTGTATATAAAAATCCCATTAAAACCTTCCTGAAACTTCAGCGGCCACTGAGTCTTCTTTTGTGAAGGCTCTATTTGATGAAAAGTCTCAAAAATTTGCCATATGATCTTGCCCCTGAAGAGCTGTCATGTCTAGCCTGAAGACATTGTTGGGGCTATTATTGATGTAGTGTGTGTCACCTGAAAAATGGAAGAACAGCCTTTAACTTCCACTAGCATTGTTACTAGTATTGGATCCCTTGGAGGCCCTAAGACTTCAAAAACTTTTCCAATGCACACATTTCTCCCAGTCCTGTAAAGAGACTGGGATACCCCTGATAAACTATTCACACCTCTCAAATGTCTTGCAGCCCAATATCCTTTTAAAAAGTCCTTTATTTGTGATGTGGGCCATTACCACTGTTGATCCCATTCCTGTAGAGGATGTGCCAGGGTTTAGATCCCATGGATAAATGTTTTGAGATTCTTTGAAAACCTTGTGTTCACTGGCAGACCCTGCATTGCAGCCTGTGATGGCTGTGATGTTAGTCTGTCAAACATATTCAGTTGAATCCTGAACCTACAGAAGCCAGCGTTTCAGCTGACTGATCGATTGAAGTTTCTTGGCCTTATCCTACACACAGCTCTTCCCCAGGAGAAACGTTACCTTTCTGTTCCCTGACTCGTACTCTTCTTTTCTTCTCCGCTTTTGCATGAGAGTCTGGCTTTTGCATGAGAGTCTGGCTCAGATCTGTAAGGCCGCGTACACACGGGCGGATTGTTTGGCCAACTAAGTTCGTCAGACAATCCGACAGACAGTCCGTTCAAAATTTGCATGAACGGACTTGACCACACACGATGAGCAGACAGTCCGCTGAAAGCGTGCGCAATGACGTCTACAGCACGTACGACGGGACTAGAAAAACGACGTCCTATATACTGCAATGCAACCTTCGGCCGTGTAAATCCTTTCTGAGCATGCGCCATACTTAGTCCGTCCAACTTGCCTACACACGAGCGGACTGTCCGCTGAAACCAAGTTTGGACGGACAAAACCAAGTTTGAACGGACAAAATTTCGGAAATTCCGTAAGACTTTGTTCGTCAGACAGTCCGCTGAAAAAGTCCGCTGAAGCCCACACACGAGCGGATTGTCCGCTGAAACACTGTTCAGCGGACTAAGTTGGACAGACAATCCGCCCGTGTGTACGCGGCCTTAGGCTGCAACTTGGTCATCAGTCCACACATTCACCAGATTCTATCAGGTGGATGTCAGAGGGCAAGAGGATATCGCCTTTGGGCGCAGTGTACTGCAGGCTGCAGTTTAGGTCCTCCGGTCCCTGGCGGTCTATAATTATGATCTGTGTCTCCCTCCCCTCAATCTGAGCATTGCTTTGGGTCATCCCACTATGTAATGAGCTCCTGTGTCCCGTGATGTATGATCAAGAAAATGGGATTTTTATATACAGCTTACCTGTAAAATCCTATTCTTGAAAGTACATCACGAGACACAGGGCTCCCGTCCCTCTTGGGTTTTACGTGGTTTCTTTTTGCTTTGCTACAAAACTGAGGTGCCTCCCATATGGGAGGGGTTATATAGGGGAGGAATTCTCCTTAATTGGGGTTAACCAGTGTCCAATCACCAGAGGTGCCTATATAACCCACTATGTAATGAGCTCCTGTGTCCCGTGATGTACTCTCAAGAAAAGGATTTTACAAGTAAGCTGTATATAAAAATCCCATTAAAACCTTCCTGAAACTTCAGCGGCCACTGAGTCTTCTTTTGTGAAGGCTCTATTTGATGAAAAGTCTCAAAAATTTGCCATATGATCTTGCCCCTGAAGAGCTGTCATGTCTAGCCTGAAGACATTGTTGGGGCTATTATTGATGTAGTGTGTGTCACCTGAAAAATGGAAGAACAGCCTTTAACTTCCACTAGCATTGTTACTAGTATTGGATCCCTTGGAGGCCCTAAGACTTCAAAAACTTTTCCAATGCACAAATTTCTCCCAGTCCTGTAAAGAGACTGGGATACCCCTGATAAACTATTCACACCTCTCAAATGTCTTGCAGCCCAATATCCTTTTAAAAAGTCCTTTATTTGTGATGTGGGCCATTACCACTGTTGATCCCATTCCTGTAGAGGATGTGCCAGGGTTTAGATCCCATGGATAAATGTTTTGAGATTCTTTGAAAACCTTGTGTTCACTGGCAGACCCTGCATTGCAGTCTGTGATGGCTGTGATGTTAGTCTGTCAAACATATTCAGTTGAATCCTGAACCTACAGAAGCCAGCGTTTCAGCTGACTGATCGATTGAAGTTTCTTGGCCTTATCCTACACACAGCTCTTCCCCAGGAGAAACGTCTACTCTTCTTTTCTTCTCCGCTTTTGCATGAGAGTCATGGGGCTGATGGTAACCTCCTTTGATGCAGTCCCATTTGCCCAGTTTCACTCCAGACCCCTACAACTCAACATCCTGTGACCATGGGACAAATCTGTTCAGTCTTTAGACAAACCGATTCTCCTGTCATAGAGGACCAGGTTGTCTCTGGCCTGGTGGCTTACGAATCCATCTCTGGAGTTGGGGAAATACTTTTTTATAATCTCTTGGAGGATCCTCACATTGGTTGCCAGCCTGTCAAGATGGGGAGAAGTGCTAGACACCTTGTCAGGGCAGGGGACTTGAACACTCTAGGTATCCAATCTCCAGATCAACATTCTAGCTCACCATGGGATTTGGTTGACCTTATGAACCTAAGTCTGTCAGGATCCAGTGGCACAACACCACAGCAGTGGCATACATCAACCATCAAGGAAGAACTAGAAATCTTGCATCAGCAAGAGAGGTAGAAAGAATTCCATTCTGGGTAGAACTTCACATTCCAGGTTGTGTTTGCCATTTATATTCTAAGCATTGACAATTAACAGGCAGACTCCATCAGCTGTCAACGCCTGGATCTAGGGTAATGGGCCTTACGTCTGGAGGTGTACCAGTACCTGTATCTCAGGTGGTGGATGCCAGATGTGGACCTCCTGGACTCCAGGTTCAAAAACCAGTTTGTCTCAAGATGCAGAGGCAGTAGGTTCTCTGGTCACTGTGTGGGATGGTACGGTCTGATCTACAATTTCCCTCCCCTGAAACTCCTATGTCATCTACCCTGACGATTTGAGATGGATGTCATTCCATTGATCCTCATAGCTCCAACTTGACCTAGGTGGACATGGTATTCTAGCCTGAGCACACTCTGGCAAATGCTTAGCAGGCCCTTCTAGATCATCAGGATTTTCTATCCCAAGGACCAGTTCATCACTATGCTTCATAGTTGCTGGCTTTAATGACATGGATTTTAAAGCCCAGACCTTGAGGGAAAAAAGGCATATCTGTCATCAACTTCTGATTGGAAGCACATTTCCTGGTCTCCCTTGTGTCCTCCCATGCTCGTCTCCAGGATTTCTCCAGAGCGCCTCCCATCCTCTGGAACTATCTGCCTCAACCTGTCTGGCTATCTGCTACTCTAGCTGCCTTCAGGCAGTCCCTGAAAACTCATCTCTTCAGGGAAGCCTATCGCACCTCCAACTAATCTCTTACCACTTACATCAGCTCATTCCCCACAGTCACAACTTTTTGTGCCACCTGCCCCACCCTATTAGATTGTAAGCTCTTCTGAGCAGGGCAGTCTTAATCCTCTTGTATCTTATTGTATTGTAACTGTATTGTCTCCCTTTTATATTGCAAAGTGCTGCAAAACTGTGGGCGCTATATAAATTCTATATAATAATAATAATAATACAATCAAACACAGTAGGCATACATCACTTGGTGTAACAAAAAAAAAACTTTCGGGAAATATTTCTGGATTAGGGAACTGTTTTCATAGATTTGCAAGGCTGCCCTCTGGTCTTTCACACATTCTTTATGTTTTACCAGGTGGATGTTCAGGCCTCATGTGATACCAGCTTTGGGCATGAAGTCCTATAGGCATTTTGAAAACGCCAGCCCTGCCGCCAGGAAAAACCAGTGTTAAAAACGTGCTGTTAGCCACGTTTTTGAATAGCGTTCATGGAAGTTTTTCCGTGTCTTTTTGGCGTTAGCGTTTTTTGCCTTTTTTTTCAGTAAAAACATTCCCTTTAACAGTGCTTAGCCGTGTTTTTTTGGCATTTTTTATTTTTACGGCTCAACAGCCTCTTCTCCTGGACGCACATGCTGTTGTTTTTTTCTACTGTCCCTAAACGCTTATGCCTCCAAATGCTTCTAAAAGTTTATGTGTGCATGGACACAGGCTAAAATGGAGGAGCAATTAGAGGCAGTTAAAAAAAAAAATGTTAGACACCCCTAACAGCAGCTGTAAAAACATGCTGTGTGCATGAGCCCTAAGGCAGCAATTTGAACTGCAGGCAGTCACTGGGTTTTTTCCAATTTTTTTAGTGGTCCTGTTAGCGTATTGTTTGCTATGTTTTCCTCCCCCAGTTAGATTGCTTTTGGATGCCCCTAATGTCTCTGTATCCTATGTCACTCAATAAAGGTAAAAGAAAATAGGAATTTTGTACTCATTGTATCTGTTATGTCTTGCTCTCAGCACTACTTTGTTAAGAAAACGGAGGCATGCTGGGAATGGGAGGGGTTATACCAGGTTGGTACCTGTTTATTTGTTTGCCAGTGTACAAATCCCCCTGTAGGTGGCAGTATAACCCAAATGTTTTTTTAATTCCTTGTCCATCAATAAACTCCAAGAAAAGGATTTGATGGTGAATACAAAGAAATCGCATTCTTAGATGTACATGGTGTTGATAACTATTTCTATTTTACCTTATATCCTAACCCTGCACACATATACAGTATGTAGCCAATGCATTTGGTGATGAAATGCACAGCATGCAGAAATGCCCCACCCTAATTTAAAAAAAACGTACTCCAGCAAAATTGTTCAGCAGGTCTTTCTTTCCGTTATCACTGGAAATAGTGCATATAAATATACAGAGATACATTAATGGCTGGCACATTTCTTAGAATCTCATCTTAACGCTAGTTTCTATGGTAACAAATGTAATTGACTCCAAGTATGGTGCTTTTATATGAATAAAGAATAGCATTTCCAATAAAGGAACTGCCGAAATAGTAGATGTAAGACACACACACACTATAGGATTTTCCGACAACAAATGTTGGATGTGAGCTTGTTGTTGGAAAGTCCGACCGTGTGTATGCTCCATAGAACATTTGTTGTTGGAATTTCCACCAACAAATTTTTGAGAGCAGGTTCTCAAATTTTTCGACAACAAGACTTGCTGACGGATTTTCCAAGCATGTGTACACAATTCTGACGCACAAAAGTCCACGCATGCTCGGAATCAAGTAGAAGAGCCACACTGGCTATTGAACTTAATTTTTCTCGGCTTGTCGTACATGTTGTACGGCACCGCGTTCTCGACATTCAAAATTTCCGACATTTGTGTGTATGCAAGACAAATTTGAGCCAACATCCGTTGGAAAAAACTCCACGGTTTTGTTGTCGGAAAATCCTGTTGTGTGTACATATCTTTAGAGTGATACAATATTTGATTGCAAGTAAAGTGCTTTGTTCTAATATTTATTTGTGTGTGTGTGTATATATATATATATATATATATATATATATATACACATACACAGTACCCTGAAAAAGTATTCATACCCCATGAAATTTTCCATATTTTGTCATGTTACCAACAAAAACATAAATGTATGTTATTGGGATTTTATGTGATAGACCAACACAAAGTGGCACATAGTTGTGAAGTGGAAGGAAAATCATAAATGTTTTTCAAAAGTTTTTACAAATAAATATGTAAAAAGTGCATTTGTATTGAACCCCCCTGAGTCAATACTATGTAGAACCCCCTTTCACTGCAGTTGCAGCTGCAAGTCTTTTTGGGGATGTCTCTACCAGCTTTGCACATCTAGAGAGTGACATTTTTGCTCATTCGTCTTTGCAAAATAGCTCAATCTCTGTCAGATTGGATGGAGAGCATCTATAAACAGCATTTTCAGTTCTTGCCACAGATTCTCAATTGGATTTAGATCTGGACTTTGACTGGGCCATTCTAACACATGAATATTCTTTGATCTAAACCAGGGATATGCAATTAGCGGACCTCCAGCTGTTGCAGAACTACAAATCCTATGAGGCATAGTAAGACTGACAGCCACAAGCAGGGCAGGACTTAGGGTGGTTGGGGCCCCTGGGCTTGAGTCATTTTCGGGCCCTAGCATCTATACATTATCGGATTTATCGGCGTATAACATGCAGCGGCGTATAACACGCACCCGAAGTTTAGGAGGGGATTTTAAGGAAAAAAACTTACATTTAAATGCCCATCAATGCACCCTTATCAGTGTCCATCTGCAGCCTTGCCCATCCATCTGCAGCCTTGCCCAGTGTCATTGCAGCCTTGTCAGTGTAGCCTTGTCATTTGCAGCCTTGCCCCAGTGTCATTTGCAGCCTTGTCATTTTTAGCCTTGTCATTGCAGTCTTGAAGTTTAAAAATGGCACTGCCGAGATCGGTCCTCTTGGCGGCTCTCGGGTACTGTTGCAGTCCCGAGCGGAGCAGAGAGTATCCGAGTGTACTCGACTTGGCTCACGTTCACGCCCAGTCCCTGTGTTATGTCCATCATAGGGCGGGACTGGGCGTGACTGTGAGCGGAGCTGAGCCAAGTACACTCGGCTATGTATCTCGGCGGGCCCCCTATTTGGCGGGGCCCATGGGCTTGAGCCCAGTCAAGCCCAATGGTAAGTCCTGCCCTGGCCACACGCATGACACCCAGAGGCAGAGGCATGATGGGACTTGTAGTTTTGCAACAGCTGGAGGTCCACTAATTGCATATCCCTGATCTAAACTATTCCATTGCAGCTCTGGTTACATGTTTAGGGTCGTTGTCCTGCTGGAAGGTGAACCTCTGTCCCAGTCTCTAGTCTTTTGCAGACTCTAGCAGGTTTTCTTCGAATGCCACGTACACATGACCGGACTTTCCAGCAGAAAAGGTCAGACGGAATAATTTCATTGGATATTCCGATTGTGTGGGCTTCAGCTGACTTTTTTATTTTCAAAAAGTCTGATGGACCTAGAAATAGAACATGTTTTAAATGTTTTCGAAGGAATCAATTCCTATCGGGAAAACCGTTTGTCTGTATGCTAGTCCGACAGACCAAATACGACGCAAGGGCAGCTATTGGCTACTGGCTATTGAACTTCCTTTTCTAGTCCCATTGTACGTCATCGCGTTTGAAACAAACAGACTTTGGTGTGATCGTGTGTAGGCAAGTCCTTTCGGTCGGAACTCTGTCGGAAACTCCGTCGGAAAGACCATCAGAGTTTATTCTGACAGAAAGTCCGGTTGTGTGTACGTGGCATAAGATATTTGGTTCCATCCATCTTGCAATCAACTCTTCCCTGTCCCTGCTGAAGAAAAGCATCCCCACTACTTGATGTTGCCACCACTATGTTTCATGGTGGGGATGGTGTGTTCAGGGTGATGTACAGTGTTAGTGTTAGTGTTTTGCTTTTAGGCCAAAAAGATAAATTTAGGTCTCATCTGACCAGAGCACCTTCTTCCACATGTTTGCTGTGCCCCCCACATCGTTACTTGCTAACTGCAAACGGGAATTCTTGTAGCTTTTTGCAACAATGGCTTCCTTCTTGCCACTCTTCCATAAAAAACTGATTTGTGGAGTGCACGAATAATAGTTGTCCTGTGGCTAGATTCATCCCACCTGAGCTATGGATCTCTGCAGCTCCTCCAGAGTTGCCAGTCAGTTTAGGTGGACGGCCATGTCTTGGTAGGTTTACAGTTGCGCCATACTCTTTCCATTTTCTGATGATGTATTGAACAGTGCTCCATAAGATGTTTAAAGCTTGGGATTTTTTTTTATAACCTAACCCTGCTTTAAACGTCTCCACAACTTTATCCCTGACTTGTCTGATGCGTTCCTTGGCCTTCATGATGCTGTTTGTTTACTAAGGTTCTCTAACAAACCTCTGAGGGCTTCACAGAACAACTGTATTTATACTAAGATTAAATTACACATAGGTGGACTCTATTTACCGATTAGGTGATCTGAAGACAATTGGTTTCACTAGATTTTAGTTCGGAGTATCAGAGTAAAGGGGGCTGAATACAAATGCACGCCACACTTTTCAGATATTTATTTGTAAAAAAAATTAAAACCATTGATCATTTTCCTTCCACTTCACAATTATATGCCACTTTGGGGGTCATTTACTATAGCTTTGATAAATGATCCGGCATTCATGTAAAATAGCGTCCAATTAAGGCCAATTAAGACTTCAACTCTCAGCGCTAATGCAAATGGAAAGCAGCTCTATTGCAAAACATTCCTGTCAGATCACATATGCGGGAATAGTGGAAGTCAATGGGGCTCGATCCTCAAAGTGAAGGCTTAGTGAGAACTGACGTTTTTGCCATAAAAAGTGTTTGGGGACCTGGGTCCTGCCCCAGGGGACATGTATCAATTGGAAAAAATGTTTTTAAAACTGCCTTTTTTTCAGGAGCAGTGATTTTAATAATGCTTGGAGTGAAACAATAACAATTTAAAATTCCTTTAATTATCATGCCTGGGGGGTGTCCTTAGTATGCCTGTAAAGTAGCGCATCCTGCATTTCCCATGTTTATTACTCTACCGCAGCAAAATTACGTTTCTAAAGGAAAAATGTCATTTAAAATTACTTGCAGCTGTAATGAATTGGCGGTACCCGGCAATATAGAGCAAAAATCAAAGAAAAAAATAGTGTAGGTTCCCCCTACCAGTCAATACCAGGTCCTTTGTGTCTGGTATGGATATTAAGGGCAACTCCACGCCAAAAAGTAAAAAAATGACGTAGCCCCCCCCCCCCCCAAATCCCTTATCCGACCATGGAACCTGGTAGATCAGGAAAAGGGGGGGCGAGTAAATGCCCCCCCTCCCGAACCATACCAGGTCACATGCCCTCAACATGGGGAGACCCCAAAACACCTTGTCCCCATATTGATGGAAACAAGGGCATCATCCCCGCAACCCTTGCCTGGTGGTTGTGGGGGTCTGTGGGCGGGGGGGCTTATTGGAATCTGGAAGCCCCCTTTAACAGAAGCCCCCAGATCCTGCCCCCCCATGTTAATGGTACCCCTACCCATTCACCAAAAAAAGTAGTAAAATGTGGCAAAAGCCAATAGCCGGTTTTTGACAATTCCTTTATTAAAAATGTCTTCTTCTTTCCCCAGCTTCTTCCTTCGGTTTTCTCCTTCTTCCTCCAGCTGCTTCTTCCTCCGTTTTCTTCAGCTTCTTCCTCCAGTCTTCTCCATCTTCCTCCCCCGTTTCGTCCTCCGGTCTTTCTCCTCTGCCGCTCCCACTGAACATTAAAAAAACTAACCTCTTCCAATGCTGAGATGGGGTGCATGATGTCACTCTGAGACCCCGCCCCATGTGACTTCACCACCCAGGACATGATGGGTCAGTGATGTCACAAGGGGGTGGGGTCTCCTGCTGCCATCATCCGGCGGCCATGCACCATAGTTATATATGAAATGTGCGCTATGGAAGCGGACAGATCGGCTAGCCGCAGTGTCGGAGGAGGGTTGTTGTTTTCATGTTCAGCGAGTCGTGGCGGGAACGGCAGAGGAGAAAGACCAGAGGACAAAGCGGGGAAGAAGAAGCCGAAGGAAGATGGAGGAAGAAGCAACTGGGGGAAGAAGGAGAAAACTGAAGGAAGACCGGAGGAAGAAGCGGGGGAAAGAAGAAGACATTTGTAACTGCTTGCCGCCTGCCCACTGTCAAATGACGGCGATTGTCATATGACGATACGATTGCGGCCGCGCCGTGTTGCTAGGACACAGCGTAACCCCAATCTCTGTAAAGAGCCGCGTCTGCGGCTCTTTAACTATGTGATCGCCGGTGTGTCCAATCACAGCCGGTCACATGTAAACAAAGAAGTGCCGGTTATCGGCTCTCCTCGCCTCACACTGACAGATTGTGAGGAGAGGAGAGCCGATCAGCGGCATCTCCTCACAGGGGGACATGTAGTAATGTAATCAGGGCACTTAACATCAGTGCCCTGATTACAATAGTGCGACACAGTGTCACCAATCAGTGCCCACCATAGCTGGCATTGGTGGGCAGTGGCAGCAATCAGTGGCCACCACTGCCCACAAGTGCCACCAATCAGTGCCCATTAGCGATGCCAGTCAGTGCTGGCAATCAGTGCTGCCCATCACTGCTGTCAATAAATGCCCATCAGTACCGCCTATCTGTGCTGCCTATCAGAGCCCACCAGTGCCGCCTATTAGTGTCCATCAGTGCCACCTAACAGTGCCCATCAGTGCTCACCAGTGCCACATATCAGTGCCTATAAGGGCGGCATATTAGTTCCACCTAACCAGCGGCCCATAAGTGCCGCCTCATCAGTGCCCATAAGTGCCACCTCATCAATGCCCACCAGTCCAGCCTATCAGTGCCGCCTCATCAGCGCACATCAGTGAAGGTAAAAAATGAGTTACAAAATTTACTGGTCTTTTTTTTTTTCTTGTAAAAAATAAAAAGCCCAGCAGTGATTAAATACCACCAAAAGAAAGCTCTAGTTGTGTGAAGAAAATGATTACAAAAATGTGTTTGGGTAGAGTGTAACATTACCACGCAATTGTCATTCAAGCTAAAAGCTGAAAAATGGCTTGGGCAGGAAGGGGATGTAAGTGCCTGGTAGGCAAGTGCTTAATAAAAGAATTGTCAAAAACCGGCTATTGTCTTTTGTCACATTTCACTGCTTTTTAAGGTGAATGGGGTAGGGGTACAATGTACCCAATACACATTCACATGGGGGGGTGGGATCTGGGATTCCCCTTGCTAAAGGAGACTTCCAGATTCCGATAAGCCCCCCGCCCGCAGACCCCCACAACTATCGGTCAAGGGTTGTGGGGTGAGGCCCTTGTCCCCATCAACATGGAGACAAGGTGCTTTGGGGAACCCAAAGCACCCTCCCCATTTTGAGGGCATGTCCTGCCGCCTGCCAGGTTGCATGCTCGGATAAGGGTTGTATGGATTTTGGGGGGGGACCCCTATGCCATTTTTTTTTTTACTTTTGCCGTTGGGGTCTCCCCTCTGGGTCCATACTAAACCAGAAGAGCCTGGTATAGACCTGGGGGGGACTCCATACAGTTTTTTTGCAATTTTTTTGGCTGCCATTTTCTTTTACTTTCAGTGGGGAAGCCGCTGACAGCTGATGACTCATTGGTTGTTAAGGACGCGGCGGCTGGCTTCCCAGCCCCCCGGTTAGCAACCAGCTATATACAGTGTTAAAATAAGAACTGCAAAACACATCAAAAATCGCATCACAAATGCAACAGTTGCGTTTCTGGTGCGGTTCAGTTGAAATCTATTAATTGCAAATTGCGTGAAAAAAGGCCCTGAACATTTCCAAAAATGCACTGGCCGCAAAATACATAGATGTGGACTAGTACCATAGTAAACCATGTTAAATGGACTGTAGAGTGTTTCTGCAAACTGCAAAACACACAAAAAATGAATAGGTGTGAACCTAGGGTCAAGGCCAGTTCACACTGGAGTGATGCAGGAACCCTGCAAATCCAGTGCGGTTTCCAGCCAGGGCCGGTGCTACCACTAGGCAGACTAGGCAAGTGCCTAGGGCACACTGCTGCCTAGGGCGCCCGGCCACGGGTCATTTTATTCCTGCACTGTCTGTCCTTGCAATGCAACTACCCTGCCAGTGCCATGTCAAGCAGCTCTGCCCGCAACCCCCCGCCCGCCCCCGCCCCGCTCTGGCTTTCCGCTGATGTGTTTACAGTTCACTCACACAGGCAGTAATCCTCCTCTGTGTTCTGAAGCTATCATGCAGCCAGTGAGCCAGTAACGATGTGTCCAGGGCACTCTCATTGTCAGGCAGCAGCCCCCCCCTCCTCTTTCAACTCTCCGCCCTGACTGTCAGTGATGTCATATTATGATATCTCGCCAAGGCCGCTCTCCGCTCAGTGTCAGTGTGTCACAGTCCACGTCAGTCCAGCAGCACAGCCCCCCTAGCCCCACCCCCCCACGCTCTCCTGGAACGGAGTATGGATGGAGGATGCATATATCAATCAATCAGGGATACAGCAGCATGACGGCGTAGTGCCTGGCAGACGCTCTCCGGCTTGGGGTCAGGTGCGTGCAGGTACAGCCCGGGCTGGCTGGAACAGGAATAGGCACCACACGACGCAGGTGCACAGGCAAATACAGTAGAGTTGGTGCCAGTGAGGAACAGGTCTTACTGGTGGTGTGGTAAGTAAAAAAACTGATGCTTTCTCTCTGAGTTAATGAGAATGAGATTGTATATGTGAATGTGATGACAATGAAATGTAATTTTAAAATGGGAGTGTATATGTATATGTATTATATTGACTGTTGACAGGTCTGTAGAATGTCCCCCCGAGTTTGTATTTGATGGGTGCTGGTGAGGCAGAATTGATGAGCGCTGGTGAAGCGGCATTGATGGGCGCTGTTGAGGCTGCATTGATGGGCGCTGGTGAGGCTGCATTAATGGGCGCTGGTGAAGCAGCATTGATGGGCGCTGGTGAAACGGCTTTGATGGGCGCTGGTGAAGCGGTATTGATGGGCACTGGTGAGGCTGCATTGATGGGCGCTAGTGAGGCTGCATTTGATGAGCGTTGGTGAGGCTGCATTTGATGGGCGCTGGTGAGGCTGCATTGATGGGTGCTGGTGAAGTGCCATTGATTGGCGCTGGTGAGGCTGCATTTGATGGGCACTGGTGAAGCAGTATTGATGGGCGCTGGTGAAGCGGCATTGATGGGCACTCGTGAGCTAGCATTGATGGGCGCTGGTGAGGCTGCGTTTGATGAGCGTTGGTGAGGCTGCATTGATGGGCGCTGGTAAGGCTGCATTGATGGGCGCTGGTGAGGCTGCATTTGATGGGCATTGGTGAGGCTGCATTTGATGGGCACTGGTGAGCTAGCATTGATGGGCGCTGGTGAGGCTGCATTTGATGAGCGTTGGTGAGGCTGCATTGATGGGCGCTGGTAAGGCTGCATTGATGGGCGCTGCTGAGGCTGCATTTGATGGGCGCTGGTGAGGTGGCATTGATGGGTGCTGTGAAGTGCTATTGATGGGCGCTGGTGAAGTGGCTTTGATGGGCACTGGCGAGGCGGCATTGATAGGCGCTGGTGAAGCGAAATTTGATGGGCGCTGGTGAGGCGGCATTGATGGGCACTGGTGAAGCGGTATTGATGGGTGCTGGTGAGGCTACATTAATGGAAGCTGGTGAGGCTGCATTGATGGGCGCTGGTGAAGCGGCATTGATGGGCGCTGGTGAGGCTACATTAATGGAAGCTGGTGAGGCTGCATTGATGGGCGCTGGTGAAGCGGCATTGATGGTCGCTGGTGAGGCTGCATTGATGGGCACTGGTAAAGCTGAATTGATGGGCACTGGTGAAGCGGCATTGATAGCCACTGGTGAACCGGCTTTGATGGGTACTGGTGAAGCAGTATTGATGGGTGCTGGTGAACCGGCTTTGATGGGCGCTGGTGAGGCTGCATTGATGGGCGCTGGTGAGGCGGCATTGATGGACGCTGGTGAAGTGGCAATGATTGGCGCTGGTGAGGTGGCATTGATGGGTGCTGGTGAGGGTGCATTGATGGGCGCTGGTGAAGCTGAATTGATGGGCGCTGGTGAAGCAGCATTGATGGGTGCTGGGAGTCTGTATTTGATAGGCACTGGTGAAGGAGCATTGATAGCCGCTGGTGAGGTGGAATTTGATGGGCAGAGGTGAGGCTGCATTTAAAGGGCACTGGTGAAGCAGCCTTAATGGGTGCTGGTGAGACTGTATTTGATGGGCATATCTGAGATTATATTTGATGGGTAGAGGTGAGGCTGCATTTGATGAACACTGGTGAGATGGCATTTGATGGGCATCCCTTACAGTCAAACACAGACATTGAAACACACAATGCATCCTTTACACACACACAAAAACCTCTGGTCCCCTCCATCAATGGCTCCCCCCGGTTCCCTCCCTTCATTAACTCCCTCCCATACTGTTTCCACATTAAAGAGTTTAAACTGGTTAAACAATAATGGTCTTTAGCAATAAACATATATTTCACATTAGTAATTATGCTACCAAAATCAGTGTTTGCTATAAATGGCATCCAGCATTGTACCTGTTTCTTCTTGCCGGAGGCTGACATTTTGTTGAAGCCCAGAACCCCCTGAGCAGTAAATCATAAAGTGGAACTAAACCCATTGATTTAATGGTTTAAAGAAAAATCGATAGTCCTGGAATGTTGGGATTGCTTAATTCCTCAACCAAACTGTCAAAGCATCATATGGCTGGTGTCATAACTGATCACATGTACAGCACCATGGCAGTTGTAGATTAAACAGAAGCAGCTTCCTTGGCTGTAAAATATAGGAGGGTTTAATTCTGTTTCAAGGCTCTCAGCAGGGCGCTACAAACACAGCAATGCCTAAAGGTGCCTAAATTTTTGAGCAACTGAGTATGTGCGGAGCGGGGGAGATAGTATATTACTGGATTGTACACAGCATAGACACGTATTTTTAATGTTTTATATAGCTATGCCTGCAAAAGGGGCCAGCCCAAAGTGATTGAACAGGACTTCATTTTCTGACTAAAGTTCCACTTTAACTTCCACCCTCCAATATGGTTCCCTCAATCTGGCTGTCCAAGATTACATAGAGGATTGGACAAGCCTCAGGGGTTTGTCCAATCCTTAGCCACATGACCCCAAATCCATGTGGGTGGATGGGGGAGGGGTTTATTTGTCTAGGAAGCCAGACAGACTAGGATCAACCAATATTTTTGGCCTTAAGTCATGTGGTCACTGTGGAAACCAATCAATGATCACTTGACTAAATGGCTCTTGTCCTTGACAGGAGCCAAAACCCAATTTGTCTTCCAGGGGTTAATTATTAGTCTATTTCTGCAGCAGATTGATTCACGTTATACAATACAATGTCTGCACCTCCAGGTTTCAAAAGGAAAAGAAAACTTTGAGAAGAGGCTCAAAAAACGGCTGGATCATTAAAAAAAATTTGTCAGTGCTGACCAGGAGCAGAAATCCACACAAGCTCAGGATGATGAACCAGATTGTGAAGTTGAAGACAATGGATAGCGGTGAAGGACCTTCAACAACCATGGCAGTGGGAGGTTCAGCATCGACAACTATTAGTGAGCAATCTGTTGAAGAGAAAAGTGACACCGATACTGAAGAAGTGAGCTTTCCAATATCACCAAAACTACTAGGGATCACTTCATTACCACTGGATTTCTCTGATCCAGCGAATTGGCCAGATGTCATCACTACATCATGTCGGGATACCATCGTAATGAAAGGCCCAGCAAAACCAAATGAACGCTTTGCATTTCCCAGGGATGCCTCTAATAGACGTTTTACAGCAATCCATTACAAACGCCGCCTTGGAAAAGGAGAAGTGCAGACGAGATATTGGCTAATCTACTCTACCAAGCTAAACAAAGTGTTTTGTTATTGTTGCAAACTGTTTTCAAACAAAGAAATAAGTCTGATTGCTGGAGGTGTCGATGACTGCAAAAATATATTGAATATTTTGACAGTACACGAACAGTCTACATATCATCTTGCTTCTGTGGGAAGGTGGAATGAGTTACTGATGAGGCTTGGATCAGGAAAAACTATTGACCGGGCTTACCAGAGGTTAATAACAACCGAAACTCAGCACTGGCAAAGTGTTCTCCAGCGCCTTGTAGCCATCGTCCAATATCTTGGTAAGCAGTGCTTGAGTTTCGGAGGAAGCAATGACACACTTTACAGTGCAAACAATGGTAATTATTGCAACTTGTGGAAATGCTGGCCACATTTGATACAGTGATGCAGAACCACCTTAAAAAAAAAATAACAAATTCGGAAATTCATTGTCACTATCTGGGAAAGGATATACAAAATGAATTAATTGGCCTTATTGCTAAAGAAATAAACAGACAGATTCTTATAATTTAAAAAAAATGCCAAGTACTATTCCATCATTCTTGACGGCACCTCAGATGTTGCTCTTGTGGAACAGATGACCATCATTGTTAGGTTTGTGTCAATCATACCAGGGGACTCATTAACAGCAAGCCCTGAAGTGAAAATCGAAGAAAGGTTTCTTGGATTCATCCCAGTTCATAGTTCAACTGGAGAACAGTTGACTGAATCAATTCTAGCAGAGCTTGAGAAACTGAACATACCATGTGATATGAGAGGCCAACGTATGACAATGGGTCCAACATCAAAGGAAAGCATTCTGGTGTTCAGAAGAGAGTCAAGGATTTGAATTCATGGGCATTCTATATTCCTTGCAGTGCTCATTCTATAAACCTTGTTGTAAAGGATGCTGCGATGTGTTGAAGGGAAGCCAGTTCATTTTTTGGTACTTTGCAGAAAATATATGTTTTTTTATCTGGCTCAACAAATCGGTTGGACATCTTAAAGAAGCAAATCAGTTGGCTGACGGTGAAGACACTATCAACTACAAGATGGTCAAGTAGAATTGATGCCATTCGTCCTTTCAGATTTCAAATAGCTGAAATATATGACACACTGATGGCAATGGAAGACAATCCAGCATTTACTATTCAAGAAGCAAGCGAGGCTGCTTTATTGGCAAAAGAGCTGAACAACTTTACATTTTTGTGTTTGATAGTAATGTGGTTTAACATATTAAGTAGCATTAATGAAGTAAGCAAACTTCTTCAAAGTCAAACAATTAACTTGCCAGATGTTGTGGAGCTTTTGGAATCCAGCAAAACCTACTTAGAAACTTATCGGTCTGATAATGGATTTGAGAAGTTACTCACGGAAGCACGAACAATGGCACTGGAAATGGAAATTGAACCTGTGTTCCCTTCTACAGTGCAGAGAAAAAAGAAGAGAATTTTTTCCTACAAGGGACAAGATGATCCCATCCAAGATCCCTAAAAACGGTTTCAAGTTGAGTGTTTATATCTTGGATGTCATAATCTGTTGAGGAGAGATTTGAACAGCTTAAAGGTCATAGCAACTATTTTTAGTTTTTGTATGATATCAGGAAACTTAAATACATGAACAGGGAGCAACTCTTGAAGAGCTGTATGGAGTTACAAGAGGTGTTAACTGATGTAAACACCAAGGATGAAGATATTGATGGAATGCAGCTATGTGAAGAACTAAGGCCTGATTCACACCTATGCATTTTTTGTGCTTTTTGCATTTTGCAGATTTGCACTACAGAACGTGTTCCATAGGAAACCATGTTAAATGGACTGTAGTGCAAATCTGCAAAATGCAAAAAGCACTAAAAATGCATAGGTGTGAATCAGGCCTAATTGTCTTGGCTCCTGTTGTATCAGCAAGCATGAAACCAATTGACGTTCTGGGCTACGCAGTCAAGAATGATTTTGCTCCAAATGTAGCTATAGCTTTTTGCATACTGTTGACACTCCCCATCACAGTGGCTTCGGGTGAAATAAGCTTCTCAAAATGAAAAAATATTAAAAATGACCTGTGTTCTTCAATGTCACAGGAAAGGCTGGTGGGCCTTGCCATTCTGTCTATTGAGAATGAACAGTATGTTTCTATAACGTTGTCATGTTATTTATCTATCTTATTTTTGTGAGTCTTGTTGCCAGTTGATACATGTGCAATGCTGCTATGTTATGTTTTGCAAATGAGAAAATGTTTACAAATAAAAATCTACTATTTTATGGTTTATCATTTTGAATTATTTGATCCAAAAGCTGGTTTGGGGCAAAACTGTAACATTTCCACAATTAGCTGGTCTAGCAAAGTGTTGCATGCAACATAGTAGGGGTCATTAAAAAGGTGGGGTATACATGGGAAGGGCAAAGGGGGTGTAGCCAAGGGGGGTGGCAAAATGAGGTTTTGCCTAGGGCAGTGAGGGCGAACCTTGCCACCCCAGATGTTTTGGAACTACATTTCCCATGATGCTCATCTACACTGCACTGACCTAGGGTGTCAAAAATCCTTGCACCAGCCCTGGTTCCAGCATCGCATACAACTCGCAGGCAGTTCACACTGTTATATGCAAACTGCTGGGAGTGTCAGTAGAAAGCTAATGACACTCCCAAATCAGTCAGAGTGTATTTTCGTTTATTTGCAGATATGCAAATCTGTATTTCTACGTATGATATTTGAATGTAAACTTAACCCCTTCAGCCCCGGAAGATTTGGCTGCTCAATAACCAGAGCATTTTTTGAGATCCGACCCTGCGTCGCTTTAACTGACAATTGAGCGGTCGTTCGACACTGTACCCAAGCAAAATTGACGTCCTTTTTTTCCCACAAATAGAGCTTTGGTGGTATTTGATAATCCCTTCAGTTTTTATTTTTTGCACTATAAACAAAAAAAGAGCAACAATTTTGAAAAAAAAAAAAATATTATTTTGTACTTTTTGCTATAATAAATATCCCCATTTAAAAAAAAAAAAAAAAGCTAATTTCTTTCTCAGTTTAGGCCGATATGTATTCTTCTACATATTGTAATAAAAATCACAATAAGCGTATATTGATTGGTTTGCACAAATGTTATAGCGTTTACAAAATAGGGGATAGATTTATAGCATTTTTATTAGTAATGGCAGCAATCTGTGATTTTTATCATGACTGCGACATTATGGTGGACACAGCAGACACTTTTGACACATTTTTGGGACAATTGACAATTATACAGCTATCAGTGCTATAAAAATGCACTGATTACTGTATAAATGTCACTGGCCGGGAAGGGGTTAACACTAGGGGCGATCAAGGGGTTAATTGTGTTCCCTGACTGTGTGTTCTAACGGTAGGGGGAGGGGACTGACTAGAGGGGATGACAGATCATAGTTCCCAGCTATTAGGAACTCACGATATGTCTATCCTCACAGAACAGGGATTTGTGTGTTTACACACACGTCCCTATTCTGCCTCTCGTGCTCACGATTGCTCGTGGCTGGCGGTCATCGCGACCGTCGCCCATGAGCATCGGCTACGCAAAATCCAGACAGATGGATGTCCTATTTTCCATCCGTCAATCGGATCAGATGAAAACAGACATGTGGTCCGTAATCATCTGATCCCCTCATAGAGGAGAGCGGTCTGTCTGACAGGTTCATCCCTGCACAGTGTGCAGAGACAGACTTGTCATCCATCGCGCTCAGCGGGGATCAACGGAGCGATCCCCGCTGAGCAAGCGGATGGCTAAATATGGATCCGCAGGTCTGAAAGGGGCCTTACACTGGAATTCCTGTCTTTACTCCCAGTGTCCAAACAGATCTGCGAGGGAGCAAAAGGAAGGTGAGTATATGGAGCTGGGGCGGGAAGCAGTGGCGGAATTATCAGGGTCGCAACAGTCGCAAGTGCGACTGGGCCCTGTCATTCTCTGCCACTTCAGGGGGCCCACCGGCAGCCCGCCCGCCCGAGGGGCCCACCTGACTGTCCGGCCGGGGGTGTGTGGTGACGGACCCGGTGTGATTCACTGTTGCTGCGGTTCATGCCGTGGGGAGGGGGGAGCTTCCTTTCACCCACTACAGTGGAGAGAGCAGCGTGAGAGAAGTGCTTTGTGGGCTCCGCCCCCGCCTATCCAGAGCAACTGTAAGGGAGGCGGGGCGGACACAGAAAAAACTTCAGCCAATTCAGTGAAGGCGGGGGAGGAGCTCTCTGAAGCAAGGCATTCCTGGAGGAGACACGCTTTGTGGAGGAACTTTGCATCTGCAGGATTCTGAGGAGGGGGAATTGATCGATCATCGATTGATTGGCGGTAAGTCACCACCCCCCTCCAGATTGTGCCCCCCTCCAGTGCCACCACACACCCTCCAGTGCCACCAGCCCCCCTCCAGACTGTGCCACCCCCCTCCAGTGCCACCACCTGCCCTCCAGTGCCACCAGCCCACTAGCTACTGTATTTGTATGTGTGTGTCTGAGCATGCTTGTATGTGTGTGCGTGAGCATGCTTGTGTGTGTGTGTGTGTGTGTGTGTGTGTGTGTGTGTGTGTGTGTGCATGCTTGTGTGTGTGTGTGTGTGTGTGCGCGCATGCTTGTATGTGCATGTGTGTGTCTGAGCATGCTTGTATGTGCATGTGTGTATGACTGAGCATGCTTGTATGTGCATGTGTGTGAGCATGCTTGTATGTGCGTGTGTGTGAACATGCTTGTATGTGCGTGTGTGTGAACATGCTTGTATGTGCGTGTGTGTGAACATGCTTGTATGTGCGTGTGTGTGAACATGCTTGTATGTGCGTGTGTGTGAACATGCTTGTATGTGCGTGTGTGTGAACATGCTTGTATGTGCGTGTGTGTGTGTGTGTGTGAATATGCTTGTATGTGCATGTGTGTGAGCATGCTTGTATGTGCGTGTGTGTGTGTGAGCATGCTTGTGTGTGTGTGCATGCTTGTATGTGCATGTGTGTGTCTGAGCATGCTTGTATGTGCATGTGCATGTGTATATGTGTGAGCATGCTTGTATGTGCATGTGTGTGAGCATGCTTGTATGTGCGTGTGTGTGAGCATGCTTGTATGTGCGTGTGTGTGAGCATGCTTGTATGTGCGTGTGTGTGAGCATGCTTGTATGTGCGTGTGTGTGAGCATGCTTGTATGTGCGTGTGTGTGAGCATGCTTGTATGTGCATGTGTGTGAGCATGCTTGTATGTGCGTGTGTGTGAACATGCTTGTATGTGCGTGTGTGTGAACATGCTTGTATGTGCGTGTGTGTGAACATGCTTGTATGTGCGTGTGTGTGAACATGCTTGTATGTGCGTGTGTGTGTGTGTGTGTGAATATGCTTGTATGTGCATGTGTGTGAGCATGCTTGTATGTGCGTGTGTGTGTGTGAGCATGCTTGTGTGTGTGTGCATGCTTGTATGTGCATGTGTGTGTCTGAGCATGCTTGTATGTGCATGTGCATGTGTATATGTGTGAGCATGCTTGTATGTGCATGTGTGTGAGCATGCTTGTATGTGCGTGTGTGTGAGCATGCTTGTATGTGCGTGTGTGTGAGCATGCTTGTATGTGCGTGTGTGTGAGCATGCTTGTATGTGCGTGTGTGTGAGCATGCTTGTATGTGCGTGTGTGTGAGCATGCTTGTATGTGCGTGTGTGTGAGCATGCTTGTATGTGCATGTGTGTGAACATGCTTGTATGTGCGTGTGTGTGAACATGCTTGTATGTGCGTGTGTGTGAGCATGCTTGTATGTGTGTGTGTGTGTGTGTGTGTGTGTGTGTGTGTGTGTGTGTGTGTGTGTGTGTGAGCATGCTTGTATGTGCGTGTGTGTGAGCATGTATGTGAGTGTGCATGTATGTGAGTGTGCATGTATGCATATGTATGTATGTGAATGTGCATGTGTTTATCAGTGGCGGTGCATCCAAAAGGGTGCACAGGTTCCACCCCCTCTATGACCAATGGATAGATTCATGCATAGCATGAATCTATCCATGGCCATCGCTGTCACCCCCATATTTAGGTGTCTGGCCCCTTTTTGGGTGCTGGGCGCCTGAATTAGAGCGGCGGGGGGGGGGGGTGTTTTTGCAGCACCTGATTAGAGCCATGGGCTCGAATAGGCTTCAAAATAGATGAACTGCGAGCGCCATGCTTGATGCTCACAGTCCACCCAGGTGTGTTAGAAAAGTGAATTAATATTCACTTTCCTAACACTGAACCGCCTCTCCACCAATCAGGTGTGCGGGTCTGTTACCCATCACCCGATTGGCTGAAACGATAGACACAGCTATTGGACGCCCATCAGGAGGAGAGGACGGGAGATGAGGATGGCAGGAGATGCATGGAGGACCCCGCTCATGGCCGTTACCCGCTGCCCCACCAAGACAGGGTAAGTGGCGGGCAGACAGCGAGCGGGCGGTGGGGATTCACAGTGGCAGCATTTGATGGGCACACCAACAGCATTTGATGGGCACAGTGGCGGCATTTGATGGGCACAGCGGCAGAGTTTCATGGGCACAGTAGTGACATTTGATGGGCACAGTAGTGACATTTGATGGGCACAGTGGCTGTAATTGATGTTTTTTAAATCGGTTCCTTTATATGCAGCCACCCACTTGGGACTGGGCCCTGGTGTTCCACCATCGGGCTCAGAGAAAAGAGCCCTGTCCAGAGGTCGGGGGGGGGGGGGCCCGCCATGGTTTCCTGCATCGGGGCCCTGAAGGTTCTAGTTACGCCACTGGCGGGAAGCAGTTATTTGAATGTCTTACTTGGGCCAGAATAGAAAAAGTCCAGGTTCACTTTAAACGCTAATCTCGCCCTTAAAACGTCACCCTTATCCTATGCCAACCATTCTCAAACAGGGGTCTATGGAACCCTAAGGTTCCTCCTAAGGTTGCTAGTGATTCCTTGAGTTGTGGCTGATTGACCTTCCATTTGATGGTGCCTGCATAGTTCCAGTGCCACCGCCACTTGGCAGAGCCAGGAATGTGACAGCGATGATCTTCTTAGCTGTCTGTAAGGGTGGCATTCTGAACACCACTGTAATTATTCCATTCTTTTTACTGACTACCGATGCAAGGAACCTTTTTCTCATTGGCCAACCTTAAAGTTATTTTAGTGGTTCCTTTGGGGTAAAAGGATGCCTCTTCTAAAGATGATGCGCAAGAAAGCCTACAGTTTCTTGAAAACAAGCAGACTAAGGACATGGATTACTGGAACCATATCCTGTGGTCTGATGAGACCAAGATAAACTTATTTGGTTCAGATGGTGTGAAGGTGAGGAGTACAAAGACAAGTGTGTCTTGCCTACAGTCAAGCATGGTGGTGGGAATGTCATGGTCTGGGGCTGTATGAGTGCTGCCAGCACTGGGGGGGCTACAGTTCATTGAGGGAACAATGAATGCCAACATGTATTGTGACATACTGAAGCAGAGCATGTTCCTCTCCCTTTGGAGACTGGGCTGCGGGACAGTATTCCAACATGATAATGACCCCAAACACACCTCCAAGATGACCACTGCTTTGCTAAAGAAGCTGAGGGCAAAGGTGATGGACTGGCCAAGCATGTCTCCAGACCTAAACCCTATTGATCACCTGTTGGGCATCCTCAGGTAGTGGAGCGCAAGGTTTCTAACATCCACCAGCTCTGTGATGTCGTCACGGTGGAAGGGAAGAGGTCTCCAGTGGCAACCTGTGAAGCTCTGGGGATCTCCATGCCCAAGACGGGTTAAGGCAGTGCTGAATAATAATGGTGGCCACACAAAATATTGACACTTTGGGCCCAATTGGGACATTTTCCCTTAGGGGTGTACTCACTTTTGTTGCCAGCGATTTAGCCATTAATGGCTGTGTTGAATTATTTTGAGGGGACATCAAATTTACACTGTTATGCAAGCTGTACACTCACTACTTTACATTGTAACAAAGTGTCATTTCTTCAGTGTTGTCAAGATATAATAAAATATTTACAAAAATCTGAGGGGTGTACTCACTTTTCTGAGATACTGTATATGTAATAAAATCGAATGACACTGGGAAAAACACGCAAACTTCGTATGAAGTTTTTTTTTGCTAATGAAAGTCTTTAATTTATACTAAAAACAGTCTTCAAATCTTGCAGATTTCAGTGGGCCTCTTCTATGAGCTCTGATCTTTACTTACGTCCATAGACTTTCTATTGGATTCAAGGCAGGTGATTGGCTGGACCATTCTAGCAGCTTTATTTTCTTTCTTTGAAACCAATTGAGAGTTTCCTTGGCTTTGTGTTTGGGATCATAGGGGTTCAATTACGAAAGGCAAATCCACTTTGCACTACAAGTGCAAACTACAAGTGCAAAGTGCACTTCGAAATTGCATTTAAAGTGCGCTTGGAAGTGCAGTCACTGTAGATCTGAGAGGGACATGCAAGGAAAATAAAAAACAGCATTTTAGCCTGCCCATGATTGGATGATAAAATCAGCAGAGCTTCATTTCAGATCTACTCCTCTGATTTACAGCGACTGCACTTCCAAGTGCACTGTCAGTGCAATTTCAAGTGCACTTTAAACTTCTAGTTTGCACTTGTAGTGCAAAGTGGGTTTGCCTTTCGTAATTATATCCCCATTGTCTTGCTGAAATGTCCACCCTCATTTCATCTTCATCATCCTGTTAGCTGGCAGCAGCTTTTTATCAAGAATGTCTTGGTAAATTTTTCCATTCATCCTTCCTTCAATGATATGAAGTTTGTCAGTACTGCATGTTGAAAAAACAGCCCCACACCATGATGTTCCCACCGCCAAACTTCACTGTTGGTATGGGGGTGTTGTGCAGGTGATGTGCAGTGCTGTTTGACCTCCAAACATGGTGTGTATTATGTAATCCAAACAGTTCAATTTTGGTCTCATATACTCTTATACTCCCAGTATTTTCCAGGCTTGTCTAAATGTTGTGCAGCAAACTTTAAATGAGCTTCAACATGCTTTTTCTTCAGCAATGGAGTCTTGCGTGGTGAGCGTGCATACAGCCCATGACTGCATTACTTATTGTTTTCTTTGAAACTATTTTACCCGCTAATTCCAGGTCTTTCTAAAGCTCTCCACAAGTGGTCCTTGGCTCTTGGACAACTCCTCCACCAGAAATCTTGCGAGGAGCACCTGGTTGTGGTCTGTTTATGGTGAAATTATGTTCTTTTCACTTTCGGATTATGGCCCCAACAGTGCTCACTGAAACATTCAGAAGTTTAGAAATCCTTTTGTAACCAATGGCATCAGTATGTTTTGCAACAATAAGGTTGCAAAGGTCTTGAGAGAGCTCTTTGCTTTTACTCATCATGAGATGTTTCTTGTGTAACACCTTGGTAATAAGACCTTGGTAATAATCTTTTTATAGGCCGTCAGCTGAGAATGAACCAGCTGATATTTATTTGCACTGACAAGGGGCAGGATTTCTGATAGATTTTGCCTGGTGTCTTGGCTTTCCATGCTTTCTTGCACCTTCCTTTCTTCATCTGTTCAATACTTTTTCCCTGTGTCATTCCATTTTATTGCACATACCTTCATTTCTGAACTTATTTGTTTTGGTTTCTTTATGGATCCTGCTTTGTGCACTGGTGCGCAGTCATGTTGGAACGGGAAGGGCCCATCCCCAAATTGGTGCCACAAAGTATGAAATTGTCCAAAATGTCTTGGTATGCTGAGGCCTTAAGAGTTCTCTTCACTGGAACTAAAGGGCCAAGCCCAACCCTGAAAAACAATCCCACACCATAATCCCCCTTCCACCAAATGATTTGGACCAGTGCACAAAGCAAGGTCCATAAAGACATGGATGAGCAAGTTTGGGGTGGAGGAATTTGACTGGCCTGCACAGAGTCCTGATCTCAACCCGATAAAACACCTTTGGGATAAATTAGAGCTGACACTGTGAGCCAGGCCTTCTTGTCCACATCAGTGCCTAACCTCACAAATGTGCTTCTGGAAGAATGGTCAAACATTCCCATAGACACACTACTAAACCTTGTGGACAGCCTTCCCAGAAAAGTTGAAGCTGTTATAGCGGCAAAGGGTGGACCACCTCAATATTGAGCCCTACGGACTAAGATTGGGGTGCCATTAAAGTTCATGTGCGTGTAAAGGCAGGTGTCCCAATACTTTTGGTAATATAGTGTATGTTATGATAAATTAGCATACTTTGGTTTTGTTATATGGAAATTAACAACTTGAGATAAAATTATAATCGCTTTAAAGCCCAACTCTGATCGAAACCTTTTTTCTTTTGTTTTAAAGAAAATGTGTAAGACAGACTTTTGGTCTGTATTTCTGTCATATTGGGGGGGGGGGGGGGGGGTAGTTACTCTCACTTGGTGGTTGCTATGGGCAATAAGGCATTTTCTTGTTAATGTTATTTTCTAGGAGTCGTTGTCTGGATGAATCGAGCTGAGGCTGCTTTTACCTGCTTTCACCTGCTATACACTTGGGCCAGGTGAGGTGTGCGATGGATGGGCTATCTCTTCACATTTTCTTGTTAACACACAATTCTTACATAAGCTAATAATAATATGAACATTATTAATGAAATAGTTACATAGTTAGTTAGGTTGAAACAAAAGTCCATATAGTTCAACCAAAAAAAAAAAGAAAAGAAAAACATACAATCCCATATATACAATCCTTCACCCACAGTTGATCCAGAGGAAGGCGAAAAAGCCCCAGCAAAGCATGATCCAATAGATACAGCAGGGGAAAAGTTCCTTTCTGATCCCACGAGAGGCAATCCGATGTTTCCTGGATCAACTTTACCTATAAATGTTAGTACCCAGTCATATTATGTATATTTAGGAAAGAATCCAGGCCTTTTTTTAACCACTTCCCGACCAGCGCACGACGATGTACGTCGACAGAATGGCAGGGGCAGGCATATTGGCGTACAGGTACGTCCAATATTCGATGCCGCCCTGCCATCGGGCGCGCGCCGCCGGCGGCGCGCTCCCGCGCTGGTCGGGACCCCCGTGAGTCCGGTCGCGGGACCCGCAGACTCGATCGCCGCGGGCATCCCCGGGATCGTCTCACGGAGCGGACGAATAGAGCAAATGCTGTGTAAACAACATTTGTCTATTCTGCCTAGCAACTAGTGACGCTGATCTCTGCTCCATGTGATTGGAGCAGAGATCAGTGTACACTAAATGAAAGCCCAACCCCCCCACAGTTAGTAACACTCCCCTAGGAACACTTAACCCCTACACTGCCACCCACTGGTTAACCCTTTCACTGCCAGTGTCATTTACACAGGAATCACTGCATTTATATAGCAGTGATTACTGTATAAATGACAATGGTCCCAAAAATGTGTCAAAAATGTCCGATGGGTCCCCCACAATGTCGCAGTCACAATAAAAATCGCTGATCGCCGCCATTACTAGTAAAAAAAAAAAAAAATTATTAATAAAAATGCTATAAAACTATCCCTATTTTGTAAACGCTATAACTTTTGCGCAAACCAATCAATAATCGCTTATTGCGATTTTTTTTTACCAAAAATATATAGAAGAATACGTATCGGCCTAAACTGAGGGAAAAAAATGTTTTTTTATATATTTTTGGGGGATATTTATTATAACAAAAAGTTAAAAATAATGCGTTTTTTTCAAAATTGTCGCTCTATTTTTGTTTATAGCGCAAAAAATAAAAACCGCAGGGGTGATCAAATACCACCAAAAGAAAGCTCTATTTGTGGGAAAAAAAGGACGTCAATTTTGTTTGGGAGCCACGTCACACGACCGCGCAATTGTCAGTTAAAGCGACGCAGTGCCGAATCGCAAAAAGTGGTCTGGTCTTTGACCAGCAAATTGGTCCGGTCTGAAAGTGGTTAAAGCAATCTACTGTGTCTATTCCACATTTTCACAGCTCTTAGCCCACGTACACACGGTCGGAGATTTTGCCAACC
Organism: Lithobates pipiens; assembly: GCF_037356315.1. NCBI lineage: Eukaryota > Metazoa > Chordata > Amphibia > Anura > Ranidae > Lithobates > Lithobates pipiens. Next base: position 60,354,054 of record NW_027507903.1, read on the forward strand.
AAATCCATCGGATTTTGCCCGTCGGATTTAGTCTGACGGATTGTGTCCAAAACTGTTGCATACACACGGTTGGGCCAAGTTGGCGAAAAATCCGATCTTTCAGAACGTGATGACGTAATTTCGTTACGATGGGACTACATTCAGGCTAGTAGCCAATAGCTTTGATGTAGGAATTTGATCTGAGCATGCGTGGCACTTGGTCCGATCAAAATGCTCTACACATGATCGGATTAGGTCCGTCCGGCCCAGTTGGTCGGGAAATGTTTCCAACATGTTAGAAAATTGGGTCGGACGGAGATTCGGACGAAATCAGTCCAATGCATACCACACACAGTTGGATTATCTGACAACACGGTCCGATAAGACTCATTCCGACAGATTCTCCGACCGTGTGTACAAGGGCTTACTGTGAAGAAACCTTTCTGTATTTGGAGATCTAAAGAGTGCCCCCTTGTCCTCTGTGAAACCTTAAAGTTTATAAGATCTATATCTAATCTATAAGACCCCACATCTCTCCTCCAGGCAGAAAAGACTGAGATCAAAAGAAAAAAGAAACAATCTTGGCCTTTGCAGCCGAGTCCATGGCAATGTTTACTTCCGCCGGCCGGACGTGATGTCATAACACTTTCTCCGGGCCTCCGAAGATCATTGAGATTGCCGGGAACCATAAATCTCTTGGAAATCTCTATACTTAACTTCTGGCACGGTTGAATCCCTTCTCCGGCTCGCCGGTCACATGGGTGAGTCGATAGAAGCATCAGAGGACGGCGGGAGGGGGGACGTCCCCTCCCACCACCTTTAAGAACAATCAAGTGGTTGAACTGCCACTATGATTGTTCTTACCATACAGGGAATCGCCGGCTGAAAAAGATGATATCTGGATGATGCCTGTAGCTGCAGGCATCATTCAGATATCCCCACTCAAATTCCAGGACGTCATATGATGTATCTTGGGCGGGAAGTGGTTAACACAAGAAAGGACTTTGCTTGCTTTGGAAACCGCAGCTTGGCATTGCATGCTATTATTGAGCTTATGATCTACCAAAAACCCCCAGATCCTTCTCCACTACGGATTCCCCCAATTCTACCCCCCCAGTATGTATGCATGTTCTTAGTCACCAATTACATAACTTTACATTTATCACCAGAACACAACGGGGACCAGTGAAGATGCGCAGTAGGGAACTGGGCAGTGAAGCCGCAATATTTCATTTCCTGATTCCCTGACAGAGGATGTCGGTGGGGGCAGCCAAAAGACGAGCGGGCACCCGCTCGTCTTTTGGCTGCTGCCAACATTGCGGGCACCCTGGACACGTAAGTGTCCATTTATTAAAAGTCAGCAGCTGCAGTATTTGTAGCTGCTGACTTTTAATAATTTTTTTTAAGGTGGCCCTCCTCTTTAGCTTGAAAATCCGTGGTGTGCTGGCAAATGTCATGCATGATCCAGTCAACAGCTGGTGGTTGCTGCAGCACCAAGAGCCTCTTCTAGGAACATGTGTGATGGGAATATGGATGGTATCCCTTTATGCAGGGTGCTTACACCAGGAATGATGCTTCCCTCTGTAAGATCCAGATGATTCTCATTCCATCTCCATCCAGGGTCATCCTCCAGGCAATGTATATGAAAACCAGTCCTTAGATGTGGTGGATGTACTTGTGTTCTCTTTCAGGTTAAGAACATCTGCTGCATGAACAGAAAAACACATGGAGATCTTTTCCTGAAATGCTGTGTCCTTGTAACATTCTGTCCTGAATGTTACAAGAACTGCTTTTCATTTACATTGCCTGGAGGACCCTCCATGGTTGAAACTGAAAATCATCAGGATCTTACAAATGGAAACCTCATTCCTGGAGTAAGCACCCTGCTTAAAGGGAAAGCACATGAGACCTAATTTTTGTTGGGTCAAAAGATCAGGTGAGAGCATTGGAGTGAAGGTAGTGGGTCATGTGGAGTGGGTGGTAAATCATGCATGATTTCTACAGTGTAGATATTTGCCAGCACACCACTAATCTGCAAGTTAACATTTTTTTTATTGATCACATCGCAAACAAGAGAGTGCAACGTTTCGGATTAACGCAGGACCTGTGTATGGTGGATGAAATAACAGATCATTGGAGCAAGTAGTGGGAGATATATATATATATATATATATATATATATATATATATATATATATATATATATATATGTAGCGGCGGCTCCTGAAGAGCACGCGCTATGTGTTTTTCAAAGTTAAACTTTGCCTAAACTGCAGTTTGGTTTAGGTGTAATTATCTAAATTGTGCCTCAGCAGCAGTCTGACTGGGCTGTGAGATGTTCAGCCTGGCCACAGGGGGCACTTTCTCTTCTGGCAGGCATGGAACTGTGGTCTGGTCAGGCACTTAAGTTACTCTCTCTCTGAGCCCGCCCAGTGGGAGTGGCGCTCTAGCTGTGCTTCTGGGAGAGGGTACATAAGATGCGGAGGTCAGGTGGTTCGGGGTTCCGGTCCAGTATGATGTGCTGATTACATGGTCCCTGTCCTCCTGACCAGCCCCCAGGAAGGCTATGGCCTGGGGTGTGGATCCACCCGACTTTAATGTCTTGCAGCTGGCTAGCCCAAGGCAAGGAAACTAAAGGAGGATTCTGAGGTGGTTGGGTGCCGTCTCCGGTTCAGGAGAGACCCAGTGTACTTCGAGCATTCCAGGGGAGGACTCTTCAGAAGAACACCACGTACGGGTTGGTTTTCTTAGCAAGAGCCTGGAAGGGCTGAAGTAACTGACAGAATCCGGTCTTGTGGATATCGCCAATCAGGCTGAAAGATCCAGGTGTCCTACAAGTGTTCTAAAGCTTTGTTTCCCTACTTTTCTACAACGTCTTTGGCAGAGACATTATCTTGTACATTTCTACAACAATTTCTGTGGCAGAGACTTGTTTCTGAGTAAGCACCAAGTTGGCTGCTCGGCCTTGTGAGAGAGGGACTGTCCAACCTGAGTGATCATCCAGCTGCGAGTGGCTATTCTTTGGATGCAATCAAAATAAGCAAGTTCTTCAATGTGTTTTTGACTTTGATACTGGGAGTGCCTGAATTTCCCTTCCAAATCTCTGATCCCAAGTTGAAAGACTGTTCAATTGTCTTGAGTTTTGCAAATAAAATCCATTCAAGTGTATCTATTGTCAGTCTCAAGTTCCTGGGCCATCTACCACGGGACATCCCCTAGACGTGCAACAAGGAGAGCGGAGGGTAACGGTAAGCCCAAAAATAACCAGCAGCTCCTTTGGGGGTTAGTGCTATATATATATATATATATATATATATATATATATATATATATATATATATATATATATATATATATAATTTTTTATTTTATTTTTATGGTTTTTGAGTGGAGTACAGTGGAGCATACTAGTATTGTGATTATTTGCCACTTTTTTTTAAATATTTACTGCGCAGCACTATTTAAATATATGTTATTGTTTGTAAATCATGTCCACTCATGTTCAATAGAGCAGTGCAGTGCTAGTATTATTCTGGTCATGGTAAAGCACTTGACTCACATTTTTGCATGTCAGAATTTTAACTGTAGCACCCTGGTGTTTAGGCACGGCTGCTCCTCACAAATTTACTTGCTAGGAGTAATTATCCTGGTTGATTGCTAGAGATCTGTTGATTTCTCCCTATGTTTGGCCTTGTTGCACTTTCTACCACTAGGTGGCTGGGTACTTGGTGGTACTAGATATGAGAAGGGCAACCCAAGGTCAGGTTATGGGTATATGGGGTGTCTCAGCCAATGGGCAGGGGTTTTCTTGGATTCCTTGGTCTGCTGGGAGAGCCTATATATTTGGGTGGAGTCAGGTGATCTATGTTCTGTGCCACCTGGATGGCTGTCCGGGTGGACGTGTGTCGTGTGCTCCGGTCTGCTAGGCCTGAGATTGGGCCTATCCCGGTGGCATCTGGCTGCTAGGCTGTCTGAGGGCCTATCCAAAAGCAAGAGAGAGCAGCGCAGGTTTGGGATTGCAGCTTCTACTCCAACCAGAAGTGACGATTTTCCGGCCAGCGAAACCTGTCAGTGGTCGGATGTAGAAGGAAAGCTGTCGCCGCTAAGGGACCAACCACTTTATTACCAGGGACCACAGTGAGTAACTGAAGCAAGTTCCATAGCAGTATTCCCACCGAACGGCTGTGGTGGAGAATTGGGAAACTTCAGGCGGTGATCAAGTCAGACCCAGAGACCCAGCCAGCAGAGGTGACGCTTGCAGAGCAGCCTTGTGTGTCAAGCCAGGGAAAGCAGGCCAGTGGGGTGAAGCTTGAGAAGTATCAGGATTGCCAAGCTAAGGACCCAGCAGAGAAGCGGGGGTGGCGTTTGAGGAAGATACCACCGTGAAGATTGGAGGAGCTCAAGGGACTGAGTGACAGAGGGTCTAGTGAGACACCGGAAGCTCAGTGGGCTGCCGAACTACAAGGAGAAGTTGTAGTGAAGGTGAAAGAACTTCCACCATATACAGAAGGATGTCAACTATGTCTGACCCTGGAGGTTCTCATTAGACTGAAGGAGGCCGAAGACCTTGCTACATAACATAAGTAAAGTCACAAGTTATATTTTATTATGACCAGAACATATGACACTAAACTCTTGTTAATACAGAAATCTATTCCTGTATATATTTTTTTTTTTTTGTTTACAAACGGTTTTTATTACAGAAGTGGTCATAGTACAAGATTTCAACAGTGGTGGAAGATGTACAAGTGAGAGAGTCATTTAGAGTATACATAATATCTGAGTAAAGATTATCAAATGAGAAGATACATATATTAGATTATAAATCTATATAACTGTAGCACTAACCCCCGACGGAGCTGCTGGTTTTTGTTGGGCTTACCGCTACCTCATCTATTCACTGTGTCTGTCTTAGTTGTCCCGTTGTAGAGTGGATTAAAGAATGTTAGCTCCGACACTTAGTCCTTTTTCCAAAGATTTATTTGAAAGAAACATGAAGTTTTGCAATAGAGGGATAGAAGGTTAAGGGGAGTTCAGGTACCTTTTAATTGTGGGTTAGAGGTATTTCCTTGATCCAGAGGACAAATGGTTTCCACAGGCTGGATCTAGCGACCACCGGAAAGTCTCTGCCACAGACTTGTCAGTATAACACAATCATTGTGCAATCCTCTGCCACAGGAAGGTACAACCATCAGCTTGTTGAGAAAATTAAAGAACTGTCACACAGTACCAGTTTCTTTCAGCCGATCTGGCGATACTGTATGGTAGGTGACCCGGGATGCGTCCTCCAACTGAGTCTCCAGGCTCGTCCAGAGATACCAGCCTTGTCGCTCAGTCCTCTCCTGAAAAAGTCCTCCCCTGCATCCTCCAGTTGCTTGGCTTCTCCCCGTAGGCAAGACAGCACAGGACCACCCCTGGATCGGTAGGCCCCAAGACTTTGGGGCCCACCCTTTCAGTTGCAAAGCCTCGGGCCAGCTGGCCCTGAGACATAGAGACAGGCAGCACACACCTCAGGCCAGGAGGGCCACGAGATTGGGATAACGAAAAACCCCAAAAATATGGTGCCTGTACCTTAAATACCCTTACCCAGAATGCACAGCTGGGGTGAACCACTCCCACTGGGCTATTTCTGAGTAAAAGGGGTACTCAATGCATTCAGCCTGTTGCATTTCCAACACTTACCGGTGGTGACAGCGACACCCGCGGCCAAGTGGAAACTAGCACTAACCAGCTGAACTGGTACAGAAACCAGAACTTTGACATAATTATTCTGAGCCAAACTGCAGCTTCAGACAAACTTAAATTTACAAAAACAATAGCGTCTGCTCATTAGGAGCAGGGCGTTACATAACATTTGTGGGAAAGGATCTATAGATGTGCTTAAGTAGAAAAACAGTAGTGGACACTACAACAGTAGTGAGGTTTCCTATAAGGTCCATTTTTTTGGTACATATGCATGGTGTCATATAATGTGTGGTGTATCCTCTCTGATAATTTGATGTTTGCCATACGGTTAAGAACCTGTGGCCATGGTACATTGGATGAACACCAGTATGTATTCTTAACTCAGTAAAGTTCCTTCTTTTGCTTTCAGCCTCGTCCAAATCTCCATATTCCTTTCTTTTTTTTTTTACTGCTGTCTTTTAACTTCAGGCTCTTTTACCCTGGGGGCTGGGTGGCAGCTAATTTAATACCCCCCCCCCCCCCCAGCCACTCACTGGCATCCTCGCATTACAACCTGACAGGGCTGTACACATGTCGAAGCCTGCAAGGTCTGCAGAGTTTGACAGATGACACCACCTGTCAAACTCGCCCATTGAGATCAAAAGGACCCTTGCAACTGCGAGCTAAATGCTTGGCTGCACAGTTGCAGCATTGCACCACAATGTAAAATTGCCATTCGGCAATTTAAAAATAAGTACAAAAAAAAACAGGCAGCAGTAGTACCTCCTTAACACCTGCCAGCCACTGCTATACTGTCCTCTGAAAAGCGATACACATCAGCTTTCTGCCTGTCTAAAAAGCCTTTCCGGTTTGAGGGTGGCTACATTCATTCTCCATGGCTCCATTGTATGTAGGTATCTTTTTCTCACTCTCAAGATGGACCTGGCACTATGATATTTGCAGTATAAATAGAGCAGTGTACATGACCACAACCAACATGCACTACTCCTTCCAAAGTGTAGGGGAAAAGAAGAGGTTTGGGAGCTCACAGATGGAACTTCAGTCTCTCAAGAAAGTGGAACTTCAATCTCTCAATTAGAAAAGAAGTACGTTTTTTTTGAAGAATCATACCTAGGTGGATGCAGCATCGGAGCGATGCTGCATCTGTCCCCCACTGGCTCTAAGACTGAGAACCGAGAGATCAAACTTGGCCAATCGCTGAGTTCTCAGAGCTCTGTGAGCAGAGAGCTGATGACTGTCAGTCACTGCTCTCTGCTCCCCCCCCCCCGCTCACTGGAGTGCTGGGCTGTGGAGGGGATGGGAGCAGTTGGCTCAGGCTCTCAGCCGCTCGCTGAGAGGCTGAGCCAGGTGCCGACCCAGGGTTGTCGGCAGATCCCAACCATATTGTCACAATCTCTCATGAGCCTGGACCGGCTCTGTGACGTCAGCCGATGGGGCTTCTGTCTGCTTAAAATGGGCCACAGGAGTTTAGAACGAACTGCGCTCCTGTGATCCACAGGAGAAGTACAGCCAGTAGAGCTTTGGCTGTAGTTGACATTGACTATTTTTTAATCCTTATGCTGCTAGCATTAGTAAATAGATAGAAAAGTATATTATATTTATTAGTTTTAAAAAAAAGTTTACCTTTTTTAGTTACTTCCTGGTTTCTAGGCTTAAACAAATGATATCATACATCCCAGGAGACTTCAGGAAGGTTTTTCTCAGCTAAGCACTCTCTTGCATGCCTGAGCTAAGGGCAAATGGATTCCAATAAGTAAATGCTACATGAATCTTCTCTTAATCAAGATAGCCAAGACCAGAAATGCTAAGGGGTGTTTTTCAAAGTGATTCCTCAGCAAAATAAAGCATGGAGACATGGATGGATGGGGAGTCTTCTTTGCATATTAAAAATTAATTAAATTGCATTGGTTTGTGATGCCCAGATGCAGTGTAGTTCTACTTTAAGCAGTGGATATACAGTGGAACCTCGGATTGCGAGTAACGCGGTTAACAAGCGTTTCGCAATACAAGCTATTATTTGTTAAAAATCCTTACTTGGTTTGTGAGTGTTGTCTCGCAAAACGAGCAGGATTCAAGCCTCTGAGGTGTGCAGTACTGCATTTGGCAAGAGGTGCGGGGGCACCAGTGACACTTGGAGCCACTCGGAAACACTTGGAAATACTCTGAAACATTCGGAAATACTCTGTTCCCCAGTGTTTCTGAACCTTTCCGACGGTTTTCGAGTGCTCCGAGTATTTCCGAGTCTCTCTGGCGCCCCCCCACCTCTGGCCACATGCAGTATTGCATGCAATAGAAGTCAATGTGGTACAAATGATCTTCGTTTCCATTGACTTCTATTGGGGAAACTTGCTTTGATATGCAAGTGCTTTGGAATACAAGCATTCTCCTGGAATGGATTATGCTCGTAATCCAAGGTTCCGCTTTATATGGATTATTTTTGGCGTTATAAGAAAATGGTTTGGAGTCACTTTAATAGTAATAAAATTAATATAAAATAAGACTAAATAAAAACTCAAGTTTCCAGTCTTTTATACATTTATTTTTACAACAGTCCACTTTTCTCAATGAGCTTAGTATTCGATCTACATAGATAAAGATGGGGACTCCTCTGGTTACTTTTTTTGCCACATTGCTGTATATACATAATTCTCCAGGATCTGGGAGAGAGGAATTTATATAAATTACTATATACTCTTCTTAGGACAAAATCAGTGAATGGGGTACTGGAATACCATTATGTATCTTCAATCGTCCTCGTTTTTCCAGTGCAAAACATGGATGTACTAGATGCTGAAAGTGGCATTCGAATGTGTATAGGAGCTGGTGAATGTCCATATTGAAAAAGGATAACCTGTCGTAGTCATAATCAAGCAGGATTCCAATTCTTGTCAGTGGTATTGTTATCCGAATGTCCGGGGACACTCCACAGTGCAGGAACTCATATCTGTGCCTGTTGAGAGATAGTTCAAATCCATAAAATGTACAAAAAAGTTTGTAATTAGTAACTAAACATTTTGAATTAAAAGGAGGTAATTGATACATATAAAATTACATTTAAACTAAAGTTTTGTTGAGCAAAACTCTCTTCCAGGTAATTTTTATGCTGCAGATCACTAGTTACTTCTGTGTTGGAGGTGTTGTGGTACAATGTAGTTCCTGCCAGTGAGCGTGCTTAAAATGAATACTTAGCTAAGTTAGCTTGCTATAATCACACAAATGCTGTAATAATAAATAATGAGCCCTCTGACATTGCTCTTAAGGTAGGCAGCCAGGTGCTTGGCTAAGAATGGAGCTGCTGTCTGTAGTTGCGGCCCTGTGATGCTGAACTGCTTAACCGCTATATTAGCTATATCAGCAAGAGGAGGGAGCTGCTGACCACATATGACCACTACTAATGTACACTGCTTATTCCAAACAAATGGAAGTGAGATGAAAAAGGGGAGGTTCTGGAGCTACAAGGAGGCAGAAATATACAGTAAGAAACTATTTCATGAAAAATAGATTACAGGACTATTAGGCAGTGGATGTATATGGAGTATGTTTGGAAAATTAGGATATAATTTAGTGTCCATTTAATGCTGCCTCCCCCAATTGTCTTTTCTTTGCTTCCCCATTGCTCAGTTCGCTCGCAGTTGTTGAGAAAACAATCTTTCTGTATGCCCCCCCACCCCCTCACACTAGGCGGACCCCGCCCAAAGTCCGCTTGCTCAGCAGGGGATCTGTCTGCTGATCAAGCGAATGGCTGGTCAATGTCAGCTCTGCTTATGCAGAGCAGACACAGCCCACTCTCCTCTATGGGTGGTCAAATGTAAACAAACTACCTGTCTGTTTACACCCGACTGCCATCTGATCTGCTAGACAGAAGAGGAAAGAATCCCCATCCATCTGTTTTTAACGGATCGTATCAGATGTTCATTTATACCTGTCATTTCATAGAGGAGAATGGAGGGTCAGATCGGGTCCTCCTGAAAAACTGACAGGTGAACCAGGTTGGTCCGTTCATGTGAAAGTGGCCCAAGCTTCAAGCCACAGCCTGAGTTTACAAAGGAAGAAGGAATCTATCTCTGCCCCAATATTTAGTTAATTGCCAGGGAAGTAAATGAAATGTGAATATGTGCAGGCGCAGGGTCTGCAGTTAAGAAATTTTGCTTTCCGTACACTGGCAAAGCACAGATTTACTTTAAAGTCCTAGTAGTATAACAACGGCAGTATTATAACTGAAAAAACAAAAATATAAACTGCAGCTTACCTGTCATTAGATGCAGTGGCTGCATTAGTTTCCTTTTTTTATTTTTATTTTTTTCCTCTCTGTTTTCATCTGGTGATCTGACCAGTAACACACCGCCTGTATTAGAGTGCCCCCACTCTGGATGAAAGAGATCAGGGGGCACCTTTGGACAGCGGCATTTTTAATATGGCGGCGGAGTGTTAGATGGACTAACAAATTGAAGGTGAACTTCGGCTAACACTTTACAATCAGTTATGGCAAACAGCTTTTTTCCTTTTTGGATAAAAGTTTTACATAAATAAAAGCTGATCTTTGTAGGCATATGCACCCCTGTCCGTGGTAAATGGTTTGTCTCCTCCCTGTAAACTGGTACATTTGCAAGACAGCATTTTCTATGGAAAAAAGAAAAAAAATTAAGGCTGGGTTCACGCTATCTTTGCATGTGGCTCACAGCAGGAGTCCTGTGCATCCCTGTTCACTGTTTAGATCTGATTTCAGCCCAAATCCCAAATCCAGTTCGCAATAGTGTGAACCCAGCCTTACTGGCTGGATCATCAGGTGAAAATAAAGGAAAGAGCACCTCAAAAAGGAAACTAATGCAGCCATAATATCCAAGATTTGGTAAGCTGCAATATAATGAATGTTTGCTGTGGGTCTAATACTGTTTTAACATTGATGGGAGAGGCCAGTGGTGTTTCAGATCTGAGGACTTGTCAAAAATCTTCTAGTCCTGAGAGAGATTGTTGTTAGGAAGGCCTAATATACAGTACATCCGGCTAAATTTGCCAGCAAAAACTCCGCTACACTGACCTACTTGTTAAATGGGCCACTGCCAGGAAAGTGGGATCCAGCTTCCCCTTTGTTTTGCATCATATGATCATATTGTATTATCCAAGAACACGGTCCAAAGCATCATACTAGTATATTCTATCTCTGAGAGGATGGTGAGTTGTATAGGAATCTAAGGAGATTTGTTTTATGTTGGAGAACCAGAATTTAGCACTGTTATATGAATGTCTTGAGGCTTGTATCACTATCAGTGGCAACCTTTGTATTTCCACACTGGATAAAAGCACATCACTGCAAGGGCACATAGAAAACAATAGCTTTTTTATGTGCCCTGTTCAAACCACACGCTGAGTGAGGAATGGCGAGCTGCGGAAACATGCAGCATGTCTGCCATTTTCTGTAGCACACTAGATGGCAGTGTATCTCCCTTACAGCAGCTCAATGCACCACACTGCTGTGTAGTGATGTGAATGAAGTGTGACATTTCAAATACATTTAGGGAAAAAAGTAAGCAGTGCAGTGGTCTGAAATGCTCCCTGCCAAAGCTAGCTCTGTCACTAGCCTGCACAGTAAATTGCTGCATTTTAATGTGTTCTAGTATTAACGTAGCCTTATTGTGCAGCATTAATTTCTTGTGATTTAACGTGTATTTCCACATTTGCAGTCAAATTTGAGAAGCCTCCGCTGCATGTTTGCAATGTGTTCCTATTCACACAGCATATCTAAAAATAATTTGTAAAAAAATATATTTTTTTTACCTTTCTAGTTGTTTATATATAGGATGCTATAGGCAGCTTTTATTGTTCAGAATAGCTTGCAATTAGGGGACAGGCTGAGGGACAGTTTTCTTTTTTACCCACCTGCCTACTGCTCACAGTAAATTCCAATATACAGTGCCTTGAAAAATTATTAATACCCCTTGAAATTTTCCACATTTTGTCATGTTACAACCAGAAACGTAAAACGGAAAATTTATTATCCAATGCTGTAATTCTCCTTTCCTGATGGACTCCATGGCAGTCTACGTGTGGGTTAACCCCGCCTCCTCTCCAACGCTATAGGACCCCATTCCCATAAATTTGAGCTCAACACTAGAGACTGCGTTCCGTAATTAGCCAACTCTTGACCAATGGGTGGAAACTCCGTCTGCCATGGAGTCCATCAGGAAAGGAAAATTACGGTAAGTATTTGATAATACATTTTCCATTTTCCTGACAGACTCCATGGTAGTCTACATGTGGGAAATAATTATCCAGACCACATGGGTGGGTATGCTGATGAAAAAGAAATTTAATTTGCCCCGTCAACTGACAGGATTCTTAAACCAAAGTTCACAGAAGATAGAGAAGCAGGTTCTATGCAATAGTGTGACATAAAGGTAATAATGGAGGTCCACGAGGCGCTTTGCAGATGACATCTGGAGGCACTTGCCGGGCTGCTGCCCACGAAGCCGTCATCGTCTCCTTTGCAATTAGGACCTTTCTCTCCTGGTTCAGCGGAGGCAGTTTATCTAATCAGCTGGGTATAAAACACTGCATCACTCTGAGAGCTTGGTCAGTTCATTGTCACTTGTATTGCCAAAGGTTCCTGTTTTCCTGTGTTCTTATTTTAAAGTTTCAGTGTTCCAAGACTGACCCCGGCTTCTGACCCTGGCTCTGTTCATCGCTAACTCTGACTTCTGGAATCCCTGACTACGGCTTCACCTCGACAATCTTTTGGTAAATTCCCTGTCAAGCCCCCGTGCTCAGATTCACAGCCCAGGTAGCCTTTTACCTAGTTACCGTGGGCTGTGTGTATTTGTAATGCTGCGTACACATGACTGGACTTTCCAGCAGAAAAGGTCCAACAGTCTACCTGACGGACTTTCGATGGAGTTACAATGGACTTCCGAACTAAAGGACTTGCCCCCACTAAAGTCCGTTCGTTTTGAACGTGACGACATATGGGACTAGAAAAGGAAGTTCAATAGCCAGTAGCCAATAGCTGCCCTTGCGTCGTATTTGGTCCGTCGGACCAGCATATAGACGAACGGTTTTTGTGATAGGAATTGAGTCCGTCGGACAGATTTGAAACATGTTCTATTTCTAGGTCCGTCTGAATTTTTTAAAGAAAAATGATCTGACTATCCCACACATGATCGGACTATCCGACGGAATGATTCCGTCTGACTTTTTCTGCCGGAAAGTCTGGTTGTGTGTACACGGCATAAGGGTGAGCATACATCTCTGCACTATGGACTCCAACCAAGGTTATACCTTAGAGAAGTTGCAGGGGGATGCAAATAGATCTACTTCAGGATTGACTCCCAAGGACAGGATCCATTCGAACTTCTGCACATGAAGGGCCCACTCTTTATTGCCCAACTGTGTGCGAGATAGGAAGTCTGATTGGACGTTCTGGACTCCGGGTATGAAGACAAATGAAATATTGGCCAGATTTTTCTAAGCCCAGGACATGATGGGCCTGACTTCTTGGAGCAGGGTGAAGCTCCGAGTGCCCCCTTGCCTCTTCACATAGGAGACCGCTGTGGTGTTGTCCATTCTCAGTATAACTGATTCTCCTTTCAGGAGATGAGTGAAGGATTGAAGGGCACACCGTGCTGCCCGTAGTTCCAGGACGTTTGAGCCCGGGTTGTAAATTCTGGCATCCCACCTGCCTTGAGCAAGTTTTGACCCTCAAAGGGCTACCCATCTGGCACTGCTGGCAACAGTCGTGACCGCAACCCATGAGACGGGGGCAATGGAGTGGCAAGTGAGCAGATTTCTACACTGGAGCCACCAGAAGAGGCTGTTCCTCATCACTGAAGTTATGTGCATGGACTGATTGTCGCCCCTGAATTCCATTGTTTAAGAAACCCTGTCTGAAAAGGACATAACCTCCACAGAGACCATTTGGCCATGGGGGTCATAGAGACCCCCATGGGAATCCTACATCATGCTCGGTTGGGGCGCTGGATCAGCGAACCAAGGATGCAACCATAAGTCCCGCTTAGCCGTGACCGAGGAAAGCATAGCCCAGGCCAGCAGGCAGATAAGGTTGATAGAAGCCTCCCCCAATAAGGCCCGCTACTAGCTTCAATTCCTGGACTACCGAGCCCCTGGCCAATTCTTCTGAGATGCCCCTGAGTACAGAGTCCACATTCTCTGTCCAGGCTTCCATAGCCTTGGACATGGCCACAAGTGCCAAGGAGGGTTTGCAAGCCATAGCGGCTAGCCCGTAAATTCTCTTGAGGTCTTGGTCTATTATCCTCTCAAGCCCACCCTTAAAGGATATAGCATCCTCTAAGGGAATAGTAACGTGTTTGGCCAGTCACATCAGTGCTGCGTCTATGAGGGGTGCGTTTTCCAGATGTTTCACTTCCTCTGCCTTGAAGGGATATAATCTGGAGGTCTTGCTTGGCATAGAAGTCTTCTTATCTACCTTGCTCCTGACGCGTACCTTGGAGGTGAGCCTGACGTGCAGAGGGAGACCTCTCGTACAGCCCTGGTTCTGGGATCACTGGAGTTGGGACAGTGATCGTTAGAGCACAGTGAGATATGAGTGCCTGCAGGGTTCACTTGGCTGAAGATGATGTCAGCTGACAGAGACAGGAATGGACTTGATTGCTGTGGATGCAGGTAAGCTGATGCAGTTACGCTGAGGGGCAGCTGATGCAGATGCACACAAATGCAGGACAGCAGGTAGGTGCAGGGTCAAACCAGTCAGGTCATAAACAGGTAGAAGCGGCAGGCAGAGAATGGTCAAAGTTCAGGCAGGGTTGATAACAGGAGGTCAGGCACACAGATAGAGCAAGGTCAAGGAAAGCCAAAGGTTAGGACTAGAGACAGCAGCGAGGTCTGGAAGCCAGGTAAGTACTGGATCAGATGCGGGTTCAGGTTCAGGATCAGGTCACAGGATAAGCTGCAGATCAAACAGCAAGGATCCATACAAGAGAAGGTCATTGGGCGTCAAAGCAGCATCACCGTGATCTCCGTGATCTGTGCATGTTCATGCAGATTTGCGCAAGTCTGTTCACTGCTGGATGCCTGTGAGCTGGAACACGTCTCAGTGAGCCTATGCGCCTGTGATCAGTTGCAGTGCTATGCACAGTGTGTCCATGACAGCTCCTCTCCTCATCAATGATATCCTTCAATTTGGAAAGGAGCGGAAAATTGGAACGTTCCATCCCCAGGTGTTTAAAGAATTTCCTTTGCTTAGCCAGGGGAGTGGATTGCCTTGTTCACTAGGGTTCTCTAAGCTTCACAGAACAACTGTATTTGTACTGAGATAAATTACACAGAAGTGGACTTTATTTACTAATTGGATGACTTCTGAAGGCAATTGATTCCACTCATTTTAGTTAGGGGTATCAGAGTAAAGGGGGCTGAATGCAAAAGCATGCCACACTTTTCAGATATTTATTTGTAAAAACAAAATTGAAAACCATTTATCATTTTCCTTCAACTACACAATTATATAACACTTTGTGTTGGGCTTTCACGTACAATCCCAATAAAACACATTTATGTTTTTGGTTGTAACAAAATGTGGAAAATGTCAAGGGGTATGAATACTTTTTCAAGGCACTGTATGCTGTGTGAATGGGAACATGTAACAAATAATAAAATAGATCAATCAAAAATGGAAAAACTGCGCTGTTCATCTAAACCAAAACAGATTATACAGCAGCATCTATCCTGTGAGACACACGCAGTACTAAATCACTATTCAAAATATAACTGCACTTATAGTGACAAAAGTAAACATTTAGAAAAATAAATTGTGAAAAAGTCCATAAAGTGACAAAGTCCATTTACCGATGAGTGCACCATCCGTCACCAAATTGTGTGATCCTGGATATAGACCTGCACCATGTAAAATGCCTGCTTACCCCAAAGTATTGGCCTCCTATTACAGAAGGTCAATCTCGCTTGTTTGTTCATAACCCAACCAGGGCATTTGTCCAGGGCTTTCTACTACTAAACGGGTCTCAACTGGCGTCAGTCTGCCCCAGTCTGCTCTTTAGGAGGCTGCAGGAGAACTAACACTGGGAGACACTGTGACAATACATATTAAATACATCTTAATAAGATTTCCACAACATGGGTGCCGGAATTACAGCGGTTGGGGTGTTTTTTTAAAGCATTGGATTAGAGTCATAGGCTCTAATAGGCTTCAAAAAAGGTGGACACGGAGCGCAGAGCATTTATGCTCGGAGTCCACCCAGGTGTGTTGGAAAAGCAAATGAACATTCCCTTTTATTAATACTAACCCGCCTCTCAACCAATCAGTAGGCATGGTTAGGCCGCGTACACACGGGCGGACTGTTCGCTCAACTTTGTCCGCTGAACAGTGTTTCAGCGGACAGTCCGCTCGTGTGTGGGGCTTCAGCGGACAGTTTCAGCGGACAGTTTGACGAACAAAGTTTTTCGGAAATTCCGAAAAACTGTCCGCTGAAACTTGGTTTGAGCGGACAGTCCGCCCGTGTGTAGGCCACTTTCGAAATGAGCAAACTGTTCCCGCTCGGAGGAAAGTCTGCTCATTTCGAGCGCGTCTCCAGGTAGGCGGGGCCCGCGAAGGAGACGTTGCGGGCCCCGCCGCCTGGTATGGACTTAAAGGGGAACCCCAACGCCGAAAAAAATCGGCGTGGGGGTCCCCCCAAAGTCCACAACAGACCCTTGTCCGAGCACGCTACCCGGCCGCCCAGGAAAGGGGGGCGAGCGAGCGCGCCCCCCCTCCCGAGCCGTACCAGGCCGCGTGCCCTCAACATGGGGGGTGCCTTGGGGAAGGGGGGGCCGCGCGGCCCCCCCACCCCAAAGCACCTTGTCCCCATGTTGATGAGGACAAGGGCCTCTTCCCGACAACCCTGGCCGTTGGTTGTCGGGGTCTGCGGGCGGGGGGCTTATCGGAATCCGGGAGCCCCCTTTAATAAGGGGGCCCCCGGATACCGGCCCCCCACCCTATGTGAATGAGTATGGGGTACAATGTACCCCTACCCATTCACCTGTAAAATAAAAGTACCCAAAAAAAAAAACACAACACACGAGATAAAATATTTTATTGCACAGCTCCGGGGGTCTTCCGTCTTCGGGGGTCTTCTCGCCGGACTCCTCCGCTATCTTCTTGTAGCTCTTTTGCTAGCGGAGGAGTCCGGCTTTCTTCCTCCCCGCCGCCGGCCTCTTCTCCCGACTTCGGGGGTCTTGTCCCCCTCTTCGGTTCTTCTGCCGGGCCACCGCGCCTTCTTATAGCTCTTTTGGAGGCGGTGGCCCGGTCTTCTGTCGCCGCCGCCTTCCGTTCTTCTGCCAGGCCACCGCGCCTTCTTATAGCTCTTTTAGAGGCGGTGGCCCGGTCTTCTGTCGCCGCTGTCGCCTTCCGGTCGCCTTCCGTTCTTCTTCTTGTTCTTCTTCTTCTTCTCCAGGAGATGTTGACACGTCGCTCTCTCCGGCCGGAATGCCAGAGCCGCGCTGCGCGGCCACTTATATAGTGACAATGGGGCGGTGTCACATGGTATATGTCACATGGGTTGGTCACATGGGTTGATGTCACATGGGGACTATGACATCATAAGGGGGCGGGGTCACCATGTGACCAACCCATGTGACATATACCATGTGACACCGCCCCATTGTCACTATATAAGTGGCCGCACAGCGCGGCTCTGGCATTCCGGCCGGAGAGAGCGACGTGTCAACATCTCCTGGAGAAGAAGAAGAAGAAGAACAAGAAGAAGAACCGAAGGCGACCGGAAGGCGACAGCGGCGACAGAAGACCGGGCCACCGCCTGCAAAAGAGCTATAAGAAGGCGCGGTGGCCCGGCAGAAGAACCGAAGAGGGGGACAAGACCCCCGAAGTCGGGAGAAGAGGCCGGCGGCGGGGAGGAAGAAAGCCGGACTCCTCCGCTAGCAAAAGAGCTACAAGAAGATAGCGGAGGAGTCCGGCGAGAAGACCCCCGAAGACGGAAGACCCCCGGAGCTGTGCAATAAAATATTTTATCTCGTGTGTTGTGTTTTTTTTTTGGGTACTTTTATTTTACAGGTGAATGGGTAGGGGTACATTGTACCCCATACTCATTCACATAGGGTGGGGGGCCGGTATCCGGGGGCCCCCTTATTAAAGGGGGCTCCCGGATTCCGATAAGCCCCCCGCCCGCAGACCCCGACAACCAACGGCCAGGGTTGTCGGGAAGAGGCCCTTGTTCTCATCAACATGGGGACAAGTTGCTTTGGGGTGGGGGGGCCGCGCGGCCCCCCTTCCCCAAGGCACCCCCCATGTTGAGGGCACGCGGCCTGGTACGGCTCGGGAGGGGGGGCGCGCTCGCTCGCCCCCCTTTCCTGGCCGGCCGGGTAGCGTGCTCGGACAAGGGTCTGTTGTGGACTTTGGGGGGACCCCCACGCCGATTTTTTTCGGCGTTGGGGTTCCCCTTTAAGTCCATACCAGGCGGCGGAGCCCGCGACGTCTCCGTCACGGGCCCCGCCTACCTGCACACGCGCTCGAAATGAGCGGACTGTTGCCTCGTGTGTGGGCGAGTCCGTTCAGTTCAAAAGTTGCGCGGACTTAGTACGACGAACAAAGTTTGCCGTATTTGTCCGCTCAAAAAGTGCCGTGTGTGGGCGTGTTCGTTCATTCAAAAGTTTGAGCGGACTGTTTGACGAACTTAGTTTCGGCAGACAGTCCCCGCGTGTGTACGCGGCCTTACAGTCTTCAGCTGCATCTGGCTGCATGATTGATGCCCCTGTGTGAGCCATCAGATAGCAACTTTGAGATTTTACGCCATGTCAAGTTTTATTACCTTTACCTGGGGAGTGTCCATGATCGGGTACCCATTAGCCCTTGTACACACGGTCGGAGATTCCGATGGAATGTTTCCTATCAGACCGTTTTGTCGGATATTCCGACTGTGTGTGGTCTGCATCGGACTGTTTCCGTCTGAATATCTGACGGACCAAGTTTTCCAACTTGCCGGTAAAATTTTCCAACAAAATGCTCATATCGGACATACTCCGATCATGTGTAGCCTACTCCGACGGACAAAGTGCCACGCATGCTCAGATCAAATTCCTAGACCAAAGCTATTGGCTACTAGCCTGAACGTAGTCCCGTCGTAACGAAATAACGTCATCACGTTATGTACAATCGGATTTTCTGACAACTTAGTCCGACCGTGTGTATGCAACATCACTTCCGGACCTCTTCCGGAATTAATCCGTCGGAATTACTCAGACGATTTGGTTGTCAGAATCTCCAACCGTGTGTACAATTGCTAAGAGGTGGATTTCCATTAGTTTCCCGGAAGGACAAAGGTCCTGGCTGGGTCATGAGCTGCAAGCGAGATTGACTTTCTGTAATAGGAGGTCAATATGTTCCGGTAAGCAGGCACTTTATTTGGTGGAGGTCTTTCTCCAGGATCACCCAATTTGGTGACGGATGGTGCACTTATCAGTGGATAGACTTTGTCACTTTATGGAATTTTCTTTCAAAATGTATTTTTCTAAATGTTTACTTTTGTCACAATAAGCACAGCTATATTTTTAATAGAGAAATAATAAAATAGGTATATTCCCCAATTTGGCTGCGAAATGGAAATATTCATGGAGGTAATATTTTACCGTGTTCGTGTACAGATGTGCCTCAGACACCAGGAACTATTGTTCGCTCCAAGCATTCCACTTCTGTTTGTGTCTTCATAGGCAACTCCAAGCCTGTACTCTGTGTTCTCATCCACCTCCACTTCCCAGTAATGTCTTCCTTTGAAGGGTATGAGGGTTCCCAGAACAGCAATACATCTGCAAAGCAGTAAGAAAATGTTATTTTATTCATATATGTATACAGCTGAAATGTTCTGTGGAGTGATACAAAAAATACTGAATACAACCGTCATGCAAACACATGAACACTGAAGCCAGTTTTCAGAAAAGTCAATCAGTTTACCAGTTGTTGGAGTATGTCAGAAATGTAGACCACAAGTAAGAAATTCAAACAAATATAGGGAGAACAAAACGTGAAACAAATGGTATAGGACAGCAGTTCCCAACTTCAGTCCTTAAAGAGGAAGTAAAGGCACTTAAAAAAAAAAAAAAAATGCAACCTGCAAGGCAAAGGCATAATGAGCTAGTATGCATAGCATACTAGCTCATTATGAATAACTTACCTGAGAATGAAGCCCCCGAAGCGGTCCTCCGCCTTCATGTTCGCCGCTGCTATGTATCCCAGAGTGACTTCCAGGTCACTCCCGCACGTCACTCCCGCACATGCGCACGGGAGCCAGCACGAGCGGCATATCGCCGCGAT
This sequence comes from Lithobates pipiens, assembly GCF_037356315.1. Taxonomy (NCBI): domain Eukaryota; kingdom Metazoa; phylum Chordata; class Amphibia; order Anura; family Ranidae; genus Lithobates; species Lithobates pipiens. The sequence continues at coordinate 60,374,002 of NW_027507903.1, forward strand.
CTGCGGCCTACCCAGTGCGCCTGCGCACCGCTGTCTACGGCGCATGCGCCGTAGACAGCGGTGCCTGTCTTTTTGTAAATATCTCTATTTCTTGGACCTACAGGTAAGCCTTAATCTAGGCTTACCTGTAGGTCAAAGTGGTTTGTAAGGGTTTACAACCACTTTAAAGCTGAAGTTTAGTATTTTTTCTTTTTTTTAAAGAATACACCAAAGGTATGTGTAATGGATTGTATCCCATTACCTGCAGGTGGCGGCTTCTGCTCAGGATCCTCTGTGTTGTCCCCTTTACAGGATACTGCCCTGAGTGCCTATCTTCCAGTGCTGTGAAGGTTAACAGCAGCGGCTTCCAATCAGGAAATTCATATACCGCATCCACACGGTATCCACTCATTCAGCCCCGGTTCACACTGATGCAGTGCAAATTGGGTGCGAACTTAAAGCGGTACACAATGCAAATTCGCATTGTGATTTTTTTTACATTGCAATGTGAATTCTGCATAGCATGTTTGGTTTCCATCCAAATTTTGTATGAATTTGGGAGGGGAGTGGTCACGTCTACATTTTTATATTCTATAAAAATCTGGGCAAAAAAACTAAATAATTTACAGTGATGTGAACACCGGACTGCAAAATATATCCAAACTCATAGATGTTTATGGAGCTGAAGCTTGTACTGTACTAAACTCGCACAGGAACCGGATCATATTCGCACCGCATATATGTGAAAAGTCTTCATTGGAAATAATGCTTTTTAACATGACATGTGAATCTATGCTTTTCGGATCGCAGACTAGGTCTGCCAGACCACAGTACGCCGGACAATTCGATCATGTGTAGGCTCCAGCAGACTTTTTAATCGTAAAGTCCGGCGGACTTAGAAAGTAGTTTTGACTCAAAATTTGTCCACCAGACTTGGCTTTCAGCAGACAATCCATTTGTCAGTGTGCTAGTTCGACGGACTAAGAATGACGCATGCTCTGAAGCAAGTACGAGATGGAAGCTATTGGCTACTGGCTATTGAACTTCCTTTTTCTAGTCCCTTCGTACGTGCTGTACGTCATCGCGCTAGAAATCGCCGGACTTTCAGAGCGTCCGTGTGTGGCCAGGTCCGTTTGTTATAAAGTCCGGTGGATTGTTTGCCGGATTGTTTGCCGGACCAATTCTGCCGGACAATTCGATCGTGTGTACGCGGCATTAGAGTGGAATAAGAGGTTTTTTATTGAATAGCGAAAGAATTGCTTTTTGCTAAAGAATATTACCGGGTTTGCCACTTTTTACATACTTACACTGGTCCAGCTTGGTCCAATGTAACTATGCGTGCCTCCATAAATAAAAAAGCTTTCTATGAATGGAGGACAGGCAAATGAATGAAAAGTTCACTTATTTTATGCATAGAGCACTTGTCATTGATGGAAGCTCTAGTAAAGCTTCTATGAAAGGAGGAGAGGTGAATAAAGGGTAGGCATACTTGGCACTCTTGATGACAGAGGACAGGCAGAGGGGCAGGGCAGAAGCCTAAAGATTTTAATTAAGACAGCAGCCACCAGCACAAGGGATACTTATCACTGAATTAAGTACTGTCCCTTGTGTTGATTTAAATAAATAAATGAACTTAGGCTTTAAGATAAGGCCAGGACTAGGGTTTAGTGCATACACCATTTTCAATTTCTTTCAGGGGTTGAATCTTGAAATCACCAGATTATGTCACTGTGAGCTTTGTGAATTAAATGATGCTGATCCAGCAGGTTACAGGTCTTTTTTTCCGGTGATGGTATATAGACAGATTGAGAAAAAGGGTCTACAGAAGCTCTAATCACTTGAAAAAAATTAAAATAAACAATGGTACGTGGCCTTTCCAACTAATGGTGCCACAAGAGTATTCATATATGTAGACCTGAGTCTACCAGTGGCAATAGTCTTAGCCCATGTGGAGAGAAGGTGAGATGTGCTACAGACTCTTGTCTTAGGACAAGACTCTGTGGTATCTGCTGGAAAGAAGATCAATGCCCAGTCTAGCTGGATTGGACACCTGTCACCTTGTGTCTATGGGTACCGTTATGATGTGGAATAATTCATTACTTTTTATAAAATACCTTGAGAAATTATTGCATTGATAAGGTAAATCCTCCAGACTTTCCTCCTCTTCACAAGAAATTGTGGATCCATTATCAGAAATAGAGAGCAGTGGATGAGCAGTTTCTTCATTAAGATAGAAAAATGTACCTAAACAGATTATATTGGTTTAGAATCAGCTAAAATATTTTTAAAACACAGAAAATTAGAAGTATAAGGAAAGGCTACCCAATAACCACCTGTAGTGCCTACCCTACATTTCCAGGGGCCTGATGGTGACCCCCAGAGGCATTTTGGGCCAACATAACTCCTCAGGGTGCAGGTTGCTAGGTGTTGACCAAGATAGAAATTGGGTGCCAGTCACTTATATGCTTAAACAAGGAGAAGTTTATTTCACAAACAGGATAACTGTGGGAGAGAGGTGATAGGGCACAGGACACCCTTAGTCAAAAATAGCAACGATCAGCAGACAAGCGGACTTCTTTAACAAAAAGGTGAGATTAGGCAGACAGCGGTAGAGGAAACAAGCCTTTAAACTGAACCAGCACATCTGTGCTTTGTAGGCTGTCTTCTATAGTAACTTGACTTAACTCAAGGAAGGTGCAGGAACTAAGATTTGTGTGTAGCAGCCTCCCCATCACCCCCCAATTACTTACCTAAGCCCCATCTCTCTCCAGCAATGTCCACGAGTGTATAAGCCATCCAGGACCCTTCTCCTGATTGTCTGAGACACAGCAGCGGCGCCATTGGCACCTGCAGCTGTCAAAGTCAGTTAGCCAATCAAGGGAGAGAGGGGGCGGGCCAGGTCAGGGCGCCTTGTCTGAATGGATACACGGAGCTCTGACTTGGCTCGGGTGCCCCCATAGAGAGCTGCTGGCTGTAGGGACACTCAATAGAAGGGAGGGGCTAGGAGCAGAAAAGAGGGACCCGAGAAGAGGAGGATTCAGGCTGCTCTGTGCAAAACAAACTGCACAGAGGAGGTAAGTATAACATGTTTGTTTTGTTATTTGTTTTTCTTAAACGAGACTTTACAATCACTTTACATGTTAACCTGCAAAACAAAGCTGTTATATCCATATAAAAAGATATAAAATATTCACTCATATGCAATTGTCTTGTATGGTTGTGCACTCGTTATTTCTATGCAATGCAAAGTTGTCTCTATTTTTGGATCTGTATCACATCTATAAATAAAAAAATATATAAAATATAAATTTAACCACTTCAATACAGGGCACTTATACACCTTCCTGCCCAGACGAATTTTGAGCTTTCAGCGTTGTCTCATTTTGAATGACAATTGCGCGGTCATGCTACACTGTACGCCAACTAAATTTTTATCATTTTGTTCCAACAAATAGAGCTTTCTTTTGGTGGTATTTGATCGGCTCTGGGATTTTTATTTTATGCTAAACAAATAAAAAAAAAAAATTTTTTGGGAAAAAAAAGTTTTTTTTGTTTCAGTTACAAAACTTTGTAAATAAGTAAGTTTTTTCCTTCACTGATGGGCACTGACAGGGCTGCAGTGATGGGCACTAATAAGGCGGCACTGATGGGCACCGATGATGTGGCACCAATGAAGTGACACTGATAGGTGGCACTGAAAGGCAGCAATGATAGGCGGCACTGATATGCGACACAGATAAGCACTGATAGGTGGTACAAATAGGCACTGATAGGTGGCATGGATTGGCATGGATAGGCAGCACAGATGGGCATGGATAGGTGGCACGGATAGGCATGGATAGGTGGCATGGATGAGCATGAATGGACACTGATAGGAGGCATGGATGGGCACTGATAGGCGGAATGGATGGGCACTGATAGGTGGCATTGTAGTGTACAGTATTGTATGGATGGATGCCAATCAGTGCCAAACAATAATGCACGCCAATCAGTAATGCCCATTGTGGGCACTGATTGGCATCCATTTTGGGCACTGACTGGCATCCCTGGTAGTCTTGGGTGGCATACCTGGTGCTGGGCATCCCTGGTGGTCTGGTGGCATCCCTGGTGGTCCAGTGTGGGCATCCTTGGGAGGGCTGAGCTAATAATCTGACAGATGCGAGTGAGGAAGAGCCGATCAACGGCTCTTCCTATTTACACTGTGATCAGCCGTGATTGGACACGGCTGATCACATGGTAAAGAGTCTCCGTCTGAAACTCTTTACCCAGATCGTAGTTGTGGTGTGTCAGACTGACACACCGCAACAACGATCGCCGCGATGCGCGCCCCCCCCCGGGCCGCGTAGCGGCTTAACATCCTGATCACGTCATATGACGTCCGGTCAGGATATTGAAACCACATTGCCACCGTCATTCTGCTATATGGCGGGCGGCAAGTGGTTAAGAAAAGGTCAATTTAAAAATTCTAAAAGAAAGTTGCCCACAAACCATTATAATGTTTCCTAAAGGCTTCACAAGGATTTTAGTTTTAATGGCTGAGATGAAAGTTTACCCCCCTAACATGTAACATTTGTGCGTGTGTGTGTGTGGCAACCATAATGCGTCATTGAATAACTTTAAAAAAAAGGTAATTTGTGTCTCATGTTTATTGGTTGATTATTGGCTGATTTCTTTGATTGTACGGGTCACTGGGGAGTTTGATGTAGAAATGGGAGGCCTATGATTTTTACCTTCAATGATAAACAGCATTAATAAATTGACATAAAATATCCTTAAACAGTGTGTCAAAAAACTGCCTTGACATTCTGAGAACAGCTGGCATCATAAAACAGCTCTGGTGTGTTATCTAGAGTTATGACCCATACACACGATCAGAAATTCTGCCAGCAAAAGTCGAATGTGAGCTTTTGGTCAGAAATTCCCACCTTGTGTATGCTCCTTCGGACTTTTTCTGGCAGAATTGCAGCCAGCAAAAGATTGAGAGCAGGGTCTCTATTTTTCGGTTGGAAAAAGTTCCTATCCAAAAATGCGTTCGTCTGTATGCAATTTGGACGCGCAAAAAATCACGCATGCTCTGAAACAATTAGACGCATGCTCGGAAACAATTAGACACATGCTCGGAAGCATTGAACTTCATTTTCTCGGCTCGTCATAGTGTTGTACATTACCACGTTCTTGACGGTCGAAAGTTCAGAGAACTTTTGTGTGACTGTGTGTATGCAAGCCAAGCTTGAGCGGAATTTTTTTCTAACGGAATTTCTGATCGTGTGGGCATTAGTATCTATGAAGCTCTGTTTATAGTGTCCATTATACTACCTGGTTTATAGAGGTACTGTCCTTTGCCCGGAGGCAATCACTTGGGAGATGTGAGGATGACCTCTAACTGAGAGTGGTATTGTTACCAAACATGTTCTACTTAAATGGGGTTGGGCAGAGAGGGGATATAGAAGCAAGCCAAGCTCTCTTGTATTTTTATGACATGTAATGACCTCCAGTTGACCAAGTATGGCCACCTGGCTTATGTGAGGGTATAGGGCTCTCTCTCTTCAACCCCCCACCCTTGAGGGAATGTGGCAATGTCTTAGCATATAGAAGGGTGGTGAGGAGGGGCTGGGCTTTTACAAGTGTGCATATATCAGAATATACACCCCTGGCTCAGTCTATTTGGTTTGTGGTCTAAAGCATGGAGACGTAAGATTTCTCTCTGTAATGCATCTCATTTACTTTCTTGGTATGTAACTTCATCTTTTCTGTAACTTTTCCTGCTATACCGATAGCATTTGTAGGTCCATTATAGTAATATTCCTATTTGTATTTCTTTGTATCATTGGTAACATCTTTGTTTTAAGGTTGTATCATCTACGTTATATTTGGTAATATCTGATTATTCTAACGTTTCCTTTCTGTATAAATAAATATGATTTTTATTCTTTTCGCACTTTTAACATATGTTTCATTTCTTTCCGTAATAGCTGCAACCGCATTGGTTTGTTCTTATATAGACAAAAGGTTTTAATCACTGATGTTATGTATCATTAAGCGTATAAGTGAGGTAGGTAGAAATTGCCATTACAAATTGTAAATGGTTTCTGTGGTATTCCTACACAATGTATGTGACAAGGTTAGCAGAGATGCATGGGTAACAATGGCGTACACTGTCCTCCTCCTGCACACTGAATACCTGTAGTATGAATGGGAACAGACTTGCTGCTCTCGCTCGGCCCCCCCACATTCACAGCTCTGACGCTGATGTGATACGTCTCACTCGGGTTCAGCTGGATGAGGGATTCACAGATGGGAATTCCAACAATACACCTGTAAAAAGACATTGTGAATTATAAGAGGCACACACGTGTGCGGCTGACAGCAAAAGTAACAGTTCTTTTATCACTAAGGGAGCTTCATTCAAATAACAGCTTTCCATGGAAATTGAGGACTAATTCAGTATAATTTAAAATTATCAGTGTTCAGCCTCCGTATAAATATCTAGCAGAGCTGTCATTTGAGAATATAATGCTTTCCCCCTCCACCAGCTTTACCTTTTTTCTGCTTTCTTTACTATCCTACATTACATAAGTAATGTATATTTTATATATATATATATATATATATATATATATATATATATATATATATATATATATATATATATTTATATTATTTACATTATATTTATTATAAGGATGTTTGCCTATTTTAAAGAGAATTCAATTTTTTTCAAAAAAATACATGCATCTATAATTAAAAAATGTGCAATTATTTTTTTTTTGCATTTGAGACTGCAATCCGTGGATGATGGGTGCAGTGCTCTGATTCTTGCAGACTCTTCCTCCAGCTCAGGTCCATACCAAGGTCTACAGAGCTGAAGAATATATTGATGTCATTACCACACTTGTGCTTCATTCATTCCTTCCATCACCTACACCTTATCAGTAGTTTTATTTTGGTCACTATTACACTCCTCATGGCACTAATTTTCCAACCTTTTTCCCCCCCCTTTTTCTCTCTCACCCTTTCACAGACACTTCATCATTCTCTTTTTTATATTTTTATGACTCAACCACCACTTATCTCTCCAGAGTGCCTCGTGGTCCTGCGTCCCCTTGGCGGGCGCCTTTGTTTGGTCGCCACGGTGGGGTTGCCTGCCTCAGCTCCCGGTTGCAGTGTTTCCGGACGGCTTGCCACTATTGGCCCTTAAACCTCCAGCAAATATATCCTGTGAGTACTTTGACTCTTTTTGGGGGGGTTATCTGCCCCTCTTGTACCCACTTTATTGATTTTGATCTATTATACTATTTTAAATTACAGAAATATGGCGCGTCTGCTCATGATGAGTGGTCCAGGACCACGAAACGCGTCAAGATACTAGTTATTCTCTCTCTACACGTCATATTTTATACACGGAATATTCCTTATCACAGGAACCTTGAGGACAGAGATCATGCAGGCATTACTGTGCAATATTTATTTATCCATTCAGCTATTGGTGGTCCCCTGGTTTTACCTGGCAATGTTGTTTCTATCTATGTTATTACTTGTGATTATCCAATCTACTAGTCTTGTTATATGACACTAGTAATTTGTATGTTGATCACTGTACATCAATGTTATTACCTTTTCTAGATGTCTTAGCAAGTGTTAATAGGAACACGTTTGTTACTATTGTATATATATGAATTATTAAATTACTGCTGTGTGTTGCAAACCATGGACTTCATTTAAAGTCCCACCTCTCCTTTTCATTTTGCCCGTTGGCTTTCGCCAGTGTGCTTATTTATATTTATAACCATTACTACAGTGATAGCTTCCAGGTCCCATGCTAAGCGACCTTCCTACTGCTTACTAAACACAGGAGGTCACTAGTTGGTGCAGGGCCATTCAGAGAACACAGCAATTTCTCAATAAATGCAAATCGTTCTCTGATTGGACAAGGTTCAGAGGTGTGGCAGTGACATCATGATCTCCACCTCATACAAATACAATCAGAGAATGTTTTTCATTTATAGGGATGATGCAAAGTTTTTTAAATTGTACCGAGTGGGTGACCTACTGTGTTCAGTAAGCAGCAGGGTAGCTGCTCAGCTCGGGACCTGGAACATAGCAGCAATCACTGTAGTAATGGTGCCTATTCCCAGATTTCATGAGCAGTGGTGGCTGGTGGTATATGTTTTGGGGGGGGGCGGCAAACAATCCGCCCTCAGCCACACCCCTGGTAGGTCGGGTCACAGGCACCCCCTGGTCAGTTAGTCTGTCAGTCACCAGTTCTGCACTTACCCCATCTAGGTCTAGGTTCCTCCAGGTGGCGGCTCCACCCTGCGTCTCCTCCTCTATGGCTTCAGCGGCTTCCCCTGCGTCTTCTCCCTCCTCCTCATTGGCCAATATGATCGGATCGCTTTTCCTCGGGTGATTGGCCCGGGAGGAAAATCAGGAAGACAATAGCGAATATTAATTTGATATTGTCACCTGGGTGGGCTCGGGGCGCAGTGTTTTGCCCCTCAAGCCCACCCTTTTTTTAAGCCAATTAGAGCCTCAGACTTTAATCACGTGTTTCTTAAAAAAAAAAACCCCATTGGAATCCATGCGTCTGGTGCCCTGCGTGTAGATTAGGGGCCAAGCTCATAAATTGAGGGGTGGCGCCCCTGTGCCCCGTATGGTCTGGCCACCACTGTTCATGAGGATCTCGCTGGTATAGCACATAAATACTTACATTGCTCAAAGCTGGACCTCTTTAATTATGCAAAAACAGCCATAACTGGAATTCAGCTTTAATATTTGTACTTCATTTCCTCTGCAGGAACACGAGAACAAAATAACTGCTAAATGCTGTTTGAAAACATTAGCATGTCCTTGCTTTACAGTTTTACGCTTATAGACAGCTACACTTTAATTAAAGAATATGGAAAACTATTACAACCAATACATGGAGACTATACTTACTCTGAAACAGAATTGTCTTGGACCTCAATTTTCGTTTTCTGTATTTCCACAGTGTATGATTCTACCGGGTTAATGTTCCCCGATTCCCAGCAAATAAAAGCTGCATTCTCACAACTCAGGCATTCTCGTCTTTTAATGATGGGAGGAGCCGGAGCTAGAGAAAGAAAAAAATGCATCAATCATTTTTTCCCACTTCTGTGCATATTACTGTTTAAATTCTTATAGCTTCTTATAAAAGAATAACACAAAAGAGAATCAGAAAATCATACAATGTAACCAACCTTGTAAAAAAATGCCTAATACTGGGATGTAGCAGTGCTATACATCTGTGATTCTAATATACAGTTAGCCATTAGGTTGAAAAAAAATGATTTGCATTACTTCACTCACTGTCTGAAAATGTGAAATTATCTTACTTTTTTCTAAAGCTCAACTCAGGCCGCAAGAAGAAAAAAAAAGAAAACCTTTGGAGCGCCCTCCCCACTGAAAACGGTTAAATGCATAGTTACATAGTAAGGTTGAATAAAGACACCAGTCCATCCAGTTCAAGCTGAGTGAGTGTCTACAATTGTCCCTATCCCTATACATTGCACACTCACATCAGTCCCTATGCTCAGGGAGCCCACGATCCAAGGTCCCCATTCATATACTGGGGCCAATTTTGGACAGAAGCCAATTAACCTACCTGGATGTCTTTGGAGTGTGGGAGGAAACCGGGGTACCTGGAGAAAACCCACGCAGGCACAAGGAGAACATGCAAACTCCAGGCAGGCAGTGTCGTGTTGGGATTCAAACCAGCGACCCTTTTTTACTGCTGGGCGAGAGTGCTAACCACTACACCACTGTGCTGTAACTGCATGTTACACCCCACCCCATTGCTCTCCTCCGCTTCATGCTGTGGGCAGTCCTTCTGCGTTATCATGAACAATGCAGGGCTATTACCACTATGCTGTACATGGAGGAGGCTGGGGAACAACTGTGGCCGTGAGCATCTTACAGAGGAGGCTTCTCAGGAGTGGTCGCACAGTCACCAGAACTAGTGTCCCCATTGGAAGATTTCTACCGCTAATCAGTGATGGCTTGTGCTGTATATTTTGGGGGGCGGCAAACAAGACACCCACCGCCCCCCCGGTTGGTTGGTCGCTCAGTCAAACCCCCCGTTGCTCACTTGCCCCCCCACTAGCCCAGTACTTGCCCCATCTAGGCACCTTGGTGTCCTTCCTTCCTTCCTCCTCCTCGGTGGCTTCACCCAGTATCTCTGGCTTCATAGCTGCTTCTTCCTCGGTGGCTTCCCTCGACGGCCAATACGATCGCTTCTCCTCTCGGCCAATAGGGTCGGCCGGGAGGAGAATCAGGAAGACAATAGCGAATATTAAATCGCTATTGTCACATAACTGGGTGGGCTCAGGGCACAGTGCTCTGACCCCCCCCCCCCCACCCGCAGAGCCCACCCTTTTTTGAAGCCAATTGGAGCCTCAGGCTCCATTGAAATCCATGTGTTCGTCGCCCTGCATGTAGATTAGGGGCCGGACGCATGGATTAGATGGGCGGCCCCTAATGGGAGGTCCACCACTGCCGCTAATACTGTTCTGGTGTCAACCTAAAATTTGGGATTTAACTTTTACTTTTTTTACTTTCACATTTCATGATAGTGGTCATTCTAATCTCTCTCCACTCTATCCTAATCTAAATTTAAATGAAAAAAAGTTGTGCCTTTAGGCGGGCATTGCAAGAGTATTATTTTTTTTTTGTGCCCAAGTTAACTGGAATATAGTAAACGCCAAACACATTTTTTTTTCCGAGTGTTTGTGTGTATTACATAAAATATCCTTTCACACAAGCCTTCCGAGTTGACATTTGTGTGCATGAGCTATAAATGGCAGAAGACTTTGAGAAAATATGCTTGTTCTATTTGTTAACAGATAACTAAAGTAATCCCCCCCCCCCCCCCCCCCCCAAAAAAAAAAAAAACATATTTAGCACATCTCTGCAATACCTACACATTTTTCCATGTTTTATCACCTTAAAATGCTACAGATACAGAACAATATCTGTTAATTTGCCCAAAAAAACTGTGCTCCAAACTTCCTGTATGGGATGACTACACAGTGATTTATCTATAATGAAAACCCAACAAGCGCTGTCATCCCTATCTGTTGTATTACAGAACCATAAATATCCCCAACCCACTGTCCCTGCTCCATACATTGTTTTTTTTTTCTCAGCCAAAAACACTGTTGCCTTGGCTCCCAAGAGACTGCGGACATACCCTGTTGTAGGAAAAATGTTTGGGGAGATGTAGTTTTAGGGCATGCCAACATAAGTATGAACTGACTGACATTCCAGTAGCTGACCCTGCAAGAATTTTGCAAGCTTGGTGATGATGTCACAGGGAGTAATAAAAGTTTTTTCTTGCTAGAGATACAAGGTAAAAGAAGACAGATTCGATGGGTCACGAAACAGAGGAGACAAGGAAGGTTTGGGGTTAAACTTGGGTAATGCTTGGACATATGCTTCAAGAATTACCATCTTGCTTCTTGAAATCATTATTTATTAAGATTGTCAACTGCTTGCAAAAGGAAGTTATGCTGTCCCTTTTCTAAAGCACAACATGAGCTAAAATGTCTCAATGCCTTGTTAGCAAGTGCAGTTTTCTGGCCACTAGGAGTCTCTGTTCCCAGTATCTTATAGTAAAGGGAACATTGTAATAGGGTGTTAGGCCCATTTTTGAGAAAATCTTCCTCTAGTAATGTAATGGATGGAGTTAGTGCCCATATATATGCCATTGTGGGAGGAGCCTAGTAGTAGACATTGCATGGGAGCTGCTAAGCATGTAGTACTTTATAAAACTGATCTAAAGGGCCCTCTGCAGGGCTAACATCCCAGATGAGGTGGTGCAGAACACAGAAGGAACAGCTGGAGACACCCTGTCTCCCCTAACGGTCTTCTTTAAGTTCTGCAGCTGGGTGCCAAAGGCCTTTTAGGCCAGCCATAGACCTCTGATTTGAGTAGTGGTGAAGCCTGGGAATGAGCACACCATCTGGGAGTGTGCCCACACTGCCCAGCTGGGCAGAGCTATGGAAGAGACATGGAAGAGACTGGTATACTAATGTGAACACCTTGATCCTACTTGGTTAAGGAAGCTGAATGCTAAGGACTTAGTATACATGGGGGAAGTGGTCCCAACTCTGTGGTGCTCCCTAGGAGAGGAGGTGCAAAGGGAAGCCGGCCTACAAAATAAGTGCTGGCGTTCTGTGCAGAAAGGACAAGTGCAGAATATCTACTCCAGTGTATGTAGTACCACACTGAAGAATTCTGCTAGTATGTCAAATGTCATGTCAAATGTCACAAAAATCTTGCAAATTTACAGTAAAATTTGGTAAGTGCATTCTCTGTGTGTACATTTCTTTTCTTTTTAAATGTTAACATCTATGGCTGGGAATGCCAGGAGTATGACACAATACGGTGGATGGGTCCATATTAAACAGGTGGATAGTTGCCTTATTCAAAAAGGGAGCGGGGTGGTGACTTTTGCAATTTGGCACCAACATATAGCCAATCAGAAGTCCCATTTCAGCCCATTTTCCTTGTATGCATTAGTAATGTTTATGAAGATTTTTTTGCCATTATTATACAATGATAGCATTACCTGTCACATACACTGCATTTTCACTTGCTGGACTCTCTCCACTGGCATTTATTGCAATAACCCAGAATTCATATTGTGTGTTCGGCATCAGGTTCATTACTGTACAATATGTTTCTTTGGATTTTATCTTAAATTCTGTAGACAAAAAAAGAAATGAATGATTGAGATGTATTTTAATTAAAAGTGTTATGGTATTTATTACAAGTAACTTGTATGCAGAGTTTAAAGAAAAATTATAATACGGAGACTGCTAATGCCATCATCCTCTTTTAAAAGCACTTGTTGCTGGCTGTCATGTTATCCAGTGGTTACAATAATTTCAAAGTCAATGACCGGGAACAACTATGCAGATCATTATTTCTAGGTTCACTCTTCACTCATCTCGACTCACAGATCTTGCATGCTATGTGCCCAATGCAACAAAGAGACAAGGTGATTCAGTCAATGTATATCTTACCTACAAGATGCATAGTGGAGGTATTGGACTAATGAGAGGGGTGGTGGGTAGTATTCTGGCACCCTCAGATCAGTCTGGACTGGACAGGCATCTGCTTTTTATAATGTGTTTTTTCCTTATTATTTTTGGGCCTAACATGTTAAAACTATAAATGCACATGTCATATAGGAATATAATATATCAGATGTGCATGTTTATTATTAAAGGAGACTAAAAAAATGTGTAAATGCATCAGTGAACTGCATGTGGATGTGCAAATTTTTGTGCACATGCTGAGAAGCTTACGCACTAGTCGTTATATGCTGTTCCTTACACTGGTGCGTGGAATAGAGATTGCAGTGATACAATGGCAAGAAGGGTGCACCAGCCTAGTCCATTACCATGTATTATGGTAAAAGTGGTAAACAATTATACTCACAAATATGGATGAGTGTAAGGCTCATAGCATAAAACAGAAGGAAACTTCAGCTATAGCATCAACCTGTCACCCCAGATAGGCACAGATGACACCCAAATCAGTAGCAGATGCTTACATGTTTCGAGGGTGAAGACTCTTCCTCAAGTCTTATACCTGATAGTCTCAGGTCTAAGGAAGAGTCTTTACCCTTGAAACAGGTAAGAATCTACTACTAATTTGGGTGTCATATGAATCTATCCAGGGCTACAGGCTGATGCTATAGTTGAAGATTTTTTCTGTTTTATGCTATGAGCCTTACACTCATCTATGTTTGTGAGTTTCATTGTTTACCATTTTTATCATAACAAATGGTGCCATTGGTAATGCACTAGGCTGGTGCACCCTTCTTGCTCTCTATAATTTAGTGTTTGGCATTCACCTATTTGAAGCTACAAGGCATAGGGAGTACCTGGTGACCTTTGGAAAATTCAACCAGTAAGAGAACCAGTTTTGGGATCTACATATTACCTATTTTATCCACCACATTTGAGCGTAGAAGAGCTTTTTCCTTTGTGATGGTACATAAGCTACCTGTTTTCCTACCACAACATAGCACACAAGCTTTTTTTCCATGCACATAATGCATGCTCATTTCATCGCTTAGTGAGCTGGTCTATATTTTTATAAGTTAGTTTTCAGAAAAGTGTTGACATGCTAATTTTGTGGTACACCATACAGGGCAGAACATTGAATACAAAGAAAAGAAGTATATCCACACTAACACTTGGAACTGAGCAACAGCAACTGTACACTATAACCCAAATACCAGGCACACAGATAATGTAGAAATAAAGTGCAGCGCTAAAACAAAATAAAGTGCAAAACTGTGCAATCAAGCAATAGGCAATCAATGCAAACATTCTTAAGGAGGCCATTAAGTCTCAAACATGTTTATAAAATAGAGTGCATATACTGTAAATAAAGTGCAAATGTGTGCAATCAAAATTCATATGTGAATATAAAGATAGAGTCCATTCAAAAGATCCCATTGAACAATCCGTGTTGAAGGTCAAACACCCTGATGACATAATTTATGATTAAACGCATGGGTAGGAGCTACGTACACACGCTACTGCGCATGCGCGATTGCTGATCAGCCAATTCTCTTGAGGGAAATAGATCGATTTGGATTTTATAGGTCTACATGCTAATTTCAACCATTTTAAGTGCACTACGATTTTAATAAACCTAATGTTGATACAGTATTACACTAAGTGGAGGTTTTATATTTGATATACAAAATAGCAGGTAAAAAAACATGACGGCATGCTTGAATTCTGGGTCTGCATGCAAGTGGCTAAATGCTCACATACCAAGTGTGATCACTGAACCTACCTACCTGATCGTGTACACTGAATGCCAGTGTACGATCAGGCATGGTAAGTAGGTCCAGTGATCACAGTCGCTATACTTGCAAATATCCAAGTGTGGGCCCATGATTCAAGCATGCCCTCATGGTTTATACTGCTCTTTTCTTTAATTTTGCTACATTAGACCCCATCACATAGTTGACCGTATATATAATAAAGTTTCCATATCAGAAGATCAGAATTCAAGGTACACATCATAATGTTGCTTTACTACTGCAAACGATGGAGGATAGTATACATTTATTTGTTTTTAGCTCTAGTTTCAGAATAAGTATAGTTGTTAAAATCAGCAGAATCATTTTTGTATTTCGTGTTAGGTCAGCAAGATTCAAATTATTTATCTAAATTAGTATTACTCATCCTATCATGAGAGCTAATAGTGACAAATGTACACTGTGTAATGAAGGCATAGGTTTAATCCTGGGCTCTGATGAGGGCAGAGCTGAGAAGGACCTGATCATAATTGCTCAACAAAGACGTGGGATGTGCATGTAATATACTCCTTAATTCCAATTGATTTAACATTACACAGCAGTAACATCAAAAAATAATCTGTGGAGATTTAATTTGTGACTCATACATCATTATTTCACCACATGGAAACTATTCCTACAAATTTGCGGTAAATCAGGACCACTTAAGCTCATAATACTTGGAAAGGATCTGTTATTAGTACACTAAATATTATAATACTAATATATTTAAAGTGAATCTATAAACAAATCTATATTTTTTTAAATGTTAAGTAATGTGTAAGTGAAATGCTGATGTTGATTAGCTCTCAAAAAGATTATAATATCCATTTTGCCAAAGCTAAAGATCTATATTTCTTACCATACGTGGGGTGCCATTTTTGTTCAGTTATCATTTATACCCAGCAACCAGAGATGTTGGTGTAGGGTAGAGCTGACATAATAAAGTATGGAAAATAGTCCTTTTGCCCTAGGCCTATGTTTCTGAAGATTTTTACAGCAGAGGAAACCTTAAAACAAACTTCAGGTCCCAGGAATGCTAAAAGCAATTCTCTGGAGTCAGAGGCACAAATGTCTTTGAGGCCCCTTTCACACTGGGGCGGTTTTCAGGCGCTACAGCACTAAAAATAGCGCCTGAAAAAACCGTCCCCTTTCACTCCAGTGTGAAAGCCGGAGGGCTTTCACACTGGAGCGGTGTGCTGGCAGGACGGTGAAAAAAGTCCTGCCAGCCGCATATTTGGAGTGGTGAAGGAGTGGTGTATTTACTACTCCTAAATCACTCCTCCCATTGAAATCAATGGGGCAGCGCGGCTATACCGCCGGCAAAGCACCCCTGCAGTGGCGCTTTGCGGGCGGTTTTAAACCTTTTTTGGCTGCTAGCGGGGGTTAAAACTGCCCCACTAGGGGCCGCATACCGCCGCTAAAACGGCGGTAAGGCCTTTACCGCCGACGCCCGCACCGCCCCAGTGTGAAAGCTGCCTAACTGTACATTTGTGTTCAGAATAACACTCTTTCAGAGAGCTAAAATGATCATTGATTTCCTGCCGCTGACTCTGCAAAGTGACACTGCCCTGGAACTATATAGGCAGCCTCAGATTGTAGGTTAATCAGCTACAGCTAAAGAAACCCCTAGCAACCTCTGGATGAATTCTAGTTTGGTTGAGAATGACTGCTCTGGACACGTTGTCACACACAGATCAGCCTTATGCTGCCTCTCTGCTTCTGCTTCTATAGCAGATTGATGACTCCATTATCTCAAGATGCCTCTCTCAAGCCTTGGAACATTAAATTGCCTGCAACTTAAGTACTGTCGTATTGGAGGGCTTGGATACTGTATGTGCCTCCTAATGTAGCACTCCCCCCGAAGGAGCCAAATGGTACTTTGGGTTCTCTGTTATGCACCTCAACTCCAAGAACAGCCTGAGCCCCTCTGAGACACCTGGTTGAACGAAAATCACTGCAAGCAGTTTTTAAGAACACAAGTATAGATACCTTTAACATGGTTGTGAGTTAGTATGAAGAAATAGAAACAAAACTGTTTAGTGGTAAACAAACTCAATGCATTGGTACAGGATAGAATAAATGGTGGTATGAGCATAAATGAGCACACATAAAGTAGATTCAGACACAGTCTGCAAGACAATGTAACCACCATGCCAATGTAACTTAGAATAGAGTTCTGCACCTCTAGACTGAAATCAACACATAAATCAGAAAAATCATCAATAAATAATAAGCACCCTTATTGCTGCCGGCAGGCTTGACTGGAATGTGAACCAACAGTGCAACTGGGCCCAAACACTAGCTGGCTGAAAAGTTAAGACTAAATACTGTTTCTTTACAGCTACTACACAGAGACCTTCACCAATTGTTTATGCTAAGGGGTACATCTTAGGGGACATTGTACCATATTCTAGCCATACTCCTACAGTGCCCTCTAGACTAGTTACAGTATCATTATACACATTGCAGTTAATGCTTATATGCACTGTTTATTGCTGATTCATAAGTTAATCCCAGTCTAATGGTAAAGAATGCTATTCTAAGTTACCTTACCATAGTGATTATACTGTCTGGTGGACTATTTATGTTTATTTATGCTAAAAAAAATGTATTCTAACTAGGGTTGCACTGATACCAATACTAGTGTCGGTAATGGTGCCAATGGCAAGCATTTGCACGAGTACTTGTACAAGTGCAAATGCTCCGATGCCTAATCCGATACCTGAACAGTCAGGGACGATTGGTGCGGCAGTGGAGGCCATAACCAGCACCAATTTCTCTGCATGGATTTACACAAAGCAGCTGACAGCCGCTTCATCTCCTCTCACTCCCGTGGTTTTCAGCTGCTTTATTGAAGTCTATACAGGGAGATTGATGCTTGTAACTCGCCGCACTGATCATCCCTGACTTCCCCTGTTTCCCCCTCCATGCTTCTAAGGTTCCTCCGCCATGTCCTCCTCCAGTCGTTCTCTGTCATCCTCCACTCCCTCTCCGTTTACTCCTCCATGTCCTCCTCCACTCCGTCTCCGCTTCCCTTCCGTGTCCTCCTCCGCTCCACCTTTGCTCCTTCTCCGTTCCTCCTCAGGTCCCCCCCCCCTGCCCCAAATCCCAAGACTCTCTGGCCAATCAGGTGACAGGAACTGCTTCCTGGTAAGCCAGGAGGAGAATCAGGAAGACAATAGCAAATATTAATTCGCTATTGACACACAACTGGGTGGGCTCGGAGCACAGTGCTATGTTCCCCAAGCCCATCCTTTTTTTAAGCCAATTAGACTCGCAGGCTCTAATCATGTGCATAAAAAAAAATAAACTGGAATCCATGCTTTTCGGCACCCTGCATGTAAATTAGGAGGCAGGCGCGTGGATTAGGGGAGCCACTGGTATACAGGATCTAACAAAATTGAGTACACCCCTCACATTTTTGCAAATATTTTATTATATCTTTTCATCGACAACACTGAAGAAATGACACTTTGCTACAATGAATAGTAGTGAGTGTACAGCTTGTATAACAGTGTAAATTCCCACCCCAGTGTCATGTGACTCATTGGTGTTACAAGGTCTCAGATGTGAATGGGGAGCAGGTGTGTTAAATTTGGTGTTATCAATATACCCCTCCTAGCCCATTAGTAACTTTTTTAGGATCCCCAATACAGGGTCATACCCATGTCTATCATGTATACAATGTAACTCCATGATAAAAGGCAAGAGTATATCCCATCCACATAAGGGGAATGATATTAAAATCAAAGGTTATCACACTTGCCAATTGTCATATGTAATAAAATAAATCATATGTCATATGTAATAAAATAAATATTCAATCAGAGGCAAATTCGAAAGTTGCCTTTAGCAAGACATTTTTTGGAGAAAGGACATTCGATTTCCCAATTAGAATTCATGGTGGTGGAGGAAGTTAATAAGAATAGGAGGGGTGGTAACCAGGAATCCATTTAAAAAAAACGAGAGGTGTATTGGATTAATTTTCTTGATACTATTGCCCCTAATGGGTTGAATACAGATCTGGATTTATATTTGTTTATTTAGGTGATAATTCATTCAGTGTGATGGCCAGATAGTGATACATTGTGTACATGTTTCTTTTTGACAGATTAAACTAGTTGAAGGCTTCTGTTAAAATATGGGAAGGTTCTACGCTTTGCTAACCATTTCCCCACCTGTGACATAAGGATGTATAAGAAAAATAAAAATAAATTTGTATTCGATCGATTACTAATCACATAATTGATTCCAAATGTGTAAAATTATGGTATTTAAGCCATGTGTGTAACTTTGACTTTAATCCGATAAGCCCCCCGCCCGCAGACCCCGACAACCAACGGCCAGGGTTGTCGGGAAGAGGCCCTTGTCCTCATCAACATGGGGACAAGGTGCTTTGGGGTGGGGGGGCCGCGCGGCCCCCCCTTCCCCAAGGCACCCCCCCATGTTGAGGGCACGCGGCCTGGTACGGCTCAGGAGGGGGGGCGCGCTCGCTCGCCCCCCTTTCCTGGCCGGCCGGGTAGCGTGCTCGGACAAGGGTCTGGTGTGGACTTTGGGGGAACCCCCACGCCGATTTTTTTCGGCGTTGGGGTTCCCCTTTAAGCCCATTCCAGGCGGCGGAGCCCACGACGTCTCCTTCGCGGGCCCCGCCTACCTGTACACGCGCTCGAAATGGGCGGATTTGCCTCCTCCTTACGTGGGCGAGTCCGTTCATTTCAAAAGTTGAGCGAACTGTTTGGCAAACAGTTCGCTGAAACAGTCCGCTCGTGTGTGGGCAAGTCCGCTCATGCAAATTTTGAGCGGACTGTTTGCCGAAACTGTTTGACGAACAAGGTTGGGCAAACAGTCCGCGCGTGTGTACGCGGCCTAAATTGTTATTACATTCATGCAGTTGACCTACAATTTATTTTTTTCTGAAAAAAAAATACATTGAAATACATTTTATTAAATAAAAAGAAAGTACATTTTATGATATATGTCCAACAAATGTATGAATAGCAAAGAAAAACGCATTTCACATAGTTCAGTGGTTCATTAGAAAAACCTTACCTTGCCGATCCTCCCCTGGAGCAACATCAGATACTGGCTTATAGAAGAGGTGGTAATGTTCTACTGTATCTTCTGAGAAAAGACTCCAGCATACACGGAGAGATGTCGCTGTGGCAGAGTTAGGTGCTTGAGGGTTAATTACAGGAGCTGAAGGCACTGCAGTAAAAAGAATGTAAGGATTACTAAAAGAGCAATTCATAAATATCATTAAAAATATTGTCAATATTATACCATGAACAATGCATTACTGCATGATATGATCTTGAACAAACAGCTGAACATGATGATGACCTTCCTGATGACTCATCAGCTGCTAACAAATTAAAGTGTACAGCAAAAAAAAAACAAAAAAAACAATGTGTGCTCATAATCACCTGTTATCATCTGAACAAGTAGATAGATGTTGTGTGTGGTTTCGTTTTTAATGCAATTTAATCTACAAGTCCTGGTTAAGAACTACCAAAAAACACAGGAAAAGTAAGGTTGTCTGTCAGGGGTTTCCTTCACTCATGTGTGGACAGCCTTATATGTAGGCCACATTTCCAAATATCTGTAGGTTTCTTCTATGATATGCACATTTTGTGATAGGATTATTGTTGGAAGTCAACATGATTTAATATCATATTTATGGTATTTCATTCCCTGGCTGATACAGGCAGATGGCCCCAAGTTGGAATGTAGCCAGTTACACATCAGAGCTTGTAGCATATCAGAATCTGCATCTGAAATCTAGCAAGGCTTAGCTCTGGATCGTCTATTGCTATAAAGCAATCTTCAAAGAACCATAGCTGCCAGAATGATTGATGACGGTGGTTGACAAAGATCAAAGGATCAACAGGCACCTAGGATGCAGAGACATCATACATGGACAATGCTGCCCCTAGAGGCCAATACAGCAGGGCGGACAGTAATATTATCCCCATAAGTATTGATTCGTCAGTCTAGATGGGATAGGACTGGGGTTGGGTTTGGATGGTGTATGTTTGAAGTATAAAAGGACTGAAGAGGCTTATTTTGGCTCTGAAGAAAGGGGTTCACCCCTGAAACGCGTCAGCCATTTTTGTTGAGGTATTTGTCAATTCATCTGACATCAGATCTGGATGTGTCGATGTTCAGTTCGATGGATCCAATTGTATTAATTTTGCCTTTTATCAATACTCGTTTGTGAGTAGCCATTTTGCTATTTGTTCTGTTTTCAATAAAGCTCTATTTATGGTAATGCACTAGGTCAGTGCGCCTTCCTTTTTTGTTTTGTTTTTCTCTAGTATTTGAATACCCAATGTTCTAAGGAGGGCTGCAAGACCTTTTTGACACTACCATCTTAAACTGTCGGTATCACACTTTGAAGACTGAGACATCAGAGCACAGGAGAAGTTGTCTTTTTCGAGTATTAAGCTCACCCACATGACAGAATTTGACTGTACAATCACCTTTAAATTTACCAACAACTATGTAATATGAAAGCCTTCCTGACTGGATACAAATTGAAAGGATAGTCTTGGTAGGTCATTCTATCACACATTATTGCTAAATCTAAAAGAGGTTGCAAAGAGATTGTACAATTAGATTGTAATGTGTATGAAGAGCCAGTCTGGGTCTCAGGGTCAGTGACCGCTGTCATCCATTAACTAGCCCAGGAGTGTAAAGATCAGCCACTGGGTTCGTGATCTTGCTATACTTTCTCTTAGTAGAGAGGCTGGGACAATTTTGTTTTTTCTTAAAAATAAAACATTCAAAATTGCCCCCCCCCCCCCCCCATCAGGTCCCAATAATGATGTCAGATGATGTATCCAAAGTCGCTATCAAATTCAAGCCCTTTCTGTAAAATATGTTGGGGTAGAATACTAACACGAAAGGTTATTGTGTGGAACTGAGACATCGCCAAAAGAAAAACTGAAAAAAAGATACGCTTTGGGACTTAAGGAGATTCAGGGAGAAAAAGGCCTGGGAACTCAATCGGTTCAAGAGACCTTGTCCTTAACTTAAAACATTAAAAGTGCAAGGATAAAGTATTTCAAAAACTTACTTGTAGTTTTTTTATATTGGCTTGCAATGTGCTTCTGACTTGGCTAGCAAATCTGACTGCTACAGATGAGTAAAGCCAGTCATAGATGGTTCGAATCTTGGCCGGTTCTTGCTGAAATCACCAAGATTCAAACCATGTATGGGCAGGCTGAATGTACCCAGGTTGATCGCTTGACCGTACAACCAGCCTGTCAGATTGTACATGCGATTATTGCTAGAGGCCGTATAGATTGGGGGGGGGGGGCGTTTCTAATTTCTGTGACTTTTTAATGCAGGCAAAGCTTTTCTTTACATTCAGAAGTCAGCGGGGAACCCTGCTGACAGCTGATGACTCATCGGTTGTCAAGGATGCCATGGCTGCACGCTCCTTAACAACCATGGCAGTTACTGGTTGTTAAGGACACCAGCAGCCACCTGTTCAATAACAGCCAGTTAAAATCATACACATTGCCTCAATACTGCATGCCTGGACCACTACTTAATTACCGTATGCTTTAATTTTTTTTTTCCTTCTGTGAATTGAGTTATACGCCTATTCATGTGGTATTCACCAAACGTTTTTAAGCGTTTTGCGGTAAATTACCACAAAACAGTATAGTGATTTGACAGTTTCAGGATTGCATACAATATTTAAGCAAAATGTGTCTGGACATATAAATACCACAAGGGAGATGCTTTTGTGAATGGAGCCCAGTATGTTACATTTTTGGTTTTGTTACTTTATGAATTACAGCATGTTAGAATTGTCAGATGTACATTACCTGGAAGCGTATTTATAGAATCTAAAAGCTTTTCCACTTCAGAAAAATCTAAGTTATTATTTTCAAATTCCGCATCCGTAGAAATATTTAAATTGATGTCGGTGCTGAAGTATTT
This sequence comes from Lithobates pipiens, assembly GCF_037356315.1. Taxonomy (NCBI): domain Eukaryota; kingdom Metazoa; phylum Chordata; class Amphibia; order Anura; family Ranidae; genus Lithobates; species Lithobates pipiens. The sequence goes on from NW_027507903.1 coordinate 60,396,776, forward strand.
GTGGAGTCTGTGAATATTAGGAGTTGATATTATTTACGCTATCTACATTGAAAACAGATTAGTTAAATTGATCATTGCACTGTACAAAAACAGAAAGCTGTTCAAAGCCTATTTTTTGGCACACTGTGATTAAATTGGCACTACATGATATCTTTATTCTCCGAAAATAATCTATACACACCCACAACTTAAAGTGGAAGTTCAGTCAAACTCTTACTAAGCATAAAACTACTGCCACTCCCATTCAAACCTATGCCAACCACACTGTAAAGGAAATGTCTATGTTTACCCACGCTGAGGGCATACCATTCAGGTCACATGATCTCTGGCCATCGCTGGGACCCAATCATGTGACTGGATGGGAGCTCACTCAAAATAGGTAAGTATAAACATCTTCTCTTGCACAGGGTAGGTAGAATAGTCTTGGAATGAGGGTGGGAGTAGGTTTAGCTTTACATTTTGACTGAACTTGCACTTTAATGGCCTGCAGGCAGGTTCCAAATGTGTGAACGAGCCACCATCATGTCTTCTATCAGGGACCTCCTAAAGCAGGGCGTGTTCAGACTTAACGTTTGCCATACAATCCACAGCCCTCCAAATTCTATTCTCCACCTTCACACTTGCATATACAATGTGCTGAGAATAATGTGTGCCCTGTCATCATACTCTAGGTCACCCTTCACAACATCCCCACTTTGGGGACACCTCCTGCACCAGGACCAAACATCTTCACGTGGTTCCAGAACAGGCTGTCATTTCCTTAACCACCACCATCCCCTAGCCTGATTAGGTGAGCACATAGTTGGGTACACTGGGACCCCTCTTTTCCATGTTGATATGTTATAAGATGTACAGTCTAGCATACATTCAACAAAGCACCGTCCCACTTCACAGCAGCAAGGGTACTAAGGATCCACTTCAGACACATGAAGCGGCCATATACTCAGTCCAGCTCAATTTTATTCTAACAGTTAATATTTCAAGTCCCGGTAAAATAATATCATGTTAGTTTTTTAATCAGCAGTTTTATTTGTTGTTGCAGTGTCCCTTTGCATGGCCAACAGCAGGGATGCCCAACTCAGGGTTTGCAAAGAACATGCATCTCTTTCCTGGTAATGCTCTTCCCATCAGCCCTCCTTTTAGACTCCACCCCAAGCATATATAATCCTGCCAGAAGGAAACTAACGCATTTTCCTTCCTAGAAGGATTTTAAAGGAGAATCTATTTGAAAGGGGCAACATAGTAACCCCTGGCTACAGGCCTGTGGTCTATTTTTCATTAAATTGATTCTTACTATGTATTTCTGCCTCCTTGTAACATCCTCCACAAACTCCCAAACCTTTCCCCTTCCCCTTTACTGTTACTTATTACTTCTAAATTTAAATGAATCCTTCTAAAAATGCTATGCATTTTATGTTGTAAATCTAAAATTATCATTACCTGTTGGTTGTGTCACGTGCAGCCTGCGCGATAAGAATAGAAAAGAACAAGGATTACATACTAAACAATAATCAAGGACATATCCCGAAAGTATATTGATATTACACAGGAATATTAGGCAACTAAACTAATCAGTGACTATTGAACATATGATATAAAAATGCATAGACAGAGGTAGTTACCTTCAGTGAAAACCATATTTAAAAAAAAAAAAACAGTAAATTCAGAAATAAATGAAGACAAAATAATATGCAAATCTTGACTTGTCTTGAATGAGTCTAGCTTTACCTGGCTTCAGAGAATCCCTTTTGGCTCTTTATCATGAGTACCCCTGTTGGACCTTTAACATGAGTATTCCTGTTGGCTCTTTATCATGAGTATCCCTGTTGGATTTCTTATCATAAGTATCCCTGTTGGCTCTTTCATATGTATACTTGTTGGTTTTGTATCATGAATAACCCTGCTGGCTTTTTGTCATGAGCATGCCGGATGGCTCCTTATTATGAATATCCATGTTAGCTCTATTCCATGTGTATCTTCGTTTATCATGATGAACAGTTTAACTGACCAGTAGGGTAGCACAGATAAAGTGCAACTGGCAGGAGGAAGTAAGACTTTTAAAGGAAAAAAAGGAATTTTGGCTTCCCTGTAAATTCCATATCTTGGACTACAGTACAAAACACAAGTTGGATATTCATAGTCCCTGGGTATAAGTTTGAACCGTCAGGTGATTGTACACTGGCAAAGCTTTTCTGAAGTTAATCCTCTGGCCGTACCCCCATAACCCAACCCTACCCCACTCTGTGAGCATTCTGTTTTTTAGTAAGCAATGCAGAGTAACACAGGAAAAGAGGGGAGGCATGCCTATGTCCTGTACTGTACTCCAAGATATGGAATTTACAGGTAGGTCAAAATTCCACCAATCTAATGGAAGTGGCATGTAAGGTGTCATCTTTGAGAGTGTAAGATTTTGAGATGAGTTGTCTGATCCACCAATCAATAATTTTGAGGCAGGATGTCCTGTGTGGGGCCCTGTTGACAAGAAGACAAAGAGATAATGTGTCTCCCTAATAGAAGCTGTGGCTTTTAGATAAATGTTGATAGTTCTGGCAATGTCTGGTTAATGAAGAGCAATCTCTTTGCTGTGCTTATGAACAGGGCACAAAGGCATTCTCTGAGGTAAAAGTTAGATACCACCTTATGTAGAAAGTAGTAGTTCTTGGGAGCAAAATTACTTTATGAAGGATCAGGAATGGCTCCTTACAAGAGAGAGCCACATCTGAGATGTGTCTGAAGGCTGTGAGAGCAACTAAGAAAACCATTTTGCAGGAAAAAGCATCAGTTTTCCGTTGGTTACATGGGTGGTTTCTGGAAGGCAAAAAGAACCAAATTAGGATCCTCAGATTTTCATCAGTCCAAGTTTTATGTGACGTGGAGGCAAAAATATCTTTGTTGGGTCAACAAATTGTACATGTGCCACTTTTGTGCTATTTTTTGGTCCCATATTGTGACCATTTCTATTTTAAGCGATGTAACTCTCTTTCACATTACTCTCTTACATATGTAACAACAGAACTTGATGTATCTGAGCTGCATTCCAAGCAACAGAGCCACTACTTTTAGATCTCCATGGATATTCCAGTTGTACTTGGTGTAATGGATGTGCTTCAACAACATTTTTATGTTTTCATATGTTTCTGTCATGTGTGCAGCATAACCAACACACACTGCAAATTGCAAAAACAGGAGATTTCTATAAAATTGTACATAAAAGGTTAAATTACATGATTAGCAACAAAAAATCTGTGAGATAAATACAAAATATGTTCATGAAGCAAAGTATTTGGTGTCCAGTGTTCTCGGAGGGTGAAAACATTTAAGGGTTAACCCGATCATCAAAAATTGCTCATTCTACTTGTTCATGAATGGGGAGTGTCTTTTTAGACTATTATTACTCAAGTAGGCTTGATGAGATGTAGTAGAATCAAGTATGACAATGTTAAAAGCAGAAATCAACATATCTACATTGACAAGCATGTTTCATGAAGCCATTACATCAGGTGTCCAAGAGGATGGGGGTGAGAAATCTTCTGTGGCCTTCTTTAGTATTAAAACAACAAACCCAAAGTGGGCTCAAGCAGCGCTTATATAAAATAATCCCCAAGATATGAGCAATTATTTCAACAAATGTCCATTCTGTGTAGTCCGTACACTGTATTAATAGGTATATAAAAAAACATATATCAAAATGAGAATGAGAATCACAATCTAATACTGTTAAGATAAAATTGTCCTTTTTTAGTCCGTAAAAATGGAGAATGCTGCCATCAACAGAAACCACCTTCATGCGTGCACAGATAGACGAAGGGGGTGTGTGGAAGAAAACCCCCTTGGTAAAACCCTTACTGGAAAGAGATATATTCTTGTGTGTAAATGCACCATTAATAGGTTGACTTTACAGGTATCTTCTTTTCCCTATCCTCCTCTGTGCTGGTCACTCTAAATTACTCAGTAAGGGGGCGTGGCTTGGCGCATGGAGAAGACGGCTGCCTGAGACCTCGGCTCCCACTCCACCTCACCGAACGGCGCACAGCACGGCCGGATACATCCTTGCTACCTTCCCTCATGAGCAGGAGAGGGACCGGAGACACCCCCGAGCCTCGGGGATCTCAAATCCAAGGAGATCGGCAGCTATTTCCCCGCGAAGGGACCCGCAAGCCGGACCACGCCAGCCTCCAAGATGGCGGCGACCCGCTCGGCGGCAGCACAGGCGGCTCTCACCGCCTCTCAGGTACCTTCACCGCTCCCTGAGCCCTCTCCTCCCTCACCGCAATCCCCCGGTTCGGGCACCCGGAGCCCCCGCAACCCTGCATGTCCCGGAAGCCCTCCGCCCCAGCCACATTCTCAGCCAAGGACATGGGACATGGAAAGCTATCTCAAGGCCCTCCCCACTAAAGGGGATATTGAGGCCTACATCAACAGGCTCGAGCGCTCCTATAAACGTGAAATTACTGACCTGCGCCATGATATAGGACAGCGCTTTGATGATATTGAAGTGACAGTGGAGGAATCTGTGACCAGAATTATTGAACATGATCACATCCTTCAAGAGCACACTAACCAGATCCAACAACTGTTTTACGGTCTCGACGACCAGGAAAATAGAAGTCGTCGCAATAATATTCGCATCCGCGGAGTGCCTGAATCGGTTGAAAACAAAGATCTTGCCAAAGCGGCCACTTTGATGTTTAATCAGCTATTGAACAAGCCATCTCTCTATCCGAGCGGGACCTGGCGGCCCTGCAAAGGAACTACCCGTTCCGGTGGCAACCACGCTCTGTTAAGTATCTAGGGACCGCAATCCCGAGGGACCTGCAAGACCTTTACTCCTTGAACTATAGTCCCCTGTTGACCAACCTTAGGCGCTCCCTTGACTCTTGGCACAATTTGAAACTTACTTGGTGGGGGAGGATGAACGTCATTAAAATGGACATACTGCCCAAGGTTCTGTATCTGTTCCAAACCCTCCCCGTACTCCTCCCTAGAGCGTTCTTCCTCTCCCTCCGCTCTGCGATAATCAAATTTGTATGGCTACACCACCCCCCTAGACTGAAACATAAGGTCCTATGTGCCCCAAAGCTGACTTTCAATTGTATCATACAGCATCTTTATTATCCAGACTGTTGGAATGGTTCCCGAGACCCCTAACTAAACCCTCAGTGATTATCGAACAGGACATGACCTCCAGAGATCTTAGGGCCCTTTTATGGGGACATCACTCTACGTTCCGCTCGCTCCGTGGGGTTTCCCCTCTGACGGTCGCAGTCCTGACCAAATGGTATGAAGTATCTAGTAAAACTGGCCTGTCCACGGATCCTAGCCGTCTTTCCTCCCTTTTCGATAACCCACTCCTTCCCACTCTCCTCTCGGCTACCCATGTTGGAGCATACCGCAGGGAGGACTGGCCCACGGCTACTCAATTTGTTCACCCTTCCACTGGTCGCTTAAGGGACCCGGTAACATTGTCACTTTTGCCTGGCTTGGACTGGCTTTCTGAGCGATCCATTAACCAATTTTGCAATTCGCTCTTCCAATCCGGCAACATTCATAGACCGCTCACCCTGTTTGAGGAGTTTTGCACTCTCCCCCACACTCCGAAACATACGCTATCTCTTCTCTACAAAGAAATCCAATCTCTCACTTACACCTCTCTTCCTACATACACGGATAAGTGGTCCGCTGACATTGAGACTGAAATTACCCCATCGCATTGGCATACCTCCTTTATCCTTACCCACCAATCCTCCAGATCAGGATTCACTCAGGAAAAGAATTATAAATTACTGTCACGTGGTATAGAGTTCCAGTCTCGGTACGCAGGATGTCCCCCGGCTCAATGGATGTGTGCTGGCGGTGTCACGGAGCGACAGATACGTTCCTTCATATCTGGTGGGATTGTGTTATGGTACATCCTTTTTGGGATAAGGTTTTTGAGACATATAATGCTATGTATCAGACTGCCATGTCCCCCTCGCCCTTGGTTGCTCTATTGTCCATTATACCGGGCTCCATTAAAAGGCACAAAACTTGCCTCCTTAGATTCCTCCTCTCTGCTGCCCGTCATAACATCACCCTTTATTGGAAGAAGGACCGGGTCCCGTCGGTGGTTGGATGGGTTGAAATTCTTAATGATATGATGGTCATGGAGGAGCTACAGGAGAAGGTGGACGACAGATATGACAAGTTCACTGCCCTGTGGTCTATCTGGCGCCATCACTCGGCCTCACCGGGCTTCCTGAGTGGTCTCCGATAGGACACTGTCCCTTCCTGTATTTTAAACGTTTACCTGGGACGCCATCCTGGGGGTCACACGGCTTGCAGGCCTATGCTCTCATTTCCCTATGTGCGCCCTCTCCTAACTGGTTCCCTTTCACCTTCCCTCTCCCCCTCTGTGGCGACCTTTGTTAGACCTCAGGTCCTCATCCCAGATCCGCCCTGGAGGCTGTAGAATTGATCTAAGTGATTCCTGTCTCGGGGTTCCTGTCTCCCTCTCTCCCTCTCCCTTGCCTCCCCCTCCCACCTTCCCCTCCTTCTTGCACCCCCTCCCTCTCTTCCCCATCAACCGATTCCTTCATTTATTTATGTTTAAACTGGGTATAAATCAGCTCTGTTATTTTCGCAGTTCTTTATGCCTATATACCTGTACCTCAATGTTTATGTATTTTTGGAAATGTACTACCATTTTGTATTATTTACTTGCACTGATTTTGTAACAATAAAAAATATGTTCAACCTTAAATTACTCAGTAAAAGAGAAAAAGAATGAACATAGCGTAAACCCATTTAAAAACTTTTTAATGTTGTTCACAGTATACACTCACAAAGATTGCAAATGTCACAGCGTTGTTCTCAATATAGCATCAGCTTTACAACAGGCACAGCATCTCCTACCGCTCTCAGCTTGTGTGGCCAATGGAGAGTAATGCTGTACTCCTGGGTCTCCTGACGTGACTACACTCGTCGTATGGCTCCACCCTGACGCGTTTCATCATTCACAACATCATCGGTGCTTTTTCCACGGTTCCCTTGGGCCTGGTTTCCATTATTGCTATCAGTGAGGGTATTCCTCCATGGGTACTCACGGATTAGGGTGTGGAAATAGGGTAAGCGTGTCAGAGAAGGAATACACAGCAACCTGCGGTGTAAACTGTCTTGTAGCAAAGTCCTTGTGGCAAAAGGCCAGTAGGGAGTGCCTGAGTACCTTATAAAGGGCTCTCAATGGAAAGTGTGGTAATAATGTGACCTGTGGTGTGATGTAACACCTTAATCATCCACCTGAGACTATGCTCTGAATGGTGGAATTTTACCACCAAGTTTGAAACGTTTAACACTACACAAGTAAATACATTTCAAACATTATTCCTTGTTTCCAAAGGCATGCTGGTAGGTTAATTGGTTTCTGTCCAAAATTTGCCCTAGTGTATGAATGGGGACCTTGGATTGTGGGCTCCTTGAGGGTAGGGACCAATGTGAGTGTGCGATGTATGTGTGGAGCGCTGCATAAATTGACAGCGCTATATTGGTACCTTAAATAAATCATATACAATGGAGGAGCATCTTGGTGAGACACAATATACAGGGATGGGGAAAGTTGTGGCCACACACCCACACTCACTTAGGTTGAACTGGATGGACTGGTGTCTTTATTCAACCTTACTAACTATGTTTCCTTATACAAAAACCATTAAAGAAAAAAATACCGCGCTAGATCCAAATATGTGAAAATATTAAAAATGCTGCAACTAAACACCATCAAATATCCTTATGGCTAGCATGAAATAATATAAAAATAAATAAACTACTAAATGTGTAAGTGAAAGTCAAAGTGAAAAAAATGAATAACAATAAAGAAAATCAAAATAACCCCATCAGTTAAATTGTCCTCTCTGATTAAGAGGACGATAGACAGACGATAGACAAATAGAGGGTTTAGACATTAATGGCTGTGTGTTGAGTTATTTTGAGGGGACAGAAAATGTACACTCTTATACAAGCTGTACACTCACTACTTTACATTGTTGTCAAATGAAGATATATAATAAAATACATAAATGTGAGGGGTGTACTCACTTTTGTTATATATATGCCTGGATATGCAAAAGAGGCGTGTCAGCACACTTTTGATCTTTGGAGGACAGGCAGGCTTTTCTTTCAGCATAGCCAGAAAACTGACCACGATTGAGGCTGCATTCACACCTGTGTGTTTTGAATTGTGGGAAGATTTGACGCGATTCCGGCCACGATTTTAAAACGCCCAGGTGTAAATTACAAGTCGCACAACGCACATTTCAGGTGCCAATAATTTGAATGGCAGCTAAAAAAAGCGGTAAAATCTGCCTGTGATTCAAAATGCCCAGGTGTGAATGCAGCATGAATGTTGTGCTCTCATACCTAACATGGTCAATTTGAAAACGGAAAGCAGAGGGACTGGCAGGAACACAATGTATTTCACAGAAAGAACCATATAAAGAGAACAGGATACTTTTTCAGTACATGGTGTAACAATCATATCAGGAATATAAAATGTTGTGGTAACATATTCTTTAAGTTTAAAGTGTATTTAGAGTAGATTTTTTTTTCCCTTTTCCTATATCTTCTGTTCTTTATTATTTAAAGGTGGTTTACTTTTTCTCATTGCCCCCATTGGAAAGATTTTTTCCTACCCAAGAGAGGAAGTCATAATAATATCACTACTATGAACACACACAGCAAATAAAGGCTGTCAGAGGTTTCAACCCTTCGCCAGTCTGGTTTGCGTTGGGCTTTAAAGCTGAATTCCCGAAATTCCTTTGTAAAAAATGAATACACACTCTGACTTAAGCCCAGTGAGGTGTATTATACCTTCTGGGCTTAGCTATTTATATTTGACAGGCTTATAGTACTCCCAGAAGACAGCTCTGCATCTGCACAGGAGAGTCACTGCAGCTGCTATGCCTGCCCCTCTCCTCCTTCTGCCCAATCACAGAAGCCTTTCTATTATGTGAACACAGTCACAAAATACCAAGGCTTTTGTGGATAGGCAGCAGAGGGGATGGCGGCATAGCTGTGTTTGTGTGCTTCTCTCCTCTCAGATCCCCTGAGTGTCTCCCCACAGAGCAACAAACCTGTTATGCCCTGTACACACAGTCGGACATTCCAACCACAAATACCATCGGATTTTTTCTGACGGATTTTGTCCGAAACTTGTGTTGCATACACATGGTCGGACAAAGTTGTCGGAAAATCCAATCATTTGGAACGAGGTGACGTTCATTGCGTACGACGGGACTACGTTGAGGCCAGTAGCCAATAGCTTTGGCCCCGTAATTTAATCTGAGCATGCGTGCCACTTTGTTCGTCGGAATTCTCTACAAACGATCAGAAAAAGTCAGATCGGATTTTGTTGTTGTAAAATTTTAGATCCGGCTCTCAAACTTTTTCCGTCGGGATTTCCGACGGAAAAAGTCAAATGGAGCCCACACACGATCGTATTTTCAGATAACATAATCTGATCTGACCTTTTCCGTCGGAAAGTCCGACCATGTGTACAGGGCATAAGATGTGAATAATAGAGATAAGCCCAGGAGATGTTACTCAGCTGCTTGGACTTACCTTATAGTGTGACTTCACTTTTTACAAAGTGGTTGAATTCCTGGAATTCAGCTTTAAAATGTTGGTCATTGTAGCATTCACTCGCACTCTCCGTTCTGTCTTTGTTTAGTGTCTTTAGTAAATATTTATTGAAATGTGTTTATATTGTTTTAAATAGTGTTAATGCTCTTACCTTCACAAATTCCACCTTGTCGTTCTCTTTAAAACATTTCTGTATAGTCTCCATTAAATCTTTCGAGGTGTCAAGACTTTTTCCACATTCGACTAACTGTTCAAATAACGACTCCAACTTCTGTTTCTTTTCATCTTCCAGAACCTGTAACTTTTCTTCATGCTTAGATGCAATTGAATCCATTACTTCTGTATAATGCATTTCACAGTTCTGTTCTTGTCGCCCGAAATTCTCCTAAAAGTTTAAATATAGCACAAAATCATTCCTATGAAAGGATTTCAACAACCACGTGTAGAGTTTTCTGTCATCCAGTTATGTAGTCTTTTGAAGCATTTAAGAGTCCCTTAAAGTGGAACTAAACCCATCAATTTAAGGGTTTAGAAAAACAGTTACATTCCCGGCTTTCCGGGAATGCCAACTGTCATCTGCTTGTGCTGCCAATCTAACCGTCAAACCCTCAAATTGCTCAAATGTGCAACCCCATAGCATTTGCTTGAAAAGGAAAGGAGGGTTTACTTCTGCTTTAAAGTGGAATTCTGGCCCAATCTTAATCACTTCAAGCCCGGAAGGTATCGGAAGGTTACGCACTGCATTGATTTAACTGACAATTGTGTGGCCGTACGACATTGTTACCCAAACTGTGACATTGGGACTGTGACATTGCGGCGGACAAATCTGACACTAAGTAACACTTTTTTGGGACCAGTGACAACAAAACAGTGATCAGCGCAAAAAAAAAAGAAGCGCTGTCACTGTATAAATGACACCGGCAGGGAAGGAGATCAGGGGCGATCAAAGTGTTAAATGTGTGCCTAGGGGTTGCCTCCTAACTGTGTGGGTGGTGGTTTGAATGGGGGAAGAGAGAGATCCGTGTTCCTGCTTATCAGGAACACAAGATCTCCCTCTTCCCCACTGGCAGAACCGTGATCTGCCTTGTTTACATAGGCAGACCACTGTTCTGCTTCCCTACGAGTGATCGCCAGGTTCCCGGCAGACATTGCATCCGCTGGATATGCTGATTGGCTCCTGCTGTGTCCAATCACAGCGGGAGCTGGTCGCTGGGGTCGCCAGACCCAAAGGAAGAGAACAACATATGGGTACATTGTTTTCCGCCACCCTGCCACAGTATATGTGGGCAGTACGGAAATAATTTTTTGTGTGGATTGCATATGGTCATCTGACTACTATTTAGAGCTGCATCCTGGGCTCCAAGGGGTAGGGGGTGGAGATTTTCTTTTGGGGGGGAGGTTATCAGAAGTCTAACCACATCCCCATATCTCAGATGCAGTAGGCAGAGACTCTCACTGGTCCCTCCTTCTGCCAACATCACACCCCACTCATTGCCACCTAAACTGTGCAGGGCTGGGAGAGAGTCTGACCACGGGAACAGGCACGTTGTGGGCATTCACGGTGCCCTGTAGCTCCCAACTAGAAGAGAGAGGGGCAAACTGACCACGCTAGTGCAGATCCTGTCCTTAGCATGGTCAGATTGAAACTGAATAGAATTGGAAATAGCGGGATCATCAGGTATTTCACAGGAAGAAAGAAAAAAAAAGCATGCATTTGCAAATAAATACTTATAAACAAAGATACATATAAACATATTATATTCTGGGTAATATAGACTTTCATAGTATATGAATAAGGATAGGTTCAACCAAAACATTGATACCCTTGACTAACAATGCCACAGTGCAACTGACAGAATTCTTCTGCTTTGGGAGGTTTTGTGACACACCTATCATGTAACAGTTCAATCAACAATATAAAACATACAGTGGGGAAAATAATTATCGGATCCCCTGCATATTTTGTACGTTTGCCCACTTACAAATAAATGAAGGATTTATCATTTTTATTATAGGTGTATTTTTTAGCCACTTAAGGACCAAGCCTTTTTCTGAGATTTGGTGTTTACAAGTTAAAAACAGTTATTTTTTTGCTAGAAATTACTTAGAACTCCCAAACAGTATATATATATTTTTTCTAACACCCTAGAGAATAAAATGGTGGTATTACAAGCGCACTTTTTTTTAGAAAAAAAATCACTTTTTTTAATTAAAACATAAGACACCAGTAAAGTTAGCCCAATTTTTTGTTATATTGTGAAAGATAATGTTACGTCGAGTAAATGTATACCCAACATGCCATGCTTCAAAGTTGTGCCCGCTCGTGGAATAGCGACAAACTTTTACCCTTAAAAATCTCCATAGGCGACGATTAAAAAATTCTACAGGTAGCATGTTTTGAGTTACAGATATCTCACATGTGTGGTTTGAATACTGTTTTCATATGCTGGCGCTGTTTACGTATGCGTTCGCTTCTGCGCGTGAGTTCGTCGGGATGGGACGCATTTAAAAATTCAATTACTTTTTCTTATTTATTTTACCTTTTGTTTTTAATCTTTATACTGTTCTTTTACAAAAAAATGGGTCACTTTTATTCCTATTATGTAAACATCCCTTGCAATAGAAAAAAAGCATGACAGGACCTCCTAAATATGAGATCTGGGGTCAAAAAGAGCTCAGATCTCATATTCACACTAAAATGCAATATAAAAAAAATGTAATGTCATAAAAATAAAAGTCCCTTTAAGAGCATTGGGCGGAAGTGACGTTTTGAGGTTGCTTCCGCCCTGCAATGCTATGGAGACGAGTGGGGGCCATCTTCCCCTCACTCGTCTTCAAGTCAGGCTAGTGAGAGGATCCGATCGCCTCCGTTGATACCGATGGTCCCTGTAAGTGGTGGAGGGCACTGGAGCACGGCAGGAGGGGCAGCCCCTCTCCCGCCGCCGATTAAAAGTGACCACTTTTATCTCTAAGCAGACCGCCTGCACTTAAAGAGGATAGGGGTTATGGTAGGTAGCTACTACCATAACAACGGTATTCCTCTTCAAAGTAGCGACGTAAAACGATGGTGGGCGGTCCAGAAGTGGTTAAATGATAGAGACAGAATATCAATCAAAAATCCTGAAAAAACACATAAAACAAATGCTATAAATTGAATTGCAGTTCAGTGAGTAAAATAAGTATTTTATCCCCAAGCAAAACATGACTTAGTACTTGTTGGCAAGCACAGAGGTAAGACATTTCTTGTAGTTGGTGACAAGGTTTGCACACATCTCAGGAGGGATTTTGGCCCACTTTAATTACAAATCTTCTCTAAATCCCTAAGTTTTCTTGGCTGTCCCTTGATAACTTGAAGTTTCAGCTAACTCCATAAATCTTCTATAGAATTAAGGTCTGGAGACTGACTAGGCCACTTCATGACCTTAATGTGCTTCTTCTTGAGTCACTCCTTTTTTATTTTGGGTCATTGCCATGCTGTAAGACCTATCCATGACCCATCTTCAGTGTTCTGGCTAAGGGAAGAAGGTGCTCATTCAGGATTTCACAATACATGGTCCCGTCCAATGACCCCTCAATACAGCAAAGTTGACCTGAACCTTTAGCAGAGAAACCTCCATGCTTGACTGTAGGGATGGTGTTCTTAGGGTCATAGGATCATAGTCAGCATTTTTCTTCCTCCAAACACGGCAAGTCCCCCTCCTCAAGACGGCACGTGTACAGTCATGCCACTGAACATCTAAATGATTCCGAGAAGGACTGAGAGAAAGTGCTGTGGTCAGATGATACCAAAATTGAGCTTTTTGCCAATAACTCAACTTGCCATGCTTGGAGGAAGAAAAAGGTTGACTATGACCCTAAAAACACATCCCAACAGTCAAGCAGAGAGGTGGAAACATGCTTTGGGGCTGTTTCCCTGCCAATAGATGGGGCCATGTATTATAAAATCTTGGATGAGAACCTTCTTCCCTCAGCCAGAATACTGAAGATGGGTCAGTCTCCAGACCTTAATCCTATAGAAAATGTATGGAGGGAGCTGAAACTTCAAGTTACCAAGCCACAGCCAAGAAACCTTAAGGGTTTAGAGAAGATCTTTAGAGAAGAGTGAACCAAAATCCCTCCTGAGATGTGTGCAAACCTGGTCATCAACTACAACAAACGTCTCATCTGGGTGCTTGCCAGTAAGGGCTTCTCCACCAAGTACTAAGTCATGTTTTACTTGGGGATGAAATACTTATTTCACTCACTGAACTGCAACTTAATTTATAGCAATTGTATCATGTGTTTTTTTTTTTCTGGATTTTTGGTTAATATTCTGTCTCTATCATTTAAAATACACCTATGATAAAAATTACAGACCCTTCATTTCTTTGTAATTGGGCAAACTTACAAAATCTGCAGGGGATCAAATAATTATTTTCCCAACTGTATAGACTGAACCATGTTTACTGGATGGGTAAATCTTTGTGTTCTTATTAGTAGCAGTGTGAAATATGGATGCTTATTCTGTATTTGGTCTTAGTTGGCAAAACTGCATTGTTTGATAATGGAAGAGGCAAATGGAGGCTGCACTCATGTGCACGTTATATACTGTACTTATTAAAGTGGAAGTAAACCCACTTTTTTAACTTTTACCTACAGGAAAGCCTATAATAAGGCTTACCTGTAGGTAAAAAAAATATCTCCTAAACCTGTACGGTTTAGGAGATATTCCCCTCGGTATGCGCCGCTGACTGCAGCGGCGCATGCGCACAAGGGGGTTCTCTCCGTGAAAATCCGGCAGCGCTCGCCCGGCCGGATTTAAATCTCCCGCGCGCATGCGCGGGAGTGACGATATCGCGGCTCCGGCCACTCACAGCGCCGGAGCCGCGATACCCGGAAGAGACGCCGAGGGAGCATGTCGGCTTCCTCGGCGTGGATCGGGCGAGATGTCGGGGCCTCGTTCTAAGGTAAGTATTTCATAATGAGCTAGTATGCGGTGCATACTAGCTCATTATGCCTTTTGCTTTGCAGGTTTAAAAAAAAAAAAAAAAAAAATGCGGGTTTACTACCGCTTTAATCAATAGGTTGTTATAGCTATGTAAGAGGTTGTCTTGGAAGACTTGTATACTTGTTTGAAATATCTTGTATGCATACTTTGTCTTTTTAATAAAAACTATTTGATTTAAAAAATAAATAAAACAATCTAAACATATGTCACAATATACCTTGCACCTGTTTTATGGGACGGCTTAGTTAGGATAAGATTCCCAAGTGGCCGAACAAACTCTTTTCAACAACATAAGTATAGATATTCACCTCGATTGTGATATATATCTCTTCTAGATGACCGGCAAAGTTCTCCATTTGAGCAATCTGTTCTTCCAGTTTGCACATCTTTTTGTGAATATCTTCCTATAAAAAATATAAGGGTAAGCAAACTCTTAAATGTAGTACATGCAATAATATGCACATTATAATATAACTGGTGCAGGGCGCGATGCACTTTGCAGGATGACTCAATGTTTTAGCCTATTACAAGGAAGGCTGCTAAAGATGGGTGAGAAGAGGTTAACTCAGTGCTAAGGGTTAGGGTAAAGAGTAACTCCACTCTGGGCGATCTATGTAGCAGATATTTTTAACAAACTTGCAGATTTCTACCTTTTGTTATTCCAAAGAGATAGCTGTTTGTTTGTGTAAGTGTGCAGATTGATTGTGAATGGAAGTGATTTTATAATTATCAATCAGCTTCTGCACCTGCAGGATTCTATCTAATAAGGAAAGAGGCAGGGCCTGTATCCCTTTAGATGTTTTTTTTTTTCACTTTGGGAGTATCTCACCAAAAATTGCACTTTTCTTGCAGGGGATGACAAAAATCTGACTTGTATCTTAGTGCAGACTTATGGGTAAATCAGTAAGCCAATCACATAAGCAGGAAATTACATTTCTGGGGGGCGTTCTGTGTATATTGCTGCCTGTGCGCTCAGTCTCCGAGCCACGCTCAACGATGGGCAGCGGGCATACCTATTCAGCCTGTGATTGGCTGATAGTGTCACGTGCGGGCGGCGTACACGAAGGTCTTTGATCGGCTCGGTGGACATTGTCACATGTGGAGGCGGGGCTTGACTGTGGGTGATCGCGGCCGCCCGAAGTCCCGCCTCCTTGCCTGGTGTGTTCTCTGCTGTGTCTCCTCGAGTCCTCGCTGAGTTGTCTTTCACATCTGCCCTCTCACCCACCTCTGTCAGCCAGTCCCCCGTCAGCTCCCCTCCCCTGTCAGCTACCCCCCTCTGTCAGCTGCCCCCCTCTGTCAGCTCCCCTCTGTCAGTTACCCCCTCTGTCAGCTACCCCCCTCTGTCAGTTACCCCTCCCCTGTCAGCTACCCCCCTCCTGTCAGCCACCCCCCTCTGTCAGCTACCCCCTCTGTCAGCTCCACTCCCCTGTCAGCTACTCCCCCCTCTGCCAGCTCCATTCCCCTGTCAGTTACCCCCTGTCAGCTACCCCCCTCTGTCAGCTACCCCCTCCTGTCAGCCACCCCCCTCCTGTCAGCCACCCCCCCTCCGGTCAGCCACCCCCTCCTGTCAGCCACCCCCCTCCTGTCAGCCACTCCCCCTCCGGTCAGCTACCCCCTCTGTCAGCCACCCCCCCGTCAGCCACCCCCCCTCTGTCAGCTACCCCCCCTCTGTCAGTTACCCCCTCTGTCAGCTCCACTCCCCTGTCAGCTACCACCCTCTGTCAGCTACCCCCCTTTGTCAGCTAGCCCCCTCTGTCAGTTACCCCCTTGTCAGCTACCCCTCCCCTGTCAGCTACCCCCTCTGTCAGCCACCCCCCCTCTGTCAGTCACCCCCCTCTGTCAGCTACCCCCCCCCCCCTTCTGTCTGTTACCCCCTCTGTCAGTTACCCCCTCTGTCAGCTCCACTCCCCTGTCAGCTACTCCCCTCCTCTGTGAGCTACCCCCTCTGCCAGCTCCATTCCCCTGTCAGCTACCCCCTCTGTCAGCTATCCCCTCTGTCAGCTCCACTCCCCTGTCGGTTACCCCCCTGTCAGCTACCCCCCCCGTAAGCTCCCCTCCCCTGTCAGCTACCCCCCTCTTTCAGCTACCCCCCTCTTTCAGCTACCCCCTCTGTCAGCTACCCCCTCTGTCAGCTCCACTCCCCTGTCAGTTACCCCCCGTCAGCTACCCCCCGTCAGCTACCCCCCGGTCAGCTACCCCCCCCGGTCAGCTACCCCCCCCCGGTCAGCTACCCCCCACTCTGTAAGCCACCCCCTCTCTTACCACCTTTCTCTCTCCCCCCCTCTGTCAGCTACTCCTCCCCCTCTGTCAGCTACTCCCCCCGTCAGCTACTCTCCCCCCCCCCCGTCAGCTACTCTTCCCTCTGTCAGCTACTCTTCCCCCTCTGTCAGCTACTCCTTCCCCTCTGTCAGCTACTGCCCCTCCTCTGTCAGCTACTCCCGCCCTCTGTCAGCTACTTCCCCCCCTCTGTCAGCTACTCTCCCCCCTCTGTCAGCTACTCTTCCCCCTCTGTCAGCTACCCCCCCCTGTCAGCTACGCCCCCCCCCTGTCAGCTACTCTCCCCCTCTGTCATCTACTCCTCCCCCCTCTGTCATCTACTCCTCCCCCCTCTGTCAGCTACTCCCCCCCCCTCTGTCAGCTACTCTCCCCCCTCTGTCAGCTACTCTCCCCCCTCTGTCAACTACTCTTTCCCCTCTGTCAGATACTCTTCTCCCTCTGTCAGCTACTCTCCCCCCCTCTGTCAGCTACTCTCCCCCCTCTGTCAACTACTCTTTCCCCTCTGTCAGATACTCTTCTCCCTCTGTCAGCTACTCTCCCCCCCTCTGTCAGCTACTCTTCCCCCTCTGTCAGCTACTCTTCCCCCTCTGTCAGCTACTCTTCCCCCTCTGTCAGCTACTCCTCCCCCTCTGTCAGCTACTCTCCCCCCTCTGTCAGCTACTCTCCCCACCCCTCTGTCAGCTACTCTCCCCACCCCTCTGTCAGCTACTCTCCCCACCCCTCTGTCAGATACTCTCCCCCCCTCTGTCAGCTACTCTCCTCCCCTCTGTCAGCTACTCTCCCCCCCCCCCTCTGTCAGCTACTCTCCCCCCCTCTGTCAGCTACTCTCCCCCCCTCTGTCAGCTAGTCTCCCCCCCCTCTGTCAGCTACTCTCCCCCCCTCTGTCAGCTACTCTCCCCCCCCCTCTGTCAGCTACTCTTCCCACTCTGTCAGCTACTCTTCCCACTCTGTCAGCTACTCTCCCCACCCCTCTGTCAGCTACTCTTCCCCCTCTGTCAGCTACTCCCCCCCCCTCTGTCAGCTACTCTCCCCCCCCTCTGTCAGCTCCTCCCCCCCCCTCTGTCAGCTACTCTCCCCCCCTCTGTCAGCTACTCTCCCCCCTTTGTCAGCTACTCTCCCCCCCTTTGTCAGCTACTCTCCCCCCCTTTGTCAGCTACTCTTCCCACTCTGTCAGCTACTCTTCCCACTCTGTCAGCTACTCTTCCCACTCTGTCAGGCTACTCTCCCCCCCTCTGTCAGCTACTCTCCCCCCCTCTGTCAGCTACTCTCCCCCCCTCTGTCAGCTACTCCCCCAGTCAGCTACTCTCCCCCCCCTATCAGCTACTCTCCCCCCCTCTGTCAGCTACTCCCCCCCTCTGTCAGCTACTTCCCCCCCCTCTGTCAGCTACTTCCCCCCCTCTGTCAGCTACTCTCCCCCCCTCTGTCAGCTACTCTTCCCCCTCTGTCAGCTACTCTTCCCCCTCTGTCAGCTACTCCTCCCCCTCTGTCAGCTACTCCTCCCCCTCTGTCAGCTACTCTCCCCCCTCTGTCAGCTACTCTCCCCCCTCTGTCGGATACTCTTCTCCCTCTGTCAGATACTCTTCTCCCTCTGTCAGCTACTCTCCCCCCCTCTGTCAGCTACTCTTCCCCCTCTGTCAGCTACTCCTCCCCCTCTGTCAGCTACTCTCCCCCCTCTGTCAGCTACTCTCCCCCCTCTGTCAGCTACTCTCCCCCCTCTGTCAGCTACTCTCCCCCCCCTCTGTCAGCTACTCCCCCCCCCTCTGTCAGCTACTCCCCCCCCCTCTGTCAGCTACTCCCCCCCTCTGTCAGCTACTCTCCCCCCCCCTCTGTCAGCTACTCTCCCCCCTTTGTCAGCTACTCTCCCCCCCTTTGTCAGCTACTCTTCCCACTCTGTCAGCTACTCTTCCCACTCTGTCAGCTACTCTCCCCCCCTCTGTCAGCTACTCTCCCCCCCTCTGTCAGCTACTCTCCCCCCCTCTGTCAGCTACTCCCCCCGTCAGCTACTCTCCCCCCCCCTGTCAGCTACTCTCCCCCCTCTGTCAGCTACTCCCCCCCTCTGTCAGCTACTTCCCCCCCCCCTCTGTCAGCTACTCTCCCCCCCTCTGTCAGCTACTCTTCCCCCTCTGTCAGCTACTCTTCCCCCTCTGTCAGCTACTCCTCCCCCTCTGACAGCTACTCTCCCCCCTCTGTCAGCTACTCTTCCCCCTCTGTCGGATACTCTTCTCCCTCTGTCAGATACTCTTCTCCCTCTGTCAGCTACTCTCCCCCCCTCTGTCAGCTACTCTCCCCCCTCTGTCAGCTACTCTTCCCCCCTCTGTCAGCTACTCTTCCCCCCCTCTGTCAGCTACTCCTCCCCCTCTGTCAGCTACTCTCCCCCCTCTGTCAGCTACTCTCCCCCCCTCTGTCAGCTACTCTCCCCCCCTCTGTCAGCTACTCTCCCCACCCCTCTGTCAGCTACTCTCCCCACCCCTCTGTCAGCTACTCTCCCCACCCCTCTGTCAGCTACTCTCCCCACCCCTCTGTCAGCTACTCTCCCCCCTCTGTCAGCTACTCTCCCCCCTCTGTCAGCTACTCTCCCCCCCCCCCTCTGTCAGCTACTCTCCCCCCCCCCCTCTGTCAGCTACTCTTCCCACTCTGTCAGCTACTCTTCCCACTCTGTCAGCTACTCTCCCCCCTCTGTCAGCTACTCTCCCCCCTCTGTCAGCTACTCCTCCCCCTCTGTCAGCTACTCCTCCCCCTCTGTCAGCTACTCTCTCCCCCCTCTGTCAGCTACTCTCTCCCCCCTCTGTCAGCTACTCCTCCCCCTCTGTCAGCTACTCCTCCCCCTCTGTCAGCTACTCTTCCCCCCTCTGTCAGCTACTCTTCCCCCCTCTGTCAGCTACTCCTCCCCCTCTGTCAGCTACTCCTCCCCCTCTGTCAGCTACTCCCCCCCCCCCTCTGTCAGCTACTCCTCCCCCTCTGTCAGCTACTCCTCCCCCTCTGTCAGCTACTCCTCCCCCTCTGTCAGCTACTCTTCCCCCCTCTGTCAGCTACTCTTCCCCCTCTGTCAGCTACTCTTCCCCCCTCTGTCAGCTACTCTTCTCCCCTCTGTCAGCTACTCTTCCCCCCTCTGTCAGCTACTCCTCCCCCTCTGTCAGCTACCCCCTCTCTGTCAGGCCACCCCGTCTCTTACCACCTTTCTCTCTCACCCCTCCTCCCTTTTAGCCTGCTTCTCTCACCCAACTCCCCATCACACCCCCAATCCCCTCCCCATCTCTCTTTCTCCCCCCCTCTCTCTTCTGCCTCCTCAACCCCTTTGCTTCTCCTCTCACCCTTTCTCACCACCCGCCCCCACCTCTTCTCCCCCTCAGGGGGTGAGGGCCCCATGATTCCTAACAGTGGCCCTGTGAGTGAGTGCACAAGTTTGGATGTATTTTGATTCCTGTGTCCTGCAGACACTGGGCACAGTGATGCAGCACCTGCCTCTACTTTGCTTACTCTCCAAGCCCCCCTACACAATGGAACGAAAGAAGGAAAATAGCACTACAGTAGAGCAGCTTTGCTCCGCCCCCAAACTCCGGCTCCCACACTTCCTGGCTTGAAACAGCTCTTGGTAAGTCAGTCTAATGTGGGCCTTTAGGGGCAGGGGACACCGATGGGGGGGGGGTTCCCTGATCTAATAGAGGTCTCTAAGGGGAGTGCTGATATAAGGGGACCTAATGGGAGTCCTCTATGGAAGACCCCTAAATTATGGAGGGGGTACCACTGACCTGTATTTTATAAAGTGGGGTGACAATGACCCCTGAGGTAACCCTGTCCAATAAAGCGTGCCACATTATTGCTCTCCTTAGTGCACCCAAAGGTTTCCCAGGTCTTCACAATCCTATAGTGTACACTACAAAAAAATTTGCCATGCACGGCTAAAGTGTTCGGGTTTGGCTTGAAGAAAAGGTGGCAACCCTACTGGAAGGGCTGAAGTACCCAAGAGAATTCGGTCTCGAGGATATCACCAAGCTGGCTGAAAGATCCAGGTATCCTACAAGTGTTCTTCAAGTTTAGTTTCCCTACGTGTTCTACAACAACATCTGTGGCAGAGACATTATCTTGTATGTTCTACAACAACATCTGTGGCAGAGACTTGTTCCTGCTAGGCCTTGTGAGAGAGGGACTGTCCAACTTGAGTGAACATCCAGTTGCGAATGGCTATTCTCTGGATGCAGTCAAAGTAAGCAAGTTCTTCAACATTTTGACTTTGACATTAAGAGTACCCGAACTTCCTTTCCAACCCTCTGATCCCATTTTAAGAGACTGTTTATTGTCTACGTTCTGCAAATAAAATCCCTTTAAGTGGATCTGTTGTCAGTCTCTCGAGTTACTGGGCCATCTACAACGGGACACCCCTAGACGTGAAGTGAGTGGAACAGAAGGTAACGGTAAGCCCAAATCTAACCAGAAGCTCCTTCGGGGGTAGTGCTACATTTGTATTTCTTTTTTTTGGTCTTTTTTTCCACAAAAGTGGAGTGGCCCTTTAAGGTGTGGCATAGGATCAGCATTTAGGATTTAGGGTTTAAATATTAGGTTAATGTTAATGTAAGAGTAAATAAAATAAAAATTCGGTAACTCCAAAACATGTACTGTACATTTTTCCATTTTTTCTTCTTTACAATTACTGTAATTATAGAAAAAGCCTTGTTGATCCCATCAGAAATTCAGTGAGCACAGTATTTCAGTTATACTGAAAACCAGATCAGTGTCTTCAATCTTGACAAATTCTCTACTGTGGATTACAACCCCCTCCACCCATGTGATGGAGATAAAGGTAAGCAGAGACTTTCTGTAGTCCAAATCAGATGCAAGCAGCTTAGGGCGACAACGCTGCTCCTCTAGATACAAAATAGTGAGTGACCCCCTATGACAAGAAGTGTGTTACTGACAGGCTCTCCAGATAGAAATAAAGGGGGAAAAGCCTAAAAAAATAATTGAATGCAGCCACAACATCTAAGGACCGGCAAGCTGCAATTTATACGATGTTTGTTCTTGAGTTTAGATATGTTTTAAAGTGGTTGTAAAGGCATGAGGATACATTAAGGTAAATAAACATCCTTGGTCAGCTCACCCCCCCCCCCCCTTAAAACCCCTAAATATTTACCTGAGTCTGATTTATATGTCTGATCTAATTTCTATGTGTAATCTTACTTCCCATGGGTAAACGGCTCATGCTGCCTACTGTATTTAGATATTTCTAACTTGTCTCGAAATACTCAGAAAAGGTGTGAAATATACTTCTGTTACCTATACTAGACTGACTCTATCTTCATTCTGAAAATGGCATAGTAGGAAGTTTAGTCTTTCTTTCTGTACCTTTATGTCTTCTACAGCAGATGTTATTTCTTTGACGCTGTGGTCTTTGTGTATACCAAAAAGCTTGTCAAAAGCTCTAATAGGGACTTTACATTCAAGACAGAATATGTCCAGAGGTTCCTCAGTTTTCTTACTAGCATCAGTGGAAGAACTTTGGGTCTCCTCAGAACTTGAACCTTGAACATTGTTTTCTTGGTTAGTGTTTGTAGGCTCAGTAGGTTCCTCTTCACTTTTTGGAGTTTGGGTTTGCATCTGTGGAGTTTCATCTATCTGGTGATCATTATGGGGTGAATGTTTGACTTCAAGACCTTCTTCTTTATCTTTAGGATGCACGCGTTCACCATTAGGCTCAAGTCTGTTCGTTTTGAAATGTTCACTCTTTGATAAATCTGGCAGTCTAGGGGGCTTGTCTTCATTAGGATGGATTTCACTTAGTTTTCTTTCTTTGGGTAATGGTAGGGGTTCTTCTGTATTTTCAACATTGTGTTGTGTTGGGGTATATTTGGATAATGGAACAAATATCAATGGATCTACTGCTGAGTCTTTGTCATCCTCGGACAATCCATACAGCCTTGCCAGTTCCTCCACTTCACTTTCTGTCTGGATCTGTTCAGGAGCAGAAGTCAGTTCATGCACTTTTTCTTGTTGCTCTTCTTGCTCCTCTTTTCCTTTTTCTGGAAAGATACCTACTCTGCTCTGAGAGTCATAGAGATCTGTGGGATAGAAACTTAAGCTGCCCTCTTCCTCAGGCTCAGTTTCTTCTTCTATGGGTTCAAGCTGATCTTCTGCTTTAGCCAAACAAGTATAGATGTCATCTGGTCCAATATCTTCAAATTCCTCTATTGTGTCATTCTCCATCACGCTATGTATAATTATTTCATTCCAGTCAGTTGATTATTTTAAAAGAAAAAAAAAGAAAAACATAGAGTAATTAGGGTTAAGAATAAAAAACGGTGCTAGTTAATTAATATTTGCAGTAATAAGAATTAGTAATGAGTTGCATTTGGTGTTTTTTGTTTGCAGGTTGCACACATTCAAACATTGATTTATTTAGTGTGACAGAATACATTATCAGCATGAATATATAATAATGTTTAATAATATATTTTTAAGAAGCATCACTGTCTATATTTATAGCTCCAGCACCTCCAGGGACCATTAAAGTCTATGTGAGTAAATCAAGCTTTCCCAAGAGTTTCCCTGGCTGCAAGTTATATGGAGATGGCCACGTAATAATTTACTATCATGTATGTCACAATATTCAATAGTGATGAGGACTGTCAACTCAGATCACAAAAACTTGAACAGAGCAAATTTAAAAATCAAGTTTGACCTGTTCTGATTGGTTATTTCGGTGTTGCTTTATTTGCTGTTATTTTGATTCATTTAATCAACCATAAGAATACTAAAACAACTGGGTATTATAGTTTACAGCTTGCAGCAAAGGAATAGCCCATAGTGTATTCACTAAAAGGATAACCACATATGGCAGAAATGTTTGATCCTTAATACTGATCAGATTTTTATATGACATGTAAGCAACAAATTCATATGCACTATATTACCAAACCAGGGACGCCTGCAATTAGGCTACTTTCACACTGGGGATGAGCGAGTTTGGGGTGAAGGTACTTGGCAGTCCTGGCCTCAACTTGATAGAACACCTTTGGGATCAATTAGAGCGGAGACTGCAAGCCAGGCTTTCTAATCCAACATCAGTGCCTGACCTCACAAATGCACTTTTGTAATAATGGTCAAACATTTCCATAGACACACTCCTGAACCTTGTGGACAGCCTACCCAGAAGAGTTGTAGCTGTTGTAGCTGCAAAGGGTAGGCCAACTCAATATTGAACTCCAAGGACTAAGACTGGGATGCCATTAAAGTTCATGTAAAGTGTGTAAAGGCAGACATCTCAAAATTTTTGGTAATAGAGTGTATCTTGTCAAATAGCCATTGTTAGCATCAGATGCACACATAAAAACCAAGTGGCAAATGGGCAACATATCTCTAGATCTCTTCTGGTCATCGCCTTAGTCATGCTTATTGCCAGGGCCGTTTTTAAGGCAGGGCAAAAGGGGCAGCTGCCCTGGGCCCTGTCATTGTTGTGGGGCCCAAAGCAGCTGCCTCATACTTGCCAACTATCCTGGTTTAAATTCCCTTGTCCCTTGAGGTTTTAATCCTGTGCTGTGTCCCGATATCTCAGTGTGAAGTGCTGCTACTAATGCTGCCCAGCTCTGCCCTATTGTGTACAGATGACTCACCGGAAGACCCTGTGTTTACATGTAAATTACCAGCATTCATATGTAAATAGCAGTAGCATTCATATTTAATTAGCACGGCCCGCGGCATTGACATGCCCCCCTAAGGTCATATCCACAGTAGTCTCTAGCAACCAATCAACAAGCAGAAATAATGTGCTGTAACCTGTAGAAACTAATCAGTGAGCCGTAATGTGTGGTGCAACCTCTAGCAACCAGTCAGTGAGTGGTACACTCACACTGGTACTGATACGCTGTAACCTCTGGCAACCAATCGCAATAGCTGCCTGATCTGATTCAGTAAACTGATTCTGAGTCTAGCTGCTATTTATTGTATGTCTCAGAGCAGGTGGAGAGCAAAACTGCATGGGGGGTGCCCAAGAAAAGTTTTGACCAGGGTCCAGTCAATATTAAAGACGGCCCTGCTTATTGCATTAAAAGATTGGACATAGCCAGGAAACATCTGCATACATTGGTCTACTCTGACAACAAATGTATAACATTATCAACTAATCAACTATTAACTTTGATCTACTCTTTCAGTATAAGATGTGTTTTTTATAGCATGCAGAGGTTTTGTAAATTTGATGAAAAAACTCCAAGAAACATGGGAGTCCTTCCCTCTTCTCAATGAAAAATGAAAAAAAAGCCTGTGTGCCACTTGAGCGACATTAGCAAATTAATATTCGCTAATGTCTTCATGTTTCTCCTCCCGGCCAAGAGTCCTAAGACCCCATTGGCCAGGAGTCCGAAGACCCAATTGGCCAAGAGGAGAAGCAATGGCCGGGACACGGAGGAGGCGCAGGCGGGAAGCCACTGCGATGACCTGCATGGGGTAAGTGCAGGGCTAACAGCGGGCCTGGTGGGCCAGAGGGTGAGCAAGCGGGCCAACGATGGGGTGGGTGTTGCTGGGGGTGCATATGGTGTGCAGTGGCAGGCTTGAGCGACAGGGGGAGGGTTAGTGTGGAATGGCAGACTAGAGCGACGGGGGAGATGTCTGTGGTCAGGTCTGTCTGCCTCCCCCAACCAATGGAGCACCAGCTGCAACTACTGTGGAACCTAAGGGGTTAAACTTGCGCATTGTGTAAAAAGGCTATTTGATCCTGTCTTCTCTGATCCTCCTCTTCTTCCACACTCCTCAATCCATCTCCTGATAGTACAGAGCCTTGGTGACACTTTGTACATGCTAAGTTTGATGTGTATTGCTTTTTTTTTTTTTTTTTTTGGGAGGGTGCATGTGATCGGCACAGGGCCAATCAGCTCTGTACAGACAGAAGGTCAGGAGTCATGTAGCCTCAGTCAGAGGAGAATGAAATTGTGAATGCGGGGTGCTGGATTTGATAACACTTTAAAACAAAAGAAGGCAGTAAAGGAGGTGGTTGCTTAAAGAGCTAGCAATTAAACGTATAAACTCGCTGACACTGATAGTTGTTCTAATAGGAATGTTTGGGTTAAATAAAGAAATATGAACACAAAGGAGGGGGGCGGGGTCAGGAATCAAGACACCACCAGTGCAATTCACCATTGTAAATGTATATTTTACAACCTGACACTAATCTCTTTCTATGCAGTCTGTCAGCTCTCCCTATCCTCTCCAGCTGCTATAAATTTACAATAAGGCAGCTATTCCAAAAGCCCTCTTATTGGTTATCTATGCCTCCTGCCGCTGGCCACAATTAAAGGGCCATGCAAAGCATTATGGGTTTAAAAAATGTTTGCAAGGGTGAATTTGATGAAAAGTTTGCCGGGGCCACAAATTTGAAACTTTGGAGATTTCAAATCACACCTCATACCTATCTATTTGCACATGAATGCAGTCACATGATAAGTGCACTGACTCAAGTCTACGTAAACCATTAAGAATTTGAATGTTGGAGTTGCTGACTTTTCTGGAGGCTGTAAACACTGAAAAAGGCACCTCCTATTATGAATATTCATATTCATAAGAGAACACATTGGGAGAGAGGGAAGCATTACAAGCAGTGCCAAGCTCCTAAATGATCAGCAATAATAAAACATGCACAGATTTACCCGATAGATTGGCTCCCTTTCCCCTTGTAAGACGCTCACCGGAGACTAGGCTTTGCTCCTCGCTGAGAATGATGAAAGCCCCATGGTAATTTTAGACAGTGTGCTCAGAAATACTGATGTCCCAGCAGTGCAGACACTGATAAATATAGATCTCCTGCAGCTGTCCCCTTCTCCTCTCATATCACAAGTGTGCCTGAGAATATGTCACAGCGTTTAGTAATGCAATCAGACCAATACAGATACTTTCTTGAATATTCACTGTAAATGTTCATACCTAGTCTTCAAATGTTCTTAATAATGGAAATTCTGGAGATTCTGTACCATAACTTCAACCATAAAGAGGCAAAAAAAACAAAAAAACACACAAAAAAAAACAAAACACTAGTCCATTAAGCTAAATGAAACCTGGCAGCTTTGGAACAAACAGCAAAGTATCTCATCATGATTTCCGAACACCATCCCGTAGACTTATTAATCTGCTCAACAGATATAAGACAATATAAAAAAAAACAAAAAACTGGTGAATATAAGTACTATATTATGGGAAAATTAAAGATCAATTCCTTGATTAATCGTTAATTTTTTTGATCGATCAAAATTCTTTTGATCGGTACTAACCTCTCCACCAGCTTCTGGGTCTACAGGGAGTTCCGTCAGAGATCCGGTGACATTACAGACATCAACGTCACAGGACTTCTCCCTCTTCCCCAAGTGCCTCCGTCTGCTAACGAAGGGAAGGGAGGAGGAGTCCAGTGACGTCGATGTCCGTGAGGTCACCGGGCAGCCTGGACAGTGATGGTAAATATGGATGTGGTTAACTGGGATCATTCAGTGAGCTAAGTGTAGGCAAATTTGATAACCTCAGTTTTTTTTTTTTCCATTAAAGTTTTTATTGAAGAAAACAAGAATAATTGTACAAATTTGTCCAAATAAAACAAAACAGTAGATACATGAATCCAACGGATTGACGATGTACACAAGTTTTACATTTTCCCAGTAAGAAAACAAGAACATCAACTGTGATGACATAATAGCATATGGTAGTGCTTACATGAGGGAGTTATATCATTAGACCTATTGTGATCCGGGTTAAAGTTTAGATTATTTGTGTGGTGGATTTGTCGGTTTTCTGAGAGGATGCGTACCTGTTGGGTATTGTTGTCTTGGACTTTGATCTGGTTTAATAGAATGTGTTGTATAGGTCTTTGGTACTTTTGTGGGGAGGTAAGGTAGATATTTATCTGACCTTGGTTAAGACAATTGTTGTGTGTATCTTGTGTTTTGAGTAAGAGTCGTAACATTGTTGTAAAAAAAAACAACAAAATGTAAACACTCCGGTATGTCTGCATGACTGGCTAAAGTGATGCCTACTTGCCTACTATAACGTGACTGACAGTCAATATACTAGATACGTTTTATAATTAAAGTTAAAGGGGTTGTAAAGTACATTTTTTTATTTTTTTAAAATAACAAACATGTCATACTTACCTCCACTGTGCAGCTCGTTTTGCACAGAGTGGCCCCGAACCTGCTTTTCTGGGGTCCCTCGGCGGCTGTCTCAGCTTCCTCCCGCAGGTGCTTCTCACGTTAATGCGAGCTCCCTCGCATTGGTGAGAAGCACTGCGGGCGCGCTCCCGTGATACAGCCGGCGGCTATAGCCGCTCGCTGTATCACAAGGCCCCGCCCCCCGGCGCGCTGCGTCATTGGATGTGATTGACAGCAGCGCGAGCCAATGGCTGCGCTGCTTTCAATCCATCCACTCCAGCCAATCAGCGGCCAGGCTGAGCGGCGAAGAGGACGGCGGGGGCGAGCGCGGGATTTTCGAGGGGTCAGGTAAGTAAAACGGGGGGACTGGGGGCGCCGGCAGTGTGAGATGTTTTTTCACCTTAATGCATAGAATGCATTAAGGTGAAAAAACATTTACCTTTACAACCCCTTTAAACTAACTTTCTATGATTTTCTTAAAGTTTAATAAAAAAAAATTACTTCAGTCAGTGCTACAGTTTAAATTGAAAACGTATTTGTGTGAACTGTGAAGTTAAGTCATGGATTGTGGAAACTAACTAGTGTGATTGTATATAGTGTATACCACATTTACTACTGACTAATGCAGAGTTGCAATGCAAGGAGATCAGATAAAAGTAGTTGGATCTGTATGTGCGTTATAATTAATCAAAATTAGTCAATTAATCAATTAAAAAACAAAAACGATTAATCAAACACGAAAATTTTAATCAGTAACAGCCCTGCTATTTTTATATTAATACATCAATCATATCATTAACCATAAGGATACTGAAAGACATGAGACAGAGTCTTGAAACTGAACTTTAAGCACAAACCTTCTTATTTAGATATATTTAAATATATTCAACAGCCGAGAAGTATATAAATCAACTTTGTGTGTACTGAATGCCTTTGCATACATAGTTATTACCTTGTGAAAGTAGCAATGACACCATCACTGGCCCATCCTCTACAGGCCACCTGCACATCACAAGAAACCATCTCCTACGATTCTGTTTAAAGACTGGCTTGCTGACATCCTTTCTGGCTCCTTATCCTGCTTGCTGTTGCTCCACTTGGATCCCTGACTTCTGGCCTGGCTGATTACCCGATCTGGTTATTGAACTCTGGCCTGGCTATGCTTTGACTACACTTTCTCTATTTACCTTTTTATTTAATAAACAAGTGTGATTTAATTGTACTTCTGTCTCGGTCTGATTCATGGTTTCTGACAGTTCAGTGTGCAAGGTTCAGGAATGTGCTATGTACAGTGTGCAGGATTCAGGGATGCGTTTCGTATAGAGTATATGATTCAGGAGTGCGTTTCATACAGAGTGCAGTATTCAGGAGTGTGTTTCGTACAGAGTGTACCATTAAGGAGTGCGTTTCATGCAGATTGCAGGATTCAGGAGTGCTATTTGTACAGAGTGCAAGGTTCAGGAGTGCACTACTGACAGAGTTCAACGTTTAGGAATGTGCTATGTACAGATTGCAGGATTCAGAAGTGCACTTCGTACAGAGTGCAGGATTCAGGAGTGCATTTCGTATACAGGGTGCAAGATTCAGGTGTGCATTTGATACAGAGTGCAAGGTTCAGGAATGCGTCATATACAGAGTGCAAGCTTCAGGAGTTAGTTTAAGGCCCCTTTTCACACTGACGCGATTTCAGGGAATGACTGTGTAAGCTTGAGGTCTATGGACCTCAACTTGCATGAAAGTCGGACCAAAGTAGTACAGGGACTACTCTGAAGTTAGCATGAATCGAAGTCACACAGATTTGAATGGTTATCATTGAAAACCATGGTGAACGACTTGTCCTACGACTTTGCAGTTCCAAGTCGCAGGAGAAGTCACAAAAGTGTTTAATTAATTGGTGTCTTTGCAGGTTAAGAGACTTAAAGCGGGATTCCACCCTAAAGTGGAACCTCCGCTGATTGGATCCCTCCCCCCCTCCGGTGTCACAATTGACACCTTTCAGGGGGGAGGGGGGTGGAGATACCTGTCAAAGACAGGTATTTACACCCACTTCCGGGCATAGACTCCCATGGGAGTCTACGCCATTTCCTGCCCTGCCCCGCTGTCTGCTGGGACACACACGGGTCCCAGTGACGGCGCGGAGATTTCCTATTGCGCTGCGTGTCTCGCGCATGCGCAGTAAGGAACCGGCAAGTGAAGCCGATTCGCTTCACTTCCTGATTCCCTCACCTAGAATGGTGGCGGCAGCAGCCGAGAGCCGAGCGATCGATCGGCCTCGGCTGCCGGCATCGCTGGAACCCGGGACAGGTGAGTGCCCATTTATTAAAAGTCAGCAGCTGTAGTATTTATAGCTGCTGGCTTTTAATATTTTTTTTTTTGGTGGAATCCCTCTTTAACCTGCAAAAACACCAATAAATTAAACAAAGCAAATTTATGTTCCAATATCTTGATTATCAGCATGCAGGCATCAGATGGATAAAAAATGAGTGCAGCCGAGCAGGACATACAGTAGTGTGAACAGTATGAACATCTAGCACATGTGATATTGGGGATGGGCGGAGCCCCAGAAATGCATTTGGCTCTACATTCCCAACATCACAGGTTGGATTTGACAGCTGCACTCTCTGTTATGGCTGTGTTGGATGTCTGTTATGGCTGTGTTGGATGTCTGTTATGGCTGTGTTGGATGCTCCACTGTTAGCATATAATGGAGTAATGGGGGACAAAGCCCTTGTACAACGAGATGGAGGGACGAAGGTGAAAATGCAGGAAAGTCCCGCCCAATCCGGGAATGTTGGGAGGTATAAACTCTACCCCTAATACCTCAACTTAATTATTTAGAGGGATATACAGATTCTCTGGCCGTTACTTTCTCACTCAGCTGGAGAAAGCATGCAGATCAGGAAAGTTAGAGCTTGCTCACACTAAAGCCCCATGCACACTATCAGATTTTCTGCTGATTTTTTCCTACAGATTTACCAAAACCATATAATATGAGGTAAAACCTTAGGGCCGCGTACACACGCGCGGACTGTTCGCCCAACTTTGTCCGTCAAACAGTTTCGGCAAACAGTCCGCTCAAAATTAGCATGGACGGACATGGCCACACACGACGAACGAACAGTTTGCTGAAACCGTGCGCGATGACGTGAACGGCACGTACGACGGGACGAAAAATACGACGTCCTATACACTGCATTATAACTTTCGGCGTGAAAATCCTTTCTGAGCATGCGCGCAACTTTGTTTGACGAACAAGCCTACACACGAGCGGACTGTTCGCTGAAACAAGGTTTCAGCGGACAGTTTTACGGAATTTCCGAAAAACCTTGTCCGTCAAACTGTCCGCTGAAACTGTCCGCTGAAAGCCCACACACGAGCGGACTGTCCGTCCAAACACTGTTCAGCGGACAAAGTTGGGTGAACAGTCCGCGCGTGTGTACGCGGCCTAGGAGTTTCAATTTGTATGCAGTCAGGCAGGCACTTACCTTACATGGTTTTGGTAAATCTGAAGGCAAAAATCAGCATAAAATCTGATAGTGTGTATGGGGCTTGACACATGGTGGTAACATCCGGTTACACACAGTGCATTGCGTTGCCACTTGTAATGGATTTCACCCCAACATGCCTAGGCAGCACAGCAAATTGTATTTGTATTGTAGTACACCACAATGCACAGGTGCTCTGGTGTGCTACAGTACAAAATAGTTTTAATAGTAAATAGTTTTAATAGTAAATTGTTACATGGGGTAAGGTGCACTGCCAGCCCTTTTAATATTAAAGCGGCATTCCACCCACTTTTGAGAGGTGGTCTTAAACTAAAGACCACGTCTCCCCCCTCGTTTTGGATATTGAAATTTTTTTATTTTTTTCCTAGTTTACAAGTGTACTTCCAATTCAGCCGAGTCGCGGCCCAGGACATCACATCCTCTTCTTCAGCGAGCCCCCCTGTTGTCTTCCGGGACCTGTGTGTCCCAGAAGACAAGCTGGCCATTCACAAAGTGTGGGACTCGCACATGCGCAGCCAGGGCCGTCTTTAAGGCAGGGCAAAAGGGGCAGCTGCCCTGGGCCCTGTCTTTGTTGTGGGGCCCAAAACAGCTGCCTCATACTTGTCAACTATCCAGGTTTAAATTCCCTCATCCCTTGAAGTTTTAGTCCTGTGCTATGTCCCGATATCTCAGTGTGAAATGCTGCCCAGCTCTGCCCTATTGTTGTGTACAGATGACTCACCTGCAGACCTGTGTTTAAATGTAAATAACCGGAATTCATATGTAAATAGCGGTGACAATACTAAGTAAATAGCTGCGGCGGGCGGCATTGATATGTGTATCATGCTCCCCTGCAGTGAGGAGATGATGTGCTGTAACCTCTAGCAACTAATCAGTGAGCCGTAATGTGTGCTGTAACCTCTAGCAACCAGTCAGTAAGCAGTAATGATATGCTGTAACTGCTGGCAACCAATCGCAATTGCTGCCTGATCTGATAAAGTAAACTGATTTTAAGTCTAGCTGCTATTTATTGTATGTCTCAGAGCAGGTAGGGAGTGAAATTGCATGGGGGGGGCCAGAAAATTTTTGCCCAGGGTCCAATCAATATTAAAGACGGCCCTGTGCGCAGCCACAAGTCTCCACTGCCCATTTCCCTTAGTTGGAATGGTGGCGCCTGCACCTGATCCGATGGAGGGATTGGCCTGGGTGACATTGTGGGCTCTCAGGACAGGTAAGTGTCCTTATTAAAAGTCAGCAACTACAGTCTTTTAAAAAAAAAAAATTTGTGGCAGGAACACTGCTTTAATGTAACGCAGAGAGTGCTTATCTGCAAATTTGCTACAGGCCAGTATTGAAACATAAAGGTTAGATACTAGCCAGGGAACAAAAACTTGCAGAGAAAGAGGTTAGCAATGGCGTCCACCATGTTTACCTTGTGACGGGACATCTTTTATTGGAGAACACTACATAAGCAATTGCTCTATCTGACTTTTTCCTTCGGAAATTCTGACGGAAAAAATTTGAGAGCAGGATCTCAAATTTTCAGCCAAAAAAATCCGATCTGACTTTTTCCGATTGTAGAGAATTCCGATCGGACAAAGTGCCACGCATGCTCAGATGAAATTACGAGACCAAAGCTATTGGTTACTAGCCTCCGTCTGTAGCACCGGCTCCTGAAGAGCATGCGTTATGTTTTTGAAATTTAAGGTTACACCTGAACTGCAGTTTGGTTTGGGTATATTTATTCCAAATGATTACCTCAGCATCAGTCTGACTGGACTATAGGGTGTTCAGCCTGGCCACCGGGGGCACTGTCTCTTCTGGCAGGCATGGAACCACAGCCTGGTTGGGTGCTTTAAGGTTACTTTCTCTCGGAGCCCGCCTAGTGGGAGTATAGCTTTTGCTGTGCTTTCTGGGAGATGGTACTTAAGAGACGGACGTCATGTGGTTCGGGATTCCAGTCCAGAAGTATGTTCTGACTCCGTGGTCCTGGTCCTCCTGACCAGCCCCCAGGAAGGCTATGACCTGGGATGCGGATCCACCCGACTTTATGTCTCGGGGCTGGATAACCCGAGGCAAGGAAACTAAAGAAAGGATTCTGAGGTGCCGTCTCCGGTTGTGGAGAGGCCCAGCAAATTCATAGCTATCCAGGGGAGGACTCTTCAGAAGAAGGCCACGTACGGGTTGGCTTCTTAGCAAGAGCCTGGTGAGTCTGAGGCACCTAAGTGAATCCAATCTCGTGAGTATCGCCACACCGGCTGAAAGATCCAGGTATCACACAAGTGTTCTACAAGTTTTAGTTTCCTAAAATGTTCATGTTCTACAACAACATCTGTGGCAGAGACTTATTTCTACATGTTCTACAACAATGTCTGTGGCAGAGACTTATTCCTGATTTAAGCACATTGTTGGTTGCTAGGCCTTGTGAGAGAGGGACTATCCAACTTGAGTGAACATCCAGCTGTGAATGGCTATTCTATGGATTTAGTCAAAGTAAAAGAGTTCTTTATTATTGACTTTGACACTAAAAGTACCTGAACCTTTCCTCCTAACCCTCTGATCCTATACTAAGAGACTGTTCGTTAATGAAGTTTTTTGCAAATAAAAATCCCTTTAAGCGGATCAGTCGTCAGTCTTTAAAGTTACTGGGCCATCTACCACGGGAACCCCTAGATGCAAATCGAGGTGAAGAAGGTAACAGTAAGCCCAATCAAACCAGCAGCTCCTTCGGGGGTTAGTGCTACACATCGTAATGAACGAACGTCATCACATTCCGAACTATCAGATTTTCCGACAACTTTGTCCGACCACGTCTATGCAACACCAGTTTAGGACAAAATCCTAAAATTTGTGGTCAGAATGTCCGACCGTGTGTACAAGGCATAAGTCGTAGCATGTTGAATATAAAAATGGCAATACATTTATACTCATATAAGCTCCACCCCAAAATCAATTTGCGTGGTAAATTGAAGCAATAACTGAGCAGGTAGTCCACATTCCATCTGTAATTCATTCCAGTGGGAATCTGTGTCCCCAGGGAAAGGATCCATCTCACTTTCTGTTCTAGAAGTCTTCTATGTGTGTCCCCTCCACATGCCGCTTGTTTAATTTTCTGTATTGTAAAGAAGGAAAATTAGGTCATTTTGCCATCATGCATTGTTTTAAAATGTTTTGATACGTTAGACATATTGTTTTTATATTGCTTGAGGCAGTACCATTATAATGCTCACTTATGTGCACCTAGTGCACAGAGACCTTGTAGTGCATCCTACATACTGTAACCTGCAGAGGCTGCAATCAATTACATATATCACATACAGTATATTTTACTGCAATTAATAAAATATTAATAGGAAATGTTTTACCATTGTGATATGAAGTAATGGACTTGTGAAGTCCCAGGCATCTCCAGGCCTAATAGTGACTTCGAGAGTTAGGGAAAGCTGACATCCTTCTGTGTAGAGTGGGTTACGAGGCATGGTGGGTGCAATGTAAGTTAGATTAATATGAGCGCCAGACACTTCTTGAATGCAAAGAGATTTATTTTCTCTTAAGCAGAACTGTGGGAGAGATTGTTTAGGGCCAGGACACCCTTTGGTGGTTGCAATGTTAATTAACAGACTCAGAAACTTCTATAGGTAGGCAGCCATGCAGAGAAAGGCACCCAGCCGGACGCCATATCTGCATGAGTGAACACGATGTCTCCTATGGCAACAATCTTGAACAGTTTTTAACAAAGGTTGCAATGAACTCTTTCACTTCCTCCACAATCTCCTTTTTAGATCTTCACTCAACTGAGCTCCCAGTCTATCACTTAGACCCGCTGATCCACTGCCACTGGATCTCCTGAGCTCTTCCAATCTTCTCACTGAGTATCTTCCTCAAGCGTCACCTTGGCACTCACAGATACTCCTCAAGCGTCACCCCACTGGCCGGCCCAGTCGCTGGCTTTGCACACAAGACTGCTCTGCAACTGTCACCTCTGCTGGCTGGGTCCCTGGCTTGACACCCACTGAAGTTTCCCAATTCTTCACCTTTCCCCAGTTGGTGAGAATTTCGATACTTGCTTCAGCTACTCACTGTGGTCCCTGGTAATAAGGTGGATGGTCCCTTAGTAGTGACAGCTTCCCCTCTACCTCCGACCACGACAGGTTCTCTGGCCGGCAGAACCCGCACTTTTGGTTGGACTGCGAGTTCCAACCCTGCACTGCTCTCTTGCTTCTGGATAGGCCCTCAGACAGCCTAGCAGCCAGATGTCCCCGGGATAGTTCTCAGGCTTCTGGCCTAGCCACCCAAGGCAATACAACACACGTCCACCCAGACAGCTGTCCAGGTGGCACAGAACCTTGATCACCTGACTCCACCCAAATAGGCTCTCCCAGCAGGCCAAGGACCCCAAGAAAATCACTGGTCATTGGCTAAGACACCCCCTCTATTGCTAATCTGTCCTTGCAATGCCCTTGTTTTATCAAATGCCACCAGATACCCAGCCATCTAGTGACAGAAGAGAGAAGTGCTGCAACTCCAGAATTATAGTGGAATCAATTAAGCTCCTATCAATTGGCCAAGGCAAATATCACTTGGCAGATAAATTTAAGAGCAACCCTGTCTAAACATCAGGGTGCTACATCATTATTATGTTTACTGCAGTATCTACAGGTATTCAGTTAACAGCTGTATGACCCTGTGGTGCTAAGCCAGGTTTTGGGAGGCAAGGCTGACCTGTATAAGCTGGGGGACAGTGAATTGCCCAGGGTGCATGCGTGGCGGCAAGAAAAACTGCAGCCATTGGTCAAAAACAAAATAAATATTGCGCTAACCAAAAAGAAAATTTGTGTATAAACCAGCAGCTACATACGAACATAACCAAATTCATATAGAACACAAACAATATAATGTAGCGCTAACAAGTGCTGTAAAAAACATGTGCCAAAAAATAAAAAAATAGATAAACTCCAAGTGTTCAGTGAATACAAGAAGTCCTCATAGGACAAAAATATAATATTTCACATAATATGGAAGCTAGAAGGTGATCTTGAAGACATCTTAAAGCAGTGGATTCTAGATAAAGACGAACAAGATGGGTACTCTTACCAGAACCATAAGGTCATTCGTGCATATAAAGATAAATGGATCTCCACAGGTCTGCCAGCCGTTGAGATTACTGTGAATCTTCTGGTCATAGGAGGAATGATCCGTATCGTCCCCAAGATTCCTTTTTCCAAGGGTCCCGATGGAATGGACTGACAAGCTCAATGCAAACAAAAAAACAAGAATGGTGGATAGCTCCAAACTCATATAGAGAATCACATAAGGGACAAAAAATAACAACTTCCCATAGTGTAGATGAAAAAATATATCAGATGGCTGTTTATTGGCATAAAATCAGTGAATACAGGATATAAAATAAATTGTAAAATAAAATAAAATAAAACTGAAAGCGTAATCACATAAAAGAAAGCAATACAGGGAACATGACTACCACGCCCAAAACCTTTGCCAGCTCACCATCTCCATTTAAAACAGGGAGATATTTATTAATTATTTGTTTAACTTGATTGTATTCTTTGGAGAAGGTAGTTACAAATGTTACAGGGTGATCACCATTGCCTCTCATGTATTTAGTCTTGGGTTTACTTCTATCGGAGATCAAATCCTCTCTATTCTTATTGGAGGTAATGGCTCTATCTAGATGCCACTGTTGGTAGCCACAATTTATAAGACGTTTAGAAATATTTTGTCATTCATCAAGAAGCTATCCAAGGTGGAGCAGTTTCTCCTGGCCCTAATAAATTCCCGAACTGGGATTGAGCAAATAGTGTGGGAGGGGTGACAGCTGGTAGCCAGGAGCAGGGGATTTCCTGCACTTGGTTTGCGAAAAGTTCTGGTATCAATACTCCCTGTTTCCTGGCTGCCTATAAGTGTGATGTCTAATGCCGCGTACACACGTAGCCGACTTTCCGGCGGACTTAGTCTGGCGGACTTCCCGCCAGACTGTCCGTTCGAACTTTCCGAACGGGCTACTTGCCCACACACGGCACTTTTTCAGCGGACTAATACAGCGTACTAAGTCCGCCGTACTTTTGAAATGAACGGAGCGCGTCTCCAGGTAGGCGGGGCCCGCGAAGGAGATGTCGTTGGCCCCGCCACCTGGTATGGACTTAAAGGGGAACCCCAACACCGAAAAAAATCAGCGTGGGGTTCCCCCCAGGTCCACATCAGACCCTTGTCCGAGCACGCTACCCGGCCGGCCAGGAAAGGGGGGGACGAGCGAGCCTTCAACATGAAGGGCGCCTTGGGGAAGGGGGGGCCGCGCGGCCCCCCCACCCCAAAGCACCTTGTCCCCATGTTGATGAGGACAAGGGTCTCTTCCCGACAACCCTGGCCTTTGGTTGTCGGGGTCTGCGGGCGAGGGGCTTATCGGAATCCGGGAGCCCCCTTTAATAAGGGGTCCCCAGATACCGGCCCCCCACCCTATGTGAATGAGTATAGGGTACAATGTACCCCTACCCATTCACCTGTGAAAAAAAGTACAAAAAAAAAACACAACACAGGGTAAAAATAGTTTATTGCACAGCTCCGGGGGTCTTCCGTCTTCGGGGGTCTTCTCGCCGGACACCTCCGCTATCTTCTGCTAGCTCTTTTACTAGCGGAGGAGCACGGCTTTCTTCCTCGGCGCCGCCCTCTTCTTCCGACTTCGGGGGTCTTGTCCCCCTCTTCGGTTCTTCTGCCGGGCCACCGCGCCTTCTTATAGCTCTTTTACAGGTGGTGGCCCGGTCTTCTGTCGCCGCTGTCGTCGCCGCCTTCTGTTCTTCTGTTCTACCATACCAGGTGGCGGGGTCAGCGACGTCTCCTTCGTGGGCTCCGCCTACCTGGAGACCCACTCAAAATGAGCGGACTTTTCTCCAGGCGGGAAAAGTCTGTTCATTTCAAAAGTACGGCGGACTGGCATACGCACGGCCGGATTGTCTGCCAAAATGCAAGTCCGGCGGGAAGATTGGAGTGCAAAACTACTTTCTAAGTCCACCGTACTTTCGGGTAAAAAAAGTCTGCCGGAGGCTACACACGGGGGGATTGTCCGGCAGGCCTTGAGTTTGCCGGACTTTTCCACCCGATTGTTTGATCGTGTGTACGCGGCATAAGAAGTTTATGGTGTCCTTACTATGCTTACTATGAGAGTATTGTCTTTCAAATACATTAAAAAAAAGAACATAGAGCAGCCTCTGTGTGATTCCAGATCCTGATCAGATCATCTATATACCTCCCATACCAAAAGATATGGGAGGCATATAGATTCCAACACGAAAAAAGAAAGAAAAGACAAGTACCTGCTCCCACTTCCACTGGATTCACTTTTTCGAGTGGAAGTTCTCCTCTCCCCCTCTCCCCACAGTCTCCTGAGACACGTCACAGGCTGGCTTTGAGGCCACAAACAGCACAGCCAGCTGCCCACGATTAAGATGCCAGCATCAGGAACGTGAAGGCAAGTGAAGAACTAGCCCAGGTAAGAACAGCACTGACTGGATCCCCGAAGAGGTAAGTGTCCTGTTATTAAAAGTCAGCAGCCACAGGATTGGAAGCTGCTGACTTTTAATTTTTTATTTCCAGAGTGGGGAACTGCTTTAACTATATATGATATAGTTGATGTAGGCTTACCTATAGGTAGTGTAAATATCTCCTAAGCCTGTACCGTTTAGGAGATATTTACATTACATGCAGCCAGTGACATCACTGGCGCATATGCTCTGAAGGAACAGCCACCGTTGCCGTTCCTTCCGAGCCTTGTACCCTGAAGGCAGCTCCCGTGCGCTTGGTGGGAGTGAGGTCATTGTGGCTCTGGCCAGTTACAGAGCCGGAGCCTGTGAACCCAGAAGCAAGACGGGTGAAAATGGAAGCGGCTGCAGCACTGACATACTAGCACATTATGACCTTGCACTTTACCTTGCAGGAATAAAAAAATTAAAAAAAATCCGGTGGTATACAACTGCTTTTAAATAAATGATTAGACCATCTGTCAAGTTTTTATTGCTGTGTTCATTGGGAGTCACTCTTCTATTTGTCATGTGACCACTGTCACTAAGGCTACTTTCACACTGGGGCATTGCGGGCGCTGGTGGTAAAGCAGCGGCCCTCGGACTTTCACACTGGAGAGCAAGAATGAGCTCCAGAGTGTTCGCACAGCCCATGTGCAGAGCCCGCCAGGAAGTTGGCGCTGCGCTAATCACAGACAGTGAGACATTTCCCGAACTCTGCAGCCGTGCATTGGGACAATGGCTCTCTGCCTGTGATTAGCGCAGCGCAGTGCCGTCTTCCTGGAGGGCTCTGCACATGGGCTGTGCGAATACGCCAGAGCTCATTATTACTGGAAAGACAGCAGCGGCTGTTTCAGGGAGCTTTGCAGGTGCTATTTTTAGCGCTGTAGCGCCTGCAAAGCGCCCCAGTGTGAAAGGGGCCTAAGAAAGTATTGGAAAAACTAAAATGTTGCAGTTGTCCCTATAACAAGAGGTAAGAGAGAACTTCTAATGGGACCACTTATGGGAAAAACTGTCTAAGAAGGAAAAAAGGAAAAGGTATATGGCGCTGACTCAGCTGAATGAAAAAATAATAATACAGTTGCAAAAAAAGTATGTGAACCCTTTTGGAATTATATGGATTTCTGTACAAATTGGTCATAAAATGTGATCTTCATGTAAGTCACAACAATAGACAATCACAATGTGCTTAAACTAATAACACACAAAGAATTTAATGTTACCATGTTTTTATTGAACACACCATATAAACATTCACAGTGCATGTGGAAAAAGTATGTGAACCCTTGTATTTAATAACTGCTTGAACCTCCTTTGGCAGCAATAACTTCAACCAAATGTTTCCTGTAGTTGCAGATTAGACGTGCACAACGGTCAGGAGCAATTCTTGACCATTCCTCTTTACAGAACTGTTTCAGTTCAGCAATATTCTTGGGATGTCTGGTGTGAATCACTTTCTTGAGGTCATGCCACAGCATCTCAATCAGGTTTAGGTCAGGACTCTGACTGGGCCACTCGAGAAGGCGTATTTTCTTCTGTTTAAGCCATTCTGTTGTTGATGTACTTCTACACTTTGGGTCGTTGTCCAGGATTTCAGGCTCATCCAATGAGGTGTTATCATGCAATAAAGAAGGGGGCTCCATAGTGTAGTATTTCAATACACTTTAATAAAAAACGAGTATTAACTTACAGTTCAGAATGATCAGTACAGCTTAGTCTAAAAACTTTCGATCTTGGCCACGACCAAAAGTGATGACACCCGGCTCCTCCCTGACGCGTTGCATCACTGAACACGTGACTTTATCATAGGATAAATTACACCAGAGGCCACAGTGTTCCCCCTTACATCAGTGTCCTCTCCGTACACCAGAGCATCCCTTATATTAGAGTCCTCAGAGTTCTCCCTTACATCAGAGTCTGCAGAGTCCCTCCTTACAGTGAAAGGGAACTCTGCAAGTTCAGATGAAAAAGCAGAACTCTGTGGACTCTGATGTAAAAGGGGAACTCTGTGGACTCTGGTGTAAAGAGGAACTCTTGTGATTACCTTCCTATGATTAGAAATTGTATTTAATAGCAACATCTATGCATAGTTTATCTATGCATACTATGAAAAAAAATTGCTGTGCGACACTGAAGTGTTCGGGTTTGACTTGAAGAAAAAGTGGCAACCCTAGAGGGGGGTGTGTATGGATGTGCAGTGAGATGCAGGAAGGAGAGGGGCACATGTATGGATGTGTAACAAGGGGCAGGAATCAGAGTAGAAGGGGATGTGTATGGATAAGCTGCAAGGTGCCGCAATGCAGGAAGAAGAGGAGAGAGGGAGCTGTATGGATGGGCAGCAAGGTTCAGCAATTCGGTACAAAGAGGAGATGAGTATATATATATAGATTGGCAGTGAGATGCAGGAAGGAAAGTTGGATACATATGGATGAGTAGCAAGGTGCAGCAATGCAAGAAAAAAGGAGAGGAGGATGTGTATGGATGGGCAGCAAGGTGCAGCAATGCAGGAACGATAGGAGAATGGAGAGGAGGCTGTGTATCGATGAGTAACAAGGTGCAGAAATGCAGAAGAAGAGGAGAGGAGGATCTGTATGGATGGGCAACAAGGTTCTGTAATACAGGATGCTGAGGAGAGGAAGATATGTATGGATGGGCAGCAAGGTGTAGTAACGCAGGAAGTAAATGAGGGGTGGATGTGTATGGATGGGCAGCGAGGTGCAACAAAGCAGGAAGAAGAGGAGAAATGGATGTGTATGGATGTGCAGCAAGGTGCAGGAAGGAGAGGAAGACATGTATGGATGAGTACCAAGGTGCAGAAATACAAGAAGAAGAGAAGAGGAGGATGTATATGAATGGGCAGCAGGGTGCAGTTATGAAGGAATAAGAGGAGGGGAGAATGTGTATAGATGGGCAGTGAGGTACGGGAAGGAGAGGAGGATTTGTATGGATGGCCGGTGAAGTGCAGCAATGCAGGAAGTGGAGAGAGGGCTATGTGTGGATAAGAATCAAGGTGAAGCAATACAGCAAGAAGAGGAGAGGGATGTGCATAGATGGGCAGCAGGTGCAGGAAGGAGAGGGGATCTGTGTGGTTGGGCAGCGAGGTGCAGCAGGAAGGAAGAGGAGGATGTGTATGGATGACTAGTGAGGTGCAGGAAGGAAAGAGAGATGTGTATGGATGGATAGAAGGGTGCAGGAAAAAGAGAAAAGGAGGATCTTTATGGTTGGACAGTGAAGTGAAGCAATGCAGAAAGGAGAGCGAGGGGTGTGTATGGAAGGGCAGAAAGGTGTAGCAATGCAGCAGGCAGCGCAGGGGAGTGAGGTGAAGAGGAGAGGATGTGCACTTGTTTTATTATTTTATTGCAGGAAGTGCTAATGAAGGCGGCATATAAAACCTCGGCACATTGCAGACATACTGTACACTGGTTTTTGTATACCTCTGCCCCCTCTATTATGCATATATTACAATAAAATGTACACAAGCTTTTCAGATAGAATATTAAAGAGCTCTTTGAAGAAGGAGGATAGAAGCAGCAATGGCCACTCCCATGTACGGTTATAGGGATGTGAGTTTCACTTTCACTTTTTCAGGATGCGGGTCATGTGATTTCATAGGGGTGTCATGTGATTTCATAGGGTTGTCATGTGATCTCACAAGGAATGCGAATGTATGGATCGGTCATCCACTAGTCTGCCCTGTGACCGCTGACACATCCCAGCCATGCTCGGATTGCGGATGACGTCGTTCCTCCGATGATCTGCTTACAGGCTGCAGCCAATAGGAATATTCCGGGAAGTCCCGGTCTTATGCCCCTCCCCCCAGTGCAGAGGTCGGCCCATGTAAACAGAGAGGTGACATGTGACCCGGTAGACGTCAGGTGTTCCCGGTAGGCCCGGCAATGGAGTGTGATCGGATGGACAGTCTGGACGGCTGGGTGGCGGTCCGGCCGGATGTGTTCTCGGAGGCGGAGCGGTGTCGTTTGGGATTTATCGTGGCGTGGAATGAGGTGGAGAGGAAGTTCGCCGTCACCTGTCATAACCGGACGGTGCAGAGGAGGCGGCGGCGGGAGGAGGATGAGGTGGAGGCCGGGGAGAGGTACAGCTGGGCCGGCCTGTACTCAGTGCGGGATCTGGAGAACATCCACCACCAGCTGAGCTCTGTGTGCGGCCTCCTGGAGCCATGCCTGCCCCTCCTCCCCGCACACACCCCCGCGGACATGCTGTGGACTCTGCTCTTCCCCGGGGAGCCAGCCTGGGAAGGGGAAGAGGTGGAGGCCGTGTGCCGGGCCCTGGAGCTCTATCTGGGGACGGCGGTAGAACATTGCGGGCGCAGGATCGTGCTGGACGTTGTGTTCCCGGAGGAGGAGGAAGAGGACGGGGAGAGATACTTCCAGAGCCTGCACGAGGTCCGGAAGACCGGCCTGGAGGAGGGGGTGACCCGGGCCAAGGAGACACTCCGGACGGTGCGACAACCCACCATA
Source organism: Lithobates pipiens (assembly GCF_037356315.1). Taxonomy (NCBI): domain Eukaryota; kingdom Metazoa; phylum Chordata; class Amphibia; order Anura; family Ranidae; genus Lithobates; species Lithobates pipiens. The sequence goes on from NW_027507903.1 coordinate 60,440,264, forward strand.
CAATGGGGATATAATCAATAGTGAGACGGGGGAGGTCAGAGAACGATGGGATGAGGTCATAGGAAGGTGTGATGAGGTTAGGGAGCAGTATGAGGAGGTGAGGGAGAGATGAGGTGGGGTGATGACTTCAGGGAATGCTGCAATGAAATCGGAGTGATGAGGTCAGGGAGTGGCGTGATGAGGTGGGCTCTGCCAGGAAGCAGTGTGAGGTATAATGAGGTCAGGGAGCGGTGCAACGAGGTCAGGAAATGGTACGACGAGGTCGGGGAGCCGTGCGACAAGGTGTGACGAGGTCGGAAATGGTGTGACAAGATCAGGGCATGGTACAACGAGGTCAGGGAGCCACACGACAAGATCGGGGAGTGGTACGATGAGGTTGGGGAGTGGTGCGACAAGGAGTGACAAGGTTGGGGAGGGGTGCTGTAAGGAGTGACGAGGTCAGGGCATGGCATGGTACGACAAGGTCAGGGAGCCGCGCGACGAGGAGTGACAAGATTGGGGAACGGTGCAATGAGGAGTGACAAGGTTGAGGAGTGGTGCGATAAGGTCAGGGAGGGCTGCTACGAGGAGTGACAAGGTTGGGGTATGGTGCTATGAGGAGTGACGAGGTCAGGGCATGGTACGACAAGGAGTGACAAGATCGGGGAGTGGTGTGACAAGGTCGGGGAGGGGTGCTACGAGGAGTGACGAGTTCGGGGAGGGGTGCTACGAGGAGTGACGAGGTCGGGGAGGGGTGCTACGAGGAGTGAAGAGGTCGGGGAGGGGTGCTACGAGGAGTGACGAGGTCGGGGAGGGGTGCTACGAGGAGTGACGAGGTCGGGGAGGGGGATGCTACGAGGAGTGACGAGGGAGGGGGGTGCTACGAGGAGTGACGAGGTCGGGGAGGGGGGTGCTGCGAGGAGTGACGAGGTCGAGGAGGGGGGTGCTGCGAGGAGTGACGAGGTCGGAGGGGGGTGCTGCGAAGAGGGACGAGGTCGGAGGGGGGTGCTGCGAGGAGGGACGAGGTCGGGGAGGGGTGCTGCGAGGAGGGACGAGGTCGGGGAGGGGTGCTGCGAGGAGGGACGAGGTCGGGGAGGGGTGCTGCGAGGAGGGACGAGGTCGGGGAGGGGTGCTGCGAGGAGGGACGAGGTCGGGGAGGGGTGCTGCGAGGAGGGACGAGGTCGGGGAGGGGTGCTGCGAGGAGGGACGAGGTCGGGGAGGGGTGCTGCGAGGAGGGACGAGGTCGGGGAGGGGTGCTGCGAGGAGTGACGAGGTCGGGGAGGGGTGCTGCAAGGAGTGACGAGGTCGGGGAGGGGTGCTGCGAGGAGTGACAAGGTTGGGGAATGGTGCTATGAGGAGTGACGAGGTCAGGGCATGGTACGACAAGGAGTGACAAGATCGGGGAGTGGTGTGACAAGGTCGGGGAGGGGTGCTACGAGGAGTGACGAGTTCGGGGAGGGGTGCTACGAGGAGTGACGAGGTCGGGGAGGGGTGCTACGAGGAGTGAAGAGGTCGGGGAGGGGTGCTACGAGGAGTGACGAGGTCGGGGAGGGGTGCTACGAGGAGTGACGAGGTCGGGGAGGGGGATGCTACGAGGAGTGACGAGGGAGGGGGGTGCTACGAGGAGTGACGAGGTCGGGGAGGGGGGTGCTGCGAGGAGTGACGAGGTCGAGGAGGGGGGTGCTGCGAGGAGTGACGAGGTCGGAGGGGGGTGCTGCGAAGAGGGACGAGGTCGGAGGGGGGTGCTGCGAGGAGGGACGAGGTCGGAGGGGGGTGCTGCGAGGAGGGACGAGGTCGGAGGGGGGTGCTGCGAGGAGGGACGAGGTCGGGGAGGGGTGCTGCGAGGAGGGACGAGGTCGGGGAGGGGTGCTGCGAGGAGGGACGAGGTCGGGGAGGGGTGCTGCGAGGAGGGACGAGGTCGGGGAGGGGTGCTGCGAGGAGGGACGAGGTCGGGGAGGGGTGCTGCGAGGAGGGACGAGGTCGGGGAGGGGTGCTGCGAGGAGTGACGAGGTCGGGGAGGGGTGCTGCGAGGAGTGACGAGGTCGGGGAGGGGTGCTGCGAGGAGGGACGAGGTCGGGGAGGGGTGCTGCGAGGAGGGACGAGGTCGGGGAGGGGTGCTGCGAGGAGGGACGAGGTCGGGGAGGGGTGCTGCGAGGAGGGACGAGGTCGGGGAGGGGTGCTGCGAGGAGGGACGAGGTCGGGGAGGGGTGCTGCGAGGAGGGACGAGGTCGGGGAGGGGTGCTGCGAGGAGGGACGAGGTCGGGGAGGGGTGCTGCGAGGAGGGACGAGGTCGGGGAGGGGTGCTGCGAGGAGTGACGAGGTCGGGGAGGGGTGCTGCGAGGAGTGACGAGGTCGGGGAGGGGTGCTGCAAGGAGTGACGAGGTCGGGGAGGGGTGCTGCGAGGAGTGACAAGGTTGGGGAATGGTGCTATGAGGAGTGACGAGGTCAGGGCATGGTACGACAAGGAGTGACAAGATCGGGGAGTGGTGTGACAAGGTCGGGGAGGGGTGCTACGAGGAGTGACGAGTTCGGGGAGGGGTGCTACGAGGAGTGACGAGGTCGGGGAGGGGTGCTACGAGGAGTGAAGAGGTCGGGGAGGGGTGCTACGAGGAGTGACGAGGTCGGGGAGGGGTGCTACGAGGAGTGACGAGGTCGGGGAGGGGGATGCTACGAGGAGTGACGAGGGAGGGGGGTGCTACGAGGAGTGACGAGGTCGGGGAGGGGGGTGCTGCGAGGAGTGACGAGGTCGAGGAGGGGGGTGCTGCGAGGAGTGACGAGGTCGGAGGGGGGTGCTGCGAAGAGGGACGAGGTCGGAGGGGGGTGCTGCGAGGAGGGACGAGGTCGGAGGGGGGTGCTGCGAGGAGGGACGAGGTCGGAGGGGGGTGCTGCGAGGAGGGACGAGGTCGGGGAGGGGTGCTGCGAGGAGGGACGAGGTCGGGGAGGGGTGCTGCGAGGAGGGACGAGGTCGGGGAGGGGTGCTGCGAGGAGGGACGAGGTCGGGGAGGGGTGCTGCGAGGAGGGACGAGGTCGGGGAGGGGTGCTGCGAGGAGGGACGAGGTCGGGGAGGGGTGCTGCGAGGAGTGACGAGGTCGGGGAGGGGTGCTGCGAGGAGTGACGAGGTCGGGGAGGGGTGCTGCAAGGAGTGACGAGGTCGGGGAGGGGTGCTGCGAGGAGTGACGAGGTCGGGGAGGGGTGCTGCGAGGAGTGATGAGGTCAGGGAGTTTTGTGACGAGGTCGCGGAGGGGTGCTGCGAGGAGTGACGAGGTGCGGGAGGGGTGCTGCGAGGAGTGACGAGGTCAGGGAGGGGTGCTATGAGGAGTGATGAGGTCAGGGAGTTTTGTGACGAGGTCGCGGAGGGGTGCTGCGAGGAGTGACGAGGTCGCGGAGGGGTGCTGCGAGGAGTGGCAAGGTCGCGGAGGGCTGCTGCGAGGAGTGACGAGGTCGCGGAGGGGTGCTGCGAGGAGTGACGAGGTCGCGGAGGGGTGCTGCGAGGAGTGACGAGGTCGCGGAGGGGTGCTGCGAGGAGTGACGAGGTCAGGGAGTTTTGTGACGAGGTCGCGGAGGGGTGCTGCGAGGAGTGACGAGGTCGCGGAGGGGTGCTGCGAGGAGTGACGAGGTGCGGGAGGGGTGCTGCGAGGAGTGACGAGGTCAGGGAGGGGTGCTATGAGGAGTGATGAGGTCAGGGAGTTTTGTGACGAGGTCGCGGAGGGGTGCTGCGAGGAGTGGCAAGGTCGCGGAGGGCTGCTGCGAGGAGTGACGAGGTCGCGGAGGGGTGCTGCGAGGAGTGACGAGGTCGCGGAGGGGTGCTGCGAGGAGTGACGAGGTCGCGGAGGGGTGCTGCGAGGAGTGACGAGGTCGCGGAGGGGTGCTGCGAGGAGTGACGAGGTCAGGGAGTTTTGTGACGAGGTCGCGGAGGGGTGCTGCGAGGAGTGACGAGGTGCGGGATGGGTGCTGCGAGGAGTGACGAGGTCGGGGAGGGGTGCTGCGAGGAGTGACGAGGTCGGGGAGGGGTGCTGCGAGGAGTGACGAGGTCGGGGAGGGGTGCTGCGAGGAGTGACGAGGTCGCGGAGGGGTGTTGCGAGGAGTGACGAGGTCGCGGAGGGGTGTTGCGAGGAGTGACGAGGTCGCGGAGGGGTGTTGCGAGGAGTGACGAGGTCGCGGAGGGGTGCTGCGAGGAGTGACGAGGTCGCGGAGGGGTGCTGCGAGGAGTGACGAGGTTGCGGAGGGGTGCTGCGAGGAGTGACGAGATCGGGGAGTTTTGTGACGAGGTCGCGGAGGGGTGCTGCGAGGAGTGACGAGGTGCGGGAGGGGTGCTGCGAGGAGTGACGAGGTCGGGGAGGGGTGCTGCGAGGAGTGGCGAGGTCGCGGAGGGCTGCTGCGAGGAGTGGCGAGGTCGCGGAGGGCTGCTGCGAGGAGTGGCGAGGTCGCGGAGGGCTGCTGCGAGGAGTGGCGAGGTCGCGGAGGGCTGCTGCGAGGAGTGGCGAGGTCGCGGAGGGCTGCTGCGAGGAGTGGCGAGGTCGCGGAGGGCTGCTGCGAGGGGTGTTACGAGGAGTGACGAGGTTACTGAGGGGTGCTGCGAGGTTTGACGAGGTCGCGGAGGGGTTTTACGAGGAGTGACAAGGTCGCGGAGGGGTGCTACGAGGAGTGAAAAGGTCGGGGAGAGGTGCTGCGAGGACCTGGAGGTCGGGGAGGGGTGCTGCAAGGCCCTGGAGGTCGGGGAGGGGTGCTACGAGGAGTGACGAGGTCGGGGAGGGGTGCTGCGAGGAGTGACGAGGTCGGGGAGGGGTGCTGCGAGGAGTGACGAGGTCGGGGAGGGGTGCCGCGAGGAGTAGCGAGGTCAGGGAGCGGTGTGACGAGGCAGGGTGATTTCAGGGAATGGTGCAATGAAATCGGGGAACACTACAATGAGGAATGATGAAGTCAGGGAGCATTATGATGAGACCAGAGTGAGGAGTTCAGGGAGCAGCACAATGAGGTATAACGAGGTCCAGAAGCTGTGTGATGAGGTCAAGGAATGGTGCAATGAAATCAAGGAGCAGCGTGATGAGGTCAGCGAGTGGTGTGAGGAGGTCGGGGAGCGTTGTGATGGGACAAGGGTGATGAGTTCAGGGAGTGGTGAGATGTCGTCAGGAATCATTGTGAGGTGTAATGAGGTCAGGGAGTGATGTGATGATATCAGGGTGATGAGGTCATAGAGCAGTGCACTAAAGTCAGAGCAGCAGGTCATTGGCTCTGTGTTCTACTGCATCCAAATCAACCCAGTGATGACACATCTACAAACGCCGGTACCAGTATCTTCTTTCTTGGTTGGAGAAGTTCAGCCATCTTTATTGGTTTAGTTGGAATGATTTATTTCCGGTACATGAAAAGAGTCTGTTCATCCTGGTGCTGAGAATTGCTGAGTGTTCATTGTAAAGCATCCCGTGAGGAGGAAGGTGACATAGGAAACATATAATGGGGGAAATTGAATACAATAGTGTGTGATGTAAACCTCAGATTGGGAAACGTCCCAATCACCAATAACATTTTTAGGGGTCAGATTAAAAAAAAGAAAAAAAAGTATACTTTACTGATTGGACAGGTTAGAAAACAAAGTCTGATCGTTATTGGTGTCATAAGCTGTTGTCAGCAGCACCTCTCCCACTCTGCCTAGTGACACAAGCATTCAGGTTCAGGGATCTGTTAGACAATAGATGTGATTTACATGGTCAGATTGTGTCTGCAAATCCAACCTCCCTTTGGAAAGGCCGTACACCTTTGCCTTCCACCGCACTAAAGCACCTCTGCAATGTACAGCGGCTAAACTACAAGTGTCCAAAACCAATTCAAAAGGATTGCAGTACCCCGCCTAATATTTGTGTCTAAACACATGCTTCTAGGATTCCAGGGGTCAACACAGGGGAAATCATCCTACGTTCCTGTGACCTGGGGGCCCCAATGGATTCCCTTAATTTGCAGGGATTTCCTCTCACTTCCTGTTTTGAGTATGGTACAGGAAGCAAAAGCAAATCTCCCTAAAGAAACAGATTACAAAAATGCTGACAGAGGGTATAACCCTCCCTTACTCTATCCACTCTAGCTGCGCCAGATTTTGCACTCTCCAGTTTTAGTAGATCATCCCCCATGTGTAATAATAAAAAGGAACAACAGTCCTACTTACATCCACAACCTCAACATAATGACCCCTGTATAGTTGAAAGAAGTCAGTATGACCCCCAATGGTCATGAACTCTTCAATCTTTCATAAAAAACATCTTCTTCTATCCAGGCTGGCAGTCTCCCCCTAGAGATGCCAATATATGCAAGGAGCATTCTCAAATTTCCTCATTATTGCAGCAATAAAAACTGACATAGTATAAAACCAGCATAAAAAAATGATTAACATTAAAAACCAAATGTCACTCCCTTGCAATGATGTTCTTATATTGTCAATAGGAAATATCCCTTAAAAAAAAAAAAAAAAAAAAAAACACTGCCATGACCTGCAATTGGCATTATGGCATCAACTTTTCCCGTATAATGTTGCCTCAGCTGCGTATAATACTAATAATCCACTTCCAGTCCAGGCCTTTTCTGGCAATTTTTTGTTTACATGTAACAATTGGTATGCTTTGCTAGAAAATCACTTAGAACACCTAAACATTATATCGTTTTTTAAACAAGAGGCCCTAGAGAATAAATTGGTGGGTTTTGCAATTTTCCATGACGCACGGTATTTGCTCAACGGTTTTTGTAAACACAATTTTTTGGAGGAAAAACATTATTTATTACATTTTTTAAAGCAAAAAAAATTAATCAATTTTCTTTTGTAAAATATAAAAGGTGATGTTACGCTGAGTAAATTTAAAATTGCGTCTGCCTGTGCGACAAATGACATGCATTGTAAGCTCTAACATGCAGGGTCCTCTGATTCCTCTTGTATTGAATCGGGATTGTAACTGTACTGCCTGGCCTCCCGTTGTAAAGCGCTGCGCAAACTGTTGGCGCTATATAAATCCTGTATTATAATAATCATAAATTTTACTATCCATAGGTGATACTTTAAAATCTTTTACAGGTTATCACTTTAGATGTACATCCAGGTAACTGCACCCACTTCCGGGATAGCTCTCTGCGGAAAGGGGCGTAACTTACGCCCCTTCCCGCAAGTGCCCCGCTGCCTGCTGGGAAACACAGATCCCAGAGGCAGCGGGGAGCGTCCTTATTGCGCAGCGCGATTCGCGCATGCGCAGTAGGGAACCGGGAAATGAAGCTGAAAGGCTCCATTTCCTGATTCCCATACCCAAGATGGCGGCGGCAGGACCCGACAGACGACCTAGAGATCGGCTTCGGGTGCCGACATCGCGGGCGTGCTGGACAGGTAAGTGTCACTATTTTAAAAGTCAGCAGCTGCAGTATTTGTAGCTGCTGGCTTTTAAAAAAAAAAAAAACGCGGAGTCCCGGTGGACTCCCGCTTTAAAAGCATCTAATCGATGATTTGGATTTTTTTTTTTTAAAATGACACCGTTGACATCCAGGTAAACCAGAAGTAGTGTCAGGTCATCACTTCTGGGTTACTATAGCGGAGAGCCAATCAATCCCGCTGCTTGTAAAAGCAATCCAGCAGCTAATTAGCCACTAGGATTGCTTTATAAGAAAGCTGACCACAGGCTCTAAAAAAAGATAATGCAGCTGCAGGCATCTTCCCAGTATAACCACCCGAAGTCCAGCAATGTACGGGTACAGCCTGGAGTGGTATACAGTGCTGTGTTCTAGCAGCAGAACAGGGACTTCCTGTTCCATTTCCAGAACAAAAATGAAACCAGCTGCTCAGCCATTCACAGGAAGCCTTGTATTTTATGAATAACTATAAGGCCACCTCTGATTGGCTGGGGTGGAAATCATGATGTCATCTGTCCACCTCTCCACCTCAGCCAATCAGAGAGAGCCTTGTATTCATTGGTAAAATACAAGGTTTCCTGTAATTGGCTGAGTTGTGCTCAACCTGATTTTTTTTTTTTTTTTTTCTGGGAACAGGATGGGAAGTCCCCATAGCATTGCTGGAACATAGCGCGGTATACTGTACCTTACGGAGGCTATGTAGTTTATACAGAACTGACAGTGGGCGCAAGCATGGCCTCACTGGACATTTTGTCATTTCTCCTAGACCTCTTTCCTTCTGGCAGCATTGTTTTGGTAAAAAAAAAACAAAAAACTTTTAACCACGTTTAGGCACATCAATCGCTTGGGCGTTAAATTATTTTTCTGGCAAATTAAATGAATTATTTTGGCCATTGAAATGAATTACCACTCAACAGATAAACAGCGTTAATGTGCATTTAGTTGCGTATACACGCATCTAGCATTTTTCTTTCTGCCGAAACTCTGCTGGCAGTTGTGTTTGTTTTTTTGTTTTTTTTTAAGTTTGCCCCTGAACAGCTATGTGGACATGAACACACAGGTTACCATGCAGGAGGGTACAGAGGCATAAAAAAAAACACCAGACACCCCTAACAACCATGTAAAAAAAATATCCAGCGAGCGTGACGCCTAATAGTGAAGGAAATAGTTTTAGACCAGCTTGGTACAAATACTTCAAATGGGATAATACCACGTCATGGCCACTAGATGGAGCTTATGATCAGAGGGAATAATTATATTAGACCAAGCATAGTGATTTTTCATTGCAGCTGGGTAAATGTTAATCACATTTGTACATAATATTTTTTTTTTTATAATTCCGAAGACACCAAAACGTTATAAATTCCTGTCCCCAGCCCCAGTCATCAGTATTGATGCCTCTGCCCATTTAGCAGGTCATGTAGGAATTGGTGAATCAAAACTAAGAAAAGTAGAGGAGCAATCCTCCTGGTTGTGCAGTGTGGCAAGTGCGTATTGATCACATTTATGATCACTATTCTATCGATTCAGTTGCTAAACAAAACTACAAATCCTTTAGTAGTCAAAGTACATGTGAATCCTCACCTTCGCAGCAAGAACCCATTCAGTTTAACCACTTGACCCCCGGAAGGTTTTACCCGCCTTCATGACCAGGAATTTTTTTTGCGATGCGGCACTGCGTTTAACTGACAATTACACAGTCATGCGACACTGTACCCAAATAAAATGTGTTTCATTTTTTTTTCCCCACAAATAAAGATTTATTTTTGGTGGCGATCAGCGGGACTGCGATATTGCAGCGGACAATTTCACACTGACACTTTTTGGGGACCAGTGCTAAAAATATGCACTGTCACTGTACTAATAACTGGCTGGGAAGGGGTTACACATCTAGGGCGATCAAAGGGTTAACTGTGCGCCTAGCTAGTGTTTTTGTGTGCACAGTGTGCTGCTTACTAGGGGAAGAGATGGATTTTATTCCCTGTTAGAATAGAAATCTGCCTTGATTACATTGGCAGATCCTCGTTCTATGTGTTTTACACACAATCAGCGGGTGCCGCCCTGCAGACATCCAGTGCCCGACACCCGCAGGTAAGCTTCTGCTGTAGTTAATCACAGCACAAGCGGCGCGCGTGCCCCCTTGGCAGAACTGTATAATCAGGTGTGTATATATACGTGATTCTGCACAGGAGGGCTGCCCTGTAGTAGTAAATATGCTATGGGGTGGATGGCAAGTGGTTAAAATAGAAACGAAAGTCAAAACATTTGTGTATAGATATAAAAAGCATTCTAAATACCCTTTCCCCCTTTTTTTTTAGAAGTGATCACATTCCCAGCTGCATAAGGCGCTGCGAGAGCTAGGGGAGGAGAAATAGCAGCACACCGGTCTTCCCAGTCAATGTGTGTGTGTGCGTGTGCGAGTGGGGGGGGGGGGGGGGGGGGGGTCAGCTTAAGTCTGGTTATTGAAGGAGAGCAGACTTAGTTCCCAGCACAGCCAGAGAATTGACCAGGCTGGGATGGACCTCATTAGGAAAGCAGGGGAACTGGCAGGAACACCAGGGATTTCACACACAGGAAGCAACACAAAGAGAACAGGAGACTTCCTCATACAAGTACATAGTACAGCAGCCACATATCAGGAGTATGAAATGTTGGGTTTACATATTCTTTAGAGTTCTGCATCGGCAAAGCACAGGTTCACTGTAGATTAGTAGGTGTTTTTTATGCCATCTTCTGTGATGGTAGACTCAAATCGTCCAACTGCTGATATAAAATGTAGTTGGATCGGTGTGGAGTTACTGCCACAACTTTCACCCATAGTTGACACATTTTTCTTTCTAAGGGCCCTCTCACACATGCGGACCGTTCAGATCCGCCTGTCAGTTTTTTCAGGCAGACACCTACGGACGCTCCGTACATCTCTATGGAGCGAAGGATGTCAGAGGTGATATGTCAGCTGACGCCCGCTTCGCTAAATCCAGACTGGTTTTCAGACAGATGAAAACGGACAGGCGGTCTGTTTTCATCTGATCCCCCCCATAGAGGAGAGTGGAGGTCTGATAGGTCCGTTTCTGCACAGTGTGCAAAGATGGACTTGTCATCCGCCGACTCAGCGGGGATCAACAGAACGATCCCTGCTGAGCAAGCGGATGGCTGAATACGGATCCGCACATGTGAAAGGGGCCTAAGAGAATCTAGTTTTCGCGGCCAGTGGTCATACTAGGCTGTGTATACATGAGGCCTTAGAGAAATAAGTGTTTTGTTTTTTTTCCGAACATGTATGTGGCATGTATATTACCTGTGGCATCCCTATGGAAGCTGGAAATCAGTGTAAGGCACCACTACTACAGTGATCTCCACTAGCTCTCGGGTCCCACGCTGAGTGGTTTCCCTGCTGCATTGTGGATACAGGGGGTCACGTGTTCAGCACAGGAGATATTCAGAGAACGCTTTCCATTTTCTAATGGTATTCTCTAACTGAGCAAGGTGGAGAGGCGAGATGGTGACATAATTATGCCCACCTCCTCCAATCAGAGAGAGCCTTATTTTTTCAGACGGATTTTGGCCCAAACTTGTCTTGCATACACGCGGTCGCACAAAGTTGTCGGAAAATCCGATCGTTCAGAACGCGGTGAGGTACAACACGTATGACGGGACTATAAAGAGGCCAGTAGCCAATAGTTTTCGTCTCGTAATTTATTCTGAGCATGCGTGGCACTTTGTGCGTCGGAATTGTCTACACACGATTGGAATTTAAACGATCAGATTTTGTTGTCGGAAAATTTTAGATTCATATCTCAAACTTTGTGTGTCTGACGGAAAAAGTCAGATGGAGCCCACACACGATCGGAATTTCCGTACCACACATTTTCCGTCAAAGTCCGACCGTGTGTACAGGGCACTACGTTTATTCAGAAAAATACAAGGCGTTCTGTGAATGGTGCCTGAGCCAAGAGAGTGACCCCCTGTGTTGACTATGTAGCATGGCAGCCGGTCTGCACAGGACCCAAAAGTTGGCAGACTAGCACTACTAGTGGTGCCTACTACAGGGGTTTCTAGGGGGATCTCACACGTATGGGGCATACATACTTACATTGGTCCGATGTAACTATGGAAAAGTATCCATACCTAGACTGAAATTGTTAAAGCTGAAAGTGGTTCTAAAAGTAAATTTTTTTTTTTGCCTTATTGCATTTCTTGTATTAAGGTAAAACATGTTTAGACATCAGCATCCCCCCTCAGCCCCCTTTTACTTACCTGAGCAATGCCTTTGCACAGAGCAGGTAAGTATAGAGATGTTTGTAAATTTATTTATTTTGTTTAAGAAAATAACAATCGCTTGAAGTTTGGTTATTGTTTGCAGTATGTTTATTTATATGACTTTGGTGTGGTGGAAAAAATAAAATAAAAAATGTCAGTGGAAATAAATAAATGCTTGTCTTTATTTTTAATTTTCTAGATTCTTCATCAGCATAAAAATGCAGACAAAATGACATCTTTACTTAAAGTTTACGAGGAGGAAGATGAAGCTTTTATGGAATTGGTTACCATGGCAACCCAGTTTTACCAATACTTACTGCAGCCTTTCAGGGATATGAGGGAGCTTGCGATATTATACAAGCTGGAAATACTGGTAGGGGCTTAAACCTTTTATCTGTTTTTAAGCCTTTTCTGTAGGAGAATCTTTAAGCTTTGTTTCTAGAGTAGTTTGAACCAATTATAGTCAAAGTGATTTATACTTGCAATTGTATCAGTCTAAGTGCAGCCTGTCCCGAATCTCCAGGCTTTCTATGCATAGTTTTTTTTTCTTATCTTTATACACATTGCTTAAAAAAACAAACAAAAAATCCATACGCTTTGTGACTGTTTCATTAGGGGCCAGGATGACAGATGCTCCGTCACCCAGATAAACGGAGAATAGTTTCTTTGTGGGAAAAAAGACAGGACTCATCAACCAACCATTTGCATGTTTTTACTTCCATAAGTATTGCGCTACAGTCATTGGCATTCTATTTACACGCGCGCAAGAAGGTACCCCCCCCCCCCCGGGAGATCGCTTCTCCCAGGGGGTTATTTGATGTGGGGAGGGACCCCAGAAGACCAGGTTCAAAGGCCACTGTGCAAAACATATAAAAAAGTAAGAAGATAAACTGCGCTCCAAAGCAAATTTCTAAATAAAAAGCTGCAATAAAAACCAAAAAATATCCAAGACTCAAAGGGGCACTCTACAATCCAAATGGATGTCGCCCCAAACAGTTCCTCATAGACTCCAAAAGAACATATGGAAAAAAGAAAGAGGGCTCCGGATAGTGCAGGTCAAACCAGATGGTTTATTGAAATATGTCATATGTCAGCAATGACACAATAAAAGTGATCACAAAAATATAAAAAAAGGAATAAAAGCAATGTGGGGTATAGTAAATGCTAGCCTTGATGCGTTTCGACACCAGAAGGTCTTCAACTGTCTGTCCCACTGTCGTACGACGTGTATCCATCCCAGTTGGTAAGAGTATTTATTTACTTACCTTCGAAGTGTTGCTGAGAGTGACTACAGACAGTTGGTTTCCCATCCCCATTGGTTTGGTGTAACCTCAACAGGAAGAGCTCTTCCCTTTTCATTTTTGTGGACTGTTGCTCTGTGTTTAATTCATACACTAATTGTGTCTAAGCACAGTTATTTTTGTTTTCCACATATAAAATTTGTGATTTATATTATATTTAGGCACATGCACTATTTTATTTTATTGTGTACACTAGCTCTGCACTGTTCTTTCACTATTGACTATTGAATCCGGCTTGGCATGCTCTCCTGGCACCAGGGCACCGAGCTCAGCTGGGCCCCAGTCAGGTGTTGCTCTACTAGAAACCACTGTTTGATTGTACCATGGCGGCACCAATCTAGTATTCTTGTCAAGTGACAAGCCATATGGTAAAGATTGACATCTGTTAAGGCCACACTTGCCAGCGGTTTAGGCAAATGCAAGATCGACTGGGCCAGCCGTGGGGGTTTCTGGGCCCAAAGAAAGGTGACGAAGGCTCGGTTCACTACTCTGAGAAAAGAGTTAGAAATCCAGATGGACCAGTTTCGCTTGGTGCATTGAGTGGACTTTGGTGAAGATTGGTGAAGATTTAAAGATCCACGTTTAGGAGAGATATCGGCAGATAATTTGGCACCGTAATGAAAGCCTGCAAAGTGTCCCGGGGGGAGTGCCCTTTCCCCAGCGTCATTATAGGCAGCTTGAAAATGAGGGATCAAATGATCCCCAAATGTTTTGTAATATAGGAGGGAGTATCCATCTGGGCCCGGGCCCCTGACGTTTTACATTCGGGCCATCGGCAGGGTCACCTCGTCTCCAGAGATAGGTGCATCTAACGTTATCAACATCTCATCTGACAGACAGGGCAAACCCGACTTTTGTAAGTATTGCCGTATGGCCCCACACTTGTCGTGCCCTCTGTATTTTCCCGCACTTGTTCCTATGCTCGTAAAACGTTCACTTACAATGAGCCTGATCTTGATTCAGCATTGTGCCCTTCTGCAGCAGCTCTCCCCACTCTCTCTGCTCACAGAGGCAGCAGAGGGAGCTATTGGCTCCTGCTGCTGTCAGACAAATCCTGTTAGCAGAGATTGTTGGGCAGGGCCATGCTATGAATGCAGGTAGTGCAGTTTGGGATCAGTCCCACAGGTGACTTCCTATGTGGGTGCACCAAGAAGTGGAGGAGCCAAGAGCCGAGAAAAGGAGGATCAGGGCCGTTCTATGCAAAACCATTGCACAGAACTTGTAAATATTGAGTGCCAGGGGGTAAATCACCAATACAAGTACCTATGTCCTAAGAACTATTCAAGAGATGTATATGAAGTCTATTGTGTGGACTTTAATGGTACTGATATGGAACGACCAAACATAAATAATCCTAAAAAAGATTATTTTATTGCGGTTTTCTAAACTGCTCTCATTTGTATGAATTATTCAGTGATGCCAATGGACTGATGCTCATGGTCTATCAACTATCATACCATATCTTCTCAACATGTTTTGCAGTTATATCCGCTTCCTCAGGAGTATTTTAGAGAGCAACCTTCTCTATAAAAAACAGTAACCATTATAACAACAAAATTAGCAATACAATTTTATGTTTGGATATTCAGATCCAACTGGAGGGCTGTGTCTGTTCTTACCCAACACCCAAGAAAGAGACCATAAAGGGAGCACCAAGAGGAGCATGTCTATCCCGCCGAATGTGGGGGCCTACAATAACAGGCATAGATTCTCCATCTAGTGGTGTAAATAGTCACATAATAAAACTCCTACACACTTCTTTAGGCCCTGTGTGTGTGTGTGTGTGTGTGTGTGTGTGTGTGTGTATATATATATATCTCTATATTAACTAAGGGTCCTTTTACACGGGCGGTCCACCCGGCATACTCCACTTTTCTCAGCAGGGGTTCGATCCGCTGATCCCCCCGCTGAGCAGGCGGATAACAGGTCCGTCTAAGTTCACTGTGCAGAGACAGACCTGTCGGTGTCCTGCTGTCCTCAATGGGGAGATTGAATGAAAATGGACCGCTTGTCCATTTCCATCCAATCCAGTCCTGCAGACAGATGGAAAATGGGGTGACCATCCATCTGGTTTTGGCGGACGGGATCAGATCAGTTAGCAGGGGATGACAGCGGACAAGTCCCGCTGACATCCAGCGCTCCATAGAGGTGAATGGAGCGTCCGATCAAGTCTGCCTGAAAAACTGACAGGCAGACCTGCTCGGAAAGCCTGTGTGAAAGGGGCCTCACGCACCATATCACAATTACTTCATTGATCGATTTCTTAAAACAGAGCTTGTGTACACTGGTTTATTAACGTGGCCTCTCTCGCATAGTGATACCAGCCTATCTAAGATAGCAAAAGCAAATATACCCATGAAGATCTATAAAAATAAAAATAAAAACGTAAGGGAGCTGCCACTGTATAGAATCATAAACAAATATGGCTCACCTAAGGTATAGCCTAATGTGGTGTGTGAAAAAACACATAGGATTGCTAAAAAAAACTGCAGTTTGTACATGCAGTAAAGCATGCTTGTTATACTCACTGTGGAACCTAAAGGGGTTAATCCTCTACATTGTATAAAAAGGCGTGTTCGATCCCGTCCCCTCTGATCCTCCCCTTGTGCCACTGGCCCCAATACATCTGGTAGAACAGACTGCAGGGGGCTCTCTGCACATGCTCAGTTTCGTGTATATTGCTAGAGAGTTTTCTTTTTTCTTGGGAGAATGCCTGTGATCAGCACAGGGCCAATCAGCACTATCCAGACATAGGGTCAGGAGTCATGCAGCCTCATAGGACAGTCCGAGCAGAATGAAAACTACAAGCTTTAACCAGATACTCATAGAAGTCATAAGACTGCTATATACTGCTGATGAGAATAGGTATTTAGCAGTTTTATATTTACTAAAATGACTGCATTTCCATGTTCTATGTACTGTGGGAGACCAGATATCGTGAATGCAGGGTCCTGGGTTTAGTGATACTTTAACGGTCAGTCTCCCTCTAAAGTAAATATTAAAAAGCATAGAAAATTGGAAAATGTAAATTGTATTTCCTGGTTTGGAAGGATACATTTTGCTTAGCTTTCTTATCTAATTCAGATGCTTACCATAGGGATTCTATTCAATTATTCAACACTGAATAATAGAACATCAAATGGTGGGCTAAAGCCGGCCATAGATTAATCAAATCTTGTCCGGCTCAGCAGCAATTCGCAGAGAATCTATTCATCTATGGACTGACTGTACTGAAGTTGACCCATTATTTGACTTCAATACAACCAGCCTGCCAGATTTTTTTCCATGCGCCCCCCTGCTGGCAGAACACAATATTGATGTAGAATGGATTTAGTCAGTATTGATGGGGGAATCTAGCAATTTTCTTTCCCTTTACCCATGGTAAAGAAAATTGCAAAATCTGTGGCCTTCTATATAGTCTACTTGTTGTTCGTTGTAGATCTGGCTGATAGTCACTGGTATTATCACTTAAAAAAAATAAAAATAAATGCGGGAATGGAATTTGTCTTTTAGAACATTTAATTCTAACACAAGGCCACACTGACTTCCACAGGTTTAACCACTTCAGCTCCGGAAGGTTTTACCACTTTCATGACCAGGCCATTTTTTGCGATACTGCACTGCGTTACTTTAACTGACAATTGTCGTGTGACTCTGTACCCAAATAAAATTGATGTCCTTTTTTTTTCCCTACAATTCCTTTGGTGGTATTTGATCTCACCTGCGTTTTTTATTTTTTGCACTATAAACAAAAAAAGAGTTACAATAAAAAATAAAAAAAAATATTTTTTACTTTCTGCTATAAAACACATCCAATAAAAAAATATATATATAATTCCTTCATCAATTTAGGCCAGTATGTATTCTGCTACATATTTTTGGTAAAAAAAAAAAAAAAAAACAATTATTATTATTATTATTATTATTATTATACAGGTTTTATATAGCGCCAACAGTTTGCTCAGCGCTTTACAACATAAGGGCAGACATTACATTTACATTACAATTTGGCACAAGAGGAATAAGAGGGCCCTGCTCGTTAGAGCTTACAATCTAAAAAGGAAGGGTCAATTGATACAAAAGGTAATAGCTGTGGGGGAGGAGCTGATGGAGGAAGTAAAACAGTGTTAGTTAGAAGCAGGATAGGCTTCTTTGAAGAGAAGGGTTTTCAGGGATCGTCTAAAGATGGATAGATTAGGGGACAGTCGGACAGATTGGGGTAGGGAGTTCCAGAGGATGGGAGAAGCTCTGGAGAAATCCTGGAGGCGAGCATGGGAGGAGGGGACAAGGGAGCTAGAGAGCAGGAGGTCTTGAGATGACCGAAGAGGGCGGTTTGGTTGGTATTTTGGGACCAGGTCAGTGATGTAGCTGGGGGCAGAGTTATGGATGGCTTTGTAAATTATTGTTAGTACTTTGAATTTTATTCGTTGGGTGAGTGGAAGCCAGTGCAGGGATTGGCAGAGAGGGGTGGAGGACACTGAATGGCTGGTAAGGTGGATGAGTCTGGCAGCGGCATTCATTATGGACTGGAGGGGGGATAGCCTATGTAAAGGTAATCCAACGAGGAGGGAGTTGCAGTAGTCGAGGCGAGAGATGACCAGGGAGTGAATTAGAAGCTTGGTGGTGTCATTAGTTAAAAAGGGGCGTATTCTGGAAATGTTGCGGAGGCTAAGGCGGCATGATTTGGACAGGGCTTGTATGTGGGCCTGAAAGGACAGTTCGGAGTCTAAGGTTACCCCTAGCACCTTGGCATGTGGGGATGGACTGATAGATGTGCCATTGATCTTGACAGAGAAGTCAGGTGAAGGGGTACGTGGGGGAGGAAATATTAAGAGCTCGGTTTTAGATAGATTAAGTTTGAGGAAGTGGTGTGACATCCAGGCTGATATGTCTGTTAGTAGATCAGCGATGCGTGAGGAGACTGATGGGGTGAGCTGAGGGGTAGAGAGATAGATTTGGGTGTCATCAGCATATAAATGGTAGCGAAAGCCATGGGAGGCTATCAGCTGACCCAAGGAGGATGTGTAGATCGAGAATAGTAGAGGTCCAAGGACAGAACCTTGGGGGACCCCAACGGTAAGAGGAGTTGGAGAAGAGGAAGTGGAGTTGTAAGTGACACTGAAGGTGCGATGAGATAGGTAAGATTCAAACCAACGGAGAGTGCAGTCATGGAGACCAAGCAAATTGAGTTTTTTGAGGAGGAGGGGGTGGTCAACTGTATCAAAGGCAGCAGAAAGGTCCAAGAGTAAGAGTATGGAATAATGACCATTGGTTTTGGCTGTTAGTAAGTCGTTGGTGAGTTTTAGAAGGGCAGTTTCTGTGGAGTGCTGTGGGCGAAATCCAGACTGAAAAGGATCGAGAAGGTTATTTTCAGTGAGGTGGTTGCTCAGTCGGTTATAGACTAAACGTTCGAGGAGTTTGGAGGCAAAAGGGAGTAAAGAGATGGGTCTTAAGTTGTTAAGATTGGTGGGGTCTGAGGCCTTTTTTGGTATGGGAGTGACTAGTGCATGTTTTAGAGGGTTGGGGAAGATGCCAGTAGAGAGAGAGGTTGAAGATATGAGTTAAGGAGTGTAGGATTGAGTCAGATGGTGACCGTAGTATTTGAGAAGGAACAGGGTCCAGGGGGCAGGAGGTTAGGTGGGCATTAGAAAAAAGTTTAGTGACTTCCTCTATAGTAGCTGGGTCAAAAGAGGAAAGTATTGATTGTGCAGGAGGACAGGGAGTGTAAGGTGAGGGAGATGTCTGTAGAGCGGAGATCTCGAGACGAATCGTCTCAATCTTATTTTTGAAGTGATAAGCAATCTCCTGGGCAGTGAGTAAGTTAGTGGGTGGGGGTAATGGAGGACGAAGTAGAGTGGTAAAGGTAGAAAAGAGTTGACGGGGACTGCGTGAGAGGGTGTTAATGAGAGTGATAAAGTAGGTCTGTTTGGCAGCGTGCAGGCAGGAATGGTATTTTTGGAGGGCAGATTTATATTGGCTGAAATCTTGCTGTGACTTAGTTTTACGCCACAAACGCTCAAGAGCACGGCTACGTTTTTTGAGGCTTCTGGTATTGTCTGTCTGCCAGGGTTGCAGCGGCCGGGGCTTGATTCTGTGCGTAGTAAAGGGGGCCAAGGTATCCAGGGTGGATGACAGCGAACTGTTGTAGACAGAAGTAGCCAAGTTGGGGCAGGACAAGGAGGAGATTTTGGCATGTATTGAATGGTTTGCACAAAAATTATCAAGTCTACAAACTATGGGATATTTTTTATGGAAATTTTTAATTTTTTTTTTTTACTAGTAATGAGGGCGATCAGTGATTTTTGTGGGATTGCGACGGACACCTGACACTTTTTTGGGAACCAGTGACACTAATACAGTGATCAGTGCTAAAAATATGCACTGTTACTGTGCTAATGACACTGACAGGGAAGGGCTTAACACCAGGGGCGATCAAAGGGTTAAGTGTGTCCCTGAGGGGTGCTTTAAAACTGTGTGGGGGATTGGCTGCCTGGGGGAACACAGAGAAACACAGAGATCAATTTCCTGCTTAGCAGGTACATAAGATCATTGTGTTCTCCCCTGTGTTCTCCCCTGTCAGAACGGCAATCTGCCTTATTTACGTCTCTGGAGAACGATCACCGGGTCTCGGTGGACATCGCATCCACCAGACCTGCTAATTGGCTCCCCCTCTGGCCAATGTGCGCATTCGCCCGCTGTCTATTACAGGAAATTACATACTGGTACATTGTTTCGCACAATAGAGCCACAATGCTGCAGTATTTCTGCATTAGGCGGTCTATAAGCGATTAAACACATTTGAATTGCTCCTTCACCTAATAATATATTTTTCTGTAAACAGAAATCACTTGAAATGGATGATTTAGGCCCAAAACGTATTGAGTCATTGGAGAAGGAGGCTGAGCAATGGAGTGCGAGAGCAGAAGAGGCCGTGCGATCCATCCAGAGTGTGACAGTGAATTATTTCAAGGAGACCTCCAAAGCCCTGGCTGGTATGATGGTATACGATTATTAAAGTAGATCTATAGTCAGCAGCATACACTTTTATTTTATGTAATTGTAATAATACAGACAATCGTTATTTTTGACAAGCCAATGTAAGCTTACTTGAAAAATCGAATCTCATGTTGCGAGTTCTGCCTGTCTGCTGGCTATCTTTCCACAACTTCCTGGATTCCCACCATGCTTTGCAGCTTCCCCTCCGCTGTTTACGTT
Source organism: Lithobates pipiens (assembly GCF_037356315.1). Taxonomy (NCBI): domain Eukaryota; kingdom Metazoa; phylum Chordata; class Amphibia; order Anura; family Ranidae; genus Lithobates; species Lithobates pipiens. The sequence continues at coordinate 60,460,399 of NW_027507903.1, forward strand.
CAGTATCTGAAGACTACATATCCCATGGTACAATACTGCCTTTAAACAGTGATTCCTGTGCGGACTCCACCTCCTGAAATTCCTCCTCCCCCCCCACCTCTGCAGTTCTGAAGGCAGGCTCTGTGAAATGTGTGGCACAACAGTGCCTATGTACAGGTCATAGTGAATGTGTCACAGAATTCAACAAAGTAAATGTGTGCGCTTCTTCACAAAGTATGTTTACAAACTTCAAAATCCTCTAGAACAGGGGTCTCCAAACTTTCTAAACAAAGTACTGTCCTTTAAAATTTAGGGGGCGGATGTTGCTGTCAGTGGGAGGAATAGTACTGCGTCATTGGTGTCAGTGGGAGGAATAGTACTGCATCATTGGTGTCAGTGGGAGGAATAGTACTGCATCATTGGTGTCAGTGGGAGGAATAGTACCTCATCATTGGTGTCAGTGGGAGGAATAGTACTGCATCATTGGTGTCAGTGGGAGGAATAGTACCTCATCATTGGTGTCAGTGGGAGGAATAGTACTGTGTCATTGGTGTCAGTGGGAGGAATAGTACTCCGTCATTGGTGTCAGTGGGAGGAATTGTACCCCATCATTGGTGTCAGTAGGAAGAATAGTACCCCATCATTGGTGTCAGTGGGAGGAATAGTACCCCATCATTGGTGTCAGTGGGAGGAATGGTACCCCATCATTGGTGTCCGTGGGAGGAGCCAGGGTGTGAATGGGGCCTTATGCCTTGTCGCAGGGTGTGAATGGAGCCTTAGGCCTTGTCGCAGGGTGTGAATGGAGCCTTAGGGTTTGTCGCCAGGGTGTGAATGAAGCTTTAGAGCCTGTGGCCAGGGTGTGAATGGAGCCTTAGGGCTTGTCGCCAGGGTGTGAATGGGCTTGTTCACACTAGCAGCTTTGTAGCAGCTACATATCTCTCACTCTGGAGATTTATCTGCTGTAGCGGTCTACAATGTTACCTCTTCAGCTGAAAGTCACACAGGTACCATGATCATCAGCAGCTTCATTGGAACATGGGTAAGCTTAGGTTTATATGTGATACAAGCTTATTGGAGGTGGGGAGATGTTGTGGAGTTGTACTTTCTACAGAGTGCCATTGTTTTTAGAATCCCATCTGGGCTCATGCACACCTTTGCAGTGCAGTGTGTCAGTCCCAAGCGCATCTGAGAAACACACATTACATGTGTTAACACATTTCAGTGGCATTCATTTTGAATGCACCATCCCAAAATGGCAACATTGCTGTAGTGCACGGTAAGGCACTACCATTATTGTGGTGCACTGCATTGCTATAAATTGTGCATATTCTTTCATTTGGACGTTTTGGTGCATTGCCTGCGCATTCATTTGAACGGGCTGCCTTAATGCAATGCACAAAATAATGTGAAAAATGCTCATTAACACATGGCATGAGGACATCGGTATCTGAATGGGTACCATAGTCACTTTTCTCAAAAATTTTCACAGTTCTAGTGCCACTGACTTCAACGCACAAATCTCATACATGTTGTGTGCAGTCTCACATGCAGTTATCTACTTTAAAAATGAAATTAGTAATTTCTGCTTTATAAATTGTTTTTTTTTTGGGGGGGGGGATTTGTGCTCTGAAAGTAAATTGATTCTTAGTATTTTGCTATTATTGCAGCCATGCAGAAACAAATGGAGCAAGATGGAAAGAGATTTGGACAAGCCACCTGGGCCTCAGCACTACCCAGACTGGAGAGGATTAAATCCATGTTAGCAAAAGAAACCCTTCAACATATGAGATCGAAGGAGATGTGCCTGAATCAGAAGAGGGCAGATATCACACAGAAAGTAAGATTCCTAGAACAATGCAGAACATTTTTACTTTATGTGGTCCTTTTTAAAGGGGTTCTCTTATTTAAGAGACATTGTCCAGCTCCGTGCTGTCCACTAACTTAGGCAGGCAAATGCACCTCCAGAGTAAGGCTGGCCATAGACTGATCGAAATTTGGCCCGTTCAACAGGATCTGTCCAAATTCTGATGCATCTATGGGCAGACTGGTTGTACTGAAGTCAATCTATCGATTAACTTCAGTACAACCAGCCTGTTGTTTTTTTATCTTGCAATGATTGCTGACGGCTGTAGTTGCCAACAGTGAGCATTGTATTCTGACGGCTGGAAAACCTTCTGCTGTTGGAATACAGTAGCACAGCGGGAAGGATACCCCCATCAAAACTGTATTTAAGGGAGGATTAAGCAATTTTCCTTCCTTCAAACTGTGGTTGAAAGGAAGACATGGCTCGCTTAACGTTGTCCACATACTTAGGTCTCCCCATTTTTTAAAAGGGGTTATTGTGCCCACATTCCAGTGTTACCTTGCCTTTCTTTCAGTCCCTGTGTAAATGTAGTCCCAGTCACTGCCCACAAACTGTGCCTACCTATATTCTGTTTTCATGTTGATCATGGAGTATGTGCAGTGATTTCCCATATTGTGTGTATATATTTTTGCAGGCAGATTGCATTTAATACTCTTATTCAGTATTGCTGTGCCCACTGTGGTCAGTGTTCTCACATTTATACTGTATATCCACATGTAGATGCATTGCATTTGTAAATGCTCAAATACACACAAAAAACTTATAAACTTACAGTGAGGGGAAAAAAAGTATTTGATCCCCTGCTGATTTTGTATTTTTGCCCTACTGACAAAGAAATGATCAGTCTATAATTTTAATGGTAGGTTTATTTTAACAGTGAGAGACAGAATAACAACAAAAATATCCAGAAAAATGCATGTATGATCCCCTGTCAATCAGCAAGATTTCTGACTCCCAGGTGTCTTCTATACAGGTAATAAGCTAAGATTAGGAGAACTCTCAAAGGGAGTGCTCCTAATTTCAGCTTGTTTCCCATATAAAAGACACCTGTCCACAGAAGAAATCAATCAGATTCCAATCTCTTCACCATTTTTTCTATTGAAAAAGCCCATGGCGTGCAAACACACCCAAAAAACTTCCACCCGGTGCATAAAAAAAGTGCACACACATAAAGAGTGAAACACTAAAAAGTGCAGACGGGTGCCTGATGTCCTCCAAAAGAAGGACCATACCCTGATCCCCCGGGGCGTTAGGCTCCAGACGGGGACTGAGGTACCAGACTCAACAAGTGGTCCCCGGACGAAACCGGAAGACCTCCTTTCCCCGGGAGGACTGCCGAAACAGGACCTCCTAGGTACTTGGTACTGTGGGGGCTTCCCCGAAGGTAGGCCCCCCTCATGGAGATTGGACCAAGCCAGAAGGCCTATGTCCGCTCTCCCACAAGACGTTCAGGATTGGTCCGAGGACCGACACCCTACTAATCAAAACGTGAAGTGACAAACAGTGACAAACACACACAAATAAAATAAATAAAAAGTGAGGAAGGGATAGTGGAGAGGAGAGTGAAAAGTGGCCATTGTGCAATACAATGGCCGGCCCTCCGGCCAGGAATCAAAAATTCCTCTGGTCCTAGCCAAAAGGCCAGGCCCTAGAGGCAGGTGTAAAAAAAGCGTGTAATGGTGACGTGACCTAGGTGCCAAAATCAAAGTGCGGACGCACAGTGAATAAAGCACCCCTGGACTGCCACTCCAGGGGCACATCACCATGGGCTTTCCAACAAAAGCATCCCCGACAGCCCAGCCCAGACCACAACAGCCCCCACCACAACCAGAAAGGCATGGAGATCAGCGAGCTTAGTGAGACCCTTTGCCATCAGGTCAAACCCTCACTCCCGTCACTCCTACCTAATTATATTCGAGAGGTACAGGCCGCCCCCCTGCTGGAACAGGAGAGCTAAGCGTTCCCTCCCAAAAAACTGACTGGGGCTAAAGCTGCCACAATCCAAGCCGGTCTGCCAGGGTCCCCTCCCCTGGCGCCGACCAGTGGTTCTCCGCCCCCATCAGAAGGCTTCCCGAACCGGCTACAAACCAGTCCGGGTCACCTTTACACCAACAGGCTTTGCATAGCAACCGCCACCCCTGCTCCACCGCCGTAGAACAGGGACGGTAAGCAAGCGCCACCTATTGGCAACTGATAAGAACAGATACTACACTTGATCTTAGCCAAAAGGCCGAGAAGCGAATCTCTGGAATCTGGTAGGTAGAATCTCTTCACCATGGCTAAGACAAAAGAACTGTCCAAGGATGTCCGGGACAAGATTGTAGACCTACACAAGGCTGGAATGGGCTACACGACCATCACCAAGCAGCTTGGTGAGAGGGTGACAACAGTCTGTGCAATTATTCACAAATGGAAGAAACACAAAATAACTGTCAATCTCCCTCGGTCTGGGGCTCCATGCAAGATCTCACCTCGTGGAGTATCAATGATCATGAGAATGGTGAGGAATCAGCCCAGAACTACACAGGAGAATCTTGTCAATGATCTCAAGGCAGCTGGGACCATAGACACCAAGAAAAGGACTGAAATCCTGCAGCGCCTGCAAGGTCCCCCTTCTCAAGAAATCACATGTACAGGCCGTCTGAAGTTTGCTAATGAACATCTGAATTATTCAGAGGAGAATCGAGTGAAAGTGTTGTGGTTTATTTAAGACCAAAATCTAGCTCCTTTGCATCAACTCAGCTCGCAGTGTTTGGAGGAGGAATGCTGCCTGTGACTCCATGAATACCATCCCCACCATCAAACATGTAGGTGGAAACATTATGCTTTGGGGGTGTTTTTCTGCCAAGAGGACAGGACAACTTCACCGCATCACAGGGACGATGGATGGGGCCATGTACCGTCAAATCTTCGGTGAGAACCTCCTTCCTTCAACCAGGGCATTGAAAATGGGTCATGAATGGGTATTTCAGCATGATAATGACCCAAAACACACGGCTAAGGTAACAAAGGAGTGGCTCAAGAAAAAGCACATTAAGGTCCTGGAGTGGCCTAGCCAATCTCCAGACCTTAAATCCATAATAAATATGTAGAGGGAGCTGAATGTTCGAATTGCCAAATGTCATCCTCAAAACCTTAGTGACTTGGAGAGGATCTGCAAAAAGCAGTGGCACAAAATCCCTCCTGAGATGTGTGCAATCCTTGTGGCCAACTACAAGAAATGTCTGACCTCTGTGATTGGCATCAGGGGTTTTGCCACCAGTCATGTTTTGCGAAGGGGTCAAATACTTATTTCATTCATTAAAATGCTAATGCATTTATAACTTTTTTAAATGTGTGTTCTGTTTTTTTTTTTTTTTTTTTTTTATTATTATGTCTCTCACTGGTAAAATAAACCTACCATTAAAATTATAGACTGATTATTTCTTTGCTAGTGGGCAAACGTACAAAATAAGCAGAGGATCAAATACTTTTTTACCCTCACTGTACTTACTACCCACATACTATGCCGATCTATATTCTCGGTTTTCATGTTGATCAAGGTGCATGTGCAGGCTTAACCACATGCTGAAATCCTGCATCCAGTTTGGTTTAGCCTAGGGGTGCAGAGATAAAGGTGTACTATTTACAGATTATGACAGCCGGGACTCCTCTACTGTCAGACACTGACCAGTACTGCAACCGTTCATCTAATGAAAATTTTCCAACCTTCCCATTTGAAGAAAGTTGATTGTTAGTCCAGCTTCTGTCGTGCGGGAACAATTATAGATGGATTGAAATTCAGCCAGGCCCAACTGAACCGGCTAAATTTAATTCATCTATGGCCAGCTTAACTCTCCTAGCTCTGGCAGGCTTCCTCCATCCACGTGACCTGTCCAGCGGTGCCGCCTTTCTAAGATGCCCTCAGTCACAGTTGCATGCTCACTTCCACCATCTGCAGTGTAGTGTGAATGTTTCCTGCACTGTATGGGAACAGCACTGGAGCCTGTTAGCCCGAGGGAAAGGGTAAGTAATGCAGCTTATTCCTGCATCCTAAAGCCCGGTTACACATTATACAATTCTCTTATTCATTTTCCTTTAAATTTAAATTTAAAAAACTTTGTAGTGAAAGGGCCCCCTGATTGAATCCAAATTTAAAGTTTTGAGGTTTGACCTCATATTATATGGTTTTGGTAAATCTAAAGGAAATTGTGTAATGTGTAGCCAGACTTAGACTAAGCATTTAACTCTTGCAGTGCAGGGGTGGCACTAAAGGTAGATTGTCTAATTCTTGCAGTTCAGCTTTAATGCTTGTGTAAACATATGGTTAAGTCTTAAAGCTTTTAGAAACTGCGGCTTTCTAAAAAAAAAAAAAAAAAAAAAAAAAAAATCCCCTGCAAGGCAATGGCATAATGTGCTAGTAATGCATCGCATACTAGCAATTAGTAAATACCTTAGAACAAAGCCCTCCAATGGTGCACTGTCACCTCTGACAGGTCTTCCATCTTTCCCTGGCCTTCCTTTTGGGTTTGCGGGCTCTGGTTGTATGAGTGGCCAGAGCCACGATGAGATCTCTCTCATGCATGTGCTTGGGAGCCCATTGGCTACGGCACAGAGCTCTGAAGGTCCGGCATACCATGCTGCGTCCATCACCGGCTGCATCCAGTGGGAATATCTCCTAAACACTGCAAGTTTAGGAGATTTTCACTGTATCTACAGGTAAGCCTTAAAACGGAGTTCCACCCAAAAGTGGAACTTTGCTTTAAGCAATCCTGACATGCCACATTCGGCATGTCATTTTTTTTTTTTTGGGGGGGGGGGGGTACCTAGTTTTGACAGATAACCGCTCCCATTTCCGCCCGGGCCACCTAAGTGGCCCCTACCTCCTTGCAATCTTCTGGGACACATCACAGGTCCCAGAAGATTGCACGGCCATTCAGAACGCACAGCGAGACTAACACATGTACAGGGAGCCCCAGTTGTAAAACCGCAAGCTGTCACAGCTGGGTGCCCACAGTAGTGATGCTGACACTGGAGGGAAAGGGAGAGAAGTGAGGCTTCGGGCGGCCGCATCGCTGGACCTTGGGACAGGTGAGTCTCTGTTTTATTATGTCAGCAGCTACACTTTTTGTAGCTGTTGACTTTTATTAAACACAGAAATGGTTGGAACTCCACTTTAATATAGGCTTACCTGTAGGTGCAAGATCAAAAAATTTTCTGCAACTTTCTGCTGCATTTTCCTACTTTCCAAAGCAGCTGTTACATAGACCTATGTGAATGTGTAAAGCCTAGTACACATCAGTCGAATGTCAGGCGGCATCAGCCAGTTCAATAGAAAGAACATTCGGCCTGTATGTACTGCAATCTGTTTGACAGAACCCGGATGTTTGGCCAGCTTTTGTCGAAGGGGCATGACCGAAAAAGGTCTGCCAGTCGACCGACTTTAGAGCTTTCAGCCGATAACTGAGCTCATCCCTACCCATTCATCTTGTACTGGCTTCAGCAATTCTAAATTTTAAATGGTTCTAAATCTAAAAATGAGGACTTGTCTCTTTACTAAATAAGACCATTAGAGTATATGGCACACATTGTACAAATGACAGCATGTTCCATTCCTATCATCTGTTTTCAGTTTTATCATTGGAGTTATGCTTCCTTCGCATTTCATCACTTTTTCCTATACTAGTGATATTACTATGTCCGAATATATTTTCTATGTTGTTTTATATGTATTCCATTATTTGTTGAGTTTTCCATTGATTGTACAAACTGGCTTGGACTGACAGATGGAGAACCTGAGCGAGGGCCTTGGGGCCATGACACTGGTGGATGAGCTGGAATTGCAGTACTATGAGACACAACTAGAGCTATACGATGTTCAGTTTGAGATATTGAAGTATGAAGAAATGCTGCTTACAGCAGAACTCGCCTCACTGCGGAGGCAGATAAAGGGTAAACAGTACTATCTACTCATATGATGTGTTCTGGATCAACCTTGTTAACACTGATTTGTTTGCTAGTAACAGAAAAATTGGCATTGAGTATAAAGGTCTTCCTTTATACATTGGAATATATACACTTATTATAAAAAAAAAAAAAAATAAACCAACTGGTAATAATGAAGGCCATAAAAACCAAAAAAATATGAATCCAGTGGCAAATATAAAATCACAAATGTTGTGACGGTCCCAGTTATTTGTAGAATCACCACTGTGCTGCCAGAAAAATGAAGTACTGAACCAGAACTCATGTCCCCCCCAATTAAGATTGGACTCTTACCGGAACAAATGGACCCTGTTACAGAGTAAAATCGCCCGGTGATTGGTATCTCATTATCCAGAACTTGACAGACGCCCCTTAATTAGAGGCTTAAAATATCTCCAGTTTTTCAGCATATGTTCAAATGAAATTAAAATGGGAAAACCCACATAGTGTAAAACTGCATAAAATTTTATTATAGCTCAAAAAGAGAACTAGAACCACTCTACACTTTCACAATTTAGTAATCGCTTAATATTGGATACATTCTAGGGCAATGTTACTAACAGCCCAAGCCTTTACAATTACAAACAAGAGTGGCAACATCACGTGTATTGGCTCAGTTTTACGCGTTTCATTATAACTGATGTTATCAGGGGCACAGGCTACTTTACCACTGGATACACATTTTGCTTGTTTTTATGGACTTCACTGTTATCAGTTGGTTTATTTCAGTTTTAGTTTTTTTTATAAAAGTGTTTACAATAATACAGGTATTGAAACAAACTGTTTATATTCCATTGTTCACACAATTTTTTTCTTTTGTATTTTGCCAGCAGCTTTATTTTGCACCTGCCAGCGCAATTTCCAGTATGTATTTTGCTTGCTTTATACATGCTGGGTTCTGGTGTCTTTTTAAAAAAACGGACAGTAGGGTTTTATATACTAAAGTAATATAGCCTGTGTACTTTGCAAGTGCAATTGCACTCATTTTCCCCAGAGATTTAGTAAAGCTTTATTTTGTAAAGAGTACCCAATCAGGTGCAAGAAAAATAATAATAATAATAATAATAATAAAAAAAAACGCATTTCTGCTTGTATATGATTGGATGAGGGAAATCGGCAGAGCTTTACTAAGGTCTGGAGAAAATGAGGGCAACTGCACTTGCGAAGTGCACAGTCTATTTGCCTTTCGTAAATCAACCCCGATATTTACATGCCACTATGAGATCAGACAACTAAGATGCATCGGGACAAAGGGCAAGCGGGGAGATAGAACATTTCTTTCCCTTTTAGTGCATAACGGGGCATTGCAGCCAGCAAAGCAGTAATACATAGAAGCAGGCGTATCTCTCTCTTGATATTGAGAGAAAATCAAGGACAAATAATACCCCTTAAACATTGGCTACAGTTCTATGGATTGAACATAGCTATTAATTTTCAGCAAAGAACAACTAGATTTACTACACAATAGACAAGCAGATGACAATATCAGATGAATATTGCACTTATGTTGTGAAAAATTGTAAGCCCCAATCTGTTATCCCTGGACATCAAAAGCTTTTAATACAGTATCCTGGCCATACATTTTGGAAGCAGTCAGAGACGGAGGGTGTCCAGGAAGGTGTTATTTAATCTCAAGCGTATAGGCAGTGTGGCAGTCCTGCAGATTCAATATTATTATTTTACCCCTTATGGGTTTGCCTGGAAGTATATGAAACAACTCTCATAGCTATAGACAATATTCTGTGGACCCCCCACCTACATTGTATTCAATTCTGGGGTACCAAATCCCCCCCCCCCCCCCATACCCCTCTGGCTACTCTGGCACATACTCTGTTTTTCCACTCAATTTCTAAGAACAATATAGGTTCCTTTGGCTTTGCAAGCAGGTATTTTGAGGACTTCGTACTTAGGATCCAGTCTTCTTCCCTTCACATGCCTTCTTTAGAACAGATTTGTTCTTTACCGCTTAAAAATGACATAGAAAGTGCTTTTAAACATAAGTCATCTCCCCTTTCTATGACAAACTTTTGAACACCAATGTTTAGATGCAACCATTAAAGCAATGGTGTGTCTCATATCCTACGCCAGTTTGGAACCTGATTATTATTACCCACCCTCATGTGTCACTAGGTGGGAGAGTGATTTTGGCTCCCAGATGGAAACTGTGGCACCAAATTTTGGGAAGCCATGACACAAGGATCGCAATCTATTAACTCTTCCCTTGTGGAAGCTAACTAGTAGCTGCTGCTATTATGTATGGTCTGACAGAGGGTCACAAAGTATTGTTCTGATATTTTGGATCAATGATTTAGAGCAAGGGTTTTGAATTAAAATTCATGGAGGTCTAATCAGAATTTTTTTATGCTAGCAGAGGTCTGAATTGCAAGTTTGTGCAATGACTCAGTTCCTTCACAACACAGCTGTCCTTTTTTATATCACAATTATATTCTTATGTCAGTATCCTCTGCCCCCCTTCACATCACCCCCACAGTGGTGTCCCCTGCCTTCCTTTATAGCATCGCCTTCCCACAGAAGTGTTATCTGTCACGCTTCCCATCAAAGCCCCCGTAGCTCTGTCCCCCTTCACATTGCAGCTCTGCCACCCCCCCATTCACATTACAGTCCCCCACAGCTCTGTCCCCCCCAGTTCACATTGCTGCTCTGCCCCCTCCTCATCATTCACATTACTGTCCTCTCACAGCTCTGTCCTCATAATTTACATTACAGCCCTTGCAGTTCTGCCCCTCCTATTCACAATACAGCCCCTACAACTCTGCCCTCCATTCACGTTACTGCCCCCTATAGCTCTGTCCCCCCCAATTTACATTGCAGCTCTGCCCCCTATTCACATTAAAGCCCCCACGGCTCTTTCCTCCAATTTACATTGCAGCCCCTGCATTGCTTCCCCCCCCCCCCCCGTTCACATTATAGCCCCTGAAGCTCTGTTTCCCCACACAACCCCAGCAGCTCTGTCCCACCCCATTTACATTACAGCCCCAGCAGCTCTGTCCCACCCCATTCACATTACAGCCCCTGCAGCTCTGTTCCCCCCCCCCCCCCATTCACTTTACAGCCCCTGCAGCTCTGTCGCCCCTGCAGCTCTGCTTTCTCCTTCCATTCACATTACAGCTCCCGCAGCTGTGCCCCCCATTCACATTACAGCCCCCGCAGCTCTGTCTCTTCTCCCCCCCCCCCCATTCACAGTGCAGCCCCTACAGCTCTGTCCCCCCACTACCACGTTACAACACCTGCAGCTCTGTCCCCTTTCCCCATTCACAGTGCAGCCCCTGCAGCTCTGTTCCTTCACTCTCCTACCTTACTGGAGCGGGGAGTGAGAGTAAAGACTGGGCTGGAAAGAGGGCGGGATCAGCAGCTGCTGGTATTACCTTTTTAAGTTAACCAACCGGTGATTCGTTGATGGGACCACCCTGGCTGGTTAACTTCAAAAGTTAACTCCGGCAGTTCCTGCACCCACCCTCCATTCAAAGCATCTGTGCCTTCCAGTCATCTAGCTCGCCTCTCCGCTCTGCTGTGATATTTACAGCAGTGACGGCAGCTGAGGCGAAAAAAACTGCTCCTAAATGGCGGAATTGCAGCAGCCCGGTTGGAACAGTGATTCGGGCTGGATCGCGGGCCGCCATTTAGGGATGCCTGTTTTAGAAACTGTAGCAAGATCAATTAAATACATTTAGCGATGTCTGAAATAAAATGTTTTTGGATTAAAAGAATACTTCTACTGGGGGTCACGAGTGTAATTCATTCTGCACTCCTGTGACTCATTTTCAGCAGACAGCGGGCTGAAGCCTGCTGTCGGCTGACCTCGCAGTGCCAGTCCAGGCTTAGGAAAGATTGCGACCATATGGTCGGGATCCGCCCACATGCCTGGACTGGTGAGAGCCTGTGCTGGACGCTCCCGCCCGCTCCACAGCCCAGTGATCCAGTGAGGGGGCAGAGCAGAAAGTAGTGACAGACAGTCACCTGCTCTCTGCTCACGGAGCTGTGAGAACCGAGTGATCGGCGGTTATTGATCGCTCTGTTCTCAGTGTTCGAGCCAGCGGGGGGACAGAAGCATCCACCTAGGCACAGTGAGGGGGAAAAAAGTGTTTGATACCCTGCTGATTTTGTAAGTTTTCCCACTGACAAAGAAATGATCAGTCTATAATTTTAATGGTAGTTTTATTTTAACAGTGAGAGACAGAATAACAAAAAAAAAATCCCAAAAAAGCATTTAAAAAAGTTATGAATGGATTTGCATTTTAATGAGTGAAATAAGTATTTGACCCCTTTGCAAAACATGACTGGTGGCAAAACCCTTGTTGGCAATCACAGAGGTCAAACGTTTCTTGTAGTTGGCGACCAGATTTGCACACACCTCAGGAGGGATTTTGTCCCACTTCTCTTTGCAGATCCTCTCCAAGTCTTTAAGGTTTCGAGGCTGACATTTTGTAACTCAAGCCTTCAGCTCCCTCCACATATTTTCTATGGAGTTAAGGTCTGGAGATAGGCTAGGCCATTCCAGGGCCTTAATGGGCTTCTTCTTGAGCCACTCCTTTGCTGCCTTGGCCGTGTGTTTTTGGGTCATTGACATGCTGGAATACCTATCCGTGACCCATTTTCAATGCCCTAGCTGAGGGAAGGAGGTTCTCACCCAAGATTGACAGTACATGGCCTCATCCATCGTCCCTTTGATACGGTGAAGTTGTCCTGTCCCCTTAGCAGCAAAACACTCCCAAAGCATAATGTTTCCACCTCCATATTTGATGGTGGGGGTGGTGTTCTTGGAGTCAAAGGCAGCATTCCTCCTCCTTCAAACAAGCGAGTTGAGTTGATGCCAAAGAGCTTGATTTTGGTCTCATCTGACCACAACACTTTTACACAGTTCTCCTCTGAATCGTTTGGGTGTTCATTAGCAAACTTCAGACAGGCCTGTACATGTACTTTCTTGAGCAGGGGGACCTTGCAGCAGTTTTCTTGGTGTCTATGGTCCCAGCTGCCTTGAGATCATTGACAAGAGTCACCTGTGTAGTTCTGGGCTGATTCCTAACGATTCTCATGATCATTGAAACTGTACGAGGTGAGATCTTGCATGGAACCCCAGACTGAGGGAGATTGACTGTTATTTTGTGTTTCTTCCATTTGCAAATAATCCCACCAATGGTTGTCACCCTCTCATCAAGCTGCTTGACGATGGTCTTGTAGCCCATTCCAGTCTTGTGTAGGTCTACAATATTGTCCCTGACATCCTTGGACAGCTCTTTGGTCTTGGCCATGGTGCAGAGATTGAAATCTGATTGATTGCTTCTGTGGACAGGTGTCTTTTATACAGGTAACAGGCTGAAATTAGGAGCACTCCCTTTAAGAGAGTACTCCTAATCTCAGCTCGTTACCTGTATAGAAGACACCTGGAAGCCAGAAGTCTTGCTGATTGATAGAAGATCAAATGCTTTATTTCAATCTTTAAAATGCAAATCAATATATAACTTTTTTTGAAATGCGTTTTTCTGGATATTTTTGTTGCTTTTCTGTTTCTAACTGTTAAGATAAACCTACTATTAAAATTTTATAGACTGATCATTTCTTTGTGGGCAAACGTACAAAATCAGCAGGGCATCAAAATTTTTTTCCCTCCGCTGTAGGTATAATTCTACAAAAACAGATTTCCGTACTCCTCTTTTAAGGTATGCCAATTAATACTGTATATGGTATTAGGCCAGGGAGTACGTACAGATGCATAGGAGTTTGCAGAAAACACCAAATCAAATTATTTCATCTTTGCAACAGCTAAGCAGACACTGGATAAGGCATGGTGGTCCTCCAAACCAACCATAGGTGAAGTCCAGAATAAAATTACTTGGTTATATATCCAGTAAAATAATGGAAGCCATACCAGGGGACTCCATGTTTTCAAAAAACTATGGGCACCCTATAACCCATTACCTCTAGAATGATTTTGAACATTCTCTATGGCAAGAATTCAACAGCTTTTTTTCTTGCATCTTCTGGAAATTCTTGGAATTTTGAGGGTTTCTCTCCTCAGGTCTGTTTTCCCTCTGTACTCCACATTATCCCTGACCCAACCCTTTCTTTATGCCTAATCTATTTTTTCCCTTTTCTCTTTTCTAATGGCTTACTGTCTCTTTAATTACTTTATATTTCTCAAGATGACATTGACTTTACAGTTTGGAAACCATAGTTGGGCTTGCACTCTTGTATGTTTTTCTATTATCTCCACAGTTTGACTCTGGGCAGTAGTGTCTCTGGCCCGTAACTTTACTCTGTCAATGGCAAATTCTTACCTTTATTTGTAACTTGCAAAACCTTAATGAAAATCTATTGAAACAGAAAATCTGCCACAAACAGAAAGATATCCTAAACTTCACAGTACATACTTAATGTATCTAAAGTCCCTTTTGTCCTGTGTGCATCTTCTACCCGGCTTCTTCCAGATGCAGGTCTGGGACAATCATCACTGGATCGGGTGGGATGACGTTGCTCCTGTGCATGCACAAGAGTTCAGTCATCCTGGTACATGGGATTTGTACTGGAATGTATACTGAGCTGCACCCAGTGAGTGTGGAATGGCATTTGTAGCATTAGCTTGTGTCAGTTGGCAAAAAAAATATGCCGGTGAACCGCATTTAAATGCTTGACATAAATGGTCTTCTGTCTGCCACTCCAATGGCTGAATTGCATGTATTTTTTTTCTTTTGGGGTATTTTGAATATTGAGTTGTATGCAGTGGAAATAAGCACTAGCAGTCTCTTCTACCTCCATTGTTATTTTTCTTTTTCTAACTTTCCCTTTTATTTACCTGAACGTAAAACTTATGGTGAACCTTCCACGTATATATGTACCTCTGACAGATTTCTGGATTGTTTTGAAGGATCTGAAGGAGCATTTCCTTCAGATTTATATCTCTGATCCACAAGCAGCTGTCACTAGAAATTCAGCAAAGCTGCGTAGTAAGTGTAAGCTTTGATTTTAGGCAGTGATTAGAAGATGACGGTTTTAATATTGTGTACGGTTTTATAAATGGGAAAACTTTAGGGATGAATTTGTTGTCTCTGAACAGCAAAGTTTAAAGATTAACTTCACCCAAAATGCTTAAGAGTGTATTGGGTGGAATATTAAAAAAAAAAAAAAAAAAAAAAAAATGAACAGATGATGCGCTCATCCATGGCTGCTTTCCAGATGTGGATTTGGTAGGTTTCACCCCAGTCCATACTTGGCTTCACGGGAAGTGCAGCTTTGAATTTGCGTTACTTTAAATGATTTCAAAAGCCGCAGATCAGTGCGATTTGCACCTCCGATTTCATTGCAGTTTACAATTTTATTTAACAGAAGTCTATGCAAGTCGCAATGAAATCATAAAAAAAGTAGTGCTGGAACCTTTCTCAAAATCACTGCGACATGAGTTTGAACGATTCCATTGCCAGCAATAGGGTGCAACTTGTCATGCAATTTGTAATTGTAAAATCGCAAGACAAATCACACTGATGTGATCCAGGGATAAAGGTGTAAAAAATTATTTTGTGAAGACAATCCAATGTTTGTGTTACGATATCAACTTGATAAACCTGTCCAGAGTACTCACTGTGAAAAACAATTCAATAAAGTGCTCCCAATTTATAGTGATCCATTGCAAAAAATCACTCCAAGTGCATCCCACACTGTGCTCTCTATGCTCATGGTTGACCTATAAAATTATAGTTGAAAACGGCGCCTTCCCCTTTAAGGGATTATAACTTTAAAACTTTGGATATCCATTTATACTCCACTTATACTCCAAATGTGTTCTCCGCCTTCCTCCTTCTGTCTTCAGATTTTGTCTCAAATTAAACATATAGGGATCATAATGCTTTCCATAAAAGTTTACCTTTATTAAAATCAAATAAAACTGCACTCACATCAACTTGTACACAAGTCTGGTGCATGTCAGATTTTACATGTATCTGTCCCCTAATAAAGCTCCCTCCATGGTCAGCATTACTCTCCCTGCTGTTTGACTACTTCCTCTAGTGCACACTGATGTCACTGGCATTGCCCTTAGCGTTACATCACAGACCATATGACTTCATCAGATGATCCTTTGACGTAATACGTAAGAACAGAGCCCGTGATATTGGTACACACTACAGGAAGTAGTCGGACACCAGGGAGAGCAGTGCTGACCACAGAGCAGGTTTCATTAGTGGACTGACTCATGTAAAATCTGAAATTTTATGAAAAGCCCTATGATCCCTATGTTTACGTTAAGTCAAAATCTGGAGGAGGAAGGTGGAGAACATGTCTGGAGTATAAGTGGAGATTCAAGCCATAAAGTAGGGAAAGCGATGATATAACCCCTTAAAGGGTAAGGTGTTGTTTGACCTATAATTTTATAGGTCTACCACCAAGGAAAGAGTATAGAGAGCACGGTGTGGGATGCACTTGGGGTGATTTTTTGGATCACCATATGTATAATTCCTTTTGGGAGCACCTTCTTTAATTGCTGTTCACAGTGAGGACTTGAATCACTGTTTGGACATATTTACCTATCATGTTGATATTGTAACAAAAATGTATAAAACTTAAGTCGCTCTGACTTAGAAAAGGTTCCTGTACTACTTGGGGCGACTTCAGAGCGGCTTGCATTAACTTCTATACAGAATTTGTTTTGCAAGCCACGCTGTACGGGGCGGCTCCAGAGTCAGACATGAGGCGGGCGACTTTGAAGCTGCCCCTGTGTGAACCGGTGTTCTGCCATATAGTGTCCGGCCATCATATAGCGTACTGCGACGGAGCAGACGAAGCTTTGGAAAATCTCCGAAGCTGAACGGCGCCTGCGCCGTGAGTGGAGGTGGTAGCCCCACCATCCAAGCGGACATAGGGTTGTGAATATTAGAGGGCCCCTCGCGGACGAGCTTCGCTCGCCACGCTTCGGGCTCGGCCTCGCTGCGCTCGGCTCTTTTATATTCCTACTCTATGTCCACTTGGATGGTGGGGATAGAACCTGGACTCACGGCGCAGGCGCCGTTCATCCTCGGCAATTTTCGCAATCTGTGTTGCTGTGTACTGCGCATGCGCAGTACACAGCGGACACTATCGGATGGGGGACCTTATATGATAGGACACCGGCACTAATTTGTGTACATTCAATCTTTGATGTGGGAACACATGACAAGTGTCAGCCAGCAGCTATAGTGATCTATTTGTATTGATGGGATCATTTCTAGAGCACTCAGTTGGGTTGTTTGTAGCGTAAGAGTTTTTGTGATATTTTTTTAAGAAGATCTTAAAGTGCTTTTATTAGTTTAGTAATCATTTTTAATGTTTGACCCTGTTAATCTCTCTCTCCCAAATCTTGATTGTTCTTTTTTGTTTGCTAGAAGGTGGTATTTGTTTTTCTAAGAAAATTCCTGCAGCAGTCTATAGAAGTCTGCAAAAACGGGAGTGTAATTCAGCGGGGTTGACTGTTCAATTTGCAGAGTGAACATTTCCTGAGCTTAATAAGTAAGGTGAAGCTGTGTTCACTTTGAATACCTAAAAATAAATGTTGGCTTGCACATGATTGGCTTAAATATAGTTTCACAATGTTTACTAAGATCAGTGAAGATTTAAAATAAGTCTCTACACACTCTACTCATTTAGTAAATCAACCCAAGAGTGTATTGTAGGGTCCTGCCTGTCATGGTAAAAGATCTTATTATACTGACATGGTTTCTGTGATTGTAGAGAAAGAAGATGAGGTTGTCTACTATGACACATGTGAAGATCCCCAAGAGCTTGCGGACCATGCGCAGTCCCATCACAGTAGCAGCTCCACATATCAGATGCTCAAAGGAAAGGTGCAGCAGTTGGAGTCTAAACGAGGGAGGATCTGTGCAAGACGAGCATTGCTGCGGAACAAGAAGGTAGGTGATACTAACTGAAATATATTCCAACAAGAGTATCTGTTGTGCTCAGCGAGGTTCACAGCTATCTGTCAGATCTTGTCCAGTTTCTAGTGCCTTTACCAACATGTTGTAACGCATTTACCTGCATCCATGCATTTTAATTATTCTTTTGGAAAGCACAGCAAACAGCACCGCAGAGATCTGAACAGCTTCATTGAATAACATTGCTTCTTATGACACATGCACTGTTTGGCTTCACAAAAAGAAATGGTGTGAATGGAGCCCTTAGGGCTCTTTCACACAGGTGGGTCCGCCCGTCTGAGTCCGCTTTGCTCAGCGGGGGATCGATCCATTGATCCCCACTGAACAGGCAGATGACAGGTCCATTTCTGTTTACTGTACTAAGATGGGCCTGTCAGAGTCTCGCTCTCCTCTATGGGGAGATCGGATGAAGATGGACCACTTGTCTGTTTTTCTTCCGATCCACCAGGCGGATGGAAAATCGGGTTTCCATCCATCTGTATTTTACAGACAGGATCAGAACGGATAGCAGCGGGTGTCAGCAGACATGTCACTGCTGACATCCACTGGCACATAGGGGTGCGGGTCCACCTGAAAAATTGATAAGCGGATCTGATCGGAAAGCCCATGTGAAAGGGGCCTAAGGTTTGTTTTGCCACAAAACTTCAGTCATTCATTTTTTTTCTTTTTGTTAATGTATCTATATTGGTTTTGTTCACTTGTAATGCTACAACCTTTGTCTCCTTTGTTTCACTATCTGCAAGCCTCAACCCATGCTTGGTGCCATGCAGTGACATAGGCCACCAAAATAACAAAGCGTTTATAGCTGATCAATTTATAACTAAACTCCAACCAGTTTGCATGAGAAATGTGTTCTTGTTGATGTAAAACAAATATTTTTAAGATAAGCTGTTTTTGTGGCATGTTTTTTTCATGTATTTTTGATGTCTTTTGATGCTGTGTTTATTTGGTAGGAGGAGGTTGTTAAACACAAAACCCTACGAAAAATGCATGTACGTGTGTTTTGGATGCAGTTCCATTGAAGTCTATTGAGCCAAAAAATGCACTGTTCTGCATGTAAACAAATTCCCTGCACCTTTCCAAAAAACGCATTGCAGAAAACTGCAATGATGTGAATGGGACCCATAGAAAATGGTGTTCAATTCATTTCTACAAACGCACCAGAAAATGCATAGATGTGAGCCTAGTCTAAGACTTGATGTAGAGAACAAAGAATCTCAAAATAATGACAATCTCTGTCCTCCTCTAAAGCCAGCCATAGATTGGTTGCAGGAAAGAAAATCACTGACTGGGTTGATGCAGGAAACCCTCCTGCAGAGCCATTGTGTTCTCCCGGCGGGGGGGGGGGGGGGGGGGGGGCGGAGAAAGCCATCTCCGCCGGGAGAAGACAGTGATTACTGCTAGTGGCTAGAACCACCACTAGCAATAATCGCATGTAAAATCCCACAGGCTGGTTGTACCCAAGCTGATCGCTCAACTTGGGTAGATTCAGCCTGCCCATACATGGTTTGAACTGAACTGTCTATGGCCAGCTTAAGTCTATGCACTGGGTGGAGTGCCATTGTTCTTTCCCAGTTCTTTTTTTTTTTTTTTAAACCAAGCTTTCTTTTGGTGGTATTTAATCACCACTGGGTTTTTTATTTTTTGCTAAACAAACAAAAAAAAATAATTATGTAAAAAAAAAAAAAAAAACTTTTTTTAGTTTCCATTATAAAATTTTGGAAATAAGTAATTTTTTTCTTCAATGATTTGAGGTGATGAGGCTGCGCTGATAAGGCGACACTGATGTGCACTGATTGGCACTGTGCCCTGATTATCAGTGTAAATGTGCCCTGTCACAGGAAAGCTGGTTATCTGCTTCTCTTTCCTCAGACAGTCACTGAGGAAAGGAAATGCAGATTTACATGTGATTTGCCCTTTATCTCAATTTGTGATCAGCTGTGTCCTTAGGACACAGCTGATCACCGTGTGCCCAATGTGCGCCCCGGAGGCACGGCGGTACAGGGTTTTCAGGGGACGTCAACAGACGCCCTCCTGGAAATGTGTGACCTCGCTGCTGCTCTCATTCGGCTATAGTGTGGTTGGCAAGAGGTTAAAGGCCAACTTCATCTTTTAGACCATGTTACACCCATATTTAGAGTTTAACATGTAACAAAGTTGAAAGCGGCTCCCTGTGAAGAATGCACTGGGTTTGATTTACTAAAGTGCAAAATCTGGTGCAGCTGTGCATGGTGGCCCATCAGCTTCTAATTTCAGTTTGTTCAGTTAAGCTTTGACAGAAAACAACTGGAAGCCAATTGGTTTCTATGCAGAGCTGCACCACATTTTGCACTCCCAGTTTTAGTACCGGTAAATCAACCCCACTCAATACTCACTTCTTCTGCTGCCGATCTCTGTAGTAATAAAAAGAAATCACCAGCAGAATGCATCACTTCAGGAGTGTCTGATTCCTGGATTCAGTGCTTCAGTTAGCGCTTCTTTGTCCTGTAGTGATATAGTGGCCTGCAGGAGGAACCAAACCATGCATCCAGCAGGTGATCAGAAGAGAGATAGATCTATCTATCTATCTATCTATCTAATTTGTGCATTGTGTTCAAGCATGCTAAATGAAAAAGGCATGGAAAAATATATTTTCTATTTTGTCTATCTGTTAAGAGTCACAATTCGATGGTAAGCAACCTGGATGATGTTGTTGCTTATAAGAATAATGTACACTAGGCACATAAGAAACGTAAGGACAGCCCCTAGCAACACACATGAGTTACAAGGGGTAGTATCAAAAGATTACAAAATAGGGTTTGCCTTGATTATTTACTTGCTGAGTTCCCATGTCTCAGTAATGCCAGGCAGATCTTCTTTCTGGCATTCAGGGACTGTTGACCCAGGGGGTTATTGTTCCCATTCCTCCAACCTTCAATGCCTCTGTACTTCCTTTAAAGTTCCCAGTGGAATCTATGCAGTTAATTATGCCTCCCTTCATCTCAGAGACTTGACATCCATTGACATAAGCCCTGTGCACATAATCCAAAAATCGCATTATTGCTAGTCATATATCGAAAATGGAGCTGTTACTAAAGTTACGAAAATTATCGTCTGACAGAATTAAAAAATTGGAAGTGATGTCATGTGTTGTAGTGCATTTCTATTGTATTTCCGGACAACAACTGTACTGGTTAAACAAAAATCATACGATTTGGCATCATATGAGAAACATTTTTGTGTTTGTCAGATTGGATAATATCAGATGAACTGTCATGATTGTACGTTCGAAAGCTCTGTACTAACGTTCCAATAATAGTACAATCGATTCGAAAACTATTTTTTGTATGCTTTTCGGATCGTGTGTACAGGCCTTTAAGGGATGAACACTACACATTCTCATCTTTCCAGGTCATCAGTGAGTTTTTAGCTTCGCGGTGGGCCACAGCTATTGTCAGTGTGTGGTTCTCCCCTTTGGGCTTGCCACAGCCTTGATTGTGTGTACACAGAGGTTCTGGGTCGTCTTTGTCTCAGAGGCTTTCCAGTCATCGTATAATTGGATGATCCGATGCTGTGAAATCAAATCTTCCTGACTCTAGATTCTCAATCACACTGAGGACTTAGAATTGATGCTGAACATCAAAGGCATCTCTGATTCAATTACATTTCTTGATTATTTTCCTGGATACCCCTCAGGTCAAGGTTTTCTTTCCCAAGAGAAGTTGTCAAAACCACAGAGCCAGGTTTAGCAACTTCAATCCCAATGTTGTCCCTCCCTGCGGAGCCACATATTAGTGCTTGGACCAATGAACAGTGAGGGATCAGGTGGTGGCGGTGCGGTCACAGCCAGGTGCTAAAAACAGACAGTCTTGGTAAAAGTAGGAAAGGCTACATCAAGCAGAGGCAAGGAGAGGTGAGGTTTACCATGTGTCAGGGCAAATGGGATGATTTGGGGAGAAGGGTTGGTGCATAATAAGGGGATCAGGGGAAGAAGCACTGGGTTATATGTGAATTGTATTCAGTAAGACTACCTTCATATCGGGATCAGTGCCTTTTAGGGTAGTTCTAAGGTCCTACATGTGTTTTTATATTGATTTTTGAAAACCACTGTGTAACTGAAGTAACAGTCTGCATAGCAAGGATGGACTACATGTTCTGGCTGCATTAATCATGAGGACGAGGAGTGATTGCTTGTATGACTTCCTGGGATGCATGGAATGGTGAAGAAAGGAAAGGATGAACAACAGTTCTTCTGGTATGGGGGGAATGAGCAAACTTTTGGCAACTAGTTCCCCTTTGCTCCAGAATATTTGGAGATTGGGGTAACTCCAAAACATATTAAGGATTGTTCTATTCCCTTATCACAACATCAGCATTTATTGGAGACTGTAGAGAAGAGGGCATGCAACACAGTTACATGAATGATTTTTGAGCAAAGTATACCATTTTGCTTTTTAGGCTGCTGTGAAGGAGAGTACTAATGCCTTTTCCCATGTTGTAATAATCAGAGTAATGTAATTCGATTTTGGAGAGATGGACAGCAGATAAAGTGAGGATAATGTATATCTGATGGGGTCTCGTTCTAGACCAAGTCTTTCAAAGGGTGACAGTGGGAGTCGAAAAGTGATGGAGTTGTGTTATGTTGCAAAAATTCAAGGGGGCATAAAGTGGGTCTTCTCTCCATTCTTTGCAGTGTGGGTCAAGAGTTTTAACGCATCACTGACTATCCTTGACACACCTATTGCAGTCAAACGTGTGCATGTTTGGTCCGTTATGCTTCACGGAAACATGAGGTTGTCATAATACAGGAGATGGGGATAGTGAAATGGTAGGAAAGGATGCACATTTTTTGAACAAAGCAAGGAGTGGTTTCTAGCATGGGGTGTTCTGATTCCTTTTTAGCAGTTCTGTAGCACACCATGGAAGGTTTCCCTGGCTTAGTGTTTACAGTTGCCCTGTTCAGTTCCTTTTGAGTGAGGAGGGTTGGCATATGTTCAGCTGGTGTCACTTTGAGCAGGTCAGACGAGGTAATGTATCTGTGCTACTCTTTTGACTCTGGGAGTGTTCCATGTTTTTGAAGATGTTTGCATTATCTTTATGCAAATGGGCTTTTCCCCTGTTTGGTTCTGATTAATTGCAGGTTGCAGATAGGATGTATAGCTTACTATGTTGTTTTCCTTCTGCTGTTTGACTGACACTACGATCCGACTGCTTATGTATTGCCTTATGACTTACTAGCTGTTTCCAGATTGCTTACCCTCAGTGTATGCATTTGGAACCATACAAGGACCCCATGGCAGCAGGACCTGCCTGTAATGTTTGTTTTGGGAGCTAGATCCTGTGTTATGTGGTGCAATGAGTGAGTTAGCTACAGAGTTTTATACAGGTTCAGTGTCAATATTCCCATTGCACATGTTCCTGGAATGGGCTTAAGGATAGCGGGTGCTGCAGCAACAGCAGGGCTGGAGACTGGAATGAGTTTAATTCTCATCACTCTGAACATGGCTACACCTTACAACATTAAGGGACCTTTCTATAAGTTGACGCTATTTATTTATTTTTAAGCATTATGTGGATGACAATTTGTAATGATGTATTTCTATTTACATCATAACGTTTTGGTAGGATTTATGTTGTCAGAGGGCAGCGGGTGGCTTTTTTCCTTGCTTTTGATTGGTGGATGTTGTACCACTGTTTGCACTTGTTACATTCCTGAGAAAGGGATCCTGTGTGGTCCCAAAACGTTGCAATTTTTTGCTGTGATGTGATCACTTTAGATTAAATATATTGTTTGAAGATCCATGGTGTGCTGGCAAATATGTACATTGATCTACAGAGGTCCAGAGTCATGGTCCATTTATTTGCCATCCAGACCCTGAAGACCCCTTCAGGGGTATGCCCACCATGACAGATGATGCCTGGATCCTGAGTGGGCCCTGCAATGTGAACAAGAGAAGACGGGGGATACCCTGTACCTTACTCCTGACTATACACGTCTTGTTGGATCATTACTTGATATGGTAGTACACACTATATTATATTCTACAATTCTTCCCCTCTTATCAGGGGTTTTAAGAATTTTACAGCGTATAACATCCTGTTTTATTCATGCACGTTACAGGGCCTCCACCTGATCCTCTTGTTCAAGTTTTCAAAACCATTTTTTGCCAGGTCTCTATTTGATGCTGATGATATGTGTTTCAGCTGCAGGGTGTGTCTACTGCCTCGTACACACGATCAGATAATCGGATGATAAAAATCGCATTCGGATTGATCGTACGATAGTCTAAACGTTGGTACACTTTCAACAGCCGATCATGACAGTTTGTCCAACAATACTCAATGGGACAAACATGAAAACTTTGCTTGGACGATAGCCCAGCGAACAACAATAGTTTAATCAGTACAGTATGTGTCTGCTAAAAATCGATAGACAAACACCACTCATGATCGGAAACACGAAAAATAACCCGGAAGGATATGGGAGAATGTAAACCATGTTCGTAGCGTGAAAATGCTTCAACATACGAACATAAAATCGTTGCAGCCTATCACAATTATTATCGATTTATATAGCGCCAACAGTTTACGCAGCGCTTTACAATGTATAGGGGGGACAACACAATTACAGTACAATACAAAAGGTATAGGAGGGCCCTGCTCATAGAGCTTACATTCTAAAGGGAGGGGGTGGTGGTGCAAAAGGTAATAGCTGCAGAGAATGATTTGATCGGGGGTAGCTCGTGGACTGTTAGGTGGATGTGGGATAGGCTTCCCGAATAAATGAGTTTTCAAGGAACTCTTAAAGGTGGACAGGGTAGGGGCTGAGTGGACAGACTGGGGCAGGGAGTTCCAGAGGATGGGAGAGGCTCTGGAGAAGTCTTGAAGGCGAGCATAAGAGGAGGTAACAAGGGAGCTAGAAAGCAGGAGGTCCTCAGAGGAGTGGAGGGGACGATTTGGGTGATATCTGCAGATGAGGTTGGTGATGTAGATGGGGGCAAGGTTGTGGATGGCCTTGTACGTTATGGTTAGCATTTTGAATTTTACACGGTGGGGTAGGGGAAGCCAGTGAAGGGATTGGCAGAGAGGGGCAGCAGTCACGGATCGATTAGTGAGGTGTATTAGTCTAGCAGCAGCATTCATAATAGACTGAAGGGGGGATAGCCTGCTTAAGGGTAGGCCATTAAGGAGAGTTGCAGTAGTCAAGGCGGGAAATAATCAAGGAGTGAACGAGTTGCTTTGTGGTGTCATTAGTCAGGAAGGGTGGAATTCTGGAGATGTTGCGGAGGTGAAGGCGGCAGGATTTAGCCAGTGATTGGATATGGGGGCTGAAGGAAAGGTCAGAGTCAAGGATTACACCCAGGACCCTGGCATGAGTGGAGGGACCAATGGTTGTGTTGTTGATATTAATGGTGAAGTCACGGGGAAGTCACCTGCAAAGCAAAAGGCATAATGAGCTAGTATACACCGCATACTAGCTCATTATGAAATACTTACCTTAGAACGAGGCCCCGACATCTGGCCCGATCCACGCAGAGGGAGCTGACATGCTCCCTCTGCGTTTCTTCCGGGTATCGCGGCTCCGGCGCTGTGAGTGGCCGGAGCCGCGATATCGTCACTCCCGTGCATGCGCGTGGGAGATTTCATCCCGGCCGAGTCCGGCCACCTCCGGACTTTCAGCCGAGAATCCTCTTGTGCGCATGCGCCGCTGCAGTCAGCGGCGCATACCGAGGGGAATATCTCCTAAACCGTACAGGTTTAGGAGATATTTTTTTTACCTACAGGTAAGTCTTATTATAGGCTTTCCTGTAGGTAAAAGTTAAAAAAATTAGTATACAACCACTTTAAGACTTCTGGTGTCGTCTGTTTGCCAGGGTTGTGGCAGACAGGGCCTTGTTCTGCGTGTAGAAAGAGGAGCAAGTATGTCTAGGGAGTATGACAGCGTGTTGTTGTAGATGGAAGTGGTTAGGTCTGGGCAGGACAGGGGTGCGATTTTTGTCATAAAGGCCATCAGTAGCAGAATGAAAAAGGGAAGAGTTGAGGTTGCGAAGGTGTGTTACAATGTACAGGAATATGCCTCTACAATTTGAATGGAAATAGCCAAAAGGCGTGGCCGACACAGGGGTCACACGTATTTGACATAATTTCCATAGCATTTCCATAGCTACGCGTACAGGAAGGTTTTCCAGAATCGTATAAAAAAAATCATACATTTTGTAAAGCGCAAAATGCACTGTTGAATTCGATATTAGTGTTATGCAACAAAATGCAAACAATAAGTCGTACGATTATCTGACCATGTGTACAAGGCATTACGTTCACTCTCTGCTTAGGTCCATTGACTCCTCTTGTATTCTGTGAGACTGTTGCTCCTGTTTTGGGTATTTTGTTACACACCCTTCGAGTTATTGCTTAGGAACATCCTGTAGTCTAAGAATCAATTCCTGTGGCCAGTACTGTAAGACCCCATACACCCTATTAGATTTTCTGCAGATTTTTGTCTTCAGGTTTACCAAAACCATATAATATGAGGTCAAACCTTAAGCGTTTCAATTTGTATGCAATCAGGCAGCCCTTGCACTACATGGTTTTGGTAAATCTGAAGACAAAAATCTGCAGAAAATCTAATAGTGTGTATGGGGCTTTAGAAAGAGAATTGCAAGTTTGTTGTACCTGTAAATTGCATATTTTGGAGTACAGTACAGGACATAGGTCCCTTCCCTCTTTTCTTTGTGATCCCTTTATTGTTTTCTAATAGAGTTGGAGCCTCAAGAAGTGGGTGGAGTTATATAAATACACTTGGGGAGGGGGGGTCCCAGCAAAATTTTTGCCAGTGTCCAATCACCTGAAGGTACGTGCCTATAACCCATGGTGTAGGAATACTCTGCCTGTGTCCTGTACTGTACTTCAAAATATGAAATTTATAGGTAAGTCATAGTTCCTATTTTTTGTACTTCCTGTAAAATCCTTTTTTGGGGTCCATTGAGGAACTCGGCTCTTCCTCCCCTCATAGTCGATCAATCTGTCTCTCTCTTTGGAATTCTTTCTGTAGCTGGTCAGGATTGGTGGGTGATAGCCTTTAGGGTACTAGTCTTTAAAAACCTAGGTTGCTTACTTTCAAGCTGTGTCCCTTAATAGACTCAGAGAAAAGGCTTTTGGCTCCATTCACACTTACGCGATTTTCATGCAACTTTGTACATCAAAGTTGAATGACAAGTCACAATCCATTCTTTTCAGTGGCACACATTTAAATCAATGTCTGCACTACTTTGGCGCGACTTTTCATGTGACTTAGATCCATTGAGTGTAAAGTTGGATCAAAGTCATATACCAAAGTCGCACTTGAAATTGTGCAAACGGAAAAAATAGGATTTTTGTACTCGCCATAATGGCTTTATTCACATTAGCGTTTGTCTCTAAAGCCGTACTGAAAATCATGCGACTTTGGAGACATGCTAATGTGAATGGAGCCTTTATGACGAGTACAAAAATCATATTTTTTCAGTTTTATGGGATGATTTACTTCGATATTTCAGAGCCCTGTTTTGATTCTTTTTTTGTGTTAAATGTTGCATTTTCCTTGTACCAGTTGGGGCATGGCATGCTGTCTCTCCAAAATTAAAACACACACAGTATACAGCCATGGCCAGAAGAATGACACAAATCTTAACTTTCACAAAGTCTGCTGTCTCGGTTTTTTTGATGGCAATTCGCATATACTCCAGAGTGATCAGATGAACTGCAAGCCCCTCTTTGCCATGAAAATGAACTTAAAGTGATTGTAAAGGTTCTTTCTTTTGTTTAAAAAAAAAAAAAAAAAAGTTTATACTTGCCTGCTCTGTGCAAGGATTTTGAACAGAGTGGCCCTGATCCTCCTTTTCTGGGGTCACCTGGTGGCACTCCTGGATCCTCCTCTTCAAATGCCCCTTTGGAGAGCCACTTTCCAAGGGGGCACCCGTGCGAGAAGCTCCCGAGTCCTACTGCTGCACCCATTGACACAGCCAGCAGGACTCGGCCCTGCCCCGGGCTCCTGTGTCACTGATTTTGATTGACAGCAGCAGGAGCCAATGCTGCTATCATTTTATCCAATGAGAACCCGAGACAGTGGCTGGAGCTGCTGTACTCGTCGCTTGAACGATCAGGTTCATGTAAGAAAAGGGGGCCTCTGGGGGGGGCAACTGCAGCACAGAATGTTTTTCACCTTAATGCATAGAATTAATTAGGTTGAAAAACCTTGAGACTTTACAACTCCTTTAATCGCATAAAAAAAATAAATTCCTTTGCATTTGTGCAGAAGGCTTCAGTGCACCCAAGAAAGTCCAGCAAGCGCCAGGACCGTCTCCTACAGTTGATTCAGCTGCGGGATCGGGGCATCACCAGTGCAGAGCTTGCTCAAAAATGGCAGCAAACAAGTGTGGAGGATGGCCTGGTGATAAGGGCAGCAAAGAAGCCACTTCTCTCCAGGAAAAACATTAGAGATAGACTGATATTCTGCAAAAGGTACTGGGATTGGACTGCTGAGGACTGGGGTAAAGTCATTTTCTCTGATGAACCCCCTTTCCAATTGTTTGGGGCATCCGGAAAAAAACCCGCCCA
This sequence comes from Lithobates pipiens, assembly GCF_037356315.1. Classification (NCBI taxonomy): domain Eukaryota; kingdom Metazoa; phylum Chordata; class Amphibia; order Anura; family Ranidae; genus Lithobates; species Lithobates pipiens. The sequence goes on from NW_027507903.1 coordinate 60,488,698, forward strand.
GAGAGGAAAAAATTAGCGATACCATCAGTCCCATATCATGTCAACAATAAAGCATCCTGACACCATTCATGTGTGTAGTTGCTTCTTAGCCAAGGGAGTGGGCTCATTTACAATTTTGCCAAAGAACCCCCGCCATAATTAAAGAATAGTTGAAAAACATCTTCACAGCTCCTCCGAGAACTTCTCCCAACCATCCAAGAACAGTTTGGTGAGAAACATGCCTTTTCCAGCATAATGGAGCACCTTGCCATAGGGCCATAGGGCCAAAGTGACAAGTGGCTTGGGGAACAAAACATTAACATTTTGGGTCCATGGCCAGGAAAATCCCCAGAACTTAATCTCATTGAGAGCTTGTGGTCAATCTTCAAAAGGCAGGGGAGAACAAAAAAAAGAAAACACAAATTATGAAAAACTTGAAGCATTGATTATGCAAGAATGGGCTGCCATCACTCAGAATGTGGTGACTCTTTGCATAAACTTCATGTAATTGTCGATAAAAGCCTTTGACACTTATGAAATGCTTGTTATTATACTTCAGTATACCATAGTAACATCTGACAAAAAGATCTAAAAACACTGAAGTAGCAGACTTTGTGAAAATTAATATTTGTGTAATTTTCAAAACTTTTTGTATATCATGAAAGTAAGAAAGTATTGTTTTATTTCTTCCCTTTTTATCAGGATTATTTTACATATTAGTAGGACCCTTGTGTGTATGTGAGTTACCGTATATACTCGAGTATAAGCCGAGATTTTCAGCCTCTTTTTTGAGGCTGAAAGTGCCCCCCTCGGCTTATACTCGAGTCATCGCTGTCTGCCCGCTCGATCAGCGTGTCGAGCAGACAGACAGCGGCCATTCTGATTCAAAAGCCGCGCCTCCGGCTCCCCCTTCGCCTGTGATAGGCGGAACACTGAATTTCCCAGCAGCCTGTGTTCCGCCTATCACGGACTTCGTATCATCCTCGTACTACGGACGAGGATGATACGACGTCTGTGATAGGCGGAACACAGGCTGCTGGGAAATTCAGTGTTCCGCCTATCACAGGCGAAGGCGGCGGCGCAGCTTTTGAATTTTACAATGGCCGCCGACGAACGAAGAGGGCACGGGACGGAGGCAAGGCACAGGACGGCACGGCACGGGACGGGACGGGACGGGACCGGAGGCAAGGCACGGCGGCGAGGCACGGCGGCGAGGCACGGCGGCGAGGCACGGAGGCAAGGAGGCTCGGCACGGGACGGAGGCTCGGGACAAAGGCTCAGGACACAGGTAGGCTGGACACACACACACACACACACACACACACACACACACACACACACACACACACACACACACACACACACACACACACACACACACACACACACACACACACACACACACACACACACAGGGATGGATGGATGGATGGAGACACACACACACAGGGATGGATGGACGGACACACAGGGATGGACGGACACACAGGGATGGACGGACACACAGGGATGGACGGACACACACACAGGGATGGACAGGCATGTCTTACCCTCGGCTTATACACGAGTCAATAAGTTTGCCAGTTTTTTTGGGGGTAAATTGGGGGCCTCGGCTTATATTCGGGTCGGCCTATACTCGAGTATATACGGTATAATTCTTCTGTGTACATTTAAATGCTGTTCATTACTTTCCCCAGTAGGAGAAATATATGCTGCAGCCTCCAATGTGAAATAAAATGCAGAAACAATACTTTGTATAATTACTGCACCTGTCTTTGGATTTTCTGTAGTAAAACAACCTTGAATTAAAATGGTCCTAATGGGGATTTTAGTTTTATGATCTATTTATTATAGTCTATGTCAAATGGTAAATCATGTACACTGGTTTCCACAATACCTTATTAATACTTAAATAATAAAATAAAAAAAACGAAAGTTTTAATTTTGCTAAGTATTCACCTGCTGTGAAATGCCTGACTAAGCTCCAGTGCGACCAGTTTGTATTATTAGTTGAATGGAATCCACTTGTGTGCAGTTGGCATCTCTGAGAATAACAGAATAAATTCATGTGTTCCTAGAAGACGCTGGAGTTTGTCAGTTTCACTTGTGCAATGCTGGGTCCAGCACGATTCCAGTGCCAGTTCCCACATTACATGTGCAGGCAGGTCACACTGCCCTTTTTGCGAAGTTTGCAAAGCGCTGCAAATGTCAATAAACAGTTAAAGACACCCCCAGATCGGTTCACAGAACGTAGTGCGAACTGTGACGTCGGATTGCATGGGTCTGTGCGATCTGCAACACCTGTGCGATCTGATTCCAGTGCGGACCAAAAAAGGGTCCTGCACCATTTTGGTGTGAATGCGATGCTATATGGCTTAATTTGCATCGCACAGACTGTGCAGGTGATGTACACAGCAATGCAGTGCAAATCTCATGCAGTGTCTGTCATTGCATTAGTGTGAACCCAGCCTAAAAGGGGCCAGGAAGCTATTAAAACAACAAAGTAATTGTAAACGATCACCTTGTAAAACAACCAGTTTAAAATAGAAACGAAAGGCAAAACATTTGTGTATAGATTAAAAAATGTTTTTTTTTGTTTCAGTTTCAAAACTTTGTAAATAAGTAAGTTTTCTCCTTCACTGATGGGCACTGATGGGGCTGCACTGACGGGCACTGATTAGGCAGCACTGATGGGCACTGATGGGCACTGATGAGGTGGCACGAATGAAGTGGCCCTGATGAGGTGGCATTGATGGGCACTGATATGTGGCACTGATATGTGGCACTGATAGGCGGCACTGATGGGCACTGATAGGTGGCACTGATAGGTAGCACTGATGGACGACACGGATGGACAATGATAGCAGGCACGGATTGGCATGGATAGGCAGCATGAATGGGCATGGTTAGACAGCACAGATGGGCATGGGTGGGCACTGATAGGTGGCACGGATGGGCACTGATAGGCGACTTTGTATTGATGGATGCCAATCAGTGCCAAACAATAATGCATGCCAATCAGTGATGCCCATTGTGGGCACTGATTGGCATCCTACCTCTGCATCATAATGATCAGGTGGTGTTGTGTCTACAACCTTCTTCCCTCTGCTGCTGTAATTTGTATGATGTGAAGGTTTTTTTTTTGGTGGAAACAATAAAGGCACAACCTATTTTACCTGATCCGGAGTGCGGCTATCCAGAGTTTTTTCGGTTTCTTCACTTGGCTAGTGCAATTAGCCTGCACCTGGGACCCCTACTTGTTTGGAGTGGCCAGTTTCTTGGTGAATCAGCCTAGAGCGGTGGATTTTTCTTTTTTGTTGTCTCCCTTTCGGAAGACAGACTCTTTGTTTGTTTCAGTAGCTAGTCCGAAGAAAGGTATGGCGGTCTCGTCGGCCACCATTTCCAGGTGTATCAGACAGATTGTGGTACAGGCCTATGCCTTGAAGGGGCAGGTGCCCCCTCTTCCTGTCATGGCCCATTCAGCCAGGGCAATTGGAACTTCTTGGGCTTTCCGACATCAAACGTCAGTCGCTCAAGTGTGTAAGGCGGCGACTTGGTCGTCTGTTCACACTTTTACAAAATTCTACAAAGTAGATGTAATCGCATCGGCTGATGCCTGTTTTGGCCGCAAAGTTCTGCAGGCGGCCGTGTAATGTTGCAATTGCACTTTGTATTTTCTTATCAAAAAAAAGAAAAAAAAATTACCTTGAGTATAATGCACTGCTGCATTGTTAACCTCGACTTCTGATCCGGATAGATAAGTCTCTTCTGGTTGTGGATGAAGTTTTTTATGCTGTTTCCCACCCCTCATTATGACACTGCTTGGGGACGTCCCAATGGTCAAGAAATAAGGAGCTGTGTCAGTCAGTGAACTCCAGAGAAAATAGGATTTTTGTACTCACCGTAAAATCCTTTTCTCTGGAGTTCACTGACTGACACAGCACCCTCCCCTCCTAATTGATTACGTTATACTGCTTGTTGACGTACTGCGGCTGCAGGAAGCAGGCTGGGGGGTTGTTACTGAAGGGACCACCCCTTGGGCGGAACTAGAAAGCTCTGTTTTTTGTACATGTTAACATGTTCTGCCTAGTCCTCTCCTGAAGGTGGCATAACAACCCGATGGTCAAGAATGAAGGAGCTGTGTCAGTCAGTGAACTCCAGAGAAAAGGATTTTACCGCGAGTAAAAAAAATCCAATTTTTTCGTCCAATTTTCAGATCATCTGTACGGGCCATTTAGACTGGCCTTAGACTGAGTGATTTTCTTTCCTGCAACCACAGGTTGCAGGAGAGAAAATCACATGATTACCCTATCAGCACAGACAGTGTTGATGGGGTAATCCCTTCTGCGGATCCATTGTGTTCTCCTGACAGGCGAGGCTGTCCCTGCCAGGAGAACACAGTGATTATTGCTAGCGGGTATAAAAACTGCTACCAATAATCGCATTTAAAATCTGACAGGCTAGATATAGTATCCAAGTTGATCGCTTGATCAGCTTGGGTACATTCAGCATGCCCATACATGGTTCCAATCTAGGCTGATTCCTGCTGAACCGGCCAAGTTTCTAAGCATCTATGGTCTGCTTTCGTTTACAGCTAATAATGAAGGACTTTGAACACTGTACAGGGTTAATTATGTTAAACATTACTCCCTAGCCCTCTCCTAAACATTACAAAGCGGGAGTATAGCAAGTAAAATGCACTTAAAAATTTAACCGAGCATTTTAAATATTTTTTGAAAATGTTACTAAACCCACAACATTAAAATCAGTGTGTATATGCAATAAAGCATGCTGATTATACTCACTGTTGAACCTAAGGGGTTAATCCTCCACGTTGTGTAAAAAAGCTGTTTTATATTGTCTTCCCTGATCCTCCCCTTCTTTTACTGTCCTCTATCCATCATCTCCTGATAGAACATAGGCTAGGGGACAAAGCTGCACATGCTCAGTTTAGTGTGTATTGCTAGAGAGTTTTTTGTTTTTTTTTCTCTTGGGAGGGTTCATGTGATCAGAATGGGGCCAATCGGCACTGTCCAGACAGTGAGTCAGGGGTCCTGCGGCCCCATATAGTCAGAGGAGAATGGAAACTCTTCCTAGAAGCTTTAACCAGACACCGATAGAAGTCACAATACTGCTCTATACTGCTGATGGAAAAAGGTATTTAGAGGTTCATATTTACTAAAATAATTGCATTTCCATGATCTGTGTACCGTGGGGAGACCAGATATAGTGAATGCAGGTTCCTGGGTTTAGAAACACTTTAAATATCAGTCTCCATTTAAAGTAAATAGTACTCTTTATTTTAGGATCAGTGCAAGGAGACACAAGAAGTTAAACTGAAGCAGTACCAGGAAACCCAGAAACGGCTCCAGCAGCATCATTCTGTGCAGATGGTGAGTACCCCGTCTATGAATATCGTTTGTTTTCATGCCAACTCATAGGCTTTTAAAACTGTGTGTGGGAGACACTTTAACAGCTCTTTGTGTTACGACAGAAAAGAGACAAGAAAAAAGAAGAGGCGAGGAAGAAAAAGGAGTGGGTCGATCAGGAACGTCAAAAAACGATACAGCGATTAAAATCCTTTAAAGATGTGAGTGTTAAATTGCTGTGTTCAAGTTGTGCGCAGTCATGTTCTTGCAACAGAGGGAAATAAATGTGAAATGATGCAAGGGTTGTTTTTGTTAATAGAACATTTTTCTTTTGTGTCTTTTGCTGTAGAAGAAAGAATCTCCTGCGATATTGAAAACCTTGCGAGTCCAGCCTCGGCTCCCAAGTAAACCTCCCGAGAGTTTAAATCCCTCCCGGGTAACCAGAAGAGGTCCAGCAGATATCCCTGTTCAGATCTTTGTGCAGAAAGGAAATGTTGGACAAGGAACCCCAAGCACTGACCCCACTAACCCAGGCAATCATTTCCTACCCCCTTATAGTCCTCCACCACCACCGCCACTTCCACTTCCTCCAGGGCCTCCTCAATTGCTTCCACCACCACCTCCACCTCCACCTCCTCCTCCACCTCCTCTTCCACCAATGAGTGCTCTTTTATCAGTCCAAGCTCCACTACCTCATTCAGAAGAGACTTTAAATCCTAGAGGGACTGAACTGATGGAGGTTGAAAAATCTAAAAATAAATATACATCCGGCTCCCTAAAAGCAAATCCGAATCAATCTATAGGTAAGAAAAAAGCAGCATTTTTAATCTACATAATAATTATTATAACATTATGATTTTTTAAAAGCATTTACAGAAAAAATGAGAACAAGTGAACGGGACCTGTCGCAATATTTGATTTAACAACGGCATGCCTCCACCCTTGAATATCGGTAAAAGAGGAAGAAGAAGAAGTGGGACTTTAGCTGAGGCATGCCGTTGTAGATAATATTGAATAAAGAACACAACCATGATTGAACTGTCATAAATTATTACATGTCATTATGACAGTTCAATCATAGTTATATGTTCTTTATTCAATATTCTCTACAACGGCATGCCTCAGCTAAAGTCCCACTTCTTCCTCTTTAGAGCTTTTATATCTATAGTAAACAGGACACAGCTTTGTTCTGGAGCTTCAACTTTTCCAAAGCCGCAAAAATTTTTGTGAATATAAACCTAATAATAATAAAGTAATTGTAAAGTCAGAAAGTTTTTTATCTTAAAGTGGATGTAAACCCTCACATATATACCCAGTGAAGTGAACAGCCTCAGATGATACACAGAGATGAAACAAATCCTCCTACATAAGTTTTACATGCATTTCTGCTATCTTCAGCTTTATATATTCTTTAGAAAGTTCATATTGTATTCGATTTTCTATTCCTGTTCAGCACTGCAGTGAAGCCTGGGCATACAGCTTTGACAGCTGATTGGGGGAAAGGCACACCCCCCCCTCTCCTCATAGGTAGAGACTTTCAGAGCTGTTCTTTAAATGGTTCAGCACTCTGCTAATCTATAGCATCCTCCCCAACACAAAACTCTGGTTGCTTTTATCTCAGTTGACGGAGAACTTGTTAGAAGTTATCAGGCTGATAACAGAAGAACGGCGCAGGAGACAGCTATGGGACATAGTGCTTTGAAGAGAGATAAGAAAACACTGTATATATATATACATATATATATATATATATATATATATGTGCCCAGCTCAGATTTCACGAATCGGGTTTACATCCTCTTTAAAATAAAAAAACTGTTTGCAGCAGCTGCTCCAGACCCCCTTAAATTCCTAAGCCCCCTCTCTATCCAGTGATGGCCACAAATGCCTCAGCCGTCCGGGATGCTCCGCCTCCGAGACACAGCAGCAGTGCCATTGGCTTTCGTGGCTGTCAATCAAGGTTGGTTAGCCAATCGGGAGAGAGAGGGGGCAAGGCCAAACCGGGGCTCTGTGTCTGAAGGGACACAGGGAGCTTTGACTCGGCTCGGGTGCCCCCATAGCAAGCTGCTTGCTGTGGGGGTACTCGACAGGATGGAGGGGCCAGGAGAGCCAAAGAGGGACCAGAGAAGAGGGAGATTCATGCTGATATGTGCAAAACCAACTGCACAGAGCAGGTAAGTATAACATGTTTGTTATTTTTTGAGAAAAACATTTTTTAGCCTTTAACCACTTGCTTACTGGGCACTTAAACCCCCCTCCGTCCCAGACCAATTTTCAGCTTTCAGCGCTGATGCACTTTGACAATTGTGCGGGCATACAACACTGTACCCAAATTAAATTTTTATCATTTTTTTCCAACAAATAGACCTTTCTTTTGGTGGTATTTAATCACAGCTGGGAGTTTTATTTTTTGCTAAACAAACAAAAAAAGATGCAAAAAAAAAATAAAAAATCATGTTTAATAGTTTGTTATAAAATTTTGCAAACAGGTCATTTTTCTCCTTCATTGAAGTGCGCTGATGAGGCGGCACTGATGGGCTGCACTGGTGGGCACTGATAGGCTGCACTGGTGGGCACTGATAGGCTGCACTGGTGGGCACTGATAGGCTGCACTGGTGGGCACTGATAGGCTGCACTGGTGGGCACTGATAGGCTGCATTGGTGGGCACTGATAGGCTGCACTGGTGGGCACTGATAGGCATAGTTAAGGCGGCACTAATAGGCACAGATAAGGCGGCACCGATGGTCACAGATAAGGCGGCACTGATGGGCAAAGACGGGCACAGATAAGATGGCACGGATGGGTGGCACTAAGCGGCACTGATAGGTACCACTGATAGATGGGACTGATGGGCACTGATAGGTGGCACTGCTGGGCACTGATGGGCGGCACTGCTGGGCACGGATATGTGGCACTGGGGTGCAGCACCTTTGTTGAGGCAGACTGTGGGCACTGCTGGGTGGCACTGTGGGCACTGCTGGGTGGCACTGTGGGCACTGCTGGGTGGCACTGACAGGGGGGACACATTTTTTATTCATGTGGCAAAGCAGGGGGCAGGTGGGCACTGGCAGGGCTGGCCGTGATTGGGACTAATGTCCCAATCACGGCCGCCTGTGATCGGCTTTTTTTTTTCTCCTCGCGCTGTCAGCGCGAGTAGGAATAATAGCCGATTACCTGCTCCGTTATATCACATGATCAGCTGTCATTGGCTGACAGCTGATCACGTGATAAGGGGTCGGGATCGACCCCTTGCACGGATCGGTGATCAGGCGAGTCTCGTAGACTCGCCGATCACAGAGCGCGCCGCACGCACCCCTCAGGGGGCACGCAGGCCGCTCGTGCACGGGACTACGTCAATAGACGTAGTCCCGGCAAAGGAGATCCGCGCTGTAGCCGTCATTCGGCTATAGCGCGGGTCTCAAGTGGTTAAGGAAGCAGTCTTTGCATCACTCACATTTTCATGTGACATCTGGTAAAAAGTAGACTGAAACTTGGTTACAGGATTATGAGTAGGTAAAAAGTACACTGAAGAGTAAGGCTGGCCATACACAATACCATTTTCCTTTTAGATTTACCTTGAACTATGTAGTACAAGGGCCTGCCTGATTGCATACAAATTGATAAGACTTAGGTGTGACCTCATATTATATGGTTTTGTTAAATCTAAAGGAAAGTTAAACAAGATAATTGTAATAGTGTATAGCCAGCCTTAGCCACACAAAACTGAGACTTAAGTGGTTGTAAACCCCTGAAATGAAAAATAAAAGTATATCCTTCTATAGTGTGCATTTGTCCCAATCCAAGGCACCTGGTATGATTTCTGGCTGCTCTCTCCTCCTTCTGCTTTGTCCATGAATCACTTCTGACAGTCTATATATCGACACCAAGCAATGCCTGGAGATGCCCCCCCAGCATGCAGCAGGTGATTGAGAGCCTCAGCTGTGCATGTATTTCATTATGTGACAATGTAGAGGGGAGTGGGTCCTTTCCCTCTGCTCAGATTACAGTTAGTTTTGCAGTGTGACATCTAATCCCCATCCCATGCTTCCTGGAGCTGAGAAATCTTGTAAATTAGTGTACTTTAAAGGTCTTTAGGGGAGAGAGGGCTGTATAAACGGGTCCAATTTAGGAGGATGTGTTTCATCTCTGTATCCTAGTCGCTTCAGTTGGCTTACAGTATGTAAGGGTCAGTGGCAGCTGGTGCTCCATTTTTTGGGGGGGTGCAAACAAGGCCTCAACCAATCCCCCCCTGCGGTTTTTATTTTTTGCGCTATAAACAAAAAAAAGTGACAATTTTGGAAAAAAATGCATTCTTTTTTACATTTTCCTATAATATATATATCCCCCAAAAATATATATAAAAAAAAAATTTTCCTCATTTTAGGCCGATACGTATTCTTCTACATATTTTTGGTAAAAAAAATCGCAATAAGCGTTTGATTGGTTTGGGCAACTTACAGTAGGTTTCGCCGATATTGTGTTTCCAGCGCGATCCTGTCGCGCTTGTTACCGGCAACAGGCTTCTCTAACCAGCGCAATCCTGTCACGCTGGCTGCAATAGGAAAATATTATTTTCTTATAGTAGCAAGCGAGAAATCTGCGATAATGTCGCCTAACTAATGAAGCCTGCATGCCTTCGGGGGCATACCAGGCCCTTAGGTCCGGTAGGGATTTTAAGGGGAATCCCCTACGCTGAAAAAAACTGTGTGGGGTCCCCCCCAAAACCCACACCAGACCCCTATCCGAGCACATAGCCCGGCCGGTCAGGAAAGTGGGTGGGGACGAGCGAGCGCCCCTCCTGAGCCGTACCAGGCCACGTGCCCTCAACATGAGGGGTGGGTGCTTTGGGGGAAGCTTTAAAAATAATTAATTGCACTGCTTCGGGGGTCTTCCGTCTTGGGGGTCTTCTCGCCGGACTCTTCCGCTATCTTCTGCTCTTTTACTAGCGGCCCGGGGGTCTTCTTCTGACTTCGGGGGTCTTGTCCCCTTCATCAGTTCTTCTTGCCGGGCCACCGCTCCTTCTTCCAGCTCTTTTACTAGCAGTGGCCCAGTCTTCTGCCGCCGCTGCATTCCGTTTTTACGTTCTTCTGTTCTTCTTGCTCGGATAGCGGTCTGCTATGGATTTTTTGGGGGGGGGGGGGCCCACGCCGTTTTTTTCAGCGTAGGGGATCCCCTTAAAATCCCTACCGGACCTAAAAGCCTGGTATGCCTCCAGAGGGGGAATCCATGTTGTGTTTTTTTTTTTTTATTTGGAGTGGAGTTCTCCCTTAGTAATCATACCAAATACAGTGCCTGGTATTGGCGGGAATCCAATTCGGATCCCCGCACCAGTGTGAACCTGGCCAGCGATGCTTATCGGGAAAGAAAAAGAAACATTTTTCCTTTCCCGATGCAAGCCGGCTCGGCGCTGGCTCCCGCGACGGCGCTCACAGGGGGTCAATCTCTTCCATAAAAGCAGCGAGATTGACACAATATCGCGGTCACCTACTGTAGGAGGATGTGTTTCATCTCTGTATCACCTGAGCCTAGTCGCTTCAGTTGGCTTACAGTATGTAAGGGTCAGTGGCAGCTGGTGCTCCATTTTTGGGGGGGTGCAAACACAGCCCCAACCAATAGCCCCCCCCCCTCCCCGCAGGTATTTGATCACCCTTTATTTTTTGCGCTATAAACAAAAAAAGAACGACAATTTTGAAAAAAAAACATTCTTTTTTACATTTTGCTATAATATATATCCCCCCCCCCCCAACAAAAAAATAAATATATATATATATATATATATATATATATATATATATATATATATATATATATAAATAAATAAAATGTCCTTAGTTTAGGCTGAAACGTACACTTCTACATAGTTTTGGTAAAAAAAAAATCGCAATAAGCGTTTGGAATGCGCAAAAGTTATAGTGTTTACTAAAAAGGGGATCGTTTTATGGCATTTTTATTAAGATTTTTTTTTCTTACTAGTAATGGCAGCAATTTTTATTATTGGCGGACACATCGGACATTTTTGACACGTTTTTGGGACCATTGTCATTTATACAGCAATCAGTGCTATACAAATGCACTGTTTCCTGTATAAGAAGCCTTATATTGCTTGTGGTGGATCAGGAGACACGTCTCAAATTTAATGGGTGAAAATCTTTGTCAGAGCCCCTAAAGAAGGTGGAAGGAGCTAGTATGTGATTTAACTTGCCAATGTCTGCACAATACTGAAATATACGTTTTGGGTGGATTAATCATGTGAAGAATCAGTTCACCCAAAAAAACATAGTTAATTGTAGGTAGAGTCAGGCATCTCCCTGTGATATTTCGAAACTCTGTCTCTGTCAATTTGCGTATTTTCGTGTTCCTGCAAAACAGGAAGTGGGAACTCCTTTTAAAAGGTGAAATCTGCTGTGAAGACCACAAAACTGATCTCAAATACAGATATCTCACTAATAGAGTCCATAAGAGTGGTCCATTGTTTTAACTCGATGTATAGCCAAAGTTGTTAATAATTTTAGTGTAGGATACAGGAGTGCAGTTCATTCTACATTCCTGTTACCCGTTTTCAGCCAACAGCAGGTTAAAGTCCGCCCTCAGCTGACATCACTCAGCCAGCCAAGGCTCGGGAAAGATTCTGACTATATGGTCGCTATCTACCCAGATGCCTGGACTGGCAGCTGGCTCAGCCTCTCAGAAATCCACCAAGAACCTGAGCCAGCCCCTCCACAGCCCAGTGCTCCAGCGAGCACTGGAGGTGAAGAGCAGAGAGCCGGTGACTGAGGCCGGGTTCACACTATTGTTCTCCACATCCAATTGGCAATAACAGGAGAATGTGACCGGTTCTCTATGGAGCCGGTTTACATATCTCTGATGCGGCTCCGGTGTGACTTTGCACAGGAGCCCTGTGCGTCTTTTGGTCCATTTCAGGTCTAAATTCAGCCAAAAATTTGGGCTGAAATTGGACCTGAAAATGGTGAACCAGGACGCACATGACCCCTGCTGTGAGCCACATTGGCCTGACAGTGATGGCTCTTTGTTCAGAGCGGAGGGGGAGAACTGAGTGATTCATGTTTGATCACTCCAGTCTCACTGCAGAGTCGTTTCAATGCTAAGTCCACCTAGGTGAGTATAAACGGTTTTGTATTTTTTTAAGTCCATATTTCTCCTTTAAATTTCCATCAACCACAAAAGAAAATTGCTTTTGTTTATCGCATTGTTTAAGGCTAGATGTATGGGAGCTGTAATTGCTACCTTGTTTTTAGGAGAGAGACGTCTAAGCCCTTGTACACACGGTCGGAGATTCCGACAACCAAATCCGTCGGAGTAATTCCGACGGATTAATTCCGGAAGAGGTCCGGAAGTGATGTTGCATACACACGGTCGGACTAAGTTGTCGGAAAATCCGATTGTACATAACGCGATGACGTTATTTTGTTACGACGGGACTACGTTCAGGTTAGTAGCCAATAGCTTTGGCCTAGGAATTTGATCTGAGCATGCGTGGCACTTTGTTCGTTGGAGTAGGCTACACATGATCGGAGTATGTCCGATAGGAGCATTTTGTCGGAAAATTTTACCGGCAAGTTGGAAAACTTGGTCCGTTGGATATTCCGACGGAAACAGTCCGATGCAGACCACACACAGTCGGAATATCCGACAAAACGGTCTGATAGGAAACATTCCGTCGGAATCTCCGACCGTGTGTACAAGGGCTAAGGCTGCCATCTCTGTCTTTTCTTTGCTACTTGGTGTGTTACTGATCTGAAACAAGCATGTTCGTGTCATATGGTGGGGCACTTTATATGCGCATGTTTGTTCCAGGCCAATGGCTTGCTAGTGATGTAAGATAAAAGATGTCAGCTCTAAAGCATATATGTTGAAAAGCAACACAACAATGGCAGTTCCTATATTTCTATTTGGACAGATTCCCTTCAAACATAGTCAAAGCTGGAAAGACATAGGTATGGTCATATAAGGTAGCATTGGACATTCCCGGTAAGGTAATGTTTGTTTGATCCTGATCTTTGAATAAAAGTAATTTACAGGATGGGGTAAGCTCCGACCTCCACCAATAAATGAGTGACCCTCTTCAGTAGTCTGTAGACGGGCACTTGGTAGCCAGTCAGTATAGTCATTTTACATTTTAAAGACAGAATGAGCAGCAGAGCAAACTTGAGATGTCTATGAACATGTTTGTTTTTGTAGGTTCCATGGAAGAAGTATTGGCATCATTAAAACGAGGTGAAAATCATCTACGAAAAGTGGAGCAACCCCAAACCTCGATCGATGTAAGAGACAGTATATTAACAGCCATCAAAAAAGGAGTCAAGCTCCGAAAAGTACAGCAACAACCTGTGATCAAAGATCCAGAAAATGAACTAGAGCGAAATATTAAAGAAGCCATGCAAAGGATGAAGAAAGCCTCAGCTGACTCCGATGATGATGAGAGAAGTGGCTATACGAGTAGTGATTGGGATGCTTAATATTCATAAATGATGAACAGTGTATTTAATATAACACTAAGTCTCAAAGCACTGGAGCAGAACAGCTAGATTATTGGTTATCACTATGTCTATAACATTCAACCAAGCCTAGCATTACTGGATGTGGATGGAGGCCAAACATTACAAGCTTGCAGTTGTGCAGATTTTTTGTTTCTTTATCGGTATGTAAAAGTTCCATTAGATACCTTTATTTTGACACCAGCAATATCAGATACCAACCGGTCTATAAACCACCATAGTCTGTGGCAGACAAGACCATGTCCCTCTGTTAGTCCAGGGAACTCTGAGTTCATGTACATGCATGATTGTTGGGGAGGAGAATTATTAATTTGTCTATTTGATCATTTCCTAATGTCTGCCCGCCATTTGATGTCTACGGGCCCTCTAGGCAGGATTAAACCCAATGCTTATCGTTTTGTTTTTTAAGTATATTTTATTACCTTAAATGCACAACAGTAAGGCCAAGGGGCAGTAAAACAGGTGCTTTTACCACCCCTCTACCTAAAGAAGAATATGTAGCTGCACAGGGTTGTGGCAAAAATTCAAACCCCCTGTTGCTTTTGGTGGGCACTACCACTGCCAAATGCCATCTATTTAAGTGAATAGGGCCACGCCATAACCATGTGCGATGTACACAGTTGCAGTGCCATGGTCCGTCCTTTTCCGCCCCTTTTCATGCGCACTCTGAAAATCGATCAACTACTGAATTCGGGACAGAAAAGTCTGCCACCCATGTGAACAAGGCCCTTGAACTTGGTTTTATAAACCTGACCATATGGCATACTATCTTTCTGTCCACCATATATAACACAACCACTGTATTTTACAGTATTCAGCCAGTATAGATTCACTTCATATTTAACCAGACTTATGCCTGCAATTTTATATTTGCACACATCCCACACATTTTTGCATTTGCGCTGCTCTCTGGTTGGGATCGGAAGATGTTCAAGCTTGATTCAGTCAAGTGTTATTTTTTCACAGTTAATCCAGTGCACACTGCTGTATATTTATAAGCTCACTATTACCCATCTCTGTATTTAAAATAGTAATTCTTGATTTTCACATAATGCAATTAATGTTTAAGGTGGCCAATTATCAAAGGTATCCCTCTCAGGCCAAGCCCTACTCCACCAGCAAAATTCCACATATATCTATATGTTCGGAATTTGACGTGTACCTGTCAGTATTTTAAATTTATACAGATTTTGCCCAAGATCAGAAACCTTGCAGGGACAGCTATTCTCTTTTATATAGGAGAAAGTGATAAGTGGCACTTGGGGAGCGACAAGGTAAATTGGCTGGTATGATCTATGTGGTGGGTCTGGGCCCAATGATCAGACGGCATCAATATCAGGAGCTAAAAAACATAGGATAAATTTCCATCAATAAAATGTCCATTGATATTGGCTGACTACATTCTGTAGCATTGTTATTGCTTAAGATCATTTAAAGACCAAGTTCACCTTAAAAAAAAACAATAAATGCACATTTTTTTGTAGGTACAAAGAAATGTGCATTTATTCTTTTTGTTTTTTTCATTAGAAGCTTGTAAAGTATTGCACCCATGATGCAGTGTCAGGCTCCTTTCAACTATCAGCTCAGCTGTCTGCTCATACTTCATATGGGCAGGCAGTTAATAAACGGCAGGAAGAACAACAAACTATTAGAGTGCTGACCAGCTCGCTGTAATTCTTTGAGAACTACGAGCTGTCGGCTGCAATGGTTGATAGTAGTTGTAGTCCTCTCATTCACAGAACTCTGTGAATGAATGCCATGGTGGGGGGCGGAGAGCTCTGCTCGGCCGCACTCTTTTTAAGTTGTGACATCTAGTGTGGGGAGAAGATCCCCCCACCCGCTGTCACAATGTGGGCTCAAGGGGGTTGGGGGCTGCTGATTTGGAACATGTTACATCTCACCGTGAATACGGATGTAACATGTTCTGAAAGTGAACGTAACTTCTCCTTTAGGGCTGGTTCACACTAGTGTGATGCCAGACATTAAATGTGATTTGCACCGTACTGCTGTGCAGATCACATGCGATATCTGTGCGATAAAAAATTCAGCCATACAAACTGTATGGTTGAATTAGCATTGCATTCGGACTAAACTCGCGCAAGACCCTTTTCTTTTGTCCACACTGGATTTTGGATCGCTGCGTTTACAAAATGATTGCGGGGTGTCGTTAACTTAACATACACTCCGCAAATGGTTCGCATTTACAGGTTGCGATGTTGATGCGGTGTGAATTCGCACTGCATCTAGTGTGAACCGGCCCATAAAGGATCATTCACACAGGCACTGTCAAACTTGTGTTTATTTAGAGGACATATTCTAAATACATATAAATACATGTGATCATTTTTTAGTGGTGCCAGTCTCTCTGTGCGGTTACCTGTGTTTAGGTGTGGTCAGTTTAAGCTGCATTTTGGAGAAAAAAAAGAATTCTGAGCATCCACGTAGACACTCTAAATGCAGATAATTGTATGTAAATGTGGTTAAACTAAAGGCACAATTACCTTAGTTCCAAAATTTAGGTGGCCTCAAGGTCCTCACCAGCACCAGCATCTTCTCCCCGGATTCTGGTCCTTGACCATTGAAATTGGCCGGGTCACAATGACATCACTCCAACACATGCGCAGGAGTGTGGGCATCCCAGAACACTGCCAGTGTGCCAGAATGTACACTGAGCTATGCATGCACAGCCCGGGTACATTCAGCAGAGGATTGTGGGAAAGCAGGTAAGTGTACTTTATTGCAGAAGAGATATTATTGCAAGTCTCTTCTGTAATAAATATCCTGTCTGTTCTCAAATAAATGTCTTGTATATTTAGCTTTAAAGCAGTAGTATCTAAACGCAGGACCAAGTGATCTACAAAAGCACAAAGTTGTTTATATTTCCCAGATAACATCTTCTGCATCTAACTAGTGTGAATGAGACCTATTTCACTAATCCACATATACAGTAACACCAAAGGGGTAAACTGTCTCAGAACTATACAGCCAGTTTTTTAGGCATACAATAAAAAATAAAAAAAACTGCTCAGGTCTAAACACACATGCCATACAGACGCTGCTGAATTCAAACTGCACACGTGGATAACATGGCTATATAGAAAAAGCAGCCACTGTATCTGCTTGTGTGTTGGCTTCGGTCAGACACTGCCCAACCAGTGGGTGCAAAGACCCTCAACCATCCACTGTTCTCCTGGGGGCGCTCGCTCGTCCCCACCCCCTTTCCTGACCGGCCGGGCTGCGTGCTCGGATAAGGGTCTGATATGGTCTCCCACGCCGTTTTTTTCAGCGTACGGCGTAGGGCTTCGCCTTTTAAGTCCATACCAGGTGACAGGGCCTACACATCACAAAGTGGTATAATTCATTGTTATAGATGATAAATGTGTATGTCACTCAATCAGTGCTGCCTACACAACCAGGACTTTTAATTCTACCAGAAAATTGATAAATCGTGTAGATTTGAATAGTTGCACCTATATTTTAAAATTTAAAAGATGATCTGATCTCTGCAGATGTTTAGCCAGATAAATCCAAATATCCTTTAAAGAGTAACTCCACTTTTGTTGAGCAAAAACCATTCCCCTCTGGGTGATCTATGTACATTGCAAGGATTTTAACAAACTTTGTTGCAGATCCCTACTCTTTGGTTATTCTGAAAGAATAGCTGTTTGTTTTTCTGTGTCCATGTTTCGAGAGGATCTGTATAGAGTGGTTTTATAATTATCAATCAGCTGCTGCACCTGCAGGGCTCTAATGAGGAAATTGTCAGGACCTGTATCGCTTTAGACCTGACTTCTCACCAAAAATTAAATTTTTTGTTGCAAGGAATGCCAAAAATCTGACTTGTATCTTAGTGCAGACTTCTGGGAAAATCAGTGAGCATATCCCACATGTAGGATCTTACATTTCTGGGGGGCGTACTTTATACCATCTGTGTACAGAACACCTCCCAGTAGCCAGTTTGCAATTTTACAGAAAATTACAGCAGCTGCAGATTGAAAAGGAAAGATTCATTTTAATAACATTCAATTACAATGTGACTTGAGTCGCAATTGTATAAACGATATCATCTTTTTTTTTTATTTGCTTTTTTTTTTTTTTTTTGTTCCTCACAAAAGTGGAGTTACCCTTTTATTATGTGCGGTTGTGAATGCTAAAAAAATAAATTTTTTAGGACTTGATCACACCACATTTGTATCAATTTTACATGCATTTTCATTAATCAAGCTATTGAGTTTCATTTCAAGCTGTCCGTTCTCTAATAGACGTTTTCATTTTTCTTTTTAAAGAATGTTTATTTTGTAATGGTCAATGAGGTCAGATTGACATCTATTTTTGACCGCAGTGATGATAAATTTCGAATTATCAGGATGGAAATATTTTCTAAAGCAAGTTGTAATTTGTGTTTGGTTTTTTTTTTTTTTTTGTTCAGAAAAGTCCATTCATTCCAAAATGGAATGTTAACATTTTTCAAAATGTAATTTTCTTGTAACAACGTCTTCAAGTGTACTGAGAATTTTAGTTGAACCATTTTTTTCCCAAAATCTACGAGTGTATGTCCAGTTTTACCCTTTTTGAGCCATTATTAAAAGTGGCAAATCAGACCAGTGTATTCAAACTCTAAATCATCCATTTTCAGTTTTTTGGGAGGGGGGTTTATCCACCGTCTAAGGCTTTATGAGTTATAAGGATAGTTGTCTGCTTTTTTTTTTTCACTGTGCGAGTTGTGGAAGTTTTTTCTCAGCTTTGAATTATATATTCATTTAAACTTAAAGTGATATTAAAGGTTCATTTTTTTTTTTTTTTTTTAACTGACTTGGTCACATATATCTGCAGTGTTTACTTATCTCTCTCCAAACCTCTAAGTCCTGTGTCTTTTTGCTGCTTTGTTCCTCTGTGTTATTAGTATGATAACTTCTGACAAGCTCTCCGACACATGAGATAAAAAGCAGCTGGAAATTTTGTGTCGGGAGGGAACTTAGAGATAGAGAAGCAGAGAGCTTGTTTATTCAAAGTAGAGCTCTGCATGTTTCTTCGTTCTTCCGCCTATGCGGAGGTGGGGTGTGCTCCTTTCCTCCAATCAGCTCTCGCATAGTAAGCCCAGACTCCGCTCCCACTGCTCAAAACAGAAAGAACGGTTTGCAACACAATCTGAACTTTTTAAAGGATATATACAGCTGAAGACAGCAGATATACAAGTAAAACTTATGTAGGGAGATGTTTCATCTCTGTGTATCATCTGAGGCTGTTCACGTCACTGGGTATAGGAGAGGGTTTGCATCCACTTTAAACTCGTGTTAATGTACTGCTGAATGAAGCAGCAAGGATCATCCCCATTAACTTAAAGTGGTTGTAAACTCAATTTTTTAACTTTTACCTACAGCAAAGCCTATAATAAGGCTTACCTGTAGGTAAAAAAAATGTACGGTTTAGAAGATATTCCCCTCGGTATGCGCTGCTGTCTGCAGCGGCGCATGCGCACAAGAGGATTCTCGGCCTGAAAATCCGGCAGTGGCCGACCGGCCGGAATGAAATCTCCCGCGCGCATGTGATGATATCGCGGCTCCGGCCACTCACAGCGCCGGAGCCGCGATACCCGGAAGAAACGCAGAGGGAGCATGTCAGCTCCCTCGGCGTGGATCGGGCCAGAGGTCGGGGCCTCGTTCGAAGGTAAGTATTTCATAATGAGCTAGTATGCGGTGCATACTAGCTCATTATGCCTTTTGCTTTGCAGGTTTAAAAAAAAAAAATTACGGGTTTGCTACCGCTTTAATTAACATCGGATTTCACCTGCCCATGAAACTGTCAGGGCAGTGCCGAATATTGACATACAAAAAGCAGGTAATTTACATTGAAGGATTTATCGGTAAAACTGAAGTCAGCACATAGAGGTGTGTGTGATCATACATCGATGGGAAACCGCATTCATTTCAGGATTTGTTTTTTTTTTTTCCCCAGGCTTGTTTTATTTAAATGTATTTCTCTTTTGCTTTAATAACTTATATTCAATATGTGAACTTTTAATGAAGAGTAGAACTGTGGGTGGAATGACTGGATTGCCAAATATGGCTCCTAACACATGTCACTGGTTGCTTGTGCAGTCCAGAGGAGTCTATAGTATTGCAAAAATAAAATCTGTAATGCTAATAAAAGCCTTTAAACCTGCTGTCAGCCTTTGTCATGTAAATCCACTGAAACGATCAGGCTAACTGGGACAACTGTAAAATATTTAGTACACCTAAATAGGTGTTACCTGTCATGCAATATTGAAAAAGCCACCATTAATACTACAAGAGGAAGCTTAATTATATGTTCAGAAAGCATCACATGCAAGCTGTGTGTCACCTCCCTATACCGTTGCTATGTGCATTATTCCCTAGATATGTGGGTGGATAAGACTGTTTCTATGTATAGGATGGTGGGATGTTATATTTACACACTACGCTCTGCTGACACCCCGATAGTGCCCAATCTCATGGAATTCTATTGAAATGGGATTTCTTGGACAACTGCTATTGTTTCTCCTTAAAAAGGCCAGTGTTGGGGATATCTATTCAGTGTATACACAGGCAACTTTGGCTGAAACAATTGTGTATCTCTACAGAAAGCTGTTTTAGTCTTGGATCACACTTGGGAGGCATATTTACACACATATGTCACTGGTAGAGCTGCCCATTCATTTGAATGGACTGCTGTACCCCCAAGAAATGCAGGGAAGAAAGTTCCTGACTTATTAAATTGCTCCACACCAAATCTCATACTACAGCAGCACCATGCAATTTGGCACACACTGTGTTTGGCGAAGTGTGTGGGTGCCCTTAAGAATTAATGGCACCCCCTGCATGTCTGCTGAAGAGCAGAACATTTCGCTTGCGGGTTGGAAACACGTACAATTTTGCAAGTGTTCCTGACCCACAAAAGCGTGAACATAGTCTTCAGGCCAGTTTAAATGCATGCACGTTAATTGTGTTGACACGTTCTGGGGTCATTCATTTTGAATAACAGCCCAATACACTAAGGCAGAGGTGTCCAACTTAATTTTATTGCATGCCGCATCAGCAGTATGGTTGCCTTCAAAGAGGCCCTTGTTTCTGGGTCATACAGGGTTCAGGATTACTCTACATATAGAGTGCAGAGTTCAGGATTACTGTACATGCTGAGTTTAGGATTACTCTACATACAGAGTGCAGGATTCAGGGGTGTGCTATGTATGGAGTGCAGGGTTCAGGGGCGCGATACGCGCAACACCTCATTTCCACCCTTCCTCCTGCGTGCTCTCATCCCCCCACCTCTGCCCACATCTTCCTCCACAGGCCTATCCCCCACCCCAAACACACCTTCCAAAGAAAACCCTGACATCTGTACTCTCTCCTACCTGATGTAAGATGGCATTTATAAGAAGGCCTCTCTTCATGGCCACTATTTGGTGCTACAATTCCTCAAAAGCCCAGCCACAGGATGCACCTGCTGGATGTAAATTTTAAGGAAAACTCAGGCACTGGAGCCACCAGGTACCTCTGGACCAACGGCTCTGAGCTGCACAAAGAGCCAGCGCCTCTGAGGAGGAAAGAGCAGGAAGGGTTTGTACCTGTTGCAAAGGAGACCTGTTACATCACCATGTAAAGCAGCTGGTGAAAACAGGAGGTAGTGGCCGTTGCTTGGGCCACATGACAAGGCCTGATGGGTTTACCTTCTGTGTACTAAGGCAATGCACATGCATTGCAGTAAAAGTTTTGTAATGTGTCAAGTTAGGGCATTTTTTTGTGTGCTGGAAGCTTATTGCTTTCAATGGGCTGCCTGAAACAGTTCACTTTTACCAAAAAAACTACCTATGCAAGTAAGGGGTGCATGTAGATCAAAGCAAACTGTGCAGTTTTGAGAAAAGCTGGACATTACCCTGGCTATAGGTGTAGGCCAAGGCTAGGCAACCTCGGCCCTCAAGCTTTGGTGAAACTACAAGTCCCATGAGACATTGCAAGACCCTGACAATCATAGGCATGACTCCTAGAGGCATGATGAGATTGGTAGTTTCACCACAGCTGGAGTGCTGAGGTTGCCCACCCTTGGTGTAGGCCATTTACCTAACTTCAGAAGCCCGATTGAAAAACTACCATGGATGGCATAATCTTGTCCCGCCTCATGCTAGGATGTTAACCCTTTCATGACTAAGCCTATTTTTGGAATTTGGTGTTTACAAGTTAAAATCCATATTTTCTACTAGAAAATTACTTGGAACCCCCAAACATTATATATATTTTTTTAACAGAGACTCTAGAGAATAAAACGGCGATTGTTGCAATATTTTATGTCACACGGTATTTGCGCAGCGGTGTTTTAAATGCAACTTTTTGGGAAAAGGGACACTTTCATGAATTAAAAAAAAACAAAACAGTAAAATTATCCCATTTTTTTTGCATAATGTGAAAGATAATGTTACGCCGAGTAAATAGATACCAAACATGTCACACTTTATAATTGCGCGCACTTGTGGATTGACGACAAAGTACGGTACCTAAAAATCTCAATAGGCGACGCTTTAAACATTTTTTACGGTTACCAGGTTAGCGTTACAGAGGAGGTCTAGTGCTAGAATTATTGCTCTCGCTCTGACGATCGCGGCGATACCTCACATGTGTGATTTGAACACCGTTTACATACGCGGGCGCGACTTCCGTATGCGTTTTCTTTGCTTTGCGAGCTCGCGGGGACGGCGGGCGCTTTAAAAAAAATTTTTTTATTTTTTTATTTATTTTATTTATTTTAAAATGACTAAATTAAAAAAAAAAAAAAAAAAATTTTGATCACTTTTATTGCTGTCACAAGGAATGTAAACATCCCTTGTGACAGTAATAGGCGGTGACAGGTACTCTTTATGGAGGGATCGGGGGTCTAAAAGACCCCCCACCCCTCCTTTACACTTCAGTGTATTCAGATCGCCGAAAACGGCGATTCTGAATACCGGATATTTTTTTAAAACCGGCGCCATTGGCAGCCGAGTAAACGGGAAGTGACGTCATGACGTCGCTTCCGTGTTTACTATGAGGAGACTGGAACGAAGCCGATTACGGCTTCGTTCCAGTTCCTCCCCAGCGGCCGGAGGCAGTGCAAGTTGAATCGGTGCTCCCGATCGAACGGGAGCACCGGTAACAGCGGCGGGAGGCGGCGGGAGGGGGGGACGTCCCCTCCCGCTCCTCCGGCATAACAGCTGAGCGGCTTTTAGCCGCATCGGTTGTTATGGCTGGAAAGCCAATCGCCTGCTGAAGAAAACGGTACCGGGATGATGCCTGCAGGTGCGGGCATCATCCCGGTATAACCCCCGGAAGCCGAGTACGCACATCTGCGTACGCTCGGCGGGAAGGGGTTAAGACATTCCCAGCCTGCTGGGACACCCCACACGGATGTGGTCCACTATCTCAGCATTGTTGACCTCAGAGCTACTGTGACAAGGGTGATAGAGTACATGAGAGGAGTTTGAATCGGCTGAGAGTGTCTTAGCAAAGTCCTAGCAGCAAGGCAGGACAGGAAGATGCCACCTCAGGGAGTTTTAGGTATGTAAATGGTTTACACCTATAGTAGTTGTCTCCAAACTGCAGCCCTTTGCTTACTTTTATCTGGCCCTTAGGTCATTATGCCCCCCCCCCCCACTTTCAGCAACAATGCCAACAGTTCCTGCCACTGACAAAGACACCAACTATGGCACATTATTCCTCCCATTGATACCAGAGATGGGCCACTATTCCTCTCACCACCGACACTGACAATGGGGCACTATTCCCCCCCACTGACTATGGGGGCACCATTCCTTCCACCGACGATGGGACACTATTCCTCCCATTGATACCAATGATGGGGCAGTTATTACTCCCATTGATATCAATGATGGGCCAGTATTCCTCTCACTGACACCAACGATGGGGGCACTATTCCTCCCATTGATACCAACGATGGAGCAGTATTGTTCACATTGATATCAATGATGGGCCAGTATTCCTTTCACTGACACCGACAATTGGGCACTATTCCTTCTACCGACACCAATGATTGGACACTAGCCCTCCCATTGATACCAATAATGGGCACTATTACTCCCACTGACACAGACATTGGGGCACTATTCCTCCCATTATTACAGTGATTGGGCAGCATTGTTCCCATTAATACCAATGATTGAGCAGTATTGCTCCCATTGATACCAACAATTGGGCAGTATTACTTCCCCTAATACCAATCATGGGGCAGTTTAATCCAACTGACGCCAGGACATTTTCTTCTCCCACTGTTCACAGTTCGGCCCCTCCTAAAGTTTGAAGGACGGTAAACTGACCTATAGCATGGGCATAATTTAATTGTGGTCAAAGCTGCACAGTTTTAATTTCATCTACAGACATGTGCATAGGCAGTTTTTTTTTTTGTAAAAGTGAACTTACCCTTTAAGGCAATGCACATTAATGCTCTGCAGATGTTAAGTTATGCTTATAACATCTGACCACCATCTCATGGCTGTGGCCATCCAAATGATGTGATCATCATTTTATTGGATTATTTAGAGCCAATGGCAAATCTGTGCTGAATATGGGAAAACTGGTAATGTTATAGAAGGTTGTCAGAATCACAGTAAGGAAGCTTTTGTGAGTCACATACTCATGAATATGTATTGGGTGCACAGAGAATAGTGAAGTGTCAAGCTGACATATGCTGCAAGAAATGACGGAAAAATACTCTACAAACCAGAAATGTTTACATTGTGTAATAGAGGTGTTTAGGTAAGGCAGTATGTAGTAGCTTTGTGCTCTAGTGTAGGAAATTACCAACCAATCAGAAATGTGAAATTTCATACTACTAACAGTATACTGAAATCTGATTGCTCAGAATATTTTTCACTATACTGGGCGCATAGCATGAATCTATCCACGGCCACTGCCACCCCCTATTCATGCGTCAGCCCCTTTTAAGATGCCAGGTGCATGAATCGGGGGGGGGGGGGGGTTTGAAGCAGCTGATTAGAGTCATAGGCTCTAATAGGCTTCTAAATAGGGTGGGCCCAGTGCGCAGAGAATTGTGCTCGGAGCGTACCCAGGTGTTTTAGGAAAGCAAGTGAATATTTGCTTTTTTAACAATAAATCACCTCTCTGCCAATCAGGAAGCATGGTTCTGATACCCATTTCCGATTGGCTGAAAGGTCAGGCGATCCTATTGGATGCCTAGGAGGAGGAAGGGTATGCACGGCAGAAGCCACCATGGTCCACACCACAGGAGGAGGAAGAACGCTGCTGGACACGCTGCCCCCCCCCCCCCCCCCCCACTTCCTAGATGGGGTAGGTGTGGGGCTTTGATGTTGTCCTGACTGTACTCCGGGGGGGGGGGGGGGCTGAATAAACCCCCAGCCACCACTGACTTGTTCCTTGCTTCCTGGATGAAGTAATATACGCTGCCAATCTGATAAACAAAGGCAGAACGAATAAGGATTGGAGCTTTTGTATGTCTCATTTCTGGTGGGTGCATATTTTGGGTGGAGGCTCTCTTCCATGGGAATTCTTCACAATTTTGGTGATATTCGGTGGATACCACTTTATGCTTGATGTTTTTATGTCTTTGGTGAGCACATAGTACATCTATAGATTACGTATTGGATGGAGTCTTCACACATTATGGACATTTCTTTCACAGTTGCATTTAACTCACTTTATAATTGATTGGACTTTTTATTAACCTATTGCTTTGAGCATATATTTTACCACCTTTGTCAAGCGCTGCACATTTATTATTTATATTTAAGTCATAAGGTATAGTCACCTTGCTTGTCAGCTGCTACAGTGATTTGATCGCCCACTATAGTTCTTTTGTATGTTGTGTAATGGCTAGGCGACTGGGTCAGAGCAACTCCAAAACTGCAGCTCTTGTGGGATTTTCTCGGTCTGCAGACAGAGTCATGGATGCCCAAGGCTTGTTGATGCACATGGGGTGCCAATGCTGGATTATGTAGTCTGATCCAATAGAAACTCAAAGTGCTGGAAAAGGTAAAGCGTTACCAAAGGCTATACACTTAAATATGTATTTTAAATACTTTTACAATAAATACTACACTATATAAGCTTTCTTGGGTTCCTGGTTGGTGAGTTTTTTTGCGCTTAGTTGGTTGTTTCCTGGAATGGACACAAATGTGATAAACAAAGGGAGACCAACTAAGGATCACTCATCAGAGTTTTTGCCTCATTTCTGGTGGGTGCATATTTTAGGTGGAGGCTCACTTCCACAGGAATTCTTCACAGATTTTGCTGATATTCAGTGGATACCACTTTCTGCTTGATGTTTTGATGTCTTTGGTGAGCGCGTGGTACACCTATAGATTACGTATTGGATGTAATTTTTAAAAATTGTGGACATTTCTTTCACAGTTGCATATAACTCACTTTATTATTACATGGACTTTTATTAACCTATGGCTTTGGATATATATTTTAACATTTTTGTCAAGCTCTACACATTTATTATTTATATCTAGCCATTACAATTTGGCTTATCTCAAAGTCACTCAAATCCTCAAACTTGTCTATTTTTTCTGCTTTGAACAAATCAACTTCAGGGACAACATGGTAACTTACTGACAAATATAGCCACCCACTTGTAGAAGCCGTTGTACCAAAATAGTATTATTCACTGTCCGTGTGTCCTTCTTTCTGCTGAGAGTTTGGAGCTGTCCCTCAATGTTCCACCTGCCACTGTCTTCACATTTACATTCCACCTCTTTAGCAACTGGGTGACCATTGAAGATGTACAAGAGTTTAATCGGCCATACATGGATCAGAATTTGGTTCAGCAGAAACCAGCTGAGATTCGATCCATCTATGGGTAGGCTAATTGTACAATAAGCCTGTCAGATTTTCTACATGGAATTACTGCCGACAGCCTCTAATTGTGTTCTGCTGGTTGGGAAGGCTCCCTGCAACTATGGTGGAAGGAAAGAAAATCAAATCATCTATGGGCTACTTTAATGTCTTCACATCTTACAGTATACAATGCATAAAATTAAGAAATGGTGAAGGCCATTTTTTTTTATTGGTCTAGTGGTAAGTCTGAGCAGCAGGAAGTGGAAATCATGTATCATCCCATTACTCCTCCATTTTTGCACTGGCTTTCCTCCCAATAGTAGTCTCCACATAACCCCTACATGAGCCCCTCCCCACTTATTATAGAGTTACAATAGTTAGAAATGTGTATCATTTTGTGAGTGTGGTGTAGGTTTTAGGCCCCCTTTACAGCTTAAAGTGGAACTTCACTCTCCCAATCAACATTGATTATTTTTAATACTCCTGCTGCTAGTGCCAGTAAATAGATAGGGATAGGAGCAGATCTTATCTGCCGGCCCACTTGTGTCGGTGTCTGCGGCACAGACGCTGTCATGCTGTACGGTACTGGCATATGATTGTTGCAACTGTTAAAGTTTATCAATTGCAGTTAGCGGTAGACCCAGTCATTTGTCTGCTGGGTGGCCTGGAGGAGGAACTCTACCCCTCCTCTACATATCTTGCCTTGACTAGACTGTTCTACTTAGCTAGAAAATTGATTGCACGGTATTGGCTTTCCTCCCGAGCCCCCACAGCCACCCAATGGATACAACAGGTGAATACCATACTTGTTAGAGAAAAAGATTGCTTACCAGCATAGAAAGGTACCAGGAACATATACCAAAATCTGACAGGAATGGTTGGAGAATCCAGAAGTGGCTCCTACTCAACTCATCCTTACAGGACTGCTTCAGGTCTAAGTAAGCAATGGATGGGCCCTGGTGATTGTTTGAGTAGCATGTATAGGATCGGGGAGTTCAAACGAGTATACAAGGGAAACTGTATAGAGATTATTCTTGTTTGAGCAGGATGACACTTCTTTTCCTTTCCCGAGTGATAGTACACACCTTGGGGATGTTTAGTTTATTTTCTGTATGTTCTTTAAAACCAAGTTAGATATTATGTTTGGAGACAACTTAATGTGCAGATTGTATACTATGCTCAATATATAACCTTTCACATGATACCTTTTATTATGCAAGATGGTGCAAATGTGAGTTCAGTGCCATTGGTCATATATGCTCATAGGATACAAGTTTGCATGTGAATGATAGTGCTAAGGTAGGTCAAATATTTTCCCAGCAACAGGAATAAAAGAATAAAACATTCCTTTGGAAAATACTCTCACTTTTGTAACATCTTGTTCATAAGAGAATGTATTTATAAATGGAAATGTTTCAGGGCCATACAGTTCCTGTTGACGTGCCACAAAAGGACCTATTCCATGCTGACTTGTTCTCTATACATGTCTTTAGCGTCTTATAATTGATATGCGTTCTATTCTAACATTCACAGTTACCTGCAGCGTCGTGCAGCTTGTGCCAAGCCTCGCTCTATACTTATCTTGCAACAGAATGTTCATTTTTGCTCAAAAATAAACCTGCTTTGTAATTAAGGGGTAATTTAGAACTCCAGTAATATTTAACTCCAAATTGGCAGTGGATATCTGAGAAGTACTCCAGCTAAGTCTGAATGTGTCCCATTAGATGTCAGAAGAACCATTCACATCTGAACAATGGCTGCATGCAAGAGGAAGGAAATCAGAAATGAAAGGGTACAAGTATGACACTGTGTGGGGGATTTAATAGGTCTTGATGAGATTAAAAATGCATCAATTGATTTATTCTATGCTGTATGCTAAAGTAAATTATCGGAAATTGTATTTTTTTTATTATACAGTACAGGACACAGGAGCTTAGTCTTAAGTAAACCCTGATGGGTTTTACTTCCTCTTTTGCTACCTGCAAATTAAAAGCATAATGGGCTAGTATGCATCGCATACCTGCAAACTAATCCATCACTGTCCCTTGTGCAGGCTGCGTCTGTCTTCACCCCTCTTCCTTCCGGGGGCCACGGACTCTGGCTCTGTCACTGGCCAGGGGCCATATGACGTCAGTAACGGCACACGCTGCAGGAAGAAACAGCACGGAGGTCAGTTTCTTCACAGCGCATATGCCAATTACATCATCGGCGCACTACAAGTGAAAATATCTCCTAAACGGCGCACGTTTATGAGATATTTCCACTACCTATAGGTAAGCCTTATTCTAGGCAACAAACTGGAGTTTTATACTCTGCTTCCTTTGTGCTGCATGCTTTCAAACATGCCTCCTGTTACGGTGGGCAGATCTGCTTTCTGCTGTCTGACAGCTCTTGTCTTAAGGGGCCATTAACCCTGTACTCACAAAAGAAAGCTTCTGAAGCTTCTCCTCAACATTTGTGTGGTTTCCAAACCAAATGAAGGAGTCTGGCCCATTCTGGATCTGAAAATTCAATGTGTTTCTACAAGTTCAAGAGTTCTGCATGTAATATATACTGCCAGGTTGGTAATTTCTGCCCTCTTCACGGAGAATTTTATGGCCTTGATAGACATCCAGGATGCTTACTTGCACATTCTCATCTTTCCACTTTATCAGTGCTTTTGCATTTTGCAGTGGGCGATCAGCATTACCAATTTGTCACCCTCCCCTTTGGCCTTTCTTCAGGTCCTGGGGTTTTCACCAAGGAGCTTGACAGGGTCTTTGATCTGCTTCATGCACAGGGGATTAATTTCATGGGGCACCTGCATGATCCCCTGTTAAAGGACTGGTCCTCTCTGTCTTTGTTAGCCAACACCCAGCAGACTTTGCAGACTCTGCAGATGCTCAGTCTGAGAAAGTCATCTCTGGACCCATCTCACAGATTGGGATATCTGGGCCAAACATTAGACATGGCCCTGTCAAGAAGCCTCCTTGAGAACACTTCTGTCTCTCCACTCTCATGACCATGTGCTCATAATAGTTGCAAGCCTGTCAGGGTGGGGTGCAGTCCTAGATGCCCTCTTGGTTCAAGGGACTTGGTTGTCAACCTTCCCATTAACATTCTGGAGCTTAGATTGATTTGCTTGTCCCTTCAATGTTGGACTTCCCTATTGCAAGGACATCTGATAGGAATCCAGTTGGACAATGCCACAGTTGTTGGCCTACAGCAATCATCAAGGAGACACCAGAAATAGCATCACTCGAGAGCAGACTTGCTCCTCTCTTGGGCTGAAGGGCATTCAGGTGCTGTCCACCGTCTACATCCCAGTTTTGGAAAATTGGCAGGTGGACTTTCACAGTTGCCAGCATCCGGATCTGGGGGGGGGAATGGACCCTCCATCCAGAGCCCTTTTTCCACAGGTGAGTGATCCCGGAAGTGGGTCTTCTCTCATCCAGGTTTAACAACAAACTGGCCAGATCTGTCACCAGGCTACTCAAGCTATCATAGTGGATGTACAGGTGGGATTAATTCAATCTGATTGACACCTTTCCACCACACTAGATTCTCCCTCGCCTCCTCCCCAGGATTGAGAAGGAGAACATTCCAGTGGTTTTCATTGCACTGAATTTTCCCAGACAATCGTGTCACTCTATTCAGACTTCTGGCATACTTTCCATAGGCCCTTCATGATTGTCTGGATCTTCTGTCCCAAGGGCCACTCCTAATCCTCAGCTGCTGGCTTTAACAGCATGGCTGGTAAAACCGGAGCCCTGAGAAACTAGGACCCAGTCAGTCTCATACCCTTCCACACTATGATCACACTAATCCCAAAAAATAAATGGTTTTATCAACTACTACTGTATGTCAACATAACAACCCTTCAAACATCAATAATTTTTTTTTTACATTTCCTTGCTGAAGAATTATATCAAACACATACTGTTTGAATCTATCTATGGTGATTAGAACAGTGCGGGAGAGGGGGGGCGGCGCTCCTGCACCCTTTATGGATGCACCGCCACACTTTCTCCAGTTCCACAATATCCTTTTTGAGAACTGGTGCCCAAAACAACTGCATATTCCAGATGAGGTCTTACTTATGATTTGTATAGGGGCAAAATGATATCTCTCTCTCTCGAGCCCATACCTCTCTTAATGCAAGAAAGGGCTTTGCTCGCTTTGGAAACCGCAGCTTGGCATTGTATGTTATTATAGAGCTTATGATCTACCAAAACTCCCAGATCCTTCTCCACTATGGATTCCCCCAATTGTACTCCTCCTAGTATGTATGATGCATGCATATTCTTAGCCCCCAAGTACATAACTTTACATTTATCAACATTAAACCTCATCTGCCACATATTCGCCCAATTAGACAATGAGGTCGGCTTGTAAATTGAAGACATCCTGTAAAGACATTATTCCACTGCATAGTTTGGTGTCATCTGCAAAGACTGAAATGGTACTTTTAATCCCAGATCCAATATCATTTATAAAGATATTAAAAAGTTAGGGTCCCAGCACTGAACCTTGGGGTACACCACTGATAACTTTAGACCATTCAGAGTAAGAATCATTAACCACTTCTCTGAATTATGTCTTTTAGCCAGTTCTCTATCCATTTACAAACTGATATTTCCAAAGCCTGTAGACTTTATTTTACACATTAGCCATGTGTGGGGAACTGTGTCAAACGCTTTTGCACAATCCAAGTATACCACGTCCACAGCCACCCCTCTGTCCAAGGTTTTACTTACCTCTTCATAAAAAGAAATCAGCTTTGTTTGACAACTTCAGTTTTTTTCGTGAACCCATGCTGTATGTTGCTTAAAATATTTTTTCCAGCAATATCTGCTTCCTTTCTCTTGAAGGGAACCCTCAAGGTGCACATATCTATAGAAACTTGTAATGCCAGGGTTCAATATCTGCTCCCCTTCTCCAGAAGGGACCCCTCAGGTGCACAGATCTCTGGTGACCCGTTATGCCAGAGTTCAATGTTTGCTCTCCTTCTCTCAGCTGCACAGATCTTTTTACCTACACAGTTCAATATGCGCTCCCCTAAATATATGTAGTACCCCCTGTGTTCAGTATCAAATATTCTGAAAAAACCCTCTAGACACAGCTTTACACCTTCACATATTTCAAGTAAAAGCGAGGATTCTTTCAGTCTGTAGCTCTCCATCTGTTCCAATATGGCATTATATTTCAATTAAAAACTATGCTATAAGCAAATAAGTGTATGGCATGTTGCACTGCAGAGTAGGGGGTGACCAGAGAGGCATCACTTTGATGCAGTGGACCAGCTTAAACATGTTTCATTATAAGCAAACTGAGAATCCCTGTTTTTATGTAAAAGTTGCGTTTCTGCATTCACATTTTTTTAATGCATCTTTGTTCCGGTGCGTTTTCGGATGCATTTAAAATTTTTATTTTTTCTTCTTTTTCCTTTTTTTTTTTTTGTACTTGTGTTTGAACTGTGCCATTGGAACCCATGTCACCTACTTTCCATGCAGTTTTTGATGCAGAAAAAAGCACTACACTGCATTTAGTGTGAATGGGCCCTTAACATTTTGGATTTGAGCAAAGATATATCTCCATTTCTATTGTCCAGTGTAGAATATCTGCTTCACCTCTCCTGAAGGAGCCCCTCGGGTGTATTGAATTGTAGTAACTTGTAACTTTAGTGTTCAGTATCTGCTCCCCTTGTCCTAAAGGAACCCCTCAGGTGCATAGATATGTAATAACTAACTCCAGTATAAGAGGATTCAGCTCACAAACTTCTCCTCTAAAAGGTATGGATATTTGCACCCCAAAAGACAGATAGTCAACTTGACAGCCAGGCAACCCAGCTTTTACCGAATGGCAGCCACTATATCTTAATTATCCAGTACAAGCTCGGAAGAGATACACACATACCTTACACTATGGGGACAGCCTGTAATGTCGTTTTGGGCATTGGATCCGGCATGGACACTCACCTTGGCACTTTTTTGCACATAGTGTAATTACCCACAGGGTGCTATACAGGTCCAGGGCCATTGTCCATCTCTATGGAAAACAGACCCTGAAGAGCCCTTCAGGGGTATGCACACTGTGACAGTCAACTCTCTCAGCAATTATTTCCTATAAATTGCTCAGTATAGGAATAACAATCATAACCTCTGACCTTCAGTCCTTGGAAGTAAAAGGTGCAGTCTACTTGTCTATCACTAAAAACATAGTGAGATGATTATATACAGTAAATCTTGTAATCTGCACACTTATCAGTTATACTGTATGTATAGACTAAAATTTTATAAAAGCTTTGAAGAGACCACTGAAATATTTATACACTGTGTACACAGCAAAGCAGTGTTAATATGATTACTTTGAATGACTTAACACCACTGGGAATAGTGGATATTAAAACGGCAAGTAAAACGTTTGTTTCCGCCTTTCGTTCAGCATATCGCACATCAAAGCCTCCAAGCTGCTGTTTATCCAGCTGAACATGTACTGTATCTTAAATTGCGCATATAGAGGAATTACAATGCTGCCTCATTCTCAGAAGGTTAATGACAATTTTTCCAGAGTCTGAATCATTCTCATCATGTGTTGAATCCTTAGTAAATGTGTAAGGGAAATCTTTAAGCCTTCTCTGCAGCCATAGACTCTGAAAAGAGATAAAAATCTGTGCTCCAAGGTATTCTCTACTGTGTGTGGTCTTCTTAGATTAAATGCTAAACAGATACTCTGGACAGCTATGCTTAACTCCTACCTTATCAGAATCAGGAGGTGCTTGGAATGCAATGGAGCAAGGATTCTGTGATAAATGGATAATATGAAATATGTTAAAATGTTATCTAAAACAGAGCATATTAAACAACTTGACTCAGAATTGATTCTTCTCTTTTGGATGGTATGAAAAAGGCTCACATTGCTCAATTCTTCCCTTTAAGCCCTTGTACACACGGTCAGATATTCCGACGGAAAATGTCCGATCGGACCGCGTTGTCGGATAATCCGACTGTGTGTGGGCTCCATCGGACTGTTTCCGTCGGGATATCCGAGGGACAAAGTTTTAGAGCTGGGCTATAAAACTTTCCGACAACATGATCCGATCGGACTTTGATCGGAATTCTCTACACACAATCGGACAAAGTGCCACGCATGCTCAGATCAAATTCCTAGACCAAAACTATTGGCTACTAGCCTGAACATAGTCCCGTCTTAACGAAATAACTACATCATGTTATGTACGATCGGATTTTCCGTCAACTTTGTCCAACCATGTGTATGCAACACAAGTTTCCCAAGGCGTCTTTCAGGACAGCACCTGGACAGCACCTGAGAGATAGCGACTCCACCCTCCTCG
This sequence comes from Lithobates pipiens, assembly GCF_037356315.1. NCBI lineage: Eukaryota > Metazoa > Chordata > Amphibia > Anura > Ranidae > Lithobates > Lithobates pipiens. The sequence continues at coordinate 60,522,720 of NW_027507903.1, forward strand.
TTAGGAAACACCTTCTTCCTCCAGACTTTAAAGGGAGGCGCCTCCCTACCACACATCAGTTTTTGTGTTTCCTCCGGCCCGGAGGGAACACCTTTTGGGAAGGAGTCTGTTTCTCTTAGGTGTTCCTGAGGGACTAGGCTTCTTTCCCTTTTTTTCCTCCTTTAGAGACCCGCTGTCCTCCCGACCTACCCACGCCTCGTCAGCGGTAGCAAGCGGGCTCCTCTTCCCCTCTTGTGCTCGGAGAGAGCCGAAGACTCGGTGGCCCGCACGTTCGTAGGCGCGGCGGCGCGCGTGTGCCGCCGCCATGTTTGTTTTCGGCGGTCGCGCCGGAAGTGACAGAGCGGGTCATCGGGTCAGCTGAAACGTCGTTTCCGGCGTGGACGCAGGGGGGAGGAGGGAGGACAGGTGCTGGTGCCTATTTCCGCTTCCGGTCCGGTGCAGCTGCACGGCGTGACTCCGGAGGCGGCGTTTAGCCACAAGTGGATCTCTGCACAGCTGATTATGGAAGATTCAGCGTCTGCAGCGGTGGGGACAGGCACAGGCACCAGCAAGGCCCAGGTAAGAGGCAGCAGTTGAAGTCTGCCTTTCTTTTTCTATTTCCTGGCGTTTGGTCTCGCTCTCTCCTTTCTTTTTTCCCCCCTGGTGGCAAGGGGCCTGTCTGGGCACTAGAAGCTGACTGGTTTCTTCTTAGTGCACCTGTGTGGTGATCCCTATCAAAGCTGAGACTGGGTCTCACTAAGGGTTCCCTGGTTTTTTTCCCTTTTTTGTCTTTTTCTTCATAGGCTAAGAGCTCTGACCCAAAGAAAAGATGTCCTTCTTGCAGGGCCAAGCTGGGAGAAAATTGGAAGAAAACCTTATGCAGTCCCTGCATTACTTCTTTAGTTAAAGAGGAATCTGCCTCTGTATGTGAGGATCTGGTGGCCTCTGTAAAGAAGGAGCTGTACGCCACGATCCAGAATTTTCGTGACTCACTAGCAAACCCGGCTGCTAGTCAGCCTTCCACTTCAGAGTCTTCCCAGGGGTCTCTCTCAATCCCGGTGTTAGAATCTCTGCCTGAAGACCCTTCAGATAGGGAAAAGCAGTCCACTGCTCTTTCCGTTAAAGATTCGGAAGAGGAGTTGGAGGATTCTGAGGTAGCCCCCTCTAAATTCAAACTGTCCCTTGAAGAGGTCGATGGGCTCCTTAAAGCCATTCATGCTACGCTTGGTTTAAGTGAGGAGAAAAAGGAATTATCACTCCATGACCGCATGTATGCTGGGTTGGATGAGCCTAAGGGCCGAACATTCCCAGTTCATCCGGTCATCTCTGAGGCCATTAGGAAAGAATGGCAGGATCCAGAGAAAAAGCCCTTTTTCTCCAAAGCCCACAAAAGGCGTTTTCCTTTCGAGGAGGACCCTGCAGCAGTATGGAACAAGGTGCCCAGACTGGATGCCGCCTTTTCCCAGGTTTCAAGGTCCACAGATCTGTCCTTTGAGGATATGGGAGTTTTGAAAGATCCGATGGACAAACGCATGGATCTTTTGCTCAAGAGATCATGGCAATCAGTTATGAGCAATTTAAAACCAGCAATGGCCACAACGTGTGTAGCCAGAAATTTAGAATACTGGATTAACCAGTTAAAGTCACATATAGCTGCAGATTCCCCTAAACAGGAAATCTTAGATTCTTTTCCTACCCTGATTACGGCAGTGGCCTATGTTGCAGATGCCTCAGCTGAGGCAATTAAGATATCGGCCAGGTCAGCAGCTCTAACTAATGCTGCAAGAAGAGCCTTATGGCTTAAAACCTGGCCGGGTGACTCGGCTTCAAAGAATAAGCTGTGTGGGTTACCCTTTTCAGGAGACTTGCTCTTCGGCTCTGACCTCGATAATATTCTTGACAGGACAGCCGATAAAAAGAGATCCTTTCCGGTCAAAAAGAAAAAGCAGGTACCAAAGCGTCTTTTTCGACCTCAAAAAACTCAGGATCAGGACAGCAAGTTGCAAGGGAGAAGGAAAAGTTGGTCCGCCCCGAAGCCGAAGGGTAGAGGCGGAATTCTCTTCCGTCCTCCTACACAGGCCGAAAAATCGCAATGACTCGTCTCTGCGGGTGGGCGGAAGACTACAAGAATTTCTTCCGCAGTGGTCAGGGATAACTTCAAATCAGTTTATCCTGACCACTCTCGCGCAGGGTTACTCACTCGAGTTTGTCAACGACCCCCCAAAAAGGTTCCTGATTACCAACACCCCGCGGGATCCAGTAAGGGCCCTGGCCATGAAGTCCTCTCTAGAGGAACTGATGCAACAGGGCGTAGTAGTACAGGTACCCCTGCAAGAGCAGCAGGAGGGGTTTTATTCCCATGTTTTCCTAGTAAAGAAACCGACAGGGAAGTTTCGGTTGATTCTCAACCTAAAACCTTTAAACGAGTCCATAAGGTACAGGAAGTTCAAAATGGACTCAATTTTTTCGGTCAGAAACCTGTTGACGCCAGGATGTTTTATGGCGTCAGTAGATTTAAAAGACGCATACCTACATGTTCCGATCTCTCCCCAGTCTCAGAAGTTTCTCAGGCTGGCGGTGAGGTTGGGGGGTATGGTTCATCATCTCCAGTTCAGGGCCCTACCCTTCGGCCTGTCATCATCTCCCCGAATTTTTACCAAAATAATGGCAGAAGCTTTAGCGCCACTGCGTCTTCAGGGAATCGCAGTTATTCCTTATTTAGACGATCTGCTGTTTTTCGCCCCATCCAGCGAGGAATTGCAGACCAATCTAGGCAAAGCTCGCAGCCATCTGGAGGCGTTGGGTTGGATTTTGAACCTCCAAAAGTCGTCCCTAAACCCATCTCAGGAGATTCGGTTTTTAGGGTTTCTAATAAATTCGGTGGAGCAAAAAATCTTCCTTCCCTTAGACAAAAAGGACAGGATTTCCGGTGCAGTGTCTTTATTACAGACCAGCCAAAATCTGACAGTAAGACAGGTTATGTCAGCTTTGGGAGTTCTGACTTCAGCAATGCCAGCAGTCCAGTGGGCAAGAATGCATTTCAGGTGTCTGCAGGCTTTCCTTCTAAAATCTTGGGATCACACAGTGGCATCCCTAGAGGCAGAGGTGAGAATGTCAACCCAGGTAAAAAGGTCCCTATGGTGGTGGAAAAGACAGGAGGCCTTATCGGAAGGGTTAGTCTGGGCTTTTCCAGTCGGGAAAAGACTAACAACCGACGCCAGTTCCTGGGGGTGGGGAGCCCATCTAGGAACCCGTTTCACTCAGGGGTCCTGGGCCAAAGAGGAGACAATAAGGTCCTCAAACTGGAGGGAACTCAAGGCGATTGACTTAGCTCTGGAGTTGTTTGTTCAGGAACTGCAGTCCCATCACGTCCAGGTCCTAACAGACAATGCCACGGCAGTGGCTTATTTAAACAGACAGGGGGGTACAAGAAGCAGGTCGCTTCAGGTACTGGCCATGGAGATTCTTCGGTGGGCGGAAAAACATTTGTTATCCCTATCAGCAGTCCACCTAAAAGGGGATCTAAACAGGGTAGCGGACTTCCTAAGCAGAAACGCTATTCGGGAAGCAGAATGGTCTCTAAACCCGGAGGTATTCACAATGATTGCCGGAAAATGGGGTTTACCAGAAGTAGACCTGTTCGCCTCAAGGGTGAACGCCCAGGTTCCCCAGTTCTTTTCCCTGGACAGTCGCGATGGCTCGCTGGGCACAGATGCGCTAGCTTATCCATGGGAATTTCGTCTTTGCTATGCTTTCCCCCCATTTCAGTTAATCCCGTTAATTTTAAGAAAAATTCAGAGGGAGAAGGTACCAGTTATTCTAATCACGCCCTTTTGGCCAAAAAGGGCTTGGTTTTCGACAGTTCTAGGCCTGGCAATCAAGCCTTGTTGGCGTCTGCCCCTCAGACACGATCTGTTGTTGCAGGGCCCAGTGAACCATCCAGGAGTGGCCAGCCTGGCTCTCACGGCCTGGTTTCTGAAAGGCAGCTCCTTAGGAGCAAGGGGTTTTCCAACCGTTTGATCTCGGCCCTTTTAGCAAGTAGGAAAAGGGTTACGAGGGCCATTTATTCTAAGGTCTGGAAGCGTTATGAAACTTGGTGTTTGTCAGCCGCCCAGGTGACAGGGAGCCTTGTCTCCATCTTGGAGTTTTTTTACAAGATGGTGCAGACAAGGGACTGGCAGTTAGTACCCTGAAAGTGCAAGTAGCAGCCCTGACGGTGTTCTTAGAAAAATCTGTGGCCTCAGATCCGCTGGTGATCAGGTTCTTTAGAGCTCTTAAAAGATCTAGGCCAGCTCCTGTTAAGGTTTTTCCTAGATGGGATTTGTCGGTAGTCCTACAGTCTCTAACAAAAGGGCCTTTTGAGCCTCTTGTGGAGGCTTCCCTTAGGTTTCTCACATTAAAAACCGTGTTTCTGATTGCCATTGTCTCTGCACGCAGGATCAGTGAGCTAAATGCTCTGTCAATTAAAGAACCATATCTTTCCATTTTTCCTGACAGAGTTATTCTTAGAACAGATGCAAAATTCTTACCGAAGGTAGCTTCAGTTCAGAACCGTATACAGGACTTAGTACTGCCAACGTTTTGTGTTAACCCCAAAGGAAATAAGGAGACTTCTTTCCATACTTTGGACGTCAGAAGGACTCTGCTGAGTTATTTAAAAAGGACGGAGTCCTTCAGGCGTTCAGATTCACTGTTTGTACTTTTCTCAGGAAGAAAAAAGGGTTTTCAGGCTTTCTAAAGTTACTTTAGCTAGATGGCTGAAATTAGCTATCTCAGAGGCATATTCCCAGGCAGGGTTATCTCCTCCAGCAGGAATTTGTGCACACTCAACCAGAGCTCTGGCGTCTACGTGGGCAGAGAGAGCTGGTGCCACCCCTGAGCAGATCTGCAAGGCGGCGACGTGGTCGAGTTTTCACACATTTGTGAAACATTATAGACTGGATCTCACTTCTGCCAGCGATCAGGCGTTTGGCAGAAAGGTCCTGCAAGCTGTTGTCCCGCCCTAAGGGGTAAGTCTCTGTTATCCTCTCAGGTGCTGTCCTGAAAGACGCCTTGGGAAAGACCAAGTTAGACTTACCGGTAACTTGTTTTCCAGAAGTCTTTCAGGACAGCAAGCATCCCGCCCTATAGTATTATATTATGCTACGCTGTGACTAACGTATGTGTTTATGTGTTCCAGCCGGGGCCGGAGGTTCTCTTCTACAACTGATGTGTGGTAGGGAGGCGCCTCCCTTTAAAGTCTGGAGGAAGAAGGTGTTTCCTAACGAGGAGGGTGGAGTCGCTATCTCTCAGGTGCTGTCCAGGTGCTGTCCTGAAAGACTTCTGGAAAACAAGTTACCGGTAAGTCTAACTTGGTCTTTCGGACAAAATCCATCGTACAAAATCCAACGGATTTTGTTGTCGGAATGTCCGAACGTGTGTACAAGGGCTTAGAAGAGCCCTGAAAAGCAGGTCTTTTCTGCTTTTTTGGGGATCTTAAAGGGAAGATATTACCTGGCTGGGGGCTGCTATGCCATTCAAGTGCCTTAACCAAGCTTTTTGTCACCTGCTTATGCTCTCTCTATGTTCCTGGAAAATATACACTAGACTAGAGAATTTTAGGTTGAAGGCAAAGTTTGTTACAGATCAAACTGCTTTTAAAGAAATACAATTTAAAAACTGTTTTGCAGATTTTCAAACAGAACTGTAATATTATATGTTGGCCATACAAAACAATGTCTTCCTTCAAAAAAAAGTAATTAAGAACTTTGTTTGATTTTCTAATCGTTAGTGTGGTCAAATCAACATTCGTTTTCAACCACAGTGATGGGAAAATTTAGAAATAGAAACCTTGTTGGTCAAAGGAATTTTCAGACTGTGTATTTGGTTTTCATTCAGAAGTTACATTCATTTTAAAACAGAATGTTAAAAGCAAGTGAAAATTTCAACATTTTTTAATTCAGCAAATCTACAAAGATTTTTTGCTTGAATATTCATTCTCTTCTGAAAATTGATCCGTGAGGCCAGCATATGGCTCAGGACACACCTATGCAGTTTCCTTTTGATCAATTTATGTAGTGCTTTTTGCTGTGCATGTTTTTTGCGCATGTGATTTCGCTGCTATTTGCGTTTTTGCGTTATTTTATGCCTTTTTTTTTGGGCAATTTGTTGTTGGGCAGATTAAAAAACACAAATTGCGGCAAAAACGCACTACATGCTTTTCTGAAGTTTATTGAACCACAAAAAGCACAGTTTTGTGTTGAAAAAGGTCCTTGATCCTTTTCAAATACGCATCAGCTAAACAGAGCATAGATGTGAGCGTTAAATGAACTGTAGTGCATTTCTGCAAAAAGCACCAAAAAACACATAGGTGTGAACCAGGCCTAATGCCGCGTACACACGATTGGAATTTCGGCCAGCAAAAGACCAATGAGAGCTTTTCATTGGAAAATGTGACCTTGTGTATGCACCATCGGAATTTAGCTGCCTGCCAGCAAAAATTTGAGAGCATGTTCTCAATTTTTCAGACGGAAAAACTTTCTTTCGGAAATTTACGATAGTGTGTATGCAATTCCAACAAGCAAAAACTCACGCATGCTCAGATTCAACTTCGAGATGGAAGCTATTGGCTACTGGCTATTGACCTTCCTTTTTCTAGTCCCATCGTGCGTGTTGTACGTCACTGCGTTCTTGACGGACGAAATTTGGTGTAACCGTGTGTATGCAAGACTTGAACAAATCCCGTCAGAATTCCGTTGGGAAAACCATCAGAGTTTTTTCTGATCAGAATTCCGATCGTATGTACGTGGCATAAGACATTTAGTAACATAATGGAGGTAAAAAAAATAATAATAATTAGCCCTTCATAGTACAAAAAGAGCAAATAGCTACTGTAAGAGTTTTTTTTTTTTTTTTTTTTACTGTGCAACAGTGAAAGTAATATTTACAGTAGCGATTATTTACTCTTTTTGTACTATGAATTTTTTTTTTTAACCCCATTATGTTTCTGACTGACTAATCGATTATGAAAATAGTAATCGATTAATTTCATAATCTATTAGTTGTTGATTAATCAATTAGTTGTTTCGGCCCTAGTGCCAGGCCCAAGCAGAAGCAAGCAACCAATCAAATATAGTGCTAAATATGGATTAAATATGCATAGCCATAGATATCATAAACAAAGTGTAATAAAGTGATTTGTGCAACAACAGGTACTACTTGCACAAATCACTTTATTACACTTTATTTAAGATATCTATGGCTAAGCATATTTATTTAATCCATATTGTTTGAGCACTATATTTGATTGGCTGCTTGCTTCACTTCTGCTTGGCAGTTGTCACTGGTACACATTCACATGTTGTTGATGATCAAGATCGTGGTTACTCAAGTACTAGTACCTTCTGCTAGGCTGCAGTGCTCATCCCTGCAGTTGCTGCTGCCTGGGGGTTCCCCGTCATCTAATTTTTTTCTACCTACTCTCCTTTCTTCTCCACCCTCCAGGTTCCCCTCCAGAGTCCTCACCAACCTCACGTCACGGTCACGTCACAGACCTGGGAGACCCCGCTCTGGGGAGAAGATGATGCAGCTGTGTAGAGGAGGGTAGGCGGAGCATTAAGCAGCTGCCTTTTCGATAAGGAGAAATTCCTCCCCGACCTAGGATATTCGCATGACAGGCCATCTATGTGGTATATTGTACTAACTAAAAATATAGACACACACCTAAAAAGGTGACTTTCCAGGCACCTATCTCAGTGGATATCGCTCCCTTGCAACACCAACTCCTAAATTTGAGACACCACTAGCAATTTCTTATCTATTGGCTTCTGGATCCTCTATTTTGGAACCATTCCAGCCTCTATGCTGTGTATCTATTGAAGTGAGATCTGTGTCATCTTCATTTTGGTGTGGTCTGCCTGGTCTTGGGTCGGGTCTCTCCCCTCCTTCTGCCCCCCTTTTGGCCATTCCTGGGGTGACCGTGCCCGTATCAATTTTCTTTGGGCTTTATGGGGCTATCACAGCCATATCTCCTTGTTCTTTTAATACATTCTTGATGTAACATATCAAGATACCTGCTTATATATGATATCATAAACTTTAATGCCACTTTCTCCTGATGAAGAGGAATAATGTATGACCTCGAAACACGTTGAGTATCACTCTGTTCACTTCTACAAGAGTGATGTAAATTAGTGGTTCTTTGTTTGATCTCATTATGAACAACATGTTACATCAATCTTAATCTTGTAAACTGTCGCTACAGCTAATGTTGTGTCTATACTTTTAGATTATGTATTATTATTAAACTTTTTTTATTTATATTTTTCTGCATACGCATTTTTTTACGTCATTGCCCTTTAAAGTCACGCCAGAGTATCTTCTGTTGTTTTCTGTATTTGTAGAACCCCTGTCTCCTATGGCAACTGAATTTGCAACAATCAATAGTGATGCTTTCATGTACCTCACGGTGACTTGGTATAGATCTTTTACTACATCTCAGTGTCCCACTGTAGATCTTCACTCACTGAGCTCCCAGTCTCTCACTAGACTTCAAGATCCCAGTCATCACTGGATTCTCTGAGCTCTTCCACAGCTAACCCGCTGTATACTTCTCAAGCGTCACCCCCGCCAACCCGCTGGGTCCCTGGCTTGACACTCTGTTGAAGCTTTCCCACTTCTTCACTGTCCCCAGCTGGTGAAAAGGCTGCTCTGGTACTTCTTTCAGACTTCCATAAACTGGCCTCTGATAACAGGAAGGATGGTCCCTTAGTGCTTTCCCTTCACCTCTGGCCTTGATCCGTGATTTCTGCTGGCAACCGGAATAATCGTTACCAATAGCAACAACTAGGTTGCCTGTCCGGCTGAACCTCTGAAACTTGGTCGGATTCCAAGCCTGAAGTCCCAACCCCACGCTGATTCTCCTACTCCTGGATAGGCCTCAGACAGCCTAGCAACCAGGTACTCCTGGGATAGGCCTCAGGCTTCTGGCAAAGCAACCCCGGGCATTTTAACACACGTCCACCCAGACAGCCATCCAGGTGTCTCAGAACAGCCATCACCTGACTCCACCCAAACAAATAGGCTCTCCCAGGAGGTACTAAGGGACTAAAGAAGCCCCTGCCTATTGGCAGAGACAACCCATCTACTCATAGTTTGACTTTGCTAGGCTTTTGTCAATCTAATGTCACCGGCAACAGTCCCACCCAGTGACAGAAGAGAGAAGTGAGGCAAATCCAGATGGATCCTCTAACAATTAGCCAGGACACTTACTACCTGGCAGACTAAATTTGTTAGCGACCCTGCCTAAACACCAGGGTGCTACACATGCTTCGTTATTGCTGACTAAGGTCTCCATTGGAAGATTTCCCCTCTATTACTTTTCTGGGGACAACTCAAAATTTGTGATTTTCTTTTACTTTCACTTTCAATGATAGTAGTAAACAGTAGAGGGGGTGAATCTCCCCAACTGGGACACAGACAGCAATAAAGACGGACAGGTGTTCTAATCCCTCTCCACTCTATCCAAAACTACAAAAAGTTTTGCCTTTAGTTATACTTAGGGTTGCCACCTGTCCGGGATTCTCCTCAAAGTCAAAGTCAAACTATGAGTGGATGGGTTGTCTCTGCTAATAGGCAGGGGCTTCTTTAGTCCCTTAGTTGGCTATGCATGTGGAGGACATGCATCCAAATGCAAGGCTACCATTACATTACACCATGAAATCCCTTTTGAAAGACCCCAACCTTGTGACTCTAGGCTACATCCCTTCACATTAACTAGACGGGAACCTTCAGGTACACTGGTATGACAGCAGTAGCGAGCAGAGGAAATCTTTACTGTGACCATATTAGTACATGAAAAATGGCATGCTACTTATCCTATTTATTTTCCATCTAAAGCTATAGACGGTTCAAATCTTGGCCCGTTCAGCAAGGAGCAGCAAAGATTGGAACCATGTATGGGCAGGCTGATTATACCCAAGTTGATCAATTTAGCAACTTGGGTACAACCAGCATGTCGGATTTTACATGCAATTATTGCCAGTTGCTATAGCCGATAGCAATAATCACTGTGTGTTCTCCTGGCCGGGGGCGGCTCCCCGGGCCCCCAGGTCCCCCTGCAGGGAGAACTCAGTAGCTCTGCAGGAGGGATTCCTCCATCACCACTGACTGTTGTTGATGGGGGGAATCAAGCACTTTTATTTTCTGCAACTAGCACTATATATGGCCGTCTTTAAAGTGGGATGCCCCTAAAAAAAATGTAAAAGTCAGCAGCTACAAATACTGCAGCTGCTGACTTTTAATAATCGGACACTTACCTGTCCCAGGGTCCAGCAATGCTGGGGAACGAACCCCCCCTCGTTCCCCACTCCGCTCACGGCGCCGGCATTCTTACTGTGGGCACCCAGCTGTGGCTTCACAGCCGGGCACCCACTGTGCATGCGCGAGCAGCGCCGCGCGCCATGATATGCCGCACAGTCACCTGGGACACGTGACAGGTCCCAGATGACTGTGCGACGCAGAGGGGAAGTGATGTCACCAGCCCAGGCACTGAAGGAGGCAGACTACGAGGGACCCCCTAGCAACAGGCATTTAGAGGTGAGTAAAAAAATGTCAGATTTTTTTTTTTTGACTTTTTTACTTAATTTTAAGCAATTTTTTTTTTTTTGGTGGCAACACCACTTTAAACTAATCTTTTAGTATCAGACAGCTATTTAGCATACAAATATTGCCGCACACTAGAGGTCTCTATGATTAAAGCCAATGCGGGTGACATGTCAATGGGACGTGACTGGTCGGTGGGGATTTAAGCTGAAGCCTGTCTTTCAGTTACTCCACACTGGAGTTGAATACAGTGTGCGGCGGTATTTGTATGCTATATTGTATCTTGGAGTGAGATGTGCTCTGTCTCTGCCAGCACCTGAATACAGAGTGTAAATCTGGGAGACTGATACCGAAGGCTTGGAGCGGCGCCAATCTGTTATGGTACTTGAAAGTTGCCATTTATTATACTGTACTAAATGCAAAATGTATAGGGTGAAACGAAAAGATTTGTGGTGAAATGTAATTATCAGTCATCTGCCATGTGGTGCTATAAATAACTACTTTGCACCAGTATTTATAAATATACATATGGCATATACAAAAAAAACATTATTTATTGAATCAGTCTTTATGTATTGTCTGCATTTGTACTTATTTGCATTGTATGTGTTATTATTTTGCATAGAATAAGGAAATAAAGATTACAAAAAAAAAGAAAAACACTATGCAAAATATTTAAATAATAAACATGTTATACTTACCTGCTCTGTGCAATATTATTGAACCTCCTCTTCTGGGTTCTCCTGCTTGTGCCCTTGGCTCCTCCTCTACTCCTCTAAGCTGCTTCCTATGGTGGCACACTTGCCAGCTTGCTCCCTAGCAAGGTGGTGTGCGTCTATTGACAAACACAGCAAGGCTCATCCCCACCCCCTGCTTACCCCTTACAGGATTTGATTGACAGCAGCAGGAGTCAGTGGCTCCTGCTTCTCTCACTGAGTCCTGGAAGGAGAGATAAAGAGACCAGCGCCACTGCAGACAGGTGCTGGATTGAGATACTGTAGGACTCAGGTACACAGGGGGGTGAGAGGGTGATAAAACTAGTGGGACATGTTTGTACCTTAATGCATTAAAGGGTATCTAAAGGTTTGGTTTAAAAATAAAAATGTTATACTTACCTCCTATGTGCAGTTGGTTTTGGGATCCTTCAGTGGCGCTCCTGGCTCCTCCTCTTCTCGAGTGCCCCATTGGGGAGCCGCTCTACCTTGGGGAACTCATGCGGATGCGCTCCTGTGTCCTGCTGCTGCGTCTATTGACACAGGCAGCAGGACTCGGCCCAGCCCTTGGTATCATTGGGTTTCATTGACAGCAGTGGGAGCCAATGGCAAGGCTGTGCTGCTATCAATGTATACAATCAGGACCCAAGACACCTGCTGGAAAGACCAGGTTCAGGCAAGTAAAAGGGGGGCTCTGGGGGGAAGCTGTATCACAGGAGGTTTTTTACCTTAAATGGGAGTTCCAGGCTTTTTATGTTGGTTAGAAGTCAGCAGCTACAAAAAGTGTAGTTGCTGACTTTTAATAAACACACACTTACCTGCTCCACGGTCCAGTGATGCAGCTGAACGGGGTGTCGCTCCTCTCCCCCTCCTCTCTGCCGGCGCCTCCATTGCCACTCTGGGCACCCGGCCCTGATAGCTTTCAGCTTCACAGCCGGGTAAGCACGGCGCATGTGCGAGTTGCACTGTGCTCTCAGAGTGGACAGGCGATCGCCTAGAGGGAGGGACCTCCAAGGCAAAAGGAGGAGTCGCCTTGGCGGTCCCTGGGCAGAAGGAGGAAGTGGGACAGGAAGTTCCACTTCTATTGAAGCCCCCCGCCAAAAAAATTACATGCCAAATGTGGCATGTAAGGGGGCGAAGAGTGCTTAAAGCGGAAGTTCAATTTTTGGGTAGAACTCCGCTTTAATGCATATAATGCATTAAAATGAAAAACCTTGAGGGTTTACAACCCCTTAAAATTGTCCAGCATTCAGAGCCACTTTAGATCAGTGATGTTAATGTTTATTGACTACAAAGCATTAAAGCCCAGCTTCCACTCTTCCCTTATTTGCAGTGCCCCTCCCCCCTTGGAGCACCACCTGCACCCTTATATCTTTTTTCTTGTATATATCAGGTGACTTTAATCTTGGCCACATGATATCAGGGGTCCTCTGCCTCCCTTGGCGGGCAGAGAGCAGCACCATGAAAGCATGTGGCATTGCTTTCTGCAGATTTTTTTTCTGGGAGATCAGGGTGGCCTGATGGCATGAATGCAAAGCATTCTCTGATTAGACAAGGTAGAGATCATTACACCCCTCTACTTATTCTTGTCCAATCAGAGAACACTTTGCATTTAGTTAAAAAAGTTCAAGGTGTTCTCTGAATTGTGGCCAGGCTGGGCTTGCGACCCTCTGTGGTTGCTATGCAGAAGGGCAGTCGCACAACTTAGCACCTGGAAGATTGCAGCCATCACTGTAGTAGCTTGGGCTGCTACAGTGATTTACAGCTTCCGCCAAGGCCACTCGGGTGTCACAAATGCATATTTATATTGTGTCAAGATGACCCAATATTAGTATGCAAAATATATCATCCCTGGATTTCAGCTTGAACTACAGCGGACAAAGTGAAGCCACCAACCTAGCTACGGAGTCTAGCAGGGCTTCCTGGTCCACAAGGCTGGTAGAGAAGAACTGCACATTTTGGCTTGTTAAACTGTTCCTATATATGGTAAACATTCAGTTCTGCTTTAAGTAACATAAAAAAAAATATCTTCTAAGATGTCTGTAAAATGTCTAATATAAAGCCTTCTGGAGTAAGCAATCAGTGCTTTCTATGTGGTTTATAATATCCTTTGGATTGAATTAGATATAAATCTGTTCAGTATGGATTGTTTGTTCCTGAATCACTGCTCATTTCCAATACAGCCTGCCAAATACAAGAAAAACATAAAATGCTGGGGAGGTATGCCTGAAAATGTACCCCCTGCCGTCATTTTATAATGATCACAATTATACCTCAAATGATGATGAGTCTCCGTGCTGATTTATCTCAGCCAGACACACATAGAAAATGAATGCATTTTACTCTACAAAACATTCTGAGATGGTTTCAGAAATCCATCTGGAATACAAATGGCCTGTGTATAAAGTGTTCTGATTTCCAGTGATCACAGGTAAGGGTTGCCAGAAAGGAGCAGATGTTTGAGAAGCAGGACCCAATTTCCCATGGATGCCATGGCCAGGCGGTAGAGAACCACTTCTCTAGAGCAGTGTTTTTCAACTCCAGTCCTCAAGGCACCCCAACAGGTCATGTTTTCAGGAATACCTTCACATGAAATGGCTTTGGTAATTACCAAGGCAGTGAAACTGATCAAATCACCTGTGCAAAATAATGGAAGGCCTGAAAACATGACCTGTTGGGGTGCCTTGAGGACTGGATTTGAGAAACACTGCTCTAGAGGATCATTTCCTGTTACATTCCATGGGGTCTAGTGTGGGTAGCATACCATATATTCTCATGTATGAATAAAAATGTCTATACATCAATTCATTTCCATATATACAGTGATCTTGTGTCACTATTTATCCATAACTTCTGACTCTAGAGGCACTCAACATGTCCTGTGCAATTGTTATACATGCACGTGTCTTCACATGTTTTGCTTCAGACACAAGCCATGCACTTGTGGTATTATGTATCACACAGTTGCTGCAGATTTGTTGGCTGACAAATCTGACATGACAAATCTGATTTGTTGGCTGACAAAGGTACTCTATTGGATTGAGATCTGTTGATTGTGAAGGCCATTGGAGTACAGTGACCTCATTGCCCAGTGGTGAGGTGATTTGAGCTTTGTGACAGGGTGCATTACCCTGCTGGAAGGAGCCATCAGAAGATGGTACACTGTAGTCATAAAGGGGTGGACATGGTCAGCAACAATACTTAGGTAGGCCGTGGTGTTTAAACAATGCTCAATTGGTACTAAGGGGCCCAAAGTGTGCTAAGAAAATATCCCCCACACCATTACACCACCACCAGCCTGAACCATTGATATAAGGCAGGATGGATCCATGCTTTCATGCTGTTTACGCCAAATTCTGACCCTACCAACTGAATGTTGTAGCTGAAATCAAGACCAGGCAAAGTTTTTCCAATCTTCTATTGTCCAATTTTGGTGAGCCTGTGCAAATTGTAGCCTCATTTTCCTATTCTTAGCTGATAAGAGTGGCACCCGGTGTGGTCTTCTGCTGCTGTAGCCCGTTTGCTTCAAGGTTCGATGTGATGTGCGTTAAGAGCTGGTATTCTGCATACCTTGGTTGTAAAGAGTGGTTATTTGAGTTACTGTTGCCTTTCTATCATCTCAAACCAATCTGCCCAGTATCCGCCGACCTCTGACATCAACCAGGCATTTTCCTCCACACAACTGCCGTTCACTGGATATTTTCTCTTTTTCATATCATTCTCTGTAAACCCTAGAGATGGTTGTCTGTGAAAATCCCAGTAGATCAGCAGTTTTTGAAATACTCAGTCCAGCCCATCTGGCACCAACAACCATGCCACATTCAAAGTCACTTAAATGCCCTTTTTTCCCTATTCTGATTCTTGGTTTGAACTTCAAAAAGTCCTCTTCACCACATCTAGATGCCTAAATGCATTGACTTGCTGCCATGTGATTGGCTGATTAGCAATTTGTGATACCAAGCAATTGAACAGGTGTAAAAAAGGTGTACCTAATAAAGTGGTCTGTGAGTGTATATTCTCATGGTAGACCTATTGGAGAGGGATTAGGTATGAATATTTTTTTTCATATCAAGATATTTATGTGACACTTGAGTGTATTTGTATAGTCAACAGGTCTTTCATTACCTTTTACAATCACTTTTTTCCTACCTTTGTAGGCTTTTTAGGTGTTTAATGGCTGCAATTTGTAAAGGCAGGCCAGATCACTCATTAAATGGACACCTTATACTTCCGAATAAACAGTGAGATATCTATCCATTTTTAAATAACTCCTGAATTGCCAAGTAACACTGTGACCCATCTTCCTGATTTATCACACAGATATATAGTGGCAAAACTAATTATTTAATCCGCTGCATATTTTGTTTTCCCACTTACAAAGAAATGAAGGGTCTATTATTTTTATCATACGTGCATTTTAAATGATAGAGACAGAATATCCATTAAAAATCCTGAAAAAAACCCCCATATCATACAAATGTTGTGAATTTAGTTGCAGTTCAGTGAGTAAAATATCTCCCAGTGTGAGATACTTCTAGTGTGAAGTATCTCCTACTAACTAACAATAATTCTGGTTCCCACAGACTGGCTACAGAATGTGCTCATGTGGTACACATATTAGTCCTGTCAATGATGATCCGCCCCGTGGATATCCGCTTGCTCAGCGGGGATTGCTCCGTCGATCCCCACTGAGCAGGAAGATGACAGGTCTGTTTCTGCACACTGCGTAGACCTGTCAGAGCGCCGCTCTCCCCTATGGGAGATCGGATGACGACGGACCGCACAGTCCGTTGTCACCCGATCCGATAAAGGGTGGAAAAGTAGGTTTTTCCTCCGTCACACTTTTTCGGATCGGATCGGGTTGGATGTCAGCGGACATGTAACCGCTGACATCTGACACTCCATAGACCTCTATGGAGCATCCGTTCAGGTCCGCCTGAAAAACTGACAGGCGGACCTGAACGGATCGGTCGTGTTAAAGAGGCCTTAAGAAGATGCTCCTAATGACAACTTGTTATGTGGATAAAAGACACCTGTTCACAGAATCTCTTTCTTCCTTTCAAACCTCACCATCATGGGCAAGACCAAAGAGCTGTCAAAGGACATCAGGGATAAGATTGTAGACCTGCACAAGGTTGGAATGGGCTACAAGGACATCAGCAAGAAGCTTGATGAGAAGGAGACAACTGTTGGAGCGATTATTCGCAAATGGAAGAAACACAAATTGACCATCAATCGCCCTCAGTCTGGAGCTCCATGCAAGATTTTGTCTCGTGGTGTAAGGATGAGCATGAGAAAAGTGAGAGATCAGCCCAGAACTACATGGGAGGAGCTTGTGAATGATCTCAAGCTGTTGGGACCACAGTCACCAAACAAACCAACAATGCACTGTCATGGATTGAAATCCTGCAGCACCCGTAAGGGCCCCTCTCTTCTAAAGAAGGCACATGTACAGGCCCATCCGAAGTTTGCTAATGAAAATATAAATGATTCAGAGAAGGATTGGTCAGATGAGACCAGAATGTAGCTCTTTGGCATTAACTTGACTCGTTGTGTTTGAAGGAAGAAAAATGCTGACTATGACCTAAGAACACCATCCCTACAGTCAACCATGGAGGTGAAAATATTATGTGTTGGGGCTATTTCTCTGCTAAAGGTACAGGTTGACTTTGCCGCATTAAGGGGCTAATGGAAGAGGCAGTGTATTGTAAAATCTTGGATGAGAACCATTTTCCCTCAGTCTGAACACTAAAGATGGCTCTTCCAGCATGACAATTACCTAAAACATACTGCCTAGGCATCAAAGGAGTAGCTCAAGAAGAAGCACTTGGCCTAGCCAGTCTCCAGACCTTAATCCTTTAGAAAATTTATGGAGGGAGCTGAAACTTCGAGTTGCCAAGCAACAGCCAAGACACCTTAAGACGTTAGAGAAGATCTGTAAAGAAGAGTGGACCAAAATCCCTCCTGAGATGTGTGCAAACCTGGTCACCAACTTCAAGAAAAGTCTTACCTCTGTGCTTGCCAACAAGGGTTTCTCCACCAAGCACTAAGTCATGTTTTGCTTTGGGATCGAATACTTATTTTACTCACTGAACTGCAACAAAATTTCATGTTTCGTGCGTTTTTCTGGATTTTTGGTTGGTATTCTGTCTCTATCATTTAAAATGTACCTATGATAAAAATGATTGACCCTTCATTTCTTTGTAAGTGAGCAAACTTACAAAATCAGCAGGGGATCAAATAATTATTTCCCCAGTGTATGTGACAAACATGTGAGTGGCTGTGAAAAGGAAAGAATTTCCAACATGGTTTTTGGTCAATAACTCACATTGTGATGATGGTTTTCATACCTCTATAGTATAGGTCCCGATGGTCTCCAGCATTGCTAAAATAAGCCACATTAAAGTGTAACTAAACTGTATCTGAGCACCACAAGCTGACAACAATGTTTAATAAATTTTTAATATTTAAAGCAAACTCACTCGGGTGTGGGGGGGGGGGGGGGGGAGTTTCGTTTAGATAGTAGGTCTTTGTTAGATAGGTAGGCCACCTTGGCCTGGTTATGGATACTGTCCTGGTGGACATATCCACTGTTGTATGTTTATGCAGCTTTTCCTCTTCCCTCTCCATAATTTGTTTGGCATTGAATAATATTTATGCCTCTGTTCACACTTTGTCGCATTTTTCCAGAAGCTCAACAATTTCCATTTCTATATTATGGGCCTATTTACATGTTATCGGTGGTTTGTGCTTGTTGCACACTTTTTTGGAGCAGGAGTTGCGCAATTTTGGCCCCAGAAACTGCAATGGGAACACCTGCAATCATGCATTTTTCATATGTTTCGAACAACCAGTCTCCTCGACTTAGTAATCTGCTTTCCATTAGTCTGAATAAAATGCACTGAAAATGTGTGAAATATATATGTACAGTAAAAATGAGCATAATAATGCTTTAAAAATAACTAGCGAAGCTGGCGCTCAAGTGGATGCTTAGCGTGAAGTAATCCATAGCACTAATAATGTAAAATGGGTGATTAAAAAGTGGTTGGCTAACGCGGGTTATTGCATTTTACCCTATTTTACTTCTATACGCCCGTCACTGTGTAAGAGATAAATACCATCATTTCGGTTAGGACACACACACTAGAAGAAGATTAGTTCAGCAGTTTGACTAGGAGCTTCACCCGACAGAAAGTTTCTAGCTTCCTACTGCAGTTAGGTCATTATTCAATTATTGATCATCCCAGGAAACGATGACCCCTTTATTCTGTGGAAGGAAAGGGGAACTCTTCTGTGTTGGCTGCAGAGGTTTCAGAACCTTTCATCTCACCAGAGCTTGTTATTTGCCATTGATTAATGTTTTCACTGCTCCTGTATGGCCAGTGAATGTGTCTATGAGCAGCTGTACAAAGCCTGACTGAAAGTGATGCATAACCTGATCTATTAAACCTTCAAGTCATTTTTCAGTGACTTTCATGTTTTTAAATTTTTTATATATTTTTTCGCTGTATTAAAAGACCATTTCACATGCCTTTTTATAATGTTTGTCCACATCACATAATGAGAGTATATAACAAAATCAAATAAGTGGTGATGCGCTACCTTAAAAGTAATGAATAGATCTAAAGTGCCTAGTGCTTGCTATTAAATAGTAACCTCCTTAGAGGGTTATTCCTAGAGTAACCAAATTATCTACAAATAAACAATAGTGTAAACCGACTATTGCACCCTTAAAACAATAAGTGAATAAAGTGTCAAGTGCTGGAATAAAGCATGAAATATATAAACAATATTAAAGTGTCCAGTGCTTCAAAAATTCAAAGTCGCATATGCGAAACTCAAGCTAGTGAGATCATAAAGTGCAAAAAACTTCTTCCACGATAAAAATGAATAAACACATATAGCAATAACACACACGTGAGTCACACAGTGCAGCTACAGCAGATACACAAAAATAAATAACAGAGTCTCTATAAAAAAATAAGGTGACACGTGATTCATAAGGTGCTTCTCCAGATAGGCGGTGCCAACAACCAGTGTGTACAAACTCTTGTGCCTCTTCAGTGTTCCACACACATCAGGTGGAATGGCCCCTTACCTTACTGCTGTAAGGTAAACAGCAGAAAATAATTTTCCCAAGATCCAGGCAGTGTATCCCTACTCCACATCAGTTGATGAAATATCAGGGTCTCATAGGGAACAAGAAAGGTAGGCTCCAATGGTGAAGTACGTATACACTTTTTATTAATAAAACCAGAAAAATAGAGCGGTACTCACAAACATACAAAAGATAGTTCGCATATCACAGCACGGCCGAGCGTTCCGTTCGTATCTCGGACGTCACTTCCGGTGTCACAATTTCCTCCTATTCCAACGCGTATCGTCACGTGTCACGTGACTTCATCAGGGATGATTTCCCCTGGATTTTTGAAAGAATTTATTTTCAAATTATGGTGGAAAATAAGTATTTTGTCAATATCAAAAGTTCATCTCAATACTTTGTTATATATCCTTTGTTGGCAATGACAGGGGTCAAACGTTTTCTGTAAGTCTTCACAAGGTTGTCACACACTGTTGCTGGTATGTTGGCCTCCATGTCCTCCATGCAGATCTCCTCTAGAGCAGTGATGTTTTGGGGCTGTCGCTGGGCAACATGGACTTTCAACTCCCTCAAAAGGTTTAAACTAAAAAATATAAAATGTTTAAATTGCGAAAATGGACCATTTTTGAAAAAAATAAAATAAACAAATAAGGTAATATTGAAATTGATGGCAGCAACACATCTCAAAAAAGTTGGTACAGTGCAAAAAACAAAACAAAAAACTAGCAAAGTAAGTGGTACTAAAAAGAAAGAGCTGGCCTGTCTGGCCCTATAGAGAACACCGTTTTCCCATTACTGCTCACTCCACCAGGGCTCTTTGTAGTCTTGGGCTTTGTAGTACTGTTCTTCTGTTTCTCAGGTTTGCAACATGTGTACCTGGTTTGTGGTTCATACTCTTACCATGTTCTGAAAGGCTGACATTGCCTATTCTATTGATGCTAGATACAGTCACAAGGTTTTGCAGGCAGTAGTATGAGCATTTATGCTGGGGTTGTGGTTTGCTGGTACACTGTTGTGGGCCTTTTCTGTTTGAACCCACCCTTTATTTTGACACCACTTTGGGACGTTCTATCAGTCATGAGCTAACAGATCCTGTTTTGTTCTTTACAGAATGAAAGAGAAAAAAGGGATTTTGAACTCACCATATACAGTGCCTTGCACAAGTACTCCCCCCCTTGACTTTTTACCTATTTTGTTACATTACAGGCTTTAGTTAAATGTTTTTTTTTAATCTGAATTACATGCAATGGATCCGAATACAATAATCTAAGTTGGTGAAGTAAAATTAGAAAAATATATAAAAAAACCATTTTTCAGAAATAAAAAACTGATAATTGGCATGTGCGTATGTATTCACCCCCTTTGTTATGAAGCCCATAAAAAGCTCTGGTGCAACCAATTACCCTCAGAAGTCACATAATTAGTGAAACGATGTCCACCTGTGTGCAATCTAAGTGTCACATGATCTGTCATTACAGATACACACCTTTTTGAAAGGCCCCAGAGGCTGCAACACCTTAGCAAGAGGCATCACTAACCAAACAGTACCACGAAGACCAAGAAACTCTCCAAACAAGTAAGGGACAATGTTGTTGAGAAGTACAAGTCAGGGTTAGATTATAAAAAAAATCCAAATTTTTGATGATTCCTAGGAGAACAATAGCATACCTGCCAAGAGATGGCTGGACACCAAAACCAGACAAGGAGGGCATTCATCAGAGAGGCAGCATTGAGACCTAACGTAACCCTGGAGAATCTGCAGAGTTCCACAGCAGAGACTGGAGTATCTGTACATAGGATAACAATGAGCCGTACGCTCCATACAGTTGGGCTTTATAGCAGAGTGGACAGAAGAAATCCATTACTTTCAGCAAAAAAACTAAATGGCACGTTTTGAGTTTGTGAAAAGGCATGTGGGAGACTCCCAAAATGTATGGAGGAAGGTGGTCTGATGAGACTAAAACTGAGCTTTTTGCCCATCAAAGAAAACGCTATGACTGGCACAAACCCAACACATCACCCAAAGAACACCATTCTCACAGTGAAACATGGTGGTGGCAGCATCATGCTGTGGGGATGTTTTTCGGCAGTCGGGACTGGGAAACTGGTCAGAGTTGAGGGAAAGATGGATGGTGATAAATACAGGGATATTCTTGAGCAAAACCTGTATCACTCTGTGTGTGACTTGAGGCTAGGACGGAGGTTCACCTTCCAGCAGGACAATGACCACTTGAGTGGTTTAAGGGGAAACATGTAAATGTGTTGGAATGGCCTAGTCAAAGCCCAGACCTCAATCCAACAGAAAATCTGTGGACAGACTTAAAGATTGCTGTTCAAAAGCGCAAACAATCCAACTTGAAGGAGCTGGAGCAGTTGTGCAAGGAGGAATGGGCAAAAATCCCAGTGGTAAGATGTGGCAAGCTCATAGAGACTTATCCATAGTGACTTGGAGCTGTGATAGCCGCAAAAGGTGGCTCTACAAAGTATTGACTTTGGGGGGGGGGGGGGGTGAATAGTTATGCACATTGACTTTTTCTCTTATTTTGTCTTATGTGTTGTTTGCTTCACAATAAAAAAAAACATCTTCAAAGTTGTGGGCATGTTCTGTAATTTAAATGATGCAAATCCTCAAACTATCCATGTTAATTCTAGGTTGTGAGGCAACAAAACAAGGGGGTGAATACTTTTGCAAGGCACTGTAATCGCTTTTTCTACATTAATTGAAGGACAGAGCACCCCTCCTCATTTATGTGGCTTTGGTGTGTTTTGCCTGAATCCTATGCACGGCTTGCTACTAATTGAGCTAGTTGTTGCAGATAGAAGGCTTAGTCACCAACAGGGGCTGCCCCTGGGCTGTTCTTCTGTGTTTACATCAGTGGTGGCGACTCCATTAGGGGTGCCACCCCCCTAATCCATGCGCCCGGCACCTAACCCGCATGCAGGGTGCCTTACACATGGATTTCAATACTTTTTTTTCTTTTTTGAAGCACATGATTAGAGGCTTTAATTGGCTTAAAAAAAGGGTGGGCTTGGAGCGCAGAGCACTGCACGCTGAGCCCACCTAGTTGTGTGACAACAGAGAATTAATATTATGGCTAATGTCTTCCTGCTTCTCTTCCTGGCCAATCAGGAAGTGGGTCCTGACCTGAGACCCGATTGGTCAGGGAGTCTTAGGACTTCCCACTTGGTTGTGCAAGTAAGGGGGGCAGGTTTGTTTACCCCCATCTCCAAAATATTGAGCACCAGCCACCAATGGTGTACATAGTGCCCTACTCCTGCAGGTGGCACTACTTAAAGGCTTTTAAGATGGGTACAAAAATCCTAATTTCTTGACTGCTCTTTTCTTTTACATCCTTATGTAAAATAGATTTACCATTTACCATGAAGTGTTCCTACAAGCTATAGTTCACGTACTGTATATGATGAACATATTTTAGTCTGGAGTCATATTACCGTAACACACATGGATTTACAAAAAAGAAAACAAGAATGTCCATGTAAAAGTAGATGCACCAACCACAAATCTAACATAAGCAATTACCTTGATTGTATAAAAGTAAACACAAGAAGGATATATAACTGCTTCTAATAGACAAATGATGATGGTTA
Source organism: Lithobates pipiens (assembly GCF_037356315.1). Lineage (NCBI taxonomy): Eukaryota > Metazoa > Chordata > Amphibia > Anura > Ranidae > Lithobates > Lithobates pipiens. Next base: position 60,545,703 of record NW_027507903.1, read on the forward strand.
AACACAAATATTATATTTCAAGAGGTTTAAAAATGTACAATATATGATAAATACTCAACCCACAGGTGTAAAACACAAGGCCCGCAGGCCAAATCCAGCCCGCCAGGCTTTGCTAAGTGGCCCGCACAGTGGCCTCCGGCCGACACCTATTAATTTCTCTCACTGCCAAGTCTCCCAAGAGTAAACATCATCCCCCTCAGTCCCGCGAGCGGCACCGGCTTGTGACGGCACATGTGCTGCCCGTCTGTCTCCAAGGAGACAAGAATAACCAACTCCCGCTCTCTCCTCCACAGTCCCTTCAGTGGTGCCGGATTTTTTTATGAGCTGAGCGCATGTGCGGTCGGCCCCACATAGCTGTCAAGAAACTCCACCATTGACAGCTATGCTATGCTGGGCCAGCCTGTGTGTTTGTTTGTTTTTCTCCCATCCAACTGAGGGTGGGCTTTTTGAGGACTTGATGAAGAGATGCAGTGCTGTGCTGATGATTTTTTAAATTTTTTTATGTATCATTCATTTTTATTGATTTTACAATGGGAAAGTACAACAAATTGAACTCAAAATACAGTGCTGGTCCCAAATATCCATCTGTGACAATTCTTGAATACAGGTAAGGAATCTATTACATGTACTATCAGTGAGGGCACCACAATCATCATCACTTAGGAAGGACTTGCGTTTGTCCAAATTGCCAAGAGAAAGTAGCACATTTTAATGCGTTTATAGCTAGCAGGCATTCAAACGCAAAATTACAATTAACTTTGTGCTGGTGATTTTGAAGTGATGGTGAAATAAGACATATAGGACCAGAACCCAGGAGGAGGGGTGGAAATGAGATGTTGTACACTGTGCATAGCATACTTCTGTATGTAGCGCACTCCCGAACCCGGCACTCTGTACGTAGCATGCTCCTGATCCTGGTACTCTGTATGTAGCACACTCCCGCACCCGGCACTCTGTATGTAGCGTGCTCCTGAACCCGGCACTCTGAATTTAGCGCACTCCTGAACCTGGAACTCTGTATGTAGCGCACTCCCGCACCCGGCACTCTGTATGTAGGGCACTCCTGAACCTGGTACTCTGTATGTAGCGCACTCCCGCACCTGGCACTCTGTACGTACCGTGCTCCCGAATCCGGCACTCTGTACGTGGCGTGCTCCTGAACCCGGCACTCTGCATGTAGCGCGTTCCTGAACCCAGCACTCTATACGTAGTGCTCTCCTGAACCTGGTACTCTGTATGTAGGGTGCTCCTGAACCCGGCACTCTGCATGTAGCGCATTTCTGAACCTGGCACTCTGTATGTAGCGCGTTCCTGAACCTGGCACTCTGTACGTAGTGCTCTCCTGAACCCTGTTCTCTGTATGTAGGGTGCTCCTGAACCCGGCACTATGTACGTAGTGCACTCCTGATCCCGGCACTCTGTACGTAGTGTGCTCCTGATCCCGGCACTCTGTACGTAGTGCGCCCCTAGAGTGGATACATAGTCCTACAGATACAAACGGCCCTTTGAGGGCAACCATACTGCTAATGCGGCCCACAATGAATTTGAGTTTGACACCCCTGTGACTAACCCATCTCTCATTTTCCTTCCCTCCCTCTTCCATAAACACTAAATACACAAATGCTAAAACTATTAAAACCATCAATTATGGTAACCTATCCCCTGCCTCCTGCTTAGAAATAACCGTTGAGGATAATGAAGGAAGATATATACCTTCGTTAATGTTATGCCAGGTCAATTATCCACATTAAGCAAACAACTGCCACTATTCCACAACAGACATCATTAGCAGTTAACCAAAAGATGTGTGAGTTCATAAGAGTGTATTAGATGTATGTGAGCTGGCTTCTCTGGAGATAGAGAAAAGCTGATTCATGAGTAATCTGAACATCTTTCCCGGGAGAAATGAATGCAGTGGATGTGTCTTCATGCACCATTACATTCAACAAAGGATCTTCGGGAAAAAAAAAAGAATTTACTTTCCTGAAATCCAGTGGTTTTGCTTACTTAAGCGCTTATCTTCAGAATATTCATTTCAATACACATACAGTTATTCAAAATGACATTTCAACTGAATATATAATCAGTTCACTGTTCTTTTTGTTACAGCAACATAAGGAGATCTGCTTGGTGTATACAGTAAAAATTCTCAGCAATGTGTGTAAATGTATAATTTGTAACCATATAATTATAGGGGCACATATACTTACATATGCTTTGTACAGTGCTTGTGGGCTAATCGAATAATTGGTGCCATTTGGGAGATTTTCATGTCGGTTCTGGCCAATGATTTCACTTGGGCACATACAGTTCACTCTGCATTCAGGGCACACTGCCTGTACTGTCATTGCATAGAGCACTGTGTCATATTGGTGACTCCCATGTACATATGTGGGAGTGACGTCATCTCGGCCCGGTTTTTCCGGCTGCTGGAGAGCATGAACCCAGAAGAAAGACTGGGCACAGATGGATGCACTGGGAGCAGTGATAGCTCAAAGCTGAAAGGCTTTATTTCACAGGTGTGTCATAATATGCTAATACAGTATGTGGTGCATACTAGCACAGTATGGCATCAACCAAAAAGAAAAAAAGGCTAAATACCACTTTAAACACTTCAGCCCCGGAAGATTTGGCTGCTGAATGACTGGGCCATTTTTTGCGATTCGGCACTGCATCTCTTTATCTGACAATTGCACGGCCACGCAGCATGGCACCCAAACAAAACTGACATACTTCTTTTCCCCACAAATAGAGCTTTCTTTTGGTGGTATTTGATCACCTCTGGGTTTTTTATTTTTTGCGCTACAAATGAAAAAAGACTGAAAATTGTGAAAAAATGCATTTCTCTTTGTTTGTGATAAAATTTAGCAAATTATTAATTTGTCTTCATAAATTTTGGCCACAATTTATACTGCTGCCTATCTTTGGTAAAAACTACCCAAATTAGTGGATATTATTTGGTCTTTGTGAAAGTTAGAGAGTCTACAAGTTGTGGTGTGAATCACACAAAATTGATCACATCTGATGTACTGGTGGCCTATCTCATTTCTTGCGACCCGAACAAGCCAGAAAAGTACAAATACCCCCCAAATAACCCCTTTTTTTTTAAAGTAGACATTCCAAGGTATTTAGTAAGAGGCATGGTGAGGTTTTTGATGTTGTCATTTTTCCCCACAATTCTTTGCAAAATGAAGATTTTTTTTTCACAAAATTGTCATTGTAATAGGTTATTTCTCTCACTTGGCAGGGGTATACCACAGATGACGCCCCAAAATTAATTCCGCTACTCCTCCTGAGTATTACGATACCACATGTGTGGGAATTTTCCACAGCCTAGCCACTCAGAGAGGCCCAACATGTAGGGAGCGCCATCAGGTGTTCTAGGAGCATAAATTACACATCTAACTTGTTGACTACCTATTTTTGGCTCCAGGGCCTTACCACTTTTGAAGGCCTTGGAGCACCAGGACAGTGACGCTGACGTGGAACTGATAACAGATGGCACTGATGACACGTAACACTGATGTGGCACTGATGACAGATGGCACTAATACGTGGCACTGATGACACGTGACACTGATGACAGATGGCACTAATATGTGGCACTGATGACAGATGGCACTTATAACACGTGGCACTAATGACATTTGGCACTAATACATGGCACTGATGACAGATGGCACTAATACGTGACACTGATGACAGATGGCACTGATACGTGGCATTGATGGCATGTGACACTGACAGGTGGCACTGATAACAGATGGCACTGATACGTGGCACTGATGACACTAATATATGGCACTGACACATGACACTGATATGGCACTGTGATTGGCCGTTCACAGCGATCTGTGACTGGCTGTGTCCAGGGGACACGGCCAGCACAGAACTTCCCCGATGCGTGCTCGCAAGAGCGCACAACACGGAAGTAAACAGGAGGACGTCCAGGGACAGCCTTGCGGCAATTGGCATCTGTGCTTCAGCCGTCTTTCGGCTATAGCGTGGACGCCTAGTGGTTAAAAATGACACTAATCAAAGTAGAAAAAGAAATCCTAGTTATTATTTTATTTTTTTTTTAAATTATTTATTTATGGCTTGCATATAAATAATATAATTTTTGAGAGACAATGTTGTGTTTTTTTTTTTTTTTTTTTTTTTTACCAGAGAAGCAAATCAAATTTGCTTGCTGCAGTGTGTAGTCAGATCAGTGAAAATTAAGCCAGTATTGATCAGCATGGCTTAAAGTTTCCATAAAATGCTTCTTTATAAATGCAGGCAGAACAAAGCACTTTTGCTTTTCAAAGAGAAAGTCCTTAATTATGGCAGCAACAAACAGATACTAATAAAGCAGAACAATATATAACATAAAACAGCCTATTAGAAGATTAAATAACAAAACCAGATTTTGCCGTAATATTTACATTCAGTTGAAAGATCTCCCCCAACAGATTTTTTTTTTGCCCCTAGATGTCCTCAGTCTCAGATGGCCAACATAATTTCTCCCACTTCCTTTGAGCCCTGGTCATCCTGCACACACCCCAGCCAGGAGCCAGGACAGTGAAAGGAGAAGCAGCACGCTGATTGGCTCATATCTCGGTCACTCTGCACTCTTCTCCTGCCAGCGTGTTTTTGGTCAGCACATGAATTGATACCAACATAAGAAAATTTACCTTAGATATTTGAGCTTAATATATAGAATAAAAAAAAATACTACTTTTAACTAATAGTGATTTAAATCCAAATAATACAATATCATTATAATCATATTTCAGTGTATTAAATTATGACAAAAAAAGAAAATAAATATTACAATTCACCAAACTGTACACCAAAAAAACCCCCCTCCAAACTATGGAGGAAATGATGGCAACAGCTAGCTCTGGTTCACAAAACTTGGTTCTATTGGATCTCCTTCACTTATTTGCTCCCTAATGCATGATATCTAAATAGGGGCTACACAAGCTTGGACCTTCTCCTGACCAGGTACAGCACTCCTTAAGGCTCTCACGTGCAGTCTCCTCTAGACCTTGCATGACGGAAAAATGTATTTCATTTAATTTCGATTTCATTTGTTAAGTAAAGTATTTTGTTGCGTTGTAATTATGTTCGAAAAATTTGTTTTTTGGAAGTTTTAATTTTTTTTGGGGGGGGGGGGGGGGGGGAGTATACATTCATTGTTCCAAATCGATTCCTATTTTCAGAAGTTCTGTTATTTTGGATGATTGTCTATATTTGTTTTAGCATGTTCATTCGTTATTTCAGGAGATTAGTCATTCTTATATACCAAGAATATTTGGATTTTTTTTCACTTTATTCAGATAAAACGGAATTAAGCCATGAATTTTTCAAACCTAAAAATTGCATTAGACTGTGGAACTAATTACAATCACAAATTTACTTTGACTGCACTGCTTGGGCAATAATCCCAGAGTGCATCGCTCCTGCACAATATAGAATCCCAATCATTTCCCCATTCCCAACTGATTTTGTTGGACCAATCATATACATAATAAACGAATGGTCTCAACTTCAATACAAGAAGAATCTTATTATAATATTCATGCTACACTCTCTAGAATAAAAACAAATGGATCCAAATCAATTCAGATCATTCGTTATGTTGTTACGTTATTTTGGATGCTTCAAACATTAACAAAAGGTCCAAACTATTGCATCATGTCATTCGAATGAAAACAAGAGAATTTGTTTTCATTACAATCTATTTCAGATTGGTTGAAGTTTGTTATTTTTGTGATTACGAGATTTGGATACATCCGAATCATGCAAATTTCATTTGAATTTAGAATTGTAATGAAATGAATTGTAATGAAACAAATCAAATATGTCTAGTCTCCTCCACCCCCTCTTTTTTTCTAAATGTTCTCGTTTTTTTTTCCTGTATATTTTTTGTTATTGTCAAATTTCATTATACATTATGCATTCGTGAAGAAATATATGTAACAAATGTATATAACATATATAACCATATATAACAGTCTGATAGGATAACTATCAATGTCAAATCCTATTGTTGTTTTGATTGTTGATTGTCTTTTGGTATTTTACATTTTTTTTTTTGTAATTAACAGTCCCTTTAAACAGTCCTCTGGATTTTACTTGCTTAGAACTGGATTAGCTCACTGTAGATTCAGAAACAAGTAGGGTGGACTATCTGTTTGATGGAGGTACCCCACCTATAAATTTGATAGAACTCAAAGAGTATACCCAATGCTGCAGTGATGTCCACATCTGGATTCCCCCTTGGTTTGACTTTTGTACATCAAGAAGTTTAACAATGTTTAATGACAGTGTGTGTATTTGCAAGGCTGATTTATGTATGACTGTATTTTTGAAAATTGAAAAGACAAAAAAAAAAAAATTCAATAAAAAAATAAATAAAAAATTCAAGCAACCAACTACATTTCAGCTGACTTCAGTGATACCTGAGAAAACTAAGCTCCGTGGGGTTGATTTACTAAAGCCAAACAGATGGTTCACTTAGCAAGGGAATTGCACTTTGCATGGGAATTTTCTCCCAAATTTTAATAAAGTATGGCTGTGCTGACTTCCATCATCCAATCATGTGCATGAAAAAATGCATTTTCTTTTATTTTCCTTGCACATGATTGGTTATTCTTTGCAAAGTGAAATTTTACCACAGTCATTAAATTCTAGGAAAAATGCACTTGCAAAGTGCAACTTCCCTTGCAGCGTGAACAACCTAATTGCCTTTAGTAAATTAACCCCTGTGGCTTTCTACACTTTGCACCTTGCTCTTTGCCTGTTTGAATAACCTAGAATGTACTTAAACCGCTTACATTATTGTTTCACAAACTTACACTAAAGTACAGAATGCTGAAGCCTGGATTCTATAAGATGCTGCGTTTCTTTACACTTTGTACCATTTTATGTGTCAAAAAAGAGCACAGCGTAATAACGCAATCTGGTGACATAATTGGTACGGTGCTTCAGATGGCTGCATTAGTATTTAATTGGGCTCTGATATAATAGTTTGTTCATTTCCCAGATCTTCTAATTGCGTTCTGTTCTCTACCCTCTTTTATTGAAGGATGATTGGATGAAATAAGAATTCATTAGAAAGGCTTTGTATTAAATGACATATCTGTCAAAGATTGTAACAGCTGCTTTTTTTTATAATTATATTTTAATTATTGTAATGATTCATTTGTATATGTGGTGCTATTCAGGGCACAGTGCACTGTGTGAAATGCATACCTTAGAGAGAGTCATTTATCACAATACAGGAGACTATCACTGCAGTAAAAGCGAAAGGGATTTGAGTACAATGTTAGCGCAATGCCCTCTGTACGCCAACAAATCCGTTTATTAGAGAGGATTTCTGGATGCATTTTAGTAAATGCCTGTGGGTAATGTAAATTACACCTTTGGAGAAATGGCAATAATAATAGATCAGGCCAGCTATGCAGGATAACTCCTGGCGATCTATGTTACTATGGATACTGTGGCCCTGGGTGATGGCAGTCTACACTAACATCTCTGCACTATATCCCTAATGGCACCGTCACCGCCAAATCACTGACGCAAGCCAAGCACGGCTTAGAAAGAACATTTTGCTGTAGCTTGGCAATATGCATGACGGTGAACTCTCTCTGGTTAATTTTGACATTGCTCTGTAATTTAATGTCTTGCTGCCCTACATTTTGACCTTTGATTTACAATTAGATTTTTTTCCCATCTGAATATGTTAAGAGGAAAATATTGGTCTCCATGACTGCTGAATCTTATCATTAATAGCAGTTTGAGGACAAGCTGAATCAGCAGTTAGCCTTTCTCCCATTTTTTTTTTTTTTTTACTTGTCTTAGTCAAGAATTCATCAATGATATTTTGTCAAGAGTAGGCTCTTCCACCCAGCTTCTTCATATTTAGGGGCTCCAACTGTAGGATTTCCCAAACTTTGCTCATCTGCTATAGGCATTAACTACTTGCTTACAGGGCACCTAAACCCCCTCCTGCCCAGACCAATTTTCAGCTTTTAGTGCTGTTACTCTTTGAATGACAATTGCACGGTGATGCAACACTGTACCCAAATTACATTTTTATATATTTTTTCCCACAAATAGAGCTTTCTTTTGGTGGTATTTGATCACCTCTGGGTTTTTTTATTTTTTGTTAAACAAATTAAAAAAAGACCAAATAAAAAATAAAAAAATACAAAACTGTTTTATATTTTGTTAATAAATTTAGCAAACAGGTAATTTTTCTCCTTCATTGATGTTTGCTGATTAACATTGATGGGTACTGATAGGCTGAATTGATGGGCACTGATAAGGTGACACTGATGGGCACTAATAGGCAGCACTGGTGGGCACTGATGAGCTGGCACTGAAGGGTGGCAGTGATGGGCACTGATCAGTACTGGTGGGTTACACTGATAGGCAGCACTGCTAGGTGGCACTGATTGGCACCACTGGTGGGCATTGATAGGTGGCACTGATTGCTGCTATATATATATATATATATATATATATATATATATATATATATATATATATATATATATATATATAAAAGAGCCAAGCTGTAAATACTGTTAAAAAAAAACCCTCCATGTACAGAAACTCTGCCTCTGACGTTAGGCCTACTAAAACTAGATACCATTTTTTTTTATTATCAAGCTGCAATGAATCAGATTGAGGTGCTGCTGCACTAAGGCAACAGTAAAAAAAAAAAATGATTACATATTCAATATATATAATACCAACATGCAGTGCCCCTGACAATGTCAGTGAGAATCATACTGTAAGACATTTGCAGGTTAAAGGCAGTGGTGGCTGGTGCTTTTATATAATTTTTTTTGGGAGGGGGAGCAGCAAACTGCGCACCGGGTCCACCATCCTTTTTTGAAGCCAATTAGAGCCTCAGGCTCTAATCATATGCATCCAAAAAGAAAAAAACCTCCACTAGAATCCAGGCGTCCAGCATATAGATTAGGGTCCGGATGCATGGATTAGGGGGGCTGCGCCCCTGCAAACCATATGGGTGGGCTGCAACTGGTTAAAGGCCTTCCCCAAGCATATTATTTAAAGGAGTAGTGTTTTTTTTTTTTATTGCGTCACGTTTGTAGTACTGTATTTTTCTCAATTTCGTTTTGCATTGGTACTGATATTGATATTAACCATGGCAGTCCCCAGATCCAGGTGATCTTTTTTAATAATCCCTTTCCTATTAGCCTAAAAAATAACCAGAATTCATTATCAAGATTTGACAGTCAATGACTAAAATGGGGTTTTGTTTAAAGTTCTTGAATTTCAGATATCGCGCAGGGTTCTGTGAATCCCCTGGAAATTGAACCCAGAAACATTTGCGCATTCTTAATACACAAAACTACTTTTCAACAGCACAGACCAACAAACAAAAATGTCATGTTTCTTGAACTATATAAAAGCCTTATGACTTCTCCTAATTTCTCCTTTATTCCATTCCCTTCAAGGTTCTCTTATTGAATTTGGCTCAATATGTCCAGAAATGGCAAGTAAAGGGAAGGAAAAAATAAAAAATAAAATCACAATTTGTAAATATCAAGGGCTGGTCCTGCCCTCTTTATCCTAAATACCTAAGCAGTGGCCCATGAATGTGCATGCGGTCGTAAATACAGCCTTGATGCCAGGTAAAAGAGGCTGTAAGCTGGCTCCTGAGCATAGCTTCATTTGTCTTCTTGGCTTAGCTGATCATTTTAACGATAGCAGCTCTAAACTGTACTGTGACTAGGGATAATTCACAGTATAAATGGCACTTGCTATGCTCCTGCTATGGTTTTTTTATGGGAGTTGGCTAACTGGGTATAGGGAAACAGGAGGCAGTTATAGGAGTAGAAGAGACAGTATGTGAGTCAACATGAGCTAGCCCCCTGGGCAACACCAGAATGTGCATAAGAGGCTTTTTCATGGTAATTGAAAATTTTCCATAAACTTATAAAGATGTGGCAACTAATTTTATAATTTCTTTGGGTGAATCTGTGCCTTCGGTGGCCCTGCGACTTAATGGTCCTCTGGAGAACACTTTTATACACTATCGATATAACATCCCTGGGCACAGTTTCAGATGTCCATAACAGGAAGAGGGGGGTCTTTCATCATGTATTTGGGAAGCTGACTGGCTCTGCAAACCACTTTGGTTCAGTATCCCTGCAGTTGCAGGAAAAAAGAGGAGCTGTCATACAAAGCTGGGAAATACAATGTGTTTTGTGTGATGGAGGTCAATCAGGGCCGGGACAAGGGGTGGGCAGAAGGGGTGGCTGCCCTGGGCACTCTGGTATCCTGTGAGATGGGGAGGGCACCACAAGGAGATTGGGGGAAGGGGATTTGTGTTGGAAGGGGGAATTTGGCAGAGTGGCAGGAAGTATTATTCTAGTTGGGGAAATTTGGGGGAATGCGAAGAGTGATTTAGGGGGGTTTGTGTTGGGAGGGGTGACGGGGGAAGAAGCTTCATGCTGGGGGGGATTTTGGGGGTAGAGGAGTTGTGCTAGGAGAGGGGATTTCAGCAAGGGGTAGATTTGTACTGGGAGGAGGGGGGATTGATGCTTTGGGGATTTTTGCTGACACATAATGCTCATACATCTTGGGGGGCGCAGGTTGACATGTTCGCCCTGGGTACTAGGTGACCTTGTCCCAGCACTGAGGTCAATAGTTTGAGAACTTGTGTAATGTAATGGATTACAGTAGAATAGGTTCCTTGGGGCAGTTATTCTATACATGTTGTGTCAGTCTGTTTTTCAAAAGAACAAGCTTCCCAGCAGAATGTATCAGTTACAGAGATGAAATAAACTATTTAACACTAGCGGGGTTTTATTTATGTAAAACATTTATCGCAAAAGAAAAAAATAAATATTTGTTGTAACTTCTTACAATGTATTAGTTAGGGTTTCGCTTCAATTTGATAGTATCAACTCTCCCCAGACTGACAATGCTGCTGTCCAAAGGTGCCCCCCTAGGCTCCTTCATCCAGAGTGGGTGCACTCTAATACAGGTGGTGTGTTACTGGCTGGATCACCAGGTGGAACCAGAGGGAAAAACTAATCCTTCCACCACATCTAAGCACCAATATATTACATTTTTTGCTTTGGGTTTAATATCGTTTTAACTTAAAACAGTCTATATGCAACTTTTATGCTTGCTAAATCATATCATCTGCTCATCCAAGGGTGATTTGCATAAATTATAGCTGTAATGTTATCTGAAACGTGAAAGACAGGGTTACAGCTCTGTTGCACCGTACCATCTATTGAGTCATGCCCAAGAAAAAGCCTACACATCTATTTTGATCCCTGAAGCTCAAAGAGATAATTATTTGCCAAGGTAACTAGGAGAGAGGCTTGGGAGTTGGAATCAGGAGTTGTTTTGTAGCATGAGTCAATATATTTCTGTCTTGCTTGTGTTTTGTGATAGACTGTGGCTTTAGATAAGCTGCTTAAGAGCAGACTGGATTTCTCAGACGCGGATCATTGCTAAACAAGTGGCTCTCTGAATTGCAAATGTTGAGTTCCAAATGCGATAATCACAGCACCTGCAGGAAACATAGAAGCTCTTAACAGCCAGTATTGCTCTTATTAAGTAATGGAACTGCAGCATGAGGGATTACAAAGTACATTTGTATATAAGCAATCTATACTGCAATGATATTTCAGCTGCAAAGTGATTTAGAATAGCTTAATCATTTCCATTGTATGCACATAGCTGTTTTAAGGTAAAACTAAAAAAGCTAACTTTTAATCAAGTTCCTATTCATATCGGTTTCTTTCAGATGTGGAAAAAATGAAGAGTCAGCCAGATCGCTAGGTACTACTTGGCGCTCCACCTGTCTAGAGTGATAGACTAAAATATTCACTCCAGTATGAAGGCGTGCGTCCCGTTGGAAGCTGCCTATGCACAACTGCCTTTACATAACATCCCTTGGATAGCTCCACAACCTATGCCAACCCCATACAAAGAAAACCCGCTGATGGGCCCAACCATCCAAATTTTTCAACTGGCCTGCAAAACATAGGAGATCTCATACTCTCCATGACCTTTAACCCTGCTCCATCTTAACCTGGGCTCCTCTCAAGGAATTTCTGATAAATTTCTGCTAGAGAACTGGCCTCACTTACAGGTTTGAGCAGAACAATTTTTTTAATAACGGCTCATTGATGTCCTACCCTGCATTGTCCTTTCACATGAGAGGACAAATATTTCCTTTCTAGACCTACGTGCAGCTACGCCACTTTTTTGGTGGGCAGAATCATGCGCCTATATGGTCCCGCCCCAGCGGAGAGGAACGTAGCATAAAGCTGAAGAGTGGGTGCGCATTTTTCTGTACATGCATAAAGGCTCAGTAAATGTGTCAACTCAAGAGAATTTGTACAAAGTACTATCAAGATGGCAGAGATGACCCCTCTTTTACTTCACAAAATTTCACCAATGATACCGTCTCAAAGTTGGTGTTGTGCAGGGGAACCAGGATCCCTATTGCACTTGTGGTGGTCCTGCCCCACTATACAAATCCTTAGCAAGGCACCCTAGTGAACGCAGTCTGAATGTACATTCCCGCTTTCTGGCACTCCACCGAGTCCCACTGATTGGATCCGTAGTATGGGTAAAGTGACAGAAATGGAAGAAATTATCAGTATAGCACATGCGATGCCTACTAAATGTATAACTACATAGGCGGGTAGCCATCACTTTGCTGAATCACTGCAGTTTAATCAGCTGATGGCATCCTAGCTTTGTCAGCCAGTCATGGACACTCAATAGGCTGCTGTGGGTTGGGCAACCCCATGGTCCAGGAGTGTGGTCCAGGAGTGTGGCCCAGGGAGGGGGGTCAGCTTCCCTCCTCTCTGTCATCTTCTTTTCTACTGCCCTATATCCATCCCCGTACATTCTCCCATATCCCCTTAACCTTGAGCTCTCTTTTTCTCCCTCCCTACCATACCCTCCCACTACTACTTATCTTAATTGCCCCTTTTCGTTCTACAACACTCATATTATCTATTAGTGACAGAATCCCTTCTAGGAGACAAGCTGTAATGATTCTGTGGCAGCCACAAACATGGCTTATGAACAATGCATAACCTAGCTGGCCCTGGTCTTTGTGATTCTAGATGGAATGTACATATCTTAATAATTGGCAATGATTCCATCATCTGTTGTTTTTTCTAAACCATTACAATATCCATAGTCTGGGGTCAACCAGAATATCTAAAGGTTCTCTGTCTCTAAGGTTACCCTATATAGGGTAATATACTTTTGCTGGTTTTAGTGCAAATCTCTGAGGTTCATTTGTCTATGTTGATTGCTGTTATGACATACAGCTTTCATAGGCACTCTTCTTATTGTAGTATTACTGCTTAGTTCAACAACATCACTTCGTTTAACAACACAACCATTGGTCCCTCCACACATGCCAGGGTCCTGGGTGTAATCCTTGACTCTGACCTCTCCTTCATCCCCCATATCCAATCACTGGCTAAATCCTGCCGTCTTCACCTCCGCAATACCTCCAGAATTCGACCCTTCCTGACTAATGACACCACAAAGCAACTCGTTCACTCCTTGATTATTTCCTGCCTTGACTACTGCAACTCTCTCCTTAATGGCCTACCCTTAAGCAGGCTATCCCCCCTTCAGTCTATTATGAATGCTGCTGCTAGACTAATACACCTCACTAATTGATCTGTGACTGCTACCCCTCTCTGCCAATCCCTTCACTGGCTTCCCCTACCCCACCGTGTAAAATTCAAAATGCTAACCATAACATACAAAGCCATCCACAACATCTCCCCCATCTACATCACCACCCTCATCTGCAGATATCACCCAAATCGTCCCCTCTGCTCCTCCCAGGACCTCCTGCTTTCTTGCTCCCTTGTTACCTCATCCCATGCTCGCCTTCAAGACTTCTCCAGAGCCTCTCCCATCCTCTGGAACTCCCTGCCCTAATCTGTCCGATCAGCCCCTACCTTGTCCACCTTTAGGAGATCCCTGAAAACTAATTTATTCAGGGAAGCCTATCCCTCACCCACCTAACTGTCCCCGAGCTACCCCCATCAAATCATTCTCTGCAGCTATTACCTTTTGTACCACCACCCCCTCCCTTTAGAATGTAAGCTCTACGAGCAGGGCCCTCCTGTACCTTTTGTATTGTACTGTAATTGTGTTGTCCCCCTTATACATTGTAAAGTGCTGCGTAAACTGTTGACGCTATATAAATAGTGTATAATAATAATAGTTTGTGAGGTCTGTAATATTGTCCTCTTTTGCTTAATATTATGTTTGGAAAAAAACCTTCTCGCTTTATTTTCTTGGAGGCAGGAACCTATGCCTTTTTTTTTTTTTTTTTGACGTGGAGTTTCCCCTAAAGATTCATACCAGACACAGTGCCTGGTATTGTCGGGGATCAAAGTCAGATCCCTGTTCGTTGAAGTTGGATTGATGTCGGACTTCAAGTCCCAGGGCAAAGTTGGATCCATAGTCGTACGACGGTCATGTCGTACCAGTGTGAACTCTGCCTCAGAAGACAAATGAGCAGTGCTGACAATTGATAGATTAGATAACAGTCAATATAATAGTACAATATTGTAACACAACATTTTATCTATTCACTTAGAATATCTTGACGTGGAACACTTAATTTATATTTTATTATATTTCATTATTTTTAGGTGTGGCCACCTAGGATGTGTTCCTCTGGTTCCCCTGGATAAACTCCAGATACTGTCAATTCTTGCAATTCAGTGATGGATGCCCCTGTGAAGTCATTTACCTCTCCCCCCCCCTTCTTTCCCCCAGTTTGGTGGGTGGATGAAGTGGGTTAGAACAGCAGGGCAGCGGTACCAGGATGACCCTTCGAGAGAAGGCACTAATTTCTTTTTCAGATTTTAATAAAAGTCTCTGGTTGAACAGTAACGGTTTGGTGGAACTGGTAAATATTACTGAAATAAGGTATAATAATTAGCTAATTTGTAGGCTAAAAAACTTTTTTTATTGAAAGTCTTTTTTCTTTTGACTATTTGCAGAATATACAATATAATCACCGCTTCTGCTTGGGTTTTGTCCCCCCCCCTGAAGAAGACCCTGGAGGTCGAAATGCATTGGGGTAGCATGGGTGCTATTTGTAGCTTTTGAAATATTGATGTATTTGTAAACTGTTCCTGTAACTATCTTTGTACCAAATGTTGTATATATCCTTTACCTATTGATATGCTGTAATAACATATACCAGAGTCCGTATTTTACATTTATGACGGTGATTAAGCCTTTGAACTAATAAAATAAATATATTTTTACAAATTTATTTCTGCTTCTTGTCGCTGCCTGAAAACCCCAAGGGGAACCTGTCCTTTCATTCTTTTTAGAATATTTAGGGGTGTGCAGCCAGCTCGTTATTTTATTTCCATGCACTTTCTCTTTTTTCTTACATTTAGATAACAGTCAATAGGCTTTGGGGGTCCATCACTCTGCAGGACTTAGGTTGGGTTACTGATTCCAACTAGGATAAAACATTATCAAGTGTATTGTATATACTTAACAATGTGATTACATAAAAAAACTGACTTTACTTTTACTGGGAAGAAAAACAAAACCTTCCTATCTGGATGATCAGTGTACATTGCAGGGATTTTAGCCCCTTTAGAAGTAGGCTACTTTCACACCGAAGCACCTTACAGGCGATATAGCACTAAAAATAGCGCCTGCATAGTGTCTGTAAAGAGCCTCTCCTGTCACTCCAATGTGAAAGCCCGAAGGCTTTCACACTGGAGTGGTGCGCTACAGGACGGTCAAAAAAGTCCAGAGAGTAGCATCATTGCAGCGCTCTAGGAGCGTCGTACACACCGCTCCTAAAGCCCCCTGCCCATTGAAATCAATGGGGTAGCGCCATCAAACCACCAGCAAAGTGCCACTGCAGCAGCTTTTTGCTGGCGGTTTTAACCCTTTTTTGGCCACTAGCAGGGGTTAAAACCGCCCCGCTAGTGGCCGAATAAAAAATAGCGCCACTTTACCGCCAACGGCCAGTCTGAAAGTAGCTGTAGAGTAGTGGGAGTATCACAAACCAAAACTGACATTCCTATTTTAGCGGGATGCCGAAAATCGGACTTGTGCAGACTTCTGTGAAAATCAGTGAGCCAATTACACGAGCAGGAAATTATATTTTTGGGAAATTTTACATAAAATTACAGCAGCTGCAGATTGAAAGGGAGATGTAATGTTTAATAACATTAAAGGGTTACTAAACCCTCGTTTATTATTATAAAAAAAAAAAAAAAAATGTCATACTTACCTCTGTGTAGTTGGTTTTGCACAGAGTGGCCCTGATCCTCTTCTTCTAGAGTGATCCATCGGAGAAGCACTCTCCTTCGGAATACCCATGCGGGCGAGCTCCTGCGTGCTGCTGCTGCGTCTATTGACACAGACAGCAGGACTCGGCCCCGCCCCCTGGCGCCCACATGATTGGATTTGATTGAGCGGCAGGAGCCAATGGCTTCCACTATAGTTATCAGCTATATAACAGTTGTCATCAAGAAGAAGCATCACTCGGCGGGAGCCTTCCATGGAGGTGGAGCTGCTGCATTCTTTTTTCGGTTGTTGGACGGCGTGAGGTCTGTGTGTGTGTGTGTGTGTGTGTGTGTGTGTGTATGTGTATGTGTATGTGTATGTGTATGTGTATGTGTATATGTATATGTATATATATTGTGGCAGCACGCAGGTAAAGTCACCTGGTTGTATCCAGGATGGGAAATATGTGTGCCCTAGATTCAGGCTTTATGCAGACTTGTATAATTAGAGGGGAAGAGTTAATGAGCCCAGCTGAAGTAAGTGGGCTCATTAAGACCTCTACAAAAAACCCCAGCATGCTTAGGGAGATGCTCCATCCTGGAACCAGTTTTGTGTTGTATAGACTGGGGAGTGTGACACTTGTTCTGTGCGGTGAGTTAACGCCTGTGTGGCAAACCTCTACAACAGAGACAGGGACTGGTGCTGCACAAGGCTGCATTCAGTTGTTAGATAGGGAATCTAAGTGTGTAATTAGAGGTCAAGCTGACCAAGGATTTATTTTCATGTTTTATTTTTGTTTGGCTGTTATATGTTTCACTGCATGTAGCATGAATAAACCGCATCTTTTGTTTGTTTGCACCTACAACGCTGTCTGCTGTGCCTGATTTTGTGTTGCGAACCCATCCAGGGGGTCACACACACTCGCTGCCGAGCTAACCCCTCACAGTTGGTGGAGAATTTTGGCAGTTTTTCTTTTTTATTTTTTTTTAAAGGCCAGCATGGAGGAGATACTGAGACAGCTGGCTCTAGCAAATGCAAATCAGCAGCAAACAAATGCGGGTTTACAAAGGAGCCTTGCAGCTCACCAGCAGAGTCTGGAAGCTCAGCAGAAAGCTCACCAGCAGAGTCTGGAAGCTCAGCAGAAAGCTCACCTGCAGAGTTTGGAAGCTCAGCAACAAGCCCAGCAGCAGACAAATGCAAATCAGCAGCAGACAAATGCAACTTTGCAGCAGAGTCTGGAAGCTCAGCAGAAAGCTCACCTGCAGAGTTTGGAAGCTCAGCAACAAGCCCAGCAGCGATCTGAAGCCCGCTTCATAGACCTGTTGCAGAAGCAAGAGCAGAGTTTTCAACAGCAAATAGAGACATTGATACAGCAACGTCCGCAGACCAATGAAGCAAGTGGTTACAATAATACCGCATCCTTTGGTGTGAGCCGTTTACTGACAAAAACGACTGGAGAGGATGATCCGGAGGTGTTTTTGACCACATTTGAAAGGACTGCTGAAAGGGAAAAGTGGCCTAAGGAGCAATGGGCTGGACTGGTGGCCCCTCTGTTAACTGGGGAATCGCAGAAAGCTTATTATGACCTAGAGCCTGACCAAGCAAAAGACTATGTGGTACTAAAAACAGAAATATTGGCACGGCTGCGTGTCACCCTGGCCATCCGGGCTCAGCGTGTGCATAATTGGACTTTTCAGGTTGGAAAACCCCCCAGATCTCAAATGTATGATCTCATTCACCTGAGCAGGAAGTGGCTGCAGCCAGAGATTTTGACCGCACCAAACATTGTGGAACGTGTGGTTATGGATCGTTTCCTGAGAGCTCTTCCTACTGCCATCCAAAAATGGGTAAGCCATGGAGACCCAGAAAATGCCGATAAACTTGTAGATCTGGTTGAGAGGTACTTGGCTACAGAGAACTTGACCACCTCTTCCAGGGACTCACGGACTTTCCATCCTAAGACCAGATCATCCCCAGTGGCGGGTAAGATGACTCCAAGGGGTGAGGGTGGAGAGAGTGAGAGGATGGGAGTTCTACCTAAGGTCTGGCGGGAGCAGCCCGGGAAGCCCAGGCTGCAAGAGGCAGCGAAAAAGATTATTTGCTACCGTTGCCGGCAAGAGGGACATATTGCAGCCAATTGCCCAGTTGTAGATGAGCCTATGCAATGTGACTTTATAAGGGAGAGACGTCAGTCGCTGTTTGCGACAGTTGCATGCACTGCCATTCGGGGACCTGAGAAACATTTATGTAAAATGTGTATTAATGGTAGAAATGTTGATGTGTTGCTGGATTCAGGTAGCCTGGTAACATTGATAAAAGCTGAATTAGTTACTACAGAGGTCTCTGGGAAGAACAAGGTGGCTGTTATTTGTGTGCATGGGGACACCCGAGAGTATCCTGTAACTCTAGGGTTTTTTTGAGACCCCCAAAGGTAACCTCTCTCATCAGGTGGGGTTAGTGTCTCACTTACCACATGATGCTATTGTGGGAAGGGATTTTCCAAAATTCTGGAAGATGACCAGAATTCCTCTGGGAGTGGTGAGGACTCTCCTGAATTTCCCTTGTCGGTATTGGCGGGGGAAACTCGAGAAACTGGGGAGGAGCCAACATCCTCAGATGAAAACATGCCGTCTGTGGAGTTTTCAGATCTTGAGGTTCACAGGGAAAATTTTGCCACAGAACAGTTAAAAGATCCCACCCTAATAAAGGCACGGGAAAATGTGGTGAAAATAGATGGCTAGTTAGTGAACCCAGATAAGACTTGCACTTATCCGTACTTCACTATGGAAAGGGACCTGCTGTATCGAGTGGCTCAAAGGGCAGAAGAAGCCATTGAGCAACTTGTGGTGTCCAAACCTTACAGGAAGTTGGTGTTAGAATTGGCCCATGGGCACATTCTGGGAGGTCATCTGGGGACCGAAAAAACCAGAGAGAGGGTACTGCAGAGATTCTATTGGCCTGGGGTCATGAAGGAAACAGAAAATTATTGTTCCTCCTGCCCTGTGTGTCAGAAGTCGGCACCTATGCCACATTTCCGTAACCCGATGGTACCTCTTCCTATCATTGAGGTCCCCTTTGAGAGGATCGCAATGGATTTGGTAGGTCCGATAATGAAGTCTGCTAGGGGGCATCAGTACATTTTGGTGATATTGGACTATGCTACCCGTTATCCGGAAGCAATTCCTCTTCGAAATACCTCGGCCAAAACCATAGCCAAAGAGCTATCTCTTGTTTTTAGCCGTGTGGGTATTTGTAAGGAACTGCTTACGGACCAAGGTACACCCTTTATGTCCAGGGTTATGAAAGAACTATGCAAGTTGTACAAAGTGACACAATTGCGTACATCTGTGTATCACCCCCAAACAGATGGGTTGGTTGAAAGATTCAACAAAACCCTAAAACAAATGTTAAAGAAGGTGGTGGATAGAGATGGAAAGAATTGGGACTGTCTAATACCCTATCTGATATTTGCCATTAGGGAGGTACCCCAATCCTCTACAGGTTTCTCACCCTTCGAGTTGCTCTATGGGAGACACCCAAGAGGGCTGCTGGATATCGCCAAGGAAACTTGGGAAAATGAGAGTTCTCCTCACAGGAGCGTGATTGAGCATGTCGCCCTGATGCAAGATAGAATTGCACAGGTAATGCCAATCGTAAAGGAACATTTGACCCAAGCGCAGTTAGCACAGCAGAGAGTGTACAACCGTGGGGCCAAGACCCGTACTTTTTCCCCGGGGGATAGGGTCTTGGTGCTAGTCCCTACGGTTGAAAGCAAATTTCTGGCCAAATGGCAAGGTCCATACGAAGTAATTGAAAAAATTAGTGAGGTGAACTACAGGGTTAGACAGCCAGGAAGGCGAAAGCCGGAGCAGATATATCACGTCAATCTGCTGAAAGCCTGGAGGGATAGGGAATCCCTAGTCGCAGAGACTTTGTCACAAGCACAGCCTGATTGCTTAGTTCCTGAGGTTGGAATAGCAGACACCTTATCGAAAGCTCAACAACAGGAGGTTAAAGAGTTTGTACTTCGTAACAAAGAGATTTTCTCTGAGCTGCCGGGACAAACATCTGGCGTAGAGCATGACATTATCACCCCGCCAGGAGAAAGGGTAAAACTAAAACCTTATCGAATACCAGAGGCCCGACGGGAGGCAATACGTGGGGAGGTTCAAAGGATGCTGGAATTGGGTGTGATAGAGGAGTGCCAGAGTGACTGGTCCAGTCCTATCGTACTAGTGCCCAAACCTGATGGGAGCTGGCGGTTTTGTAACGATTTTCGACAATTGAATAAAGTTACAAAATTTGACACCTACCCCATGCCGCGTATAGATGAGTTGATTGACCGGCTGGGAACAGCCCGATATATGACAACTCTTGATCTCACCAAAGGGTATTGGCAAATTCCCCTGGCCGAGTCGGCCAAGGAGAAAACTGCGTTTGTAACCCCAGATGGGGCATTCCAATATAAGAGAATGCCGTTTGGGTTACAGAATGCACCGGCAACGTTCCAGCGGAAAATGGATACGATTCTGAGGCCCCATCAGAAATATGCTGCAGCTTACCTGGATGATGTGATTATCCATAGCACAGACTGGGTCTCACATTTGCCAAAAGTACAAGCAGTCCTAGACTCTATCCGGGAAGCTGGGTTTACGGCCAATCCAAAGAAGTGTACCATTGGACAGGAGGAGGCCAAATATCTTGGGTACACTATTGGGAGGGGGGTG
Organism: Lithobates pipiens; assembly: GCF_037356315.1. Classification (NCBI taxonomy): domain Eukaryota; kingdom Metazoa; phylum Chordata; class Amphibia; order Anura; family Ranidae; genus Lithobates; species Lithobates pipiens. Next base: position 60,566,723 of record NW_027507903.1, read on the forward strand.
ATAAAACCCCAAGTCAATAAAGTCGAGGCCATACAGAGTTGGCCACGTCCCAACAGCAAGAAACAGGTACGAGCCTTTCTGGGAATCGCTGGCTATTATCGACGATTCATTCCCCATTTTGCTTCTCAGGCTGTGCCCCTCACCAACCTGACAAAAGGGAAAGAGTCGGTCATGGTTAAATGGTCCCCAGAGGCTGAAGAAGCATTCCAGTCCTTAAAAACAGCCTTATGTAGCCAGCCAGTGTTGTACTCACCAGACTTCTCTAAGGACTTCGTGGTACAAACTGATGCATCAGACGTTGGGTTAGGAGCAGTGTTATCCCAGGTCTGGAACGGGGAAGAGCACCCAGTCATTTACCTCAGCAGGAAGTTGAAGTCCCATGAGGTAAATTACGCCACGATTGAGAAGGAATGTTTAGCAGTGAAGTGGGCTCTAGATTCCCTTCGGTACTAGCTGCTAGGTAGGCACTTTGACCTGGTGACTGATCACGCTCCTTTAAAGTGGATGGCTCAAAACAAGGAGACCAATAGAAGGGTAAATAGGTGGTTCCTAGCCCTACAAGAATTTAACTTTACAGTTAAGCATCGCCCTGGTGTTAAAATGGGGAATGTGGATGCTTTGTCTCGGATACATGCATGTCTGACTGCTTGTGTTACAACCCCAAGGTTGAAACAAGAGGGGGGGTATGTGGCAGCACGCAGGTAAAGTCACCTGGTTGTATCCAGGATGGGAAATACAGTGGTGTGAAAAAGTGTTTGCCCCCTTCCTCATTTCCTGTTCCTTTGCATGTTTGTCACACTTAAGTGTTTCGGAACATCAAACCAATTTAAACAATAGTCAAGGACAACACAAGTAAACACAAAATGCAATTTGTAAATGAAGGTGTTTATTATTAAAGGTGAAAAAAAATCCAAACCATCATGGCCCTGTGTGAAAAAGTGATTGCCCCCTAAACCTAATAACTGGTTGGGCCACCCTTAGCAGCAACAACTGCAACCAAGCGTTTGTGATAACGTGCAATGAGGCTTTTACAGCGTCCTGGAGGAATTTTGGCCCACTCATCTTTGCAGAATTGTCCTAATTCAGTTACATTAGAGGGTTTTCGAGCATGAACGGCCTTTTTAAGGTCATACCACAACATCTCAATAGGATTCAGGTCAGGACTTTGGCTAGGCCACTCCAAAGTCTTCATTTTGTTTTTCTTCAGCCATTCGGTGGTGGACTTGCTGGTGTGTTTAGGATCATTGTCCTGCTGCAGAACCCAAGTTCGTTTCAGCTTGAGTACACGAACAGATGGTCGGACATTCTCCTTCAGGATCTCTTGGTAGACAGCAGAATTCATAGTTCCTTTTATCACGGCAAGTCTTCCAGGTCCTGAAGCAGCAAAACAGCCCCAGACCATCACACTACCACCACCATATTTTACTGTTGGTATAATGTTCTTTTTATGAAATGCAGTGTTCCTTCTACGCCAGATATACTTGGACACACACCTTCCAAAGAGTTCCACTTTTGTCTCATCGGTCCACAGAATGTTGTCCCAAAAGTCTTGGGGATCATCAAGATGTGTTGTGGAGAAATTGAGACGAGCTTTGATGTTCTTTTTGCTCAGCAGTGGTTTTCTCCTTGGAACTCTGCCATGCAGGCCATTTTTGCCCAGTCTTTTCCTGATGGTGGAGGCATGAACGCTGACCTTAACTGAGGCAAGTGAGGCCTGCAGTTCCTTGGACGTTGTTGTGGGGTCTTTTTTGACCTCTTTTATGAGTCGTCACTGCGCTCTTGGGGTAATTTTGGGTGGCCGGCCACTCCTGGGAAGGTTCACCACTGTTCCATGTCTTCGCCATTTGTGGATAATGGCTCTCACTGTGGTTCGCTGGATTCCCAAAGCTTTGGAAATGGCTTTATAACACTTTCCAGACTGATAGATCTCAATTACCTTCTTTCTCAATTGTTCCTGAATTTCTTTGGGTCTCGGCATGATGTGTAGCTTTTAAGGATCTTCTGGTGGACCTTACTGTGTCAAGCAGCTCCTATTTAAGTGATGCCTTGATTGTGAACAGGTGTGGCAATAATCAGGCCTGGGTGTGGCTAGAGAAATTGAACTCAGGTGTGGACAACCACAGTTATAGTATGTTTTAACAAGGGGGGCAATCACTTTTTCACACAGGGCCATGATGGTTTGGATTTTTTTTCACCTTTAATAATAAACACCTTCATTTACAAATTGCATTTTGTGTTTACTTGTGTTGTCCTTGACTATTGTTTAAATTGGTTTGATGTTCCGAAACACTTAAGTGTGACAAACATGCAAAGGAACAGGAAATGAGGAAGGGGGCAAACACTTTTTCACACCACTGTATGTGTGCCCTAGATTCAGGCTTTATGCAGACTTGTATAATTAGAGGGGAAGAGTTAATGAGCCCAGCTGAAGTAAGTGGGCTCATTAAGACCTCTACAAAAAACCCCAGCATGCTTAGGGAGATGCTCCATCCTGGAACCAGTTTTGTGTTGTATAGACTGGGGAGTGTGACACTTGTTCTGTGCGGTGAGTTAACGCCTGTGTGGCAAACCTCTACAACAGAGACAGGGACTGGTGCTGCACAAGGCTGCACTCAGTTGTTAGATAGGGAATCTAAGTGTGTAATTAGAGGTCAAGCTGACCAAGGATTTATTTTCATGTTTTATTTTTGTTTGGCTGTTATATGTTTCACTGCATGTAGCATGAATAAACCGCATCTTTTGTTTGTTTGCACCTACAACGCTGTCTGCTGTGCCTGATTTTGTGTTGTGAACCCATCCAGGGGGTCACACACACCCGCTGCCGAGCTAACCCCTCACAATTGTGTATATATATATATATATATATATATATATATACACACACACAGTGGATATAAAAAGTCCACACACCCCTGTTCAGCCTCATACACACGAACGGACTTTATACAAACTTTCCCGTGGACTTTTTTACAATGGCGTTGGCCCTGAACTTGTTAAGCATACACACGATCAGACTTTTTCAGCCAACTTTCACCAAATCACGTGTTTTTTCTGCTCTTTCCCGCCACCTTTGGTCAACTTCTGTATTGTTGTCAGATCTTTTGCATTGGTTCTGAGCATGCGTGTTTGTAAAGTCTGATGGTTTTCTGTACACACGATCGGACTTTGCTCCATTGGACTTATTCTGTCAAAGTTTGTCCGTTCGCACAGCCAGCAAAAGTCAGATGAAAACCGAAAAAGTTTGTCCGATGGAGCGTACACGGTTGGATGTTGCCTTAACCACTTGCTTACTGGGCACTTAAACACCCTTCCTGCCCAGACCAATTTTCAGCTTTCGGTGCTCTCACACTTTGAATGACAATTACTCAGTCATGCAACACTGTACCCAAATTAATTTTTTGTCCTTTTTTTTTTTTTCCACAAATGGAGCTTTCTTTTGTGGTATTTGATCACCTCTGGGGTTTTTATTTTTTGCGCTATAAATGAAAAAAGACTGTAAATTTTGAAAAAAAAACGCATATTTCTTTGTTTCTGTGACAGAATTATGCAAATTATTAACTTTTCTTCATAAATTTTGGCCACAATTTATACTGCTACATATCTTTGGTAAAAATAACCCAAATTAGTGGATATTATTTGGTCTTTGTGAACGTTAGAGAGTCTACAAGCTATGGTGCGAATCGCACAAAATTGATCACATCTGATGTACTGGTGACCTATATCGCTTCTTGTGACCCGAACAAGTCAGGAAAGTACAAATACCCCCCAAATGACCCCTTTTTGGAAAGTAGACATTCCAAGGTATTTAGTAAGAGGCATGGTGAGCTTTTTGATGTTGTCATTTTTTTCCCACAATTCTTTTCAAAATTAAGATTTTTCATTCTTTTTTCCCCACAAAATTGTCATTGTAATAGGTTATTTCTCTCACATGGCACATGTATACCACAAATGACACTCCCCAAAAAATTCTGCTACTCCTCCTGAGTATTACAATACCACATGTGTGGGACTTTTTCACAGCCTGGCCACATAGAGAGGCCCAACATGCAGGGAGCGCCATCACGTGTTCTAGGAGCATAAATTACATATCTAACTTGTTGAGTACCTAATACAATTTTGAAGGCCCTGGAGTACCAGGACAATGACACGTGACACTGATGACAGATGGCACTGATACGCGGCAATGATGACACTTATACGTCGCACTGATGACAGATGGCACTAATATGTGGCACTGATGACACGTGGCACTGATGACACGTGCACTAATACGTGGCACTGATGACAGATGGCACTAATACGTGCCACCGATGACAGATGGCACTAATACGTGGCACTAATACGTGCCACCGATGACGCGTGACACTGATGACAGATGGCACTGATAAGTGGCATTGATGACACGTGAAACTGACAACTGATGGCACGTGACACTGACAGGTGGCACTGATGACAAAAGGCACTGATACGTGGCACTGACAGATGGAACTAATATGTGGCACTGATGACAGATGGCACTTATACGTGGCACTGATGACAGATGGCACTGGGGACAAATGGCACTGACAACAGGTGGCACTAGGGAAAGATAGCACTAACAGGTGGCACTGGGGGCAGGTAGCACTGGGGCGGATGGCACTGGGGCAGTATGGCACTGGGGTGGATGGCACTGGGGCAGGATGGCACTTTTTTTTTTTTACACTCACGGCCGCTGCAGCCGTTCATCTCTCCCTCCTCACACGCTGTCTGTGTGAGGAGGGCGAGCAGCGCTGAGAGATGATCTCATATGTTTACATATAAGATCATCTCCCATTGGACATGCCGATCGCGCTGTAAACGGCCGCTGTGATTGGCCGTTTACAGTGATCTGTGTTTGCCTGTCTCCAGGGGACACGACAAACACAGAACTTCCCCGATGCGCACCCGCGGCGGCGCGTATTGCGGAAGTAAATAACAGGACGTCCAGGGACGGCCTCCCGGACGAAAGAGCCTGCTCTACGGCCATCATTCGGCTATAGGGCGGGGTGAGGAGGTTAAAGCAGCTAATTTGCATGTTTGTTGTCAAAAAGTCTGATCGTGTGTACGGGCCTTTAGAATGTCAGGTTTCTGTGATGTGAAAAATGAGACAAACATAAATCATTTCAGAACTTTTTCTACCTTTTTAATGTGACCTATAAACTGTACAATTCAGTTGAACAACAAACTGAAATATTTTAGGTGGAGGGAAGTAAAATTAAAAAAATAAAATAATATGGTTGCATAAGTGTGAACACCCTTACACTAATACTTTGTTGAAGCACCTTTTTATTTTATTACAGCACTCAGTCTTTTTGGGTATGAGTCTATCAGCATGGCACATCTTGATTTGGCAATATTTGCCCACTCTTCTTTGCAAGAACACTCAAAATCTGTCAGATTGTGAGGACATCTCCCATGCACAGCCCTCTTCAGAACACCCCACAGATGTTCAATGGGATTCAGGTCTAGGCTCTGACTGGGCCATTCCTAAACTTGAAACTTCTTCTGGTGAAGCCATTCCTTTGTTGATTTGGATGTATGTTTTGGGTTGTTCTAATGCTGAAAAGTGAAGTTCCCCTTCATGTTTAGCTTTGCAGCAGCAGCCTGCAGGTTTTGTGCCAATATTTACTGGTATTTGGAACTGTTCATAGTTCCCTCTACCTTGACTATGGCCCCTGTTCCAGGAAAAACAGCCCCAAAGCATGATACTCCCATCACCATGCTTCACGGTGGGTATGGTGTTCTTTTGGTGATGTGCATTGCTGTTTTTGCGCCAAACATATCTTTTGGAATTATAGCCTAAAAAGTTCAACCTTGATTTCATCAGACCATAACATATTTTCCCACATGCTTTTGGGAGACTTCAATGGATTTTTGCAAAATTTAGCCGAGCTTGGATGTTTTTCTTTGTAAGAAAAGTCATCTTTCCACTCTACCCCCATAGCTCAGACATATGAAGAATACGGGAGATTGTCACATGTACCACACAGCCAATATTTGCCAAATATTCCTGCAGCTCCTTTAATGTTGCTGTAGGCCTCTTGGCAGCCTCCCTGACCAGTTTTCTTCACATATTTTCATCAATTTTGGAGGGACGTCCAGTTCTTGGTAATGTCACAGTTGTGCCATATTTTCTCCACTTGATGATGACTGTGTTCACTGTGTTACATGGTATATCTAATGCCTTGGAAAATTTTTTGTATCCTTCTCTTGACTAATACCTTTTAACAATGAGATCCCTCTGATGCTTTGGAAGCTCTCTGCGGACCATTGCTTTAGGCTGTGACTAAGAAAAAGGGAGGAAAGACCTACTAGAACAGCTGAGCTTTATTTGGGGTTAATCAGATGCACTCTAAATGATGGCAGGTGTGTACTGACTCCTATTTAACATCAGTTTGAATGTGATTGCTTAACCACTTCCCGGCCGGTGCACGCCGATGTACGTCGGCAGAATGGCATGGACAGACAAATGGGCGTACAGGTATGTCCCTTTAAATTTGCCACAATGCCATTGCGTGCACGCCGCCAGCGGTCGGGACCTCTGTGGGTCCCACGGACTCGATCGCCGTGGGGATACCTGCGATGTCTCACGGGGAGGAAGAACGGGGAGATGCTAAAGTAAACAAGCATCTCTCTGTTCTGCCTAGCAACAGTGTCACTGATCTCTGCTCTCTGTGATTGGAGCAAAGATCAGTGATGTGTAAAACACAGCCACGCCCCCCACAGTTAGCAACACGCCCCTAGGACACACTTAAACCCGTCACTGCCAGTGTCATTTACACAGGAATGAGTGCATTTGTATAGCACTGATTGCTGTATAAAGAACAACGGTCCCAAAAATGTGTCAAAAATGTCCGATGTGTCCGCCATAATGTCGCAGTCACAATAAAAATCACTGATCGCCGCCATTACTAGTAAAAAAAAGAAAATTATTAATAAAAATGCCATAAAACTATCCCCTATTTTGTAGACGCTATAACTTTTGCGCAAACCAATCAATCGACCAGGTCCGGTCTGAAAGTGGTTAATTCTGAACACAGTTATAACAGGGTGTGCACACTTATACAACAACATTATTATTATTTTTTTTTTTTTTTACTCCCCCACCCTAAAAGATTTAAGTTCATTTTGTAATTGAGTTGTACAGTGTATAAGTCACATTAATGGTGGAAAAAGTTCTGAAATTATTTATCTTTGTCCCATTTGTTTACATTACAGAAACCTGACATTTTAACAGGGGTGTGTAGACTTTTTAAGGGCTTACAAGCATATACTAACAAAAACATAATGCAAAGAGTAGAAATGGTAGAACTGAAATTCTTGATGCAAAATAATTCCTATAAAAAAACTCCCAGTATGGAATATAAAAAACTGATGACAACATTGACATACCATTTACTTCTGGGCACATAGGTGCAATAATGCATAAAGAGTAGCAAAACCATGAACTGGCAAACCATAGTTACCTATCCTTTATAATATTTCAAGGACCAAAGCTCATAGACAAATGAGTACATCTTAATTAAATCCTTCAGAAATTTGTACACCTATTCCAAAATTATTAACATAATACCATCATTCTTTGCAGCAATAAAAATCAGCAACACTCAGAGATGCAAATGTTTTAGATTGCAAAGTTTTCAATGAGCCTAAAATGAAAAGCTTATTAATACAAAAACCACTGAAGAGATGCTTGACAGGTGGTGGTGACAGCAGAGCAGTTGTACATGTCATATAAATGGAATCTATTTATGGTCGCTCTCTGTTTTTAGTCCTCAAGCACCTTTTCTGTGTGAGCATCAAAGGAGCTCTCAGAATTTCCAGCTTTTATGGCAGACTGCGGACATGCATGTGGGAAGAAGCCATCGCAAACTGTACATTTTTATAAATCTCACATGGGCTGCAAACTAATCATGTTTCATATATCACACTTTTTTGTTTATTCTGTTATTATTCACAATTCACAGTTGGTTTTGGCACATGGTCAGTTTATAGATTTTTGTACAGTAACTCCTCATAATAGACAGAAACATGAAATGCTAATTATATGTATCAATTTCAACATTAGCCAGGATGTATTGGACAATAAATTTATGAGTAACAGTTGGGGTGACATAGAAAATCATCTTAGCTTCACATTATTTAGTAATATTTAAGCTCTTTGCATGAGTTGGGTAGAACAGGATTGTAAGGCATATTCTTATCTTGGCTTCAAACATCAGCATGTAGTGAAGAAAAAAATCCCTCAAGCTGCACATCACTACAAATCTGCTATAGAAAAATATGTTAGCCTGGTCTCCGGCCAGGCTACACACCCAACACATTTTGCTCCGCCTCCCCGAGGCTTAAAAGTTTGAAAAGTTTTGTGTGGCAGCCATGTTTTTTAGGTCCCCTATGCCATTCTGTAATAAGAAGAGACATTGCTGCAGTAACCTTTCCCCCTCCCTCCTCCTCCAATTTATACAATCACAAACTTTAGGCTGCATACCAGAATATTCTTATAAGATCCTTGAGAGGACACATGTAGACCCTCTATTATCCAAACCCACACTTCAGTCTGGAGGTCCTCATATAACCATCAAATTCACATGCTTGAGGAACCCGGAAAACAAGCAGATATTCTGGCAGATCACCCCCATTATAAATACTTTATCTGGAGTCTATAGCAATACACATTTTTGTCTTGGTAGAATCAATAACTTCAGGGTATTTCGTAACTCATGAAATAATAACAGTATAGCCAGAATAAGGACATATATAACCCCATCTGTTAATTATGAACATTTTAAGTCCAAACGCCCTTATCTTAGGTCATATGGGGAGCCAACAAGACAAATTACCTCTCCTAGGTAAAGTAGACATCCAAAACCTGTCGTATTTAAATCCATTCTGAATGTAATTTCATGCTGGACCATAATATACTAGTTAGCACACTGTAACACATAGGTATTCAAAAATATTAATACCTATAGAAAACTATCTGAGACATGGTCATAAACACAGTGACATCCCAGCAGCCACACCTTAGGCCACATGATTGGTCAGATCACTTCTGTCAAGGCCCCCTCGCCAAAAAGAAAAGGGGCTGCTCTGGCAGCTGACAGCTCCCATTTTAAGATCAAACCAAGGTACACATTTCAAGTCATATGAGAGCCAATATATCTATCTTGCTGGTAGATTGGAGTCTGCTGAACCAGGACTTGATAAGTATTGTCCTTTTTTCAAACCTTTTTGGTTTTGATGCTGCCTTGTTGTTTCTTTGTAATACTTTTTTTCTGTAAATATTTTCTTTGCACCATTTTTTACCTTTTCATTGTTAAATAATATTTTGAAAAGTGTTAAACTGTCTCTAATGCTCGAACACAGAGCTCAAAGAATCCTCATCTCCTATAGAGCACTACTATCTGGTAAATCTCTGAATATACCTGTCTGCAGTGATAGTGTGTGTTACAGATGTTGATTCTAAAATTGCAGTTACTATTGCTCATCTTGTGAACGTTTACTACTTCTCGATAAAAGTAGTTGACCATCACACCTATATACCATGAGCTGCAGATATAGTAATTATTAGCAGGGCTGGAAGGTTAATTTAAGGGTTCCTCCAGGTTAAAACGTTAGATAGTGAGTAGACACTGCTGCTATGTTTTGCATATGCCAGTATGCTGTACTTGCGTTTATGATGGCCCCTTGTATACACTATACAATGGCGTCCAGCGATTCCTGTCAATGCCAGGCTGTACCGTTCACCTGTGATGTCTGGGTATTACTCTGAATAAATTCAGTTGGCTTGTGTGCAAGAGCACTAATAAATATTACCACTTTTTTATTTTAAATGATCAAATCTTTAAAAAAAAAAGTTTTCCTAAATGAACCCCTGGGGTTACCATGAGCTGTACTGGGCATGACTTGGAGTTACAATTCAGTTAGAAAGCTTCCAGCAGCAATACTATTTTGAACACATGAGGTCTCTATGTACTGTATAAACAAATCAACCATGGTAACCAATAAAATCTGAAAAAGATAAAGCTGAACTCCAGACATACCGCTAAATACACAGATGAAATGCATATAAAGGAGCTGCCAAAAGATTTCTATTACTGCCCATCCAGTCTTTGGATTCACTCAGCTCTGTCACACAGCACAAAACTGTCTAGAAGGACAGGAGACCTGATTGAACTCAGCTCCTAATTTCCCACTGCAGACTTACAACATGCAGCATTTTTGTGAAGTAAATGGTGTCAGCCCTGCCCAGTTTTCTTTTGCTAAACTGCTCAATCCATCCCACTGTCTTCATCTCCAAAGCATAAGCACTAATTGAACTTCTGTTTAAGAACAGATATAACAAAATGCTTTCAGTTTGATATACTACAGACCAAAATTGAGCAAATAAGAACAGTTCTTTGTTATGGCTTTCATGCATGAATAACATTTACAGATCACCGCTCTCTCTCTGCCTATGATTGGACTGTGAAAGAGCAGCAGACTTATCATCTCTTTGCTCCATCTGCTCTTTCCTCATTTCAGTATGTTCAGTGTTAGCACACAAGCACTGCAATACAACTGGCTACTGCTTCTCCCTCTACCATTTGAGATCTGCTGCATAACGGATTGCCAGAGAATGATACCAGATCATATGAAGGGGCCTGCAACGTTTGCATTTAAAAGAAAGATAGATTTAACCATTCATTTGCATACACATATTTTTGTTTGTTAGTAGAGAAAACAGTTATAATAAAAGCCTAAATCTGGTCATTTATTTTTAATTGTTAGATCGAATGGGACAGGTTAGAACCTCTGACAGCTTTTAATACAGGACATTTTGAGCATCTGTAAAAAAAAAAAATAAAAAATAAAAAAATAAAAGGTGTTTTGATATAACTAGTATTTTGGCTTAAATGACAGCCAGCTTCATTCAACTTACCTTTTGTGAGCCCAGAATGATATAGATATATATCCTAGGGCAGTGATGGTGAACCTTGGCACCCCAGATGTTTTAGAACTACATTTCCCATGATGCTCACCTACACTGCAGAGTGCATGAGCATCATGGGAAATGTAGTTCCAAAACATCTGGGGTGCCAAGGTTCGCCATCACTGTCCTAGGGGGACATCATTAGACAGCCTGGGTTTACCAGGAACAACAGTCCATCACAGAGAAAAGGAAGGGTACGTGACATCACTGAATGGCTAGACCACTGTAAATATAAATAAGTAGGGGAAAAAATTGGTAAGTGCAGGAGAAGTATTAGTTGGAGCTGGGCTTTACCTGCAGCAGAAAAAAGTCAGGTCTTCAGACTGGCTTTGGTGTTTGATCTCTGTAAGTTAAAGAATGGACTGAGTTCAGCTTTAAAACAGACCTCCTCCCCTTTCTTTTACACCACCAATGCCACTGAAATCTCTATATTGAAACAAGTTGACTTCTTTATAAAAAATGTATTTAAATACTTGTCTTGCACTCTCCTGCTGGTCTGTCCTGCCCGCTCTTTCCGCCATTTAAAGAAGAAAAATGGCATTGGTGGCCACCGTTCTTGTTGTTGCCCACCACTGATTATTGATGTTCACACCATATCTAGTGTATATGCAAAGCCAAGATCGGGTGATTGTAAAAATTAAAAAAAAATTTTTTTTTTTAATGACCTAAACATTTTTGGGAAAGAAGTTTTTTTTATTTATTCTGGAGCTCACCATTGAAAGCACTGATGAGATTGCTGTCCCAATGGGCCCTGGTTACATCAGCAGGGCCTACGAAGGGCAGGAAGAAATTTGTAAGTACAAAAAAAAAAAAAAAAAAAAAGACACATTTAATGTAAACATTGTAGATGAGTAGAGATCAGCATGCAGAGCTGCATGCCTCCGTGGGGTTTTAGCTTTGGGGGTAAAGGTTCCGTTTAAAAATGTGAAGGGCAATATATATTCAGAGCCATAGCTATGAGAACAATTCCAAATTCATGTTTTATTATGTCAGTTTCAGTAAACTGAGCGATAATTTGCTGCTGCTGATGATTTATTATACAGCAAATCATAACCGCTTTATTAAATAAGTGCATATTTATTTTCGGTTTACAGTTTTATAAATGAATTTATGAGTAAACAGGGGAGAGGAGAAAGTATGCAGATCACAGCCACAATGATAACATGATATAAAGCTCAAGCTTTCATATTATGATAGTAATAGAAAAATCCTTTTATACATCAATAGGAACATTCTGTGCAGCTCTCATAGAAACAGGATGTGTAACCCAAACATCATTCTAATAACATAACAAAAGAAAATGGATAGGTATAGATGACTGTATATTTTCATAGTTGGGTGAACACCCCACACTGATCAATAGAGACTCTCAACTAGGTATGATTATTATACAGATCATTGATTATTTTTACAAAAGAAATGTGTTCTATGCAGTATTCATTGCTTTCCCATCTGATCCTCATCTGTGAAGAAATATTTCAGTTGCAGGTGTGGACACTGAGACTATAATCTTTTAAATCCAACTATAATCAGTCTACTTTACAGGCATGAATATTTTTGCATAATCACATCGGTCTAGCCTGGATCAATGTAAATATACATGGTCCATTCCTTGCTGGTCTTTGTGGCAGGGGTGGATTACTGTAGTAGGCACCACTTCCTACAGTGATCCTTGTTTTCTTTCGAGTCCTGTGCTGAGCAGTTGAGGAGTGAGTGGAGAGACAGGGCAGTGACGTCAAAATCTCTACCTCATCCAACTAGAAAACATCTTGTACTTATGGAGGAAAAAAACAAGGCATTCAGTGAATGGTGCCCCTACCAAGAGAGTGACTCCCTGTGTTCAGTAGGCAGCTTCTTGGTATGGGACCCAGAAGGCAAGGATCACTGTTGTAGCAGTGGCTAGTACAGTGATTCTCTGCATCCACAAGGATCAGCAAGATATGAAATAATGCCAACTTGCATTGTAACGTAAATGCAACTCAACACTCCCTGGAAACACAAATGCTAGAATGGCTCCCTGTATTCCTACTGGAATAGATTTTACTTACAATTTGTTAAAAAAATATTGGAACACCTGCCTTTACACGCGCATTAACTTTAATGGCATCCCAGTCTTTATTCGTAGGGCTCATTATTGAGGTGGCCCATCCTTTGCAGCTATAACAGCTTCAACTCTTCTGGGAAGGCTGTCCACAAGGTTTAGGAGTGTGTCTATGGGAATGTTTGACCATTCTTCTAGAAGGGCATTTGTGAGGTCCGGCACTATAGTGTACTTCCTGTTCCAGTAACCACACAGATTAGATTAAATCTCCCCTATAAATTTATGGACAGTAATATAAGTCTGACAAATGTTTACCTCCACTGTACTCAAAATGAATTAGGTTTTGATTCTAGCTGGACATTTAAGGAAACATTAGGTTTTAACACACAATGTTAGGATGACAGGCCGCACCACCTGTCAAACTTGCCCATTCAACTCAATGGGGTAACCTCAAATATTATCTAACTTCCTCTCTCTGCTTGCTGCATCACCATCCGTAGCAAATGTTCAAGGTCTAAAAAAAAAAAAAATCACAGTGCCGACACTTTCATATTGGGCTGTCAGTTTGTAAGAGGAAATAGATGGCCTACAGTTTAGATTTTTTGGGAATATCTTGCCTGCATTACAAATTGGTGAGCAGATTGCAGATTACAGAGAAAGTGAGGGGGGACTTGAAGCACTACAGCTATTCCAAGAGAAAAAAACAGAAGCCTTGAGCAGGTAGGTTAAATGCCCTGTATGCATTTTCTGGTACCATTTGAAGCCCAACTCATACTTATCAAGGCTAATTCCCAGTTCAAGAAGAATTCCAGCAGGTCACTTGACAAAATGGGGTCTTCTTCCTCTTCTGGGTAATTATTATACATGATTTGTATAGCACCAACAGTTTACGCAGCACTTAAAAATATAAAAAGGAGACAATACAGTTATAATACAATAAAATACAAGAGGATTAAGAGAGCCCTGCTCAGAAGAGCTTACAATCCAATAGTGTGAGGCAGGTGGTACAAAAGGTTGTAACTGTGGGGAGTGAGCTGATGGAAGTGGTAGAAGATTGGTTGGAGACGTGATAGGCTTTCCCGAAGAGATGAGTTTTCAGGGATCGCCTGAAGGTAGCAAGAGTAGGGGATAGCCGGACCGGTGGAGGGTTCTCATCTTCTCAATGTTGCTGCATTCTTCTGCTAAGGGCCGAGTATTATTATTATTATACAGGATTTATATAGCACCAACAGTTTGCGCAGAGCTTTACAACATGAGGGCTGACAGTACACTTACAATACAAATCAATACAGGAGGGATCAGAGGACCCTGCTCGTTAGATCTTACAATCTAGAAGGGAGGGTCAGATGGAAACAAAAGGTAATAACTGTGGGGGGTGAGCTGATGGAGAAAATAAAAAAAAATAGTTGTTAGGTGTGGGTAGGGTAGGCTTCTCTGAGGAGAAGGGTTTTCGGGGATCGTCTAAAAGCTAATAGAGTAGGAGATAAGCGGACAGATTGGGGTAAGGCATTCCATAGGATTGGAGAGGCTTTGGAAAAGTCCTGGAGGCCAGCATGGGAGGAGGTGACGAGGGAGCTAGAGAGCAGAAGGTCTTGAGAGGCATGAAGAGAACTAGTAGGTTGGTATTTAGAGGCTAGGCTAGTGATGTAGCTAGGGGCTAAATTGTGGATGGCTTTGTAAGTAGTTGTTAGTATTTTGAATTTAATTTGTTGGGTGAGCAGAAGCCAGTGGAGGGATTGACAGAGTGGGGTAGCAGACACAGAGCAATTGGTAAGGTGGATGAGTCTGGCAGCAGCATTCATGATGGATTGAAGAGGTGATAGACTATGTAGAGCAGGCATGTTCAAAGTCCGGCCCGCGGTCCTGTTTTGAACGGCCCGTCTGATCTTTCTCAATTTAGCGTGCCGCGGGATCAGGGCTGTCAAATGAGCCCGATCCCCGGCACTTTGAGAAACTCCATGAGCTTCAAAAGTGAAAGTAAAGTGCAGAGGAGTGTGCTGTGCTCTCTGCTTCCCCCTACAGTGCAGTACCCGGCTGAATGAGGAAGCTGCAAAGGTACTGTACTATGCTACAAGCTAAATTAGTGTTAAAAAGGGCTGTGTGTGTGTGTGTGTGTGTGTGTGTGTGTGTATATGTATGTGTATGCATGTGTCTGCGTGTGTCTGCGTGTGTCTGTGTGTATATATATGTATGTGTATGCATGTGTATGCGTGTGTATGCGTGTGTATGCGTGTGTATGCGTGTGTATGCGCGCGTGTGTGTGCACATGTGTCTGTGTGTGTGTGCACGTGTGTGTGTGTGTGTGCACATGTGTCTGTATGTATGTCTGTATGTGTGTGCATTTGTGTGTATGCGTGTCTGTATATCTGTATGTGTGTGCATGTATGTCTGTATCTGTGTGTGCACGTGTGTCTGTGTGCGTTTGTGCGTGCGTGTGTGCGTGTTATGCTGCGTACACACGTATCCGTCTATCCGACGGACTTAGTCTGGCGGACTTCCCGCCAGACTGTCCGTCGGACTTTCCGAACGGGCTACTTGCCCACACACGGCACTTTTTCAGCGGACTAATACGGCGTACTAAGTCCGCCGTACTATCCGCCCTACTTTTGAAATGAACGGACTTGCCCACGCACGCGGAGGAAAGTCTGCTCATTTCGTGCAGGTCTCCAGGTAGGCGGGGCCCGCGAAGGAGACGTCACTGGCCCCGCCACCTGGTATGGAGTTAAAGGGGAACCCCAACGCCATAAAAAATCGGCGTGGGGATCCCCCCAGGTCCACATCAGTCCCTTGTCCGAGCACGCTACCCGGCCGGCCAGGAAAGGGGGGGGGCGAGCGAGCGCCCCCCCTCCGAGCCGTACCAGGCCGCGTGCCCTCAACATGGGGGTGCCTTGGGGAAGGGGGGGCGCGCGGCATCCCCCACCCCAAAGCACCTTGTCCCCATGTTGATGAGGACAAGGGCCTCTTCCCGACAACCCTGGCCGTTGGTTGTCGGAGTCTGCGGGCGAGGGGCTTATCGGAATCCGGGAGCCCCCTTTAATAAGGGGGCCCCCGGATACCGGCCCCCCACCCTATGTGAATGAGTATGGGGTACAATGTACCCCTACCCATTCACCTGTAAAATAAAGTACAAAAAAAACACAACACACAAGATAAAATAGTTTATTGCACAGCTCCGGGGGTCTTCCATCTTCGGGGGGGTCTTCTCGCCGGACTCCTCCGCTATCTTCTTGTAGCTCTTTTACTAGCGAAGGAGCCCGGCTTTCTTCCTCGCCGCCGCCCTCTTCTTCCGACTTCGGGGGTCTTCTCCCCCTCTTCGGTTCTTCTGCTGGGCCACCGCGCCTTCTTCTAGCTCTTTTACAGGCGGTGGCCCGGTCTTCTGTCGCCGCTGCCGCTGTCGTCGCCGCCGCCTTCTGTTCACTTCTTCTTCAGATGTTGCCTCGCTGAGTCCTCCGCTCACAATGACGGGTACCGGGTACGCGGCGACTTATATAGGGACATCGCCGGATGATGTCCCCGCCTATTATGATGTCACAGTCCCAGCATCCTCTGGGCCTGTGACACCATAATGGGCGTGGACATCATCCGGGATGTCCCTATATAAGTCGCCGCGTGCCCGGTACCTGTCATTGTGAGCAGAGGACTCGGCGAGGCAACATCTGAAGAAGAAGAAGAAGAAGAAGAGAACAGAAGAACAGAAGGCGACGGCAGCGGCAGCGGCGACAGAACACCGGGCCACCGCCTGTAAAAGAGCTAGAAGAAGACGCGGAGACCCGGCAGAAGAACCGAAGAGGGGGACAAGACCCCCGAAGTCGGAAGAAGGGTGGCGGTGAGGAAGAAAGCCGGGCTCCTCCGCTAGTAAAAGAGCTACAAGAAGATAGCGGAGGAGTCCGGCGAGAAGACCCCCGAAGACGGAAGACCCCCGGAGCTGTGCAATAAACTATTTTATCTTGTGTGTTGTGTTTTTTTTGTACTTTATTTTACAGGTGAATGGGTAGGGGTACATTGTACCACATACTCATTCACATAGGGTGGGGGGCCGGTATCCGGGGGCCCCCTTATTAAAGGGGGCTCCCGGATTCCGATAAGCCCCTCGGCCCTTGTCCTCATTAACATGGGGACAAGGTGCTTTGGGGTGGTACGGCTCAAGAGGGGGGCCGCTCGCTCATCCCCCCCCTTTCCTGGCCGGGTAGCTTGCTCAGACAAGGGTCTGATGTGGACCTGGGGGGACCCCCACGCCGATTTTTTTCAGCATTGGGGTTCCCCTTTAACTTCATACCAGGTGGTGGGGCCAACGACGTCTCCTTCGCGGGCCCCGCCTACCTGGAGACCCGCTCGAAATGAGCGGACTTTTCTCCGGATGGGAAAAGTCCGCTCATTTCAAAAGTACGGCGGACTGGCATACACACGGCCGGATTGTCTGCCGAAATGCGAGTCCGGCGGGAAGATTGGAGTGCAAAGCTACTTTCTAAGTCCACAGTACTTTCGGGTCAAAAAAGTATGCCGGAGGCTACACACGGGGGGATTGTCCGGCAGACATCAGTTTGCCAGACTTTGCCACCCGCTTGTTTGATTGTGTGTACGCGGCATAAGTATGTGTATGTATGTGTACGCATGTGTCTGTATGTATGTATGTGTGTATGTATGTGTGTATGTATGTGTGTGTGTATGCGTGTGTGTATGCATGTGTGTATGCATGTGTGTGTGTGTGTGCACATGTGTCTATGTATGTGTGTATGCATGTGTCTGTATGTGTGTGCGGCGTGCATTTGTCTGTATGTGTGTCTGCATGTGTGTGCATGTGTCTGTGTGTATGTTACTTTTAATCCGGACCCCCCCCCCACACATTCTCATACCATCAAAACTGCTTTTGTAGGGCTTGTGTGTGATATTAGCCAGGACTGCTGCTCCTCTGAAAAGCAATCCATGCACAGATCTCTTTTCAAAGGCATTTGAATGGCGGTAAAGAGGCCTTATGCTGCCTCCTCACCACCTGTTTTAAGCCCGTAAATGCAACATCTGTGTGGCTGCGTACTGTGTGTAGGGCAGCCCATTAATTTCAATGGACTTCCCTACTCACAAAAATGCAGGGAAAAAAATTCCCGAGCTTTTTTTTTTTTTTTTAAACTGCACTGCACCAAAAGCACCCTACATTTTCCAATGTGTGGGGTACCATTAAGAATTAACGGTGCCCCCTAAAGTGCAGAGCATTCGTCTGTGTGTTGGGAACGAGCGCGACAAAGGCAAGAGAATTATTGTTGGGCAGTGTATTAGTGCTCGGACAGACACACTTAGACAGAGTTTTCAATGGTTCAAAGAATGTCAGGCAAAATGGTCGGCCCTCACGCATGTTCACTTCATCAAATCTGGCCCTCTTTGAAAAAAGTTTGGACACCCCTGATGTAGAGGTAAGCCAATGATAAGTGCGTTGCAGTAGTCGAGAAGAGATGATCAGCGAGTCAATTAAGAGTGCTGTTGTGCCATTGGTTAGACAGGGGCGTATTTTGGAGATGTTGCGGAGGTTGAGGTGGCAAGATTTGTACAGCGATTGGACGTGATGCTTAAAGGAGAGTTCAGAGTCCAGGACTACACCTAGAACCTATCAATGATTCACTTTCAGAAAGTATATCTAGGAAGTGCCATAAAGCTATGCATAATTCTATCATGGAAGATGATCAGCAGGGCACATTTCTGGGGAAATGCTGCTTTTATTTCTACAGTTAACCACTTGCTTACTGGGCACTTAAACCCCCCTCAGTCCCAGACCAATTTTCAGCTTTCAGCGCTGATGCACTTTGAATGACAATTGCGCGGGCATACAACACTGTACCCAAATGACATTTTTATCATTTTTTTTCCCACAAATAGAGCTTTCTTTTGGTGGTATTTAATTACAGCTGGGAGTTTTATTTTTTGCTAAACAAACAAAAAAAGATGCAAAAAAAAAAAAAAATCATGTTTAATAGTTTGTTATAAAATTTTGCAAACAGATAATTTTTCTCCTTCACTGAAAAGAGCTGATGAGGCGGCACTGATAGGCTGCATTGGTGGGCACTGATAGGCTGCACTGGTGGGCACTGATAGGCATAGTTAAGGTGGCACTGATGGGCACAGATAAGGCGGCACTGATGGGCAAAGATGGGCACAGATAAGATGGCACGGATGGGTGGCACAGATGGGTGGCACGGATCGGTGGCACTAAGGGGCACTGATAGGTACCACTGATGGGCACTGATAGGTGGCACTGCTGGGCATGGATATGTGGCACTGGGGTGCAGCACCTTTGTTGAGGCAGATTGTGGGCACTGCTGGGTGGCACTGCGGGCACTGCTGGGTGGCACTGACAGGGGGGACACATTTTTTTATTGATGTGGCAAAGCAGGGGGCAGGTGGGCACTGGCAGGGCTCGCCGGTGATCGGCTCTTTTTTTTTAATAATAGCCGATTACCGGCTCCGTTATATCACATGATCAGCTGTCATTGGCTGACAGCTGATCACGTGATAAGGGGTCGGGATCGACCCCTTGCTCGGATCGGTGATCAGGCGAGTCTCAGACTCGCCGATAACAGGGCGCGCAGGCCGCTCATGCACGGGACAACGTCAATAGACGTAATCCCGGCAAAGGAGATCCGCGCTGTAGCCGTCTTTCGGCTATAGCGCGGGTCTCAACTGGTTAAATTGCCTTTATTTTGTTGATAGAAGCTAGAGTTGGGTTTTAGGAACAATAATTATATTCCTTTTTTAAACTTACTTGGCAGGTGATTTGAGGAGCATCAGTTACTATGGGAACATTTTTCTTAAACTCTGATTAAAGCACCACATTAAAAACATTCACCTGGGAAACGCTGACCAAGTATAGCAAATAAGGGTGACAGGAGCAAAGACGCATACTAATCATACTGCAATGTGGGCGATTCAGGAAAATTCATTCTTGTGTATAAGGTCAGGTTTGAGACTTAAAGTGTAAAGTTTGCAGCCTAACTTGGATAACACCTCCTTTATATTTGGTACATGTCCCCACTCACATAGCGAACTTAAAAAAATATTTGTAGCTTACCTTTTTGTAGATGCTCCATTCTAGAACCTCCAGCAAGACAAAAAAAATCCTAGGTGCTTGCCATAATTAACCCTGTCTGTACTGTGCAGGCAGATCTTCATTATAAAATATATTGGCATATAATATATTACCAAAAATGCCAATCTTGGCGTTTTAAATGTTTTCAAGTACAAAGAAGGGATTTGGGGTCTAATTGACTCCAGATCCCTACATAAAGAGTACCTGTCACGTTCCTATTGCTGTCACATGGATGTTTACATTCCTTGTGACAGCAATAAAAGTGAACACATTTTTTTTTTAAAGCAACAGCGTAAAAAAATATATAAATAAAAAATGAAAGTGCCCCTGTCTTAGCGCGCAAAGGCGAATGCATGCGTCAGTCACACATGCAAACAGCGAGCGTCCCACACATATGAGGCATCGCTGCAAATGTCAGATCATGGACAGTAATTCTACCACTAGACCTCCTCTGTAGATATAAAGTGGTAAAATGTAAAGGCTTTTAAAGCACCGCCTACGGATAATAAAATGTACGACGTTTGTCATCGCTGCGCGGGTGTGAGCAATTTTAAACTAAGCAATCTTTCTCCACAAGTTGGAATGACCACCACCAATTTAGTCTATTGTGAAGTCAAAATTGAACAATAAATTGACAGCTTCAATATCAGTTTATCTGAAGGTCCAATGAAAAAAAACTACAGCAGTATAATATACAGTGATTGGATTTTTCTGCTAGGATTCATGGAATTGTGTACCATCCCATTACGGTTCATTGAAAAAATAAAAGTAAAAGTTCAATTGCTCTATCAAATTGCCACATGATTGGCCAGTTTGGAGTTGTGTAATCATAAATTAGCAATCTTTTTGTCTTAAAATGGATGTAAACCCTCTCCTATACCCAGTGAAGTGAACAGCCTCAGATGGTACACAGAAATAAATCAAAAATCCCTACATAAGTGTTACATGTATATCTGCTGTCTTTCCCTTTCCACATTCTACGAAAAAGTGCAGATCATGCTACAAATCTTGTTTACTCATTCAGCAGTGGATACAATACTGTATCCTGGCCTAAGCCGACAAGGCCCAGGCCTAGGGCAGCATGAAAAGGGTCCCCGCCGGCTTGCACTGTTAGTGTATATCCAGTCTTATGGGGCGGACTGGGCTTAGAGGCAAATAAGTCTAGAGCACCCATAAAGCGGCTGCACTGCTTCTGGAAGGGGGGGGGGGGCGCCACTTCTAATTTTGACTAATCCTGGACCAAAAACCTTCCTCATTGTGCTGTTTTCTGATGCACCATTGGCATGGTTATATCTTCTTAGTCCTCTCCATAAAATTAGTAGAAAGTAGAACTATAGGCAACACTTTTTTTTTCATTTTGGAAAGAGTAAGGGAGGATTATAACCCCTGTCGGTTTGTGTTTTACCATCCCTGTCCCATTGCAGAGCTTTCTCTTCACTTCCTGCCCCATAGCCAAACAAGAATTGAGAGGAAATCTATGCAAATTAAGGGAATTCATTGCCCTTCCCAGTGTCCCCACTCCAAAATTTCAGGGCGGGTCTGAAACAGCAAGGGGTGTGGCCTTGTCAAGTATGGGTGGGTCATATCAAAATTAGGGTGTCACGAGTTTAGTCAGGCCTAGGGCAGCACAATACCTAGATACACTACTGAGTGGATGTGGAGTCTGGACTTACACTGTGTGAGAGCTGACTGGAGGAAAGGCACACACCCTCACTCCACATAAGCAGAGGAAGGAAGAAACATGCAGAGCTGTACTGTGAATAGACAAGCTGCTAATCTATTTCTATTCTTCCTCCCCAACACACCTTTCCAGCTGCTGTGATCTCATGTGTCCAGAGAACTTGTCAGAAGTGACTCTGCTGATAACAGAGGAACGTAGCAGCAGAGAGAAATGGCACTTAGGGCTCTGGAGAGAGATACGTAAACACTACTGATATACAGTTGTGCTCATAAAGTTTACATACCCTGGCAGAATTTATGATTTCTTGGCCATTTTTCAGAGAGTATGAATGATAACACAAAAACTTTTCTTTCATTCATGGTTAGTGTTTGGCTGAAGCTGTTTGTTATCAGTTAACTGTGTTTACTCTTTTTAAATCATAATGGCAACAGAAACTACCCAAATTACCCTGATCAAAAATGTACATACCCCAGTTCCTAATACCGTGTATTGCTTCATTTAACATCAACGACAGCTTAAAGTATTTTGTGGTATTTGTGGATGAGGCTCTTTATCTTTTCAGATCATAAAGCTGCCCATTCCTCTTGGCAAAAAGCCTCCAGTTCCTGTAAATTCTTGGGCTGTCTTGTATGAGCGCCACATTTGAGATCTCCCCAGAGTGGCTCAATGATATTGAAGTCAGGAGATTGAGATGGCCACTCCAGAACCTTCACTTTTTTTTTGCTGTAGCCAATGACAGGTCGACTTGGCCTTGTGTTTTGGATCATTGTCATGTTGGAAGGTCCAAGTACGTCACATGTGCAGGTTCCTGGCTGATGAATGCAAATGTTCATCCAGTATTTTTTGATAACATACTGCATTCATCTTGCTATCAATTTTGACCAAATTGCCTGTGCCTTTGTAGCTCACACATCCCCAAAACATCAGCAATCCACCTCCGTGTTTCACAGTAGGAATGGTGTACCTTTCATCATAGGCCTTGTTGACTCCTCTCCAAATGTAGCGTTTATGGTTGTGGGCAAAAAGCTCAATTTTGGTCTCATCATTCCAAATCACTTTGTGCCAGAAGGTTTGAGGCTTGTCTCTGTGCCATTTGGCGTATTGTAAACAGGATACTTTGTGACATTTGTGTAGTAACGACTTTCTTATGGCGACTCGACCATGCAGACCATCTTTTTTCAAGTGCCTCCTTATTGTGTATCTTGAAACAACCACCCCACATGTTTCCAGAGAGTTCTGTATTTCACCTGAAGTTATTTGTTATTTCTTTGCATCCCAAACTATTTTCCTGGCAATTGTGGCTGAAATTTTAGTTGGTCTACCTGATCGTGGTTTGGTTTCAACAGAACCCCTCATTTTCCACTTCTTGATTAGAGTTTGAACACTGGTGATTGCCATTCTCAATTCCTTGGATATCTTTTTATATCCATTTCCTGTTTTATACAGTTCAACTACCTTTTCCCGCAGATCCTTAGACAATTCTTTTGCTTTCCCCATGACTCAGAATCCAGAAAGATCAGTGCAGCACTGGATGAAAGATGCAAGGGTCAGTCAGGAGTCCAGAAACTAGCCAAAATAGCCATTCAAACCTCTTTGTGTCAACTTGTGTTCATGTTATCAGGCCAAAATCACCAGGGTATGTAAACTTTTGATCAGGGTCATTTGGGTAGTTTCTGTTGTCATTATGATTCAAAAAGAGTAAACACAGTTGATTGATAATAAATGGCTTCAGCCAAACACTAACCATGAGTGAAAGAAAAGTTTTTGTGTTATCATTCATATTCTCTGAAAAATGGCCAAGAAATCATAAATTCTGCCAGGGTATGTAAACTTATGAGCACAACTGTATGTGCCCAGGTCAAACTTCATGAATGGGGTTTACAGCCACTTAAACTCTTAAGTCCCATACAAACTATCAGATTTTCTGCTGATTTATGCCTTCAGATTTACCAGAACCATGTAGTACAAAGGCCTGCCTGATTGCGTACAAAGTAAAACTCCTAAGGTTTGACCTCACATTATATGGTTTTGATAAATCTCAAGGAAAAAAATCAGCAGAAAATCTGATAGTGTATATGGGGTTTTACAGTTCTATAAGAAACTACACCCAATTTTCTATGCTCCTATAACCATGACATTTCAGGCTGCTAGGGCAAAAGAAAACAAACACAAAACAAAGCAAAACCGCACAATGAAATAACGATACCCTCCAGCCCTTTTCCATCCAGTCATTATATTGGAGAATTAGTGCCATTTGTCAGTAATCTAGGAATGCCCTTTGCATATCTTGTAACAAATGAGAGGCATTCCCAGACAATTTTCCAGCCACTGGAAAAAAAACAAAAGAAACAACAATGTTGGAAAGAGAGCGCCCTCTCTGGTCATCTAGCTGAAGCTCCTAGTTTTAGCTATGTTTAGCACTTTGGGCTATCCTATGCAAACCTTTTAAAACTGTTGGTATACAGTTGTGCTCATAGGTTTACATATCCTGGCAGAATTTAAGATTTCTTGGCCAATTTTCAGAGAATGCTCATGGTTAGTGTTTGGCTGAAGCCATTCATTATCATCGTGTTTACTCTTTTTAAATCATAATCACAACAGAAACTACCCAAAATGACCCTGATCAAAAGTTTACATACCCTGGTGATTTTGGCCTGATGACATGCACACAAGTTGACACAAAGGTTTGAATGGCTATTAAAGGTAACCATCCTCACCTGTGATCTGATTGCTTGTAATTAGTATGTGTGTATCAAAGGTCAATGCGTTTCTGGACTCCTGACAGACCCTTGAATCTTTCATCCAGTGATGCACTGACAATTCTGGATCTGAGTCATGGGGAAAGCAAAATAATTGTCAGAGTCTGCAGGAAAAGGTAGTTGAACTGTATAAAACAGGAAAGGATATTCAAGAAATTGAGAATGCCAATCAGCAGTGTTCAAACTCTATTTAAGAAGTGCAAAATGAGGGGTTCTGTTGAAACCAAACCATGGTCAGGTAGACCAATTAAAATTTCAGCCACGACTGCCAGGAAAATTGTTCGGGATGCAAATAAAAACACACAAATAACTTCAGGTGAAATACAGGACTCTCTGAAAACATGTGGTGTAGCTGTTTCAAGATGCACAATAAGGAGGCACTTGAAGAAAGATGGGCTGCATAGTCAAGTCACCAGAAGAAAGCCATTACTACACAAATGCCACAAAGTATCCCGCTTACAATACGCCAAACAGCACAGAGACAAGCCTCAAACCTTCTGGCACAAAGTCATTTGGCGTGACGAGACCAAAATTTTTCTTTTTGGCCACAACCATAAACTCTACATTTAGAGAGGAGTCAACAAGGTCTATGATGAAAGGTACACCATTCCTACTGTGAAACACGGAGGTGGATCACTGATGTTTGGGGATGTGTAAGCTACAAAGGCACAGGAAATTTGGTCAAAATTGATGGCAAGATGAATGCAGTATGCTATCAAAAACACTGGAGGAACATTTGCATTCATCCAAGAAGCTGTGCATGGGACATACTTGGATATTCCAATATCACAATGATCCAAAACACAAGGCCAAGTTGACCTGTCATTGGCTACAGCAGAATAAAGTGAAGGTTCTGGAGCCTCAGTCTCCTGACCTCAATATCATTTAGCCACTGTGGGGAGATCTCAAACAATTCATGCAGGACAGCCCAAGAATTTAAAGGAACTGGAGGCTTTTTGCCTAGAGGAATGGGCAGCTTTACCATCTGAGAAGATAAAGAGCCTCATCCACAAAAGACTTCAAGCTGTCATTGATGTTAAAGGGGGCAAGACACGGTATTACGAACTGGGGTATGTAAACTTTTGATCAGGGTCATTTGGGTATTTTCTATTGTGATTATGATTTAAAAAGAGTAAACACAGTTGATTGATAACAAATGGCTTCAACCACACACTAACCATGAGTGAAAGAAAAGTGTTTGTGTTATCATTCATATTCTTTTGAAAATGGCCAAGAAATCATAAATTCTGCCAGGGTATGTAAACTTATGAGCACAACTGTACATCATCAGTATTCTTATTTACTAATCTTTTTCTAGAATACTCATTCCTTATTACAAGCAGTCCTCGAGTTACGAACGACTTCTACTTGCCAACGGCCTCAAATGCCAGCCACTTGTGCTCCACGCTTGTCCTGGATACCTCCAGACACATCCCATATTGCAGTACTACATGTACTACATGGCCAGAAGAGCCCCAGATGACATAACAAGCGCATGTAACATCCCACATACCATGCATAGGCGGACGTTACACTTACAAATGCAGTGTTCCGACCGGAAGTCACACTTACAAATGCAGTGTTGAGACTTACGAACAAACCTACAGTCCCGATTGTGTTTGTAACTTGGGGACTTCCTGTATTTGGTGCATTTATTTTTTTGCCCATTTTGAGCCTGGTTTATCAGACCACTACTGAGTCCTGTAGTTTGTCTGGGCTTGACAAGCTCATCCATTCACATATTTATTTCCATACTTAACCACTGGAAGCTCTTTGCCGTCTTACATTCAGAAAGCCTTATTTATCAAATTGGCATTACAAAGACATATCTCACATAGAGGGGAAGTTACAGAACAGGCTTCAGGAAACAGACCTGCTCATATCAAATTTGAGGGGCTGTCTGGAATCTTGTTGAAGTGGATTACATAGACCTCAGATTAGTGTCATTTCAGGAAGGCGATTCTGTTCCCAGAGACAGGCTCTCTAAAGCTGAGAATTATCAAAGCAGGAAAATGTCAGCAGTATTTGGAGTAGCAATAGAGCAACTTCTACAAAACAATATTGGAAGATGAATTTCATTGATTCTCCTGCTGGTGAAGAATCACGTTGAAGACATTTTTTCACTGTTCCATGTCCCATGGGACAAACTACTTGTAGTGCTTTGTCCCATGCTGCTAGGGGCTTCCTAAGCCTAACTATGAGGTCAGACTGGGTGCTTTCAACACCCCCAACACCCCCCAGACATAAAAAAAAAAAAAAAAAAAAAAAGACTAGGAAGGGAATGGTTGCCAGTCCTGGCTTCAAGCATTTTCCAGACAAGTGGTGACAAGAGAGCTGCAGAAGGAGAGGGGTGCGTGTCAGCTTTTCCAACCCTCTGCATTCCTCTTGCCGTTACTTCTCAGTAGAATGTTCAGAACGGAGACAAGTCGCTATTATATTAAGATGTGGCTGTAAGCGGTCCCCTTCCAGGAAGGAAGGGGACGCCTAGTTTGACCTCATAGCAAGGCTTAGGAAACACCTAGCAACAGGGGGGCCAAAGTAGTACAGGAATATTTTTTCAGCATATTACAGGTATGGGTTACTTTTATTGGATGGATTTAATTAAAATCATGCGTTTTATTTTTGAGACATCATGGTGACAGATTTTTTTTTCTCTGTCATTTTTCCCAAGGGGGGGGGGGGGACAGTAAATTTTTTTTTTAATGATAGTTCTTCCTTAACTACTTGCCCACCGGACACTTTCACTCCCTTCTTGCCCAGGCCAATTTACAGCTTTCAGCATTGTCACACTTTGAATGACAATTGCGCGGTCATGCAACGCTGTACCCAAGTTAATTTTTTACCCCCCCCCCCCCGATGCACACTGACAGGTGGAAAGGATAGGCGGCAGTGAAAGGCAGCACTGACTTGCATCACTTATGGGCACAAATTTGTGTTACTGCTGGGCACTGTTGTGGCGGCACTGATTATCTGTACAGGTCTCCCCTGTGTGGATTTGATGCTGATCGGCTCTCCTGGCCTCACACTCTGTCAGTGTGAGATCAAGGAGAGCCGATTAACAGCACTTATGTTTACATGTGATTGGACAAAGCCAATCACATGGGTAAAGAGCCGCATTATCAGCTCTTTACCGAGATCAGGGGCATGCCTTGTCCCAGTGCCCCCCCCCCCCCCGTGGGTGCACGATCACGGTGAGACTGGGTGATGCCATATGACATCAGCCAAGAAGAGGGGATCCTGCCCACCGTCATTTGTCTATACAGTGGGTGGGAGGCGGTTAACCACTTTTACCATGGCAGGTTGGCTGTATTGTGTGAAACAACGTACTTGTACGACATTTCGTGCAATAGACACTGCGTGCACACGCTGCCAGAGGTGCGATTGGCTGATTGGCCACAGGGTATGCCAATCAGTGGGTCCGGTATACCCAATGTCCGCCGGCCACCTGCTATAGTTACCCAGAGAGGCAGAAAGGAGATATGCCTATGTAAACAAGGCAGATCATCGTTCTGACAGGGAAGAAGATGGAGATCTTGTGTTCCTGCTGAGCAAGGAACATGGAACTCTGTCTTCATCCAGTCAGAGCAATCCCCCCACAGTTAGCAAGCACCAACTAGAGAGACACTTAACCCTTTGATCGCCTCGATGTTAACCCCTTCCCTGCCAGTGTCATTAGTATACTAACTGCAAATTTTTAGCAGTGATCGTGTATTAGTGTCACTGGTTCCCAAAAAAAAAAAAGTGTCAAAAGTGTCAGGTGTCCGATTTGTCCACCGCAATGTCGCAGTCCTGCTAAAAAATCCCTAATCGCCACCATTACTAGTAAAAAAAAAAAAAAAAAAAAAGAAAAGAAAATTCCATAAAAATATCCCATAGTTTGTAGATGCAATAACTTTTGCACAAACCAATCAATATACGCTTATTGGGATTTTTTTTTTAGCAAAAATATGTAGCAGAATACACATTGGCCTAAATTGATGAAGATATTAGATTTTGTATATTTTTTTATTGGAAATGTTTTATAGCAGAAAGTAAAAAGTTTTTTTCAAAATTGTCGCTTTTTTTTGTTTATAGCACAAAAAATAAAAACCGCATAGGTGATCATTTGTGGGAAAAAAAAAACATACATTTTATTTGGGTACAGAGTCGCTCGACTGCGCAATTGTCAGTTAAAGTAATGCAGTGCCGCATCGCAAAAAATGGCCTGGTCATTAAGGGGGTAAAACCTTCTGGGGCTTAAGTGGTTAAAATTGTTGTAAACCGCTAACATTAAATAAAAACAAAAGCATATCTCTCTATAGCAGGGGTGTCCAAACTACGGCCCTCCAGTTGTTCAGGAACTACAATCCCCATCATGCCTAGTCATGTCTTTGAATGTCAGAGTTTTACAATGCCTCATGGGATGTGTAGTTCTGCAACAGCTGGAGGGCCGTAGTTTGGACACCCCTGCTCTATAGCGTGTGCTTGTCTCAATCCAGAGCACTAAGTGTCATTCCTGTCTGCTGCCTCTGCTATCTGCATGAGTCACTTCTGGCAGGTTTTTCTTACACCAAGAGCTAGAAAGGTGTCAGGGAGGGAGCTCCAGCACACAGGCCATGAATGGCAGCCTCAGGTCTGGTCCTGTGTGAAGGGGGGGGGGGGGTGTGTCCTTTCTTACCAATAAGCTCTCTGCTCTCCTTATAGAGCTCTGCAGATTGGCACTTCAGTTCCCCACCCCCTGCTTTCTGCAAGCTGTCTAATTCTGGGCTTTGAACGGATGTGGAGAAGAGAAGACTGCAGATAAACAGGTACCACTTATGTAGAAGGATTGGTTTCTCTGGATCACCTGAGGCCAGTCACTTCACTGGGTATATGTGGGGGTTTACAACCACTTTAAAGGTAAACTGAACAGACTTTGACTTTTGCACGGTAGCAGTTTTTGAGTCCCTATTATTGAGGGCCAGTTCACATTTTAGGGTATCAGACACTTGGGGGTTGATTTACTAAAGTCGGAGAGTGTAAAATCTAGTGCAGCTCCGCATAGAAATCAGATTTTAGTTTTTTTTTTTGTCAAAGTTTAACTGAGTAACCTAAACTTAGAGGCTGATTGGCTATCATGCAGAGCTGCACTAGATTTTGCACTATTCAGTTTTAGTAAATCAACCCCTTGGTGTGTCACATGACCTTTCCCCATTCCTTGCTTCTGTAAAACCTTGCAGCTGTTGCAAAATAATGTGATTGCATAGGCACCGCATGCTGATTTGATTCTGTGAAAAATGCCATAATCCACACAGTGAAGGGAAGTTCCACCGTTTTCTCCTGTGACTTGGCTGTATATTGAGTAATTGGCTTCAGTCCAAATTGGCCGTAGTATGTATGTGTATGCATGTGAGATAGGGATGTTTGATTGTAAGCTCCAGGAGGACAGGGACTGATGTGAACAGAGAGTATATAAAAAGAACTTTGGAAATTGTCAGCGCTATATAAAATATCTGTAATAATTAACCACTTCTGCCCCAGAAGATTTGGCTGCTCAATGACCACAGCATGTTTTACAATTTGGCACTGCGCTGCTTTAACTGGTAATTGTGCGGTCATGCACTGTTGTACCCAAACAAAATTTGCGTCCTTTTTTTCCCCACAAAATAGGGCTTTATTGGTATTTGATTGCCTCTGCGATTAACGGAAAAAGTTAAAACAAAAAAATGATATTTTCTACTTTTTGTTATGAAACAAAATCCAATAAACTTAATTTTAGTCATACATTTAGGCCAAAATGTAATCAGCCACATGTTTTTGGTAAAAAAAAAAATGTCAATACGCGTATATTTATTGGTCGGCGCAAAAATTATAGTGTCTACAAACTAGAGTAAATTTACTCGAATTTACGCAGCTTTTAGTTTATGACTGCCTATCTCATTTTTTGAGGTGCTAAAATGGGCAGTACAAACCCCCCAAATTACCCCATTTTGGAAAGTAGACACCTCAAGGAAATTGCTGAGAGGCATGTTGAGCCCATTGAATATTTTATTTTTTTGTCACAAGCGCTTAAAAATTTACAAAAAAAAAATTACACAAAGTTGTCACTAAACGATATATTGCTCCCATATGGCATGGTTATATGTGTAATTACACCACAAAATACAGTCTGCTGCTTCTTCTGAGTACGGAGATACCACATGTGCGAGACTTTTTGGCAGTTTAGCTGCGTACAGGACCCCGAAAACCAATAAGTGCCTTCAGGACTTCCAAGGGCCTGAATTTTTTATTTCACTCCCCACTACCCATCACAGTTTCGAAGGCCATAAAATGCCAAGATAGCAAAGAACCCCCCCCCAAATGACCCAATTTTGGAAAGTAGATACCCCAAGCTATTTGATGAGAGGCATGATGAGTCCATGGTATATTTTATATTTTGCCACAAGTAGCGGGAAAATTACAAATTTTGTTTTGCACAAAGTTGTCACTAAATTATATATTGTTCAAACATGGCATGGTTATATGTGCTTATATTTTTTTGGGGGGGGGGGGGGGGGGGGTTGTGCTATCTTGACATTCTATGGCCTCTGAAACTGATGGGTAGTGAGGAGTGAAATCACCATTTTCCGCCCTTAGAAAGCCTGAAGGCGGTGATTGGTTTTCGGGGTCCTGTAGCGGCTAGGCTCCCAAAAAGACTCACATGTGGTATCCTCGTACTCAGGAGAAGCAGCAAAATTTATTTTGGGGTGAAATTCCACATATAACCATGCCATGTTTGAGCAATATATCATTTAGTGAAAACTTTGTGCAAAAAAAAAAATTGTCCTTTTCCCAAAACTTGTGGCAAAATAAAAAATATTCCATGGACTCATCATGCCTATCAGCAAATAGCTTGGGGTGGCTACTTTCCAAAAATTGGTCATTTGGGGGGTTTTGAAATGTCCTGACATTTTATGCACACCATTAGAAGCTTATGCTACACATCACCCACTCTTCTAACCACTTGAATGCGAAGCCCTTTCTGACACTTTTTGTTTACGTGAAAAAAAATATATTTTTTTGCTAGAAAATTACTTTGAACCCCCAAACATTATATATTTTTTTTTAAAGCAAAGGCCCTACAGATTAAAATGGTGGGCGTTGCAATTTTTTTTTCGCAAAGTATTTGCGCAGCAATTTTTCAAATGCAATTTTTTGGGGAAACTTTTTTTTGAATAGTAATGCACTAAAACACACTATATTGCCAAAAATGTTTGGCAAAATATAAACGATGACCTTATGCTGAGTACATAAATACCAAAACGTGACATGCTTTATAATTGCACACAAACGTGCAGCAGCGACAAACTACACACATTTTTAAAAGCCTTAAATCCTTTACAGGTTACCACTTTAACACTTAGATTTACAGAGGAGGTCTACTGCTAAAATGACTGCCCTTGATCTGAGCTTTGCGGTGATACCTCACATGGTGCAATTGTTGTTTACATATGACACCAGACTGATGCTTGCGTTCGCCTTTGCGCGTGAGCACAGGGGGACAGGGGTGTTTTTTTTTAATTATTTTTAAACTGTTCCTTTCATTTATTTATTTTTTAATCATTTTTATTGTTATCTCAGGGAATGTAAATATCCCCTATGATAGTAATAGGTAGTGGCAGGTACTCTTTTTCGAAAAAATGTATGAAATGCTCGTAGCTTCCAGTTTCTTAGGCCATAGAGATGATTGGAGCCATTCTGCAATCAGCTCTATGGTCAGCTGGTGGACTCACCGGCTGCCTTCTAGGGTTCCCCGTTAGGACAGGAGAGCCAGAGAAAAATATGGAAAAAAAGAGATTGATTGTTGGGTATGCCCACCATTAGAATACCGCCCTTCATCCACCTACTTCTAATGATGGGCATACATGCACCATTTTTTTTTTTAAACTGTGGTGGTGAAATCACCTCCTACAGCGCCGCTGGAGTCGCTGATTTACGTATCGCGAGAGCAAACGCTGTTGCTGTCAAGATAAATAAATCAGTGCTGCAGCGTAATGTCATACCTTTTAAGCAAATGATTATTAACAATAAAACAAAGTAACATTACAGTATAACAGTAAGACATACCATACCTGAAAAGCAAATACAATAAAACATAGTAAAAATAAAACATTTTTTAACTCAATCTGTGCCTAAAAAAATATATGCGGAAGCATGGGTGCAATCCGCCCCTAATGTTAGGAGCAAATTTCTCCTCCACCCCTGCCCGCATGCTTCGGCATATATGCTCTTTTTTTTTTTTTTTTAACTGTGGTGGTGAAATCACCTCCTACAGCACTGGAGTCACGGCTTTATGTATCGTGGGAGCAAACGCAGTTGCTGTCAGAATAAATAAAGCTGTGCCGCAGCTGAATGGCTTACCTGCTAAAGCAAATGATTGTTAACAATAAAACAAAGTAACATTACACTATAACAGTAAGACCATACCTGCAAAGCAAATACAATAAAACATAGTAAAAATAAAACATTACATTTCTAAAATACAGTAACAATAGAGACAGAACAAAGAGCACTTTTATATAACCTGTAACTGTTCCAGATTAGGGTCTCTCAAAATGAGATGGCCATCTTATCTTTTGAGACCCTGTGCTAGTGTGCCCTAGGACGAGGGCCATCTTTAATATTGATTGGACCCTAGGCAAAACTTTTCTTGCCTCTCATACAGCCAGTTCACTACATTTGCATTGGGAAGGTCGGCCACAGCACCATCTGGAAACAGAAGGGCAGTGATGATCTCTTCCTGGAATTTAAGGAAGGATCCAAGTCATCTTGAGGCTTCGTATAGCACAAAAGCATTCAGCAGAGCCAGTTGGAATAAATATAGAGACACTTTTTTGTACCAGCGTCTGGCCTTACATGCAATTAGGTACAGCGCCAACAACTGGTCGATGAGGTCAACCCCTCTTATATTAAAGTTGTATTTGTTGACATAGAGTTGCTGTAGGAATTTGGACTGGAAAGTGGCATGCTTGTGTAATAATTGTCCATGTACAAGTGGTACCCCTTCCCGAATAAGGGTGACACCAAGTCCCACACAATCTCACCAGCGCTCTCTATGTAGTCTGTGCAGTTCTCCGGCTCCACGTGATTATCTTTTCCCGCGTAAAACCTAAAACCATATGTATAGCCTGTTGCCCTGTCACAGAGCTTATACATCTTGATCCCATATCTGGCACGATTGCTGGGAATATACCGTTTGATAGACAAGCGGGCAGAAAACTTAATTAGGGACTCAACGCAGCCAACTGGATCGGGAGTAAACAAGGCTGCAAACTGTTGGTTGAAGTGGTTTACGAGGGGCTGAATTTTGTGGATCCAAATGTACCCTGGGTCACCCCGAGGACGACAGAGTTCATGGTCATTGAAATGCATAAACTGCAAGATCTGCTCGTAATGTGTCCTGGTCATGGAGGCAGAGAACACAGGCATACGGTGAATTGGGTCTGTGGACCAATATGACCGCAACTCACTTTTTTAACTATGCCCATGAGAAGGGATAGGCCCAGGAAGGTCTTAAATTTGGAAACCGTGATAGGAATCCAATCTCTGGCAAGGGCAAACTGGGGATTAGCAGCGATCAATTGACCAGCATACAAATTGCTTTGGTCCACAACAGATCTAGAGAGATAGTCTGTGAAAAACAGTGAATAAAAATCAAGAGATCACAGGCTCCATGCCTTCCCTACTGAAAGAACGGTGATCTGCCTTGTTTACATAGACTGACCGCAGTTCTCCCTCTATGCTGTATGATTGGTGAGTGCCGGGGGAATATCAAGTCCACGATACCCGCAGATCAGCTCGCGCTGTGTATAATCAGCACAGGAGAGGGTCACCTGTGGCGTGCATCAGACCCGAAATGGCAGGATAACGTGTATATATACACGTGATCCTGTGCAGCATGGCCGCCCTGTACAGCTATAGGGCGGTTGGCAATTGGTTAAGGAGATTTATGTTAAAAAATTGTGTATTTCCACTTTTCCAAATTGAGAAAACCCCACTTTATGTATTTTGAGGGTTTCCATACACACAGAATACCAAATAAAACATAAAACAAATGTTGTTTTTACCTTTTAGACTTTTGTCAGGAGAAGGCCTCATGGCTGATTGATTTATTTTATTTTTTTACAGTGTCAGGAGTGAATCTATCCTAAAGCTGGCCATACGGTATACAATTTTCTTCTACAACTTTGCTTTAGATTTACCAAAACCATATAATACTTTAAATTTTGCATGCAATCAAGCATACCCTTCTACTACATAGTTGAAGGTAAATGTAAAGGAAATTGAACAAGAAAATTGTATAATGTATGGCCAGCTTTAGGACAGGTTGATTTTCCACTCATTAACATTCAATGGAAGCCTGATTTCAAAACTTTAACACTTTGTTAGATAATGCTTTGTGAATGGGGATGTGGAATAATGTTAAAGTAAAGGTGGCCATAGATCGCTCGAATCTCGGCCGGATCAGCAGGGGCTGGCCAAGATTTGATCCATGTATGGGCAGGCTAATTGTATCCACGTTGATCCATAAATCGACTTGGGTAAGACCAGCATGTCAGATTCCTAACATGCGATTATTACCAGCGGCTGCAGCCGCTAGCAATAATTGCCATTACCCCAGCAGGGATGGCTCCCTGTGCCCTCCTGCTGGAAGAACACAATAGCTCCATGGTAGTGTTTATGGGGAAAAATTTGCAATTTTCTTTTATGCAACCTGTGGGTGCAGGAAAGAAAACCGCACATCAACTATGGCCTGCGTTAGTGTTATCCCAATGGCTGTGGAAGTGGTCACCGTTGACCTCCTTTTGAACATTCTAGTTGCATTATTATTATTATTATGTCAACCCTAATTTTAATACATTTTGAGTCACAGACCAGAAACAAGTGTGCACATCGGGGAATTCAGAAAAGTCTGCAGTCATATGTACATATTCAGAAACATAACAGTGTGGTGCCCGAGCGGCGGCTGCAGAGAAGACGATGCCAGCAGGACAGTGCTGGATCCGCTGGGTGGGCGAGCATCTAAACTATTGTTGAGCTGACTTCCTGTTGAGGATCGCTACGTTTGTAGTCCTTTTGTATGTAGGAATGTAGCCACCCTCTCTTGCTTACTCCCAAGATGGACTATAGACTTTTGGATGGTTAGTGGACATAGAGCAGGGGTCCCCAAACCACGACCCTCCAGTTGTTCAGGAATTACAATTCCCATCATGCCTAGTCATGTCTGTGAATGTCAGAGGTTTACACTGCCTTATGGGATGTGAACCCCCGAACAGCTGGAGGGCCGTCATTTGGAGATCTCTGACCTAGAGCATTGCACAGGACTGCAACATCCAACATTAACTGATTAAAAAAAATTGCATACATTTTTTGGATTGACAAATTGATTGAAAATGAATCTGTTAACTGTACAAAGTTAATTCTGTACATTTCAACCATTTCAAATGGAGATTGACACCTCCTCTCTCTAGCCTCACGATTGGTCAGCATGGCTGCCTAGCACGTTAATAGGCCTACATGGAGGCAAGATTTTCATGTTACAATTTAAGCTGCCTGCATCTCTGGATCTACTCTCTCTCTGTTTTAACATGCAATTTTCACTGATACGTAATCATTGTAATGCATTTTCCCATCATAAGTTCAGTATAAATTGTCAAGGTTTGGAAGGCCACTGGGGATGAGCCAAACACCCCCTGATTCGGTTCGCACCAGAACCTGCGAACAGACCTAAAATTTGTGTGAATTTTAGAACCCTATTAAAGTCTATGGGACTCGAATGTTCAAAATCAAAAGTGCTAATTTTAAAGGCTAATATGCAAGTTGTCATAAAAAGTGTTTGGGGACCTGGGTCCTGCCCCAGGGGACATGTATCACTGCAAAAAAAAAAGTTTTAAAAACGTACATTTTTTCGGGAGCACTGATTTTAATAATGCTTAAAGTGATACAATAAAAGTGTAATATTTCTTAAAATTTTGTACCTGAGTGTGTATAGTATGCCTGTAAAGGGGCGCATGTTTCCCGTGCTTAGAACTGTTCCTGCACAAAGCGTAATTTCTGCAGGAAAAAAAGTAATTTAAAAGCACTCGCGGCTATAATGAATTGTCAGCTCCCCGTAATAGAGAGAACAGTCATTGATTAAAAAAAAAAAAATAAAAAAAAAAAAGCGTGGGGTTCCCCCAAAATTCAATTGCCAGGCCCTTCAGGTCTGGTATGGATATTAAGGGGAACCCCACGTCAAATAAAAAAAAGACGTGGGGTTCCCCCCAAATATCCATACCAGACCCTTTATCCAAGCACGCAACCTGGCAGGCCGCAGGAAAAGAGGGGACGAGAGAGCTCTCCCCCCTCCTGAACTGTACCAGGCCATATGCCCTCAACATTGGGAGGATGCTTTGGGGATCTGTGACCCCTCAAAGCACCATGTCCCCATGTTGATAGGGACAAGGGCCTCATCCCCACAACCCTGGCCGGTGGGTGTGGGGGTCTGCGGGCGTGGGGTTTATCAGAATCTGGAAGCCCCTTTATCAGAATCTGGAAGCCCCCCCTTTTTGAAATGGTAACGGGTACATTGTACCCCTACCATTTCACAAAGAAAGTGTAAAAAATTGTTAAAAAAGACACAGACACCGATGGGATAAGTCCTTTATTAAAAATAAAGGAAAAAAAAAAAAAAAAAAAAAAAAAAAAAAAAAAAGATTCCAGTGGTGGTAATCCACTCTTGGTATCCAGCGATGGGTAATCTCTTCTCTGGGGTCCAGCGATGGGTGATCCTCCTCAGCTAAGACCTGTCAGGCTGCCGGGATTCCCGCGGTGTCTCTGGTGGAGACAGGATGTGCTGCGCTGGACGTCATCGGGAGAGATCACCCATCGCTGGACCCCAGAGAGATGATCGCCCATCACTGGATACCAAGAGTGGATTACCACCGCTGGAATCTTTTTTTTCTTTTTAATAAAGGACTTATCCCAACGGTGTCTGTCTTTTTAAAACATTTTTTACACTTTCTTTGTGAAATGGTAGGGGTACAATGTACCCGTTACCATTTAAAACGGGGGAGGGGGGTGGGATCTGGGGGTTCCCTTGTTAAATGGGCTTCCAGATTCTGATAAGCCCCCCGCCCGCAGAACCCCACAACCACTGGTCAGGGTTGTGGGGATGAGGCCCTTGTCCCCATCAACATGGGGACATGGTGCTTTGAGGGGTCACAGACCCCCAAAGCATCCTCACAATGTTGAGGGCATGTGGCCTGGTACAGTTCAGGAGCGGGGGCGCTCTCTTTTCCCCCCCTCTTTACCTGCGGCCTGCCAGGTTGCATGCTCGGATAAAGGGTCTGGTATGGATTTGTGGGGGGAACGCCACAACATTTTTTTTTTTAAATTTGGCGTGGGGTTCCCCTTAATATCCTTACCAGACCTGAAGGGCCTGGCAATTGAATTTGGGGGGAACCCCATGCTTTTTTTTTTTTATCAATGACTTTCAATGACTGTTCTCTGTATTACGGGAAGCTGACAATTCGTTATAGTTGCGAGTGCTTTTAAATGACTTTTTCCTGCAGAAATTACACTTTGTGCAGGGACAGTTCTAAGCACGGGAAACATGCGCCCCTTTACAGGCATACTATACACACCCCCAGGTACGAAATTTTAAGGAATATTACACTTTTATTGTTTCACTTTAAGCATTATTAAAATCACTGCTCCCGAAAAAAATGTCAGTTTTTATAACTTTTTTTGCATTGATACATGTACCCTGGGGCAGGACCCAGGTCCCCAAACACTTTTTATGACAATAACTTGCATATAAGCCTTTAAAATGAGCACTTTAGATTTCTCCTATAGACTTTCACAGGGTGTTCCGCGGCTTTTCGAATTTGCCGCGAACACCCCAAATTGTTCGCTATTCGGTGAATGGGCGGACAGGCAATGTTCGAGTCGAATGTGAGTTCGACTCAGACTCGGAGCTCATCCCTAAAGGCCACATGTACACTATCACCCCTTTCACACTAGGGCGTTTTGCAGGTGCTATAGCGTTAGAAATAGCGCCTGCAATCCGCCCTAAAGAAGCTGCACCATTGTGTGTAGTGTGAAAGCCCCGAGGGCTTTCACACTACAGCGGTGCGCTGGCAGGACGTCAGAAAAAAGTCCTGCCAGTTTTTTTGCCAGCTTCTTTGGAGCGGTGTGTTTACCGCTCCTCCACTGCTGCTCTCCATTGAAATCAATGGGGCAGCGCTGTAATACCGCCGGCAAAATGCCGCTATTGCGGCGTATTGCCGGTGGTTTTAACCTTTTGGCGGCCGCTAGCGGGGGGTAAAAGCGCCCCGCTAGCGGCCGAAATGCGCCGCAAATCTGGCGGTAAAACGCAGCTAAAAATAGCGGCGTTTTACCGCCGATGCAATGGGCGGTGTGGTGTGAAAGGGGTCTATGTGTTTAGCTTCTGTGCATCTGGTCCTGGCTTTTATGTGCACCAGCTAGCCACAGGTGCAGCGTCCAGCTCCACTTCCTGTCAAAGTCTACGAGCGACTGAAATACACTGTGCTTGGATGCTGTACACAGTGGCAGAAACAATTAAGGGCCTATTTGGTCAGGGAAAGCTCTATTTGTGGGAACAAAACGATAAAAATGTAGTTTGGGTACAGTGTAGTATGACCACGCAATTGTCAGTTAAATCGATGCAGTGCAGAATCGCAAATAGTGCTCTGGTCAGGAAGGGGGGAAAATCTTCCGGGTTAACAGGGGTTTGTAGACTTTTTATATCCACTGTATGTCTGGAATGTAGGTATTTTGCATTCTGGACATGCTCTGAACGCATAGGGCTCTAAATGCAAGTACCACTTGGTACAGCATCCAGCTGCAGAATATTTCAGCCTCTCACAGACTTTGAAAGGCTGCAGAGAATGGGGCTGGACACTGAACCTGCGTCTGCCTGGCACATGACAATGCCAGGATTGGACACACAAGGTAAACACTCAGTGTGCATGTGGCCTAACAGGTCAGCTTTAACCACATTTTTTTTGTAGATAAGCCTATTATCCTGAGGATTTTTTTTTAATTTCAAATGCATAAATCAAGAAAAATGGCAACCATGGTTTGTTTCAGTACTTCTATTGTAAGAGAAACCCCAGTTTGTGTCAAACATTTTATTTTATTTTTAATTACAAGAGAGACATCATTAGAGAACCATGAGGCAGAATTTGTCATATATTCAAAGTAACAGCCCTGTGAACATTGACTTGGAAACTTTGAGGTCTGTGTATGTAGACGTTCTCAGCCATTGCTTGTTACACACATCAACCGTTGAATATTCATTTACCAAACAATACACCCTTTATTACAGTATAAAAGGGAAAGTAGAAGTTTAACATTGGCGTTTCTAATGTATAAGGCATTTTGTGGTGACCCATCATGCCACCGATATTACTAGGACAAATCGCACTGCCGTGACAATCTCAATCTGCAAAGACAAAATGTGTATTTACCTGCCCCATGCAAAATGCGTGATGTCTGCTTACCTGAGGAGAATTCCCTACTAATGTGGTCCCGTAGGGGATAAGCAAAAATAAAAGAACCCTGCCATTGCATAGCAGGCCCTATAAACACTCATCTCTGACCTCCCATAATTTCCATGCAAATTTGAGCTTTTTGAGAAGTGGTGCAGAATATGCTGTGGTGGAAGGCAGAGAGGCTGTACACATATTTGCCCAAATCAAGAAGAACAGAGTATTTATGGGGGCTTTTTTTATTGGACCCAGGGCAGAGGTAAGAGAAGGTGCTTTATGGCCTACTATGCATCGACAGGCATCATGTTTTTCCTTACAGGTTTCCTTTAAGTGTAGATGTTGCCTGCCTACCATGGCAGCAGTATATTTGTGCAACTTATCCATTATAAAACTACTATTCACTAATGATATCGCTAATGAAAGAATAGCATAGTATATCGCTTGGGCTACTTTCTGACCATTGTCTGTTCAGGAGGCAAAACAGCTCCCCAGCCTTTACAAAGGTTCTTCTACATATATAAGGGGCAGAAGCAGACATGTCCAAACAATGATCCTATAAAATTAGCATGGAAGCAATGAAATCGCCATCATGTCTGATGAGGTCTGATTAGATTGAATGTCTAATGCCACAGTAATAGCATTAATTTTATTCAATATGTTTTAATTTCAGCAACAATGGTTTAGACCAGGGGTCTCCAAATGTTGTAAACAAAGGGCCAATTTACTGTCCTTCAGACTTTAGGGGGGGGGGGGGGCAAAGTAGAAAATGCCCCAGCGTCAGTGGGAGTAAAAAAAATACACAGGGACTGTAGTCAGTAGATGGAGGAATAGTGGCCCATCATTGGTATTAGTGGGAGGAATAGTGCTTAATTGTTTATATCAGTGGGGGAAATTATGCTCCATTGTTGGTGTCAGTGAGAGGAATAGCGTTCCATCACTGGCATCACTGGAAGGAAAAATGCCCCATTGCTGGTGTCAGTGAGAGGCGTTGTTCCCCTCTATTGGTGTCAGTAGAAGGAATGGGGCTCCCTTGTTGGTGTCAGTGGGAAGAATAGTGCCCCAAGGGCTGGATTAAAGAAAGTAAAAGGGCCACGATCGCCCCATGGGCCACAGTTTGGAGACCACTGGTTTAGTCCATTATCCCTTTCCTTTGTTGACTATGAGTGACATGCCCACTGAAAATTGACAACCCTGTTTTACCCTGATGACATTGGATTAATGTCTGCTGCTTTTAACATTTGGGAACAATAGACAAACTCTTACAATGAGATCTAGGGTCTAGCCTCCAGCTGTGACCTTGGTTTGCTTTATGTTGAGTATTGATGCAAGGTGGTCACATACTGCCAGTTGGATTTTCCATAGAAATATATGGAGAACATGGCATTGGCTAAAAAGCCAACTTGATAAACTGTGAGCCCAGAACTCATACTAGGGTCCCCAAATGTTATTGGGTGTAGTCAGACTTGTGCATTGCTGAAACACGCATGGCACCACGTGTTTGTGTAACTCATGGCATAATGTGCTGTGCTTTGCCATCATTTAAAATCAATGAATGTAGCAGGCATCACAACCGAACTGTCCATCACACATTCCGTGCTGCTTGTGTTCATTGCTGCATGTTAATTAAAGCACATTGACTGCAAAGTTGTGAATCCAAGGTAAAAAAAAAAAAAAAATGCCAGTTGTGTGTCCTCTTCTAAATTTAAAATCCTAAAGTTAATGGAAGTTCTTTTAAAAGGAAACTACCCCTTTTATATAGTTAGTAAAGTATTCCTGTGTATGAATACAACATGAAAAAAACGTTTCCACGAACAACCACAGCAGTGAATGTTACTTTGTCTTTTTGCCACTATATTCTATACAGTATCTTTAATAAATATTCTGTATTGTAGTAAATATATAACTCTTATTTATATCTTCTAAATATCCATTTGTTCTTGCAGTTAAACTGTGGCAGTGTATAAGGTTCCAGTGACCCTGTCAACTTACAGCAATACCATACTAGCGAAAATATTGCAGTACATCCATCACAGACTCTGCCTAATCCAATGTGTCATAGGAATTATTGCAAGGCTTGCAGAGCACTGTTTCAAACCGTACAACCAATACACATTCTTATGTGCTTTTACTTATTGCATTTCCAACCTAGAAGTGGGACTGGAGGACAAGAGAGTCGACTATTTTTGCCACACTGTGATCCAATTTTTTTTTTTTCTTTTTTTTAGGTATTTTTCTGTTATAACAAATAAATGAACAATTGTTATACATAACCGCACAGTTGGTAATTTAGTGTCAAACTATCAAATTTTATAATTTTTTTTTTGTCTGATGCATGGTATAATTTCAATGGCTCTGATTTTGTAAAAACCGTAAAAAATGGCTTTGAACGTTTAGGCCACTACTGGTTGCCAAAAACAGACTAAACTTAATGATACTGGCACTCAAGGTGCAAAAAAAAAAAAAAAAGAGAAAAAACAAAAATAAAAAAAAAAGCACAGCAGCCCCTAGGCCTTCGTTTGCACTGTAAGGGTCTAGTGTATAAAAAAAGAAAGAAAAAAAAAAAATTCGCCACACTCTAGCTATCCATTTCTAGCTTGGAAAGTCCTTGACGGAATTCGTGCAAATCATCAATTTTTCCATCCAATATATTCAGGAAGTGTTTAAGTTCCAGTTTCAAGTGGCCTTGTCTGTGCTTGCTTTCCTCCACTTCTTTTCTCAGTGCTCTCACTTTATCTTCTAATTCTTGGTTTCTCTGCTCGGCATCCTGCAAAATAAATACATGAGAAAATCACATAAAAAAAACACAATCTGCACAAAAAGCAGTGCTAGAACATGCAATAGCCTACTTGATCATTAGAAGGTGTATGCCAAGCCATGCAGTGTCCACAAAAGAGGAACTGCAGTCCGCTCACATAATTTGTAATAAAAACATCTTTGCCATTCTGAATCTTCCCTCCAACCACTTTGCGTATTATTTTATATATACTGTGATTCTATACTTCCCAAATATGGAGCAGAAATCTCCCTCCACTGAGTCTGGCTGCAATCAATTTAACCTTCTTGACCCCCTATAGTCTGGCTTCTGCCCACAACATTCTACTGAAACGGCTCTACTAAAACTCACCAATGACCTACTAACTGCCAAAACCAATGCCCACTACTCCATACTCGTACTTTTAGACCTCTCTGCTGCCTTTGACACAGTTGACCAACTGCTCCTCCTAAGCAAATTACACTCCCTTGGCCTCCGTGATTCT
This sequence comes from Lithobates pipiens, assembly GCF_037356315.1. Classification (NCBI taxonomy): domain Eukaryota; kingdom Metazoa; phylum Chordata; class Amphibia; order Anura; family Ranidae; genus Lithobates; species Lithobates pipiens. Next base: position 60,610,014 of record NW_027507903.1, read on the forward strand.
GCTTTATCCTGGTTTTCCTCCTACTTATCTCAGCGCACGTTCAGTGTCACTTACAACTCCATCTCCTCTGCTCCCCTTCCTCTTTCTGTTGGGGTACCCCAAGGTTCTGTCCTTGGGCCCCTCCTATTCTCGCTCTATACCTCTTCCCTGGGCCAGTTGATAACTTCCCATGCTTTCAAATATCACCTCCTATGCCGAAGACACCCAGATCTATCTCTCCACTCCTCAACTCACCCCCTCAATCTCCTCACAGATCTCAAACTTACTGAATGACATATCAATATGGATGTCACACCACTTCCTCAAAATCAATCTTTCTAAAACTGAGCGTGTTATATTTCCTTCTTCACGATCCCCCCCCCCCCCCCCCCCCGTGACTTCACCATTAATATCAACACAACCATTGGTCCCTCCACACATGCCAGGGTCCTGGGTGTAATCCTTGACTCTGACCTCTCCTTCAGCCCCCATATCCAATCGCTGGCTAAATCCTGCCACCTTCACCTCCGCAACATCTCCAGAATTCGACCCTTCCTGACTAATGACACCACAAAGCAACTCGTTCACTCCTTGATTATTTCCCGCCTTCACTACTGCAACTCTCTCCTTAATGGCCTACCCTTAAGCAGGCTATCCCCCCTTCAGTCTATTATGAATGCTGCTGCTAGACTAATACACCTCACTAACCGATCCGTGACTGCTGCTCCTCTCTGCCAATCACTTCACTGGCTTCCCCTACCCCACCGTGTAAAATTCAAAACGCTAACCATAACATACAAAGCCATCCACAACATCGCCCCCATCTACATCACCAACCTCATCTACAGATATCGCCCAAATCGTCTTCTCCACTCCTCCCAGGACCTCCTGCTTTCTAGCTCCCTTGTTACCTCCTCTCATGCTTGCCTTCAAGACTTCTCCAGAGCCTCTCCCATCATCTGGAACTCCCTGCCCCAGTCTTTCCGATCAGCCCCTACCCTGTCCACCTTTAGGAGTTCCCTGAAAACTCATTTATTCAGGGAAGCCTATCCCACACCCACCTAACTGTCCCTGAGCCACCACATCAAATCATTCTCTGCAGCTATTAACTTTTGTACCACCCCCCCCCCACCCTTTAGAATGTAAGCTCTACGAGCAGGGCCCTCCTGTACCTTTTGTATTGTACTGTATTTGTGTTGTCCCCCCCTATACATTGTAAAGCGATGCGTAAACTGTTGGCGCTATATAAATCGTGTATAATAATAATAATAATATAATAATAATAACTGTAGGCAGCCTGTTCACTTCCTGGATTTACATAGACACAGAGGCACACATCCAGCTCTGCAGCTCTCATTGGTCCTCTTATGACTCACCACCACCCCTCCTGGCAAACTCTCACGAGTTAAGAGAGAGAGCTGTGCATGATGTCAAATGCCTAGACGTTTTTCCAGACAAGAAACAGGAAGTGGGCTGTATAAGGTATTTACTGGCAGAAAAAAAAACATTTTACTATCCAAAGTTAAAAAAACAAGGGCAGAAGACTTAATAGATGGAAAGATGAAAAAATGACTGACATTACCCTTTAATGTTACTTAGTAATACTCGATTTTAAATAAAACCAACAGCCTTTTTTTTATTTTGGATTCAATGTGAAATGGGTGATATCCTTGTCAATTTGTTACAGCATTGTGCCCACTGGGGAGATTACACTCACTTCCACTTAAAATAGAAGTATAGGCAAACCTTTTTTTTTCATTATGTATAGCACAAAGGAAGGGTTATAATTCCTGTCAGATTTTTTTTTTTCCAGCATCTCTGTTCCATTGTGGAGATTTCCATTAATTTCTTGTCCCATAGCCAAACCGGAAGGGAGAGGAAATCCCTGCAGATTAAGGGAATTCCTTGGGGACCCCCAGGTCACCAGAATTAGTGTCCCCATTGGAAGATTTCCTCTCTATTACTTTTCGGGAGACAACCCAAAATGTGTGATTTTCTTTTACTTCCACTTTCAATGATAATTGTAAGCAGGACAAATAGAGAGGGTGAATCTCTTTAACGGCGGCACAGACAGCGATAAAAACCCGACAGGTGTTTTAGTCCCTCTCCGCTCTATCCAAAACTAAAAAGATATGCCTTTAGTTATACTTTAAATTCTGTAACGAAGACATTGCAATAGAAACCCAACATACATGCAGATGGAAAAATGGGGGAAAAAGTATGGGACTTTTGAATGAGACACATATATAAAATATGCCTCCATCTCTGTTCAAGTACAAAAAAGTAGGGAATTTGGGACTTTAAATGGTACAGAAAGATAAATAAAATAACCAGAGATGGATTAGGTAGAACAATCAGCTTCGAGTTATTCAAGGTATCCACATTCATGGTTATTTATCACTCCTATTTGTCACACAGGTTGTGGTTTACAACCCTGTTTGTATGTCCTTTTTAACCTCTCACTTTGGTATCCAGTTTCTACTCACGCTTATCTCATCAAGTATAATCTCTGACGGATATATTTTTTATCCAATACAGACCCTTCTGACAAACTTACCTTTGGCTATCACGCCTTATACATTATGAAGTTGGGTACTTCTTTGTTTGGGGTCAGTTTGCCTGCGTCCCACTACTATTAAACTCTTCAATACCTTAGCTCCCCTGACAGACTTATTCTCAAGCCCATAGCTGCATATATATATATTTTTTGCCTTTGGTTGCATGCAGGTATTTAGGATGAGGAACCCTGTTTCTTCTTACTAAATTTAGTTTAAGCTATATTTATACTCTGTTTTTTGCAGATAGTCTTAGACATTCGTCCCTGAATAAGTGTTTTAATACACGAAACACGTTGGAAATTTAGGATGTAGCTACATGCTTTTAAAAGGATTCCATCTTTTTATGGAATTATGGAATTTTATGGAATTATTTTATTCCAACTAATTTCATAAATTTTTCATACATACTTCCATACATCTGGTACCAATTTATATCCACATCTATTGTGTACTGCAAAGCTGATAGTGCTGCCTAATCCATGTGTGTATGTATATGAGGTTTTATGTAGGGATGCACCGAAATTTCGGCCGCCGAAACATATCGGCCGAAAATTGTGTTTTCGGCAAATTGCCGAAAGGAAAATCTTGCAGATAATGGGGCCGAAATGGGGGTGGGGCCTGTGCGGGGCTCCGCCCCCTGGTGCCGCCCATTGCACGGGGGTTTTCCTGGCTTGTCCTCCGTCCCCCCTCCTCCTTTCCTCCCGCCCGACAGTGCGGTCATCTCCGTGTGTCACCGAGCTGTGCATTGAATTTCCCGGGCGGCTGCAGTAACAATGTCCCGCCTCCTGTGACAGACGGTACACTGATCCAATGGCGGGACATTGAATCAGCATGACGATATTACAGGAGGCGGGACATTGTTACTGCATCCGCCCGGGAAATTCAATGCACAGCTCCGTGACACACGGAGATCACCGCACTGATCCGGGCATGGGTAAGCGGAGATGCATGTGTTACATTGGATCCTTAATACATATTTGGTGGCAGTGTGCCTTAATCATCCCTTTTTAGGACAAAGTAATAGAACTAATCAAATTGATTACAGAGACCACATTAGTACTTGATGCAACATGCTGCTTACTGCATATATCAAACTGGCCCAAAAAAATAAAAATAAAGTACAAGTCTGAAACTATCTACCTCTGGCCACTTGTGTGAATGCATGCATGGGAACTTGTCACATTGTGTAAGTTCCGATCTGTGGAGCTGCCTTTGTAGTTCTGATGATGATATTTACAGCAGAACTCCGGGATTTTCAAAAAATCCCTCATTAGTAATAAATACATTTAAATTAAAATAAACTGAATGCATTTAATATAAATGCAAACCAGTGCAACTTATCAGTGTCCATCAGTGCCGCATGTCAGGGACCACCATGTCAGGGACCATGGCAGGGACCATCAATGCCGCTTGTCAGGGACCACCAGTGCTGATTGTGAGGGACCACCATGTCAGGGACCACCAGCGCCGCTTGTGAGGGACCACCATGTCAGGGACCACCATGTCAGGGACCACCAGTTCTGCTCATCAGGGATCACCAGTGCAGAGCGGGATTATCATCAGTAATTACTTGTATATACACGGGGGGGTTCTCCTGTGGTGTTAGGTATAGTATATGAGAATGGCGCTTGCTGATGCCCCACCCCTTGCTGATATTATGATTAACAGTGCACTGTGCCAATAACGACGGGGGGGGGGGGCAGGAGATCAGCGAGCGGCGTTCTTGTATACTATTACCTGACACCGCGGAGAGAGGAGAAGGACACCTCCTCTGGGGGCTGTTAGACCCCTCGCCCACAACATGTCTGCTTCCTTCCTGCTCGGCTTTACAGAGGACTACAAGGGGACGTGCCAGACCGCTGGCTGAGCTGAGGAGAGGGATAGAAACCAGCGGTCTTACAAACAGGAAATCCACAGGCAATAATGTTTTTTCAACAAGTTCAGTGGCCTATTACAGAGGAACTACAGAGCTCAGAAGAACATGGGTGGCAAACTTGGTGAAGGTAGGAGATCAGCAACAAAGACATGGGGAAAAAAATTTGGCCAGAGTTCTGCTTTAATGTTTGTTACTAGCATACTTACGTCATTGTATCTTGCTTTACCCATACCTTGGTTTGTATTATGCAACTTTTGGTTAAAGGAATTACAAAAAAAGGAATTCCATCACAATGTACTAAGGCACAAAACGTGTTATTGCACACTATAGTAGAAAAATGTGAACTCCTAAACAAAAGGACATCAGTAGTGATGCCATATTCCAACAAACTCCCTGTTAGTTGACAAAAACAGAAACAGATAGTGGCTAGCACCGGATAGTGTAAGCAAAGCCACTTTAACCACTTCAATACTAGGCACTTTTACCCCCTTCCTGCCTAGGCAAATTGCAAGCTTTTGGCACTGTCGCATTTTGAATGACAATTGAGCGGTCATGCAACACTGTACCCAAACTACACTTTTATCATTCTGTTCAAACAAATCAAGCTTTCTTTTGGTGGTATTTACTTACCACTGGGTTAATTTCTTGCTAAATAAACAAAGACTGAAAATTTTGAAAAAACACACTTTTTTCTATTGCTAATCACAGGTGCAATGCTTTAGAGGGCTCCAGTGTAAAAAAACAAAGGGGACTTTTTTTTTACCTGCAAAAAAAATGAGCCTTTTAAAAAAAAATCTCCATAAAAAGATGAAAAATCAATTTTACGTCTTTAATTATTTTTGTGCTTTTATAAAAACTAGTCTTACCAGAATAGAAGTATAGTACTGGAAGCCTGAGTGGAAGGAAAGTGCCCAGTAACTAAACTGCATAACGCAATGGTTGTTTATGGCAAATAAATGCTGTTAAGAGCTCCAAGTCATGCAAACAGAGAGAGAAACCACTGGGACTCCGGGACCCTTTCATGGATCCTGTAGACATTTCCGACATTTGCAGTTTTTTTACTTTACTTTTCTAGAGACAGTCAAATCTGATATTGTGTGCGATTAGCTTTTGCCGCCATACGGTGTCCCAGGCTGCCTTCTGTATTATGTTTTTTGAAGCCCTTGGCATTTGCATGTAAACCGACTGAGAAATAGAGAGTGCAATTTGTGCAGCATGACAATCCCCTGAAAGAGCTTCACTGGGGAGCCAATCTCCTGAGATTCTGATTTCTGCGCACACATCAGCAACTCATCTTGTGCCAGTTTATTGCCAGAAGTACAATTAAGGAGATCGTTCCTTGCCAAGCTGTAAACTAGAACGTCGCAATTTTATGTAATAAACAAATATTGTTCTAGCAGATCCTCCGCTGCCTGATGTAATCTGTCAGTGTTCCAATAAGCCAGTAATTACACCCAATAAATCCCATGTTAGAACAATGTGAAAGCAAAATTATATTTAGCACAAGTGAGTGTTAATATTACTTTAATGATGAAAAATGTTTCTGTATTTTACAGTCGAGTGTCCAAACCAAGCGCAATATCAAACAGAACAAATATTTCAATTCATCCATTTCCAACAATACGGGATATGCACAGTTTATGTTAGGTTATTGTCCACTATAGGTCAGTTGGGTTTTATTTCACATCCCTGAGTGGTAGAATTTATCTAATAGTAGTGGCCTAAAATAAGCCACACCTCCAGCCCAACTAAGCTCCACCTCCTTAGTCAGTTTCCAAGGTTACCATACTGAATCTGTAAAGACCAGGGCCCCCCATCATCTATGTTGACACCTGAAGACACTTTAAAGTAGAATTCTGGGATAAGCCCATTATTTTAAAAATTTCCTCTCCTTACCTATTCTCAGCCTGTTCTGGTCTGGTCACAGGATCTCCATGTGTCAGCCAGCAACCGGCTACAGAGAGGAGAGAATGCACTAACTAGTAAAGCCTGGAGTGATGACATCACCCATAGGCTTCAATGGCCCATTCATTGTCAGCACTTCCTCCTCTCCCCTGCAGCTGCACTGGTACAGGGGAGCCGGATCATATGACCAGACTGGAGCAGGCTGAAAATAGGCAAGTATATACATCGTTTACACAGCTTAGCATAGATATGAGGAGGAGGGAGGGGACAGTTTTATTGGTTAGGATTAAGACGAAATTCTACTTTAAGCCAATCACTATGGAATGTGTAGATGTTCATTGTACAAAACAGAGTAATACAGTACATAGCTGGAATGTTAGAAAAACTCAGCAGGATCTTTAAAAAACATCACATTCCTTTGTTCTTCAAGCCTAAGCAACACATTCAGACAGAAGCTTACACATCCTAATGACTCCACACCCAAACACAAGCAAAGTAACTTGGTATATGCAATGCAGTGTAGTGTAAGTGAGGAATGCCAAAACCTTTATATTGGGGAGAACATGACCTAACATAGGAAGGAAAATTCTACATAAAATGACTTTGCAGTCTTTCTACACCTTAAGGAAAAGTGGCCTTTTTCCAAGATTGTGAGGTGCACATTATGCACAGTAAGGACAACTGGTCCATAATAGACAAGAAAGTGGCCATCTATATAAAAATGGAGCAAGCATCTCTGAACAAGGGTGAAGGGCTGCAATACCATCCACATATAATGCTTTACCATTTCTACTTTGGCTATTTGACAACAATTCTGATTAGCCATGTACGTAAATAGAGGCATTAACACCAATAAAGGCTTCCCAACAACAATGAAATTATAGTTATACAACTAGAAAAGGGTGGTTCTACAACTCTCACACCTCCTGTTCTGTTCTTGGATAATCAACATCTACAAATTCAATAGTGATTGGATTAAGGTATTTCTAGGTGTGACTATAAATATGCTGGGGTATCTACTGGAAACTCACTAGGACTGAAGAAGTTGGTTAGTAAGTTATGAAATATCTTCAACATTATAGAAAAAGTCCAGTTGAGGCCACGGAACTGTTGAATGAATGAATGAAAGAAATACTTGTATAGCGCACAATGCGAACTGAATCGCCTCTAGGCGCTGTTGGCAGAGGTGATCTGATAACACCCGGAAATAACTGGTGTTGAGATAGCAGGCACACCCCATAAGATATCACTGTTCGCAGATGATATCCTTATAACCTTAACAAACCCTAGAATCACCCTACCTAACTTGTTCTCTTTACTAGACTCTTTTGCCTCCCTCTCTGGCTTGTCTGTTAACCCCACCAAATCAAAAGCCAATCAATCTTCTGCCCTCGGACTTGATAACCTTAAAAAACACCTTCACTTTCCATTGGCTGACCTCATTACCCTACCTGGATATCAGGCTCACCCAAACCTACGCGGGACTCTAAGGAAAACTTTCCTCCTATACTTAAGAAGATGATGGACATGTTGTCCTCCTGGGCTCACCTCCCATTATCCTGGTTCAGCAGGATCGTGGCAATTCGTATGACATAACTGCCGAAATTACTTTACTTCTTTAGAGATCTACCAGTCCCGATTCTGCTGCATATCCTACAAATACATCAGCGTAAAATCCTAAAATTTGTGTGGGGTTCTACCCGTCCCAGGATAAAGAAGAAAATACTATATGCTTGCAGAATCAATAGAGGACTCTCAGTCCCTAACCTACAAACCTACTATAAAGCTGCAAACATAGCCCTGTTATCCCAACTCCATGCACAACACCAAATGCCGCTATAGGCCACTATAGACCTAGTGGATTCACACCCAACACCAATCTCCTCATTGCCTTGGCTCCCCTCCATACATCGCCCTCTCATGACGGGGCCCATTCCCTTCATATATGGGACTCGGTCAAGTACTCGGCCGGCCTGATTTCTCCTCATCTACACTTACTTCAACTTCTCCAGTGCCCATTGTTCCCACCAGGCTGCGAAAATCCCCAGCAGTTGCAAATGCTCAAAGAACATCATCTTTTCAGAAAATGCCTTTAAAAAGGTACTTTACAGGTGGTACTACACATTGGCTAGACTGGCCCATGTTTCTGAGGGTGCTCCCAGGAGGGCACAATGACACACAACTGGTGGACCTGTCCGAGGGTACGCAGGTTATGGATCAGAGTTTACTCCCTCCTCCGAAACATACTCCATGCTGACCTCAAAAAAAGATGCATATGAAGCACTTTTCTGCAACCCAATTGCAGAACTGCTTTGCCCGGAGCGCCAACTGGGTCTGCATCTCTTTACTGCAACCAAACTAATGATAGCTATGGCATGGAAGACACAGGCACTAAGTTTTGAGGCAGTTAAGAACCGCATGGACAATATAATGGTTAATGAAAAACTGACTGCTGTCCTTTTGGACACTTATGATAAGTGCCTGAAGGTATGGAGGCCATGGGTCAAATATACTAAACCCACCAGATTTGATACCACTCTTGTTCAGATTTAATGCACTCTTGCTCCCCACCGCGAGGGCCCCCCCTTTTTTCCTCTTCTCTTCTTCCCCCCCTATTCTTTACGCTAAACTTAACCCCTATTTCTTCTTTAACCTCCCTCTCAATACTCTTACTTCTCAGTTGCACCTAAGAATCCATCTGGCCACTGGGGCGTAGCCTTGGATGGGTTGGTTACATGGATAGATACTTAGGACTATTTACAGTTAGGCCCCTGTTGAGACAAACTCTTCACGTATTTGTTAAAAATCGGATGTGGTCCTACAGGCATTCCTGAAACCTTAGTGTGTCCAACCACTTACATGTTTCCAACACACAACTGTTTTCAGCCTCTGTTATAGTTTTATTGTTTTGTTTTTCTTTGATTTACTAGCATAGTTATTTTATTTATAAGATGCTAAATTTTATGCTATGTTTATTCAAGATGCAGTCTCTACACTGTTAAACTGAAATTGCTATGGTTATCAATAAAACCTTTTGTAAAAGAAAAAGTCCATGTGAATGTGACTATCTACTACTTGCCATACTATAACCTGGATAAATGGGAACCAACCAAGGCATGCAGAGGAATACATTAAAGGATAAGTTCACCTTTCATAACATCATGACATGTTACACCCATATTTGGGGTGTAATAAGTAACATGTTATGAATGCACTGGCCTCTTCATGCCGGCTGTGACAGCTAGTGGGAAATCCCCTGCTAGCTGTTAAAATAACATTTAAAAAAACACATCCGCGAGGGGCTCCGCCTACCTGGCCGTATCACTCATTCACAGTGCTTTGTAAATAGAAAACTACAAGGTCTGGCGGCCTTTACGGCTGGTCGGCTTGTAGTTCTTAATTTCATTCATTCCGTCAGCATGCATTGGCTTCCTCATATGAGGTACAAGCAAGCCAATACACTGCAAGATCTGCAGGCGACTTGCATGGCAGCTGGTGGAATGCTTTCCAGGCTCCTGCAACAAAAAATAATAAATGCACTTTTTTTTAACCTGCAAAAAAAGTGCATTATTTTATTTTTTGCGAAAAAGTGAACTTATCCTTTAAAGTAGCAGAAAAGTCTTAAAATAAATAAATTAAGCCTCCTGCAGGTTAATGCCATAAGTTGTCTGTATTCACCGCATACCAGCACATTATAGCAGACTTCCCTTTCACTGCTCTATCTTCCGTTAGTTTTCCTTCAGGGTTCGTGCACTTTGTATTCCACTGCGTGCTTTGTGCACATGTACCGGCTAATATTATTGACTTTTGCCGATGTGAGTAGCTCCCCAACAGTGAATGTTTAAGAGATATTTATTGTACTTACATGTAAGCCTTATACTAAGCTTGCCTGTAGGTACAATTTAAAGTGGTAGTTTTCCACCAATAACGCAATGTATACAAGGATCTTTTCCCTGGTAGCTCGGCAACACATTCATGGAGCACAGCGGTGTTGTCATCACCATTCAGGCCAACTGCTAGGCTGCAATTTGAGGAGTGTGAGTAACATAGGGCACAGGTTTGTTGCCAATTATGTACAGAGTTAAAAGAAAGGTCTGTTTTTAGTTTACAATCCTCTTTAGGTTCAATTGGTCTGTCGTCTGTGTTCTGGACTGAAAAGAACGTGTGTGTATTAATTGCTTTTGGCCTTTGATTATAATAGAGAATCTGTCCAAAGGAGTGTGACATGGTACAACCTGGTAATTGTCTGGCTGACCGTGCTGCTTGGAATTGTGCCGTGGTCCAATTAATTCATTGTTATATCAGCTACTGTGTGCCTGACATATACTGCCATCACCATTTTACATTGCAGCAATAGGTCTGGTTGTTTTACTACACGATCAGATTACACTTGAAGAATATTATAAATATAATATCACCATCATTTTCTGTATATAAAAGTTGACCAGTCGGCTTACAATTTATACTAAGCCACTAAGTTCAGTTGCATTTCTTTACTTGTTAGATGCTGCTCACTGCTTTCTGCAATGTTCAAGTACATAAACAGATTTAATTGCTAAAAAAGTCATTTTGAAATTTAGCATTGGAAAAATACTGATTATAAATCTATAGTAATATTTCTCTCTAATATATATATATCTATATAGATATATACAGTGCCTTGCAAAAGTATTCACCCCCTTTGGCTTTTTACCCATTTTGTTACATTACAGCCTTTACTTCAAATTTTTTTTAATCTGAATTATATGTGATGGATCAGAACACAATAGTCTAAGTTGGTGAAGTAAAATTAGAAAAATACATACATAAAACTATTTGTCAGAAATAGAAAAAAAAAAGATAATTGGCACGTGCGTATGTATGTATTCACCCCCTTTGTTATGAAGCCCATAAAAAGCTCCGGTGCAAACACCTTCAGAAGTCACATAATTATTGAAACAATGTCCACCTGTGTGCTATGCACAGTTTATGTTAGGTTATTGTCCACTATAGGTCAGTTAAGCCCTTGTACACACTGTCGGACATTCCGACAACAAAGTCCGGACGGTCCGGTTTCGGATGGATTTTGTCCGAAACCGGTGTTGCATACACACGGTCGAACAAAGTTGTTCTGAACGTGATGACGTTTTTTCGTTACGACGGGACTACGTTCAGGCTAGTAGCCAATATCTTTGGTCTAGGAATTTAATCTGAGCATGCAGGGCACTTTGTCCGATCGGAATTCTCTACATGTGGCTTGGGGGGGCATGTGGCTTGGTACGTTTCAGGAAGGAGGGGCCGCTTGCTCGTCTCCACCCTCTTTAGCCACTTAAGGACTAGCCTCATTTTGGAATTTAGGTTTACATGTTTAAAACAGGTTTGTTTGCTAGAAAATTACTTAGAATCCCCAAACATTATATACTGTTTTTTTTCTAACACCCTAAAGAATAAAATGGCGGTCATTGCTATACTTTTTTCACACGGTATTTGCGCATCAGTCTTACAAGCGTGGCTTACAATTGCGGCCGCTTGTGCAATGGTGTCCAAATTTTACCTTTGAAAATCTCCATAGGCGACGTTTAAAAAATTCTACAGTTTGCATAGTTTGCTTTACAGAGGAGGTCTAGGGCTAGAATTCTAGCTCTCGCTCTACTGATCGAGGCGATACCTCACATGTGTGATTTGACCACTGTTTTCCATATTCGGGTGCTACTCACATATGCGTTCGCTTCTGCGCACAAGCTCATTGGGACGGGATGCTTTAAAAAAAAATATTTTTCTTATTTATTTTACTTGATTTTATTTATTTTTTCACTAAACATCCCTTGTAATAGAAAAAAAAAGTATGACAGGTCCTCTTAAATATAAGATCTGGGGTCAAAAAGTCCCCAGATCTCATATTTGGACTAAAATGCAAAAAAATAAAATTGTAATTTGAAAAATGACATCGAAAAAATGTGCCTTTAAGAGCTAGAGGGCGGAAGTGACGTTTTGACGGAAATAATATGAATTACTAGAACTGAATTGTTACAATAGCATAACCTCACTACTTAGAGATTACTCGATTTTCTTTTTTTTATTTACTTTTACAATTACAATTCATTCAAGCCTGTTCATTGCAGAGTGTGGTAAGCTTCCTTCCATAAAAAGGAAGACATTGCAGTGCAAGGTAGAGCACATTAACCCAAATGTTATGGGGTGAACAGGGTACATGAAAAACGATTGTTTTCTATGTGCCTTTACATTGAGCCTGGGTTGATCTATGCAGATCAATTGCCATGATGCAAACAAACCCTTTATGCAGAACTTTTCTTTTTTCAAACACTCTGAGGAAATGCAAGGTAAAGATAAGTGAAGGCAAAACTGGCAAAAATTACAGTCTATGCCCGTTATGGAGATTCATCCTCTATTTGTTCTGATGACTGATATTAAAGGGGTTGTAAACCCTTGCGTTTTTTCCACCTTAATGCATCCTATGCATTAAGGTGAAAAAACACCTGGCAGTGACAACCGCCCCCCCCCCAGCCCCCCATTTTGGAACTCGACCAGCTGGGGACACGCTGTCTCTCTGCCTAGGGTTCTTGGCTGTTGATTGGATAGATTGATAGCCACAGGGGGATCCCAAAAGAACAGGTTTGAGGTCGATCTGTGCAAAACGAGCTGCACAATGGAGGCAAGTATGATATGTCTGTCATTTTAAACAAAGTAAAAATACCCTTACGTTCACTTTAAAGCAGAGTTTCACTGAAAAGTGAAACTTCCACTTATACGCTTCCCCTGCCTCCTCTGGTGCCATTTTCTGCACATTTCAGGGGGGGGGGGGGGGCAGAGACAGGCCATCGTCCAATCTCCTGGAAGTCCCCCCTCCTCCTATCCCTGCTGGCCGGGCCAATTAGAAAGCGACATGTGCAGTAGGAAACCCATGGTAAAGCCGGTGTCCCCCATCGGATAGTGTCCGCTGTGTACTGCAAAATACCCGAAGATGAACGGCACCTGCGCCGTGAGTCCAGGTTCTAGCCCCACCATCCAGGTGGACATAGTTGGAATAAAAAGAGCCGAGCGCAGCGAGGCTGAGCCTGAAGTGTGGCGAGCCTGCAAGGGGCCCTCTAATTTTGCCAGCCCTATGTCCACTTGGATGGTGGGGCTACCACCTCGTCTCACGGCGCAGGCGCCGTTCAACTTCGGAGATTTTTCTAAGCTTCTTTTGCTCAGTACTGCGCAAGCGCTGCACATGCGCAGCACGGGGCAGACAGTATATGATGGCAGGACACTATATGCCAGAACACCGGAAGACTCCACTGTCAGGTTCCCTTATCAGGAGTGGTGGCGGCAGCACCCGGAGTCAGTAGCTACAGTATTTGTACCTGCTGACTTGATTTTTTTCACCCAGGCTGGACCTCCTCTTTAACAAAAGTGAAAGAAAATCGTGAGTTTGGAGGGATTTACACTCACTTCTTGTTGTGGTTATGGGAAGTGAAGGAAAATCCTCCAATGGCAAAACAAATCCTGACAGTGGTTATAACCCTCCTTTAATTTATCCAAAATTAAATAGGATCTATATAACAACTTACCTGTAAAGTCCTTTTCTTTTGAGGTACATCACGGGACACACAGCCATAGTAATCACTATGTGGGTTATAGGCCACCTTCAGGTGCTGGACACTGGCACACCCTAAACAAGAAGTTGCCTCCCTATATAACCCCTCCCATACCGGGAGTACCTCAATTTTGCAGCAAAGCAATACACGTGTATACTAGAAAGAGGGGTGGGACCGCTTTGTCCCATGATGTACTTCAAAAGAAAAGGATTTTACAGGTAAGCTTTTATAAAAATCCTATTTTCTTTAATTGTACAACACGGGACACAGAGCTATAGTAATCGAAATGTGGGATTCCCCATAGCAATGCCAACTGAGGGGAGGGAGACATAACAGAATTAGTGTAACATGAGAATAGAGGAGTTATGTTGCTGCCTGCAGCACACTACGCCCAAACACAATATCCTCATGCCTTTTTACATCCACCTGATAGAATCTGATAAATCTATGGACTGAAGACCAAGTTGCGGCCTTGCAGGTTTGAGCCACAGAAGCTTAGTGATGCACTGCCCATGGAGCACTAATAGCCCTAGAGGAGTGTGTTTTGATTTGAGAGGGTGGAATCTACCCTCTTTAAACCATAAGCTTGAAAGATTACTTTTCAAATACATTTAGAAATAGTAGATTTCGATACTGCCTGTCCTCTTTTAGGACCTTGAGGCAATATGAACAAAACATCTGTTTTCATAATCTGATCAGTCGCCTTTAGGCTAGGTTCACATTGCTGCGATGCGGGAACGCCGCGAATCCGCGGCGTTTTCCCGCATCGCATACCTCCCGCCGGCAGTTCACACTGCCCTATGCGGACGGCTGGGGGTGTCAATGTTATGTTAATGACACCCCCAGATCCGTCGGCATATCGCAGTGCGATCTGCCGACTCGCACAGGAATCGGATCGCATGGTGTGAACCCCCATGCGATCCGATTCCGTTGCGGACCCAAAAAAGGGTCCCGTGCGAGTTTGCTGCGGGACCGCTGCGAGTTCAGCCATACTATCTGTATGGCTGAACTCGCAGCGCTACGGAGATCGGATGTGATTTGCTGTGCGAATCACATCCGGATCTCCCCCCGCAGCAGTGTGAACCCAGCCTTAAGTAGACACTGAGTGCTCTCACCACATCAAGAGAATGTGGTGATTTTTCTTCCATAGAACAGGGTTCAGGAAAAAATTAAGGTAAAAAGTTAGGATGAGGACGAAATACTACTTAATATCCTACTACTTAATATATTATATGTGAACAATAATTATATGGCTCTTTACAAAAAAAGAGCAGCCAATTCTGATACCCTTCATGCAGCAGATATGGGTACAAGAAAAAATAGTTTCCTTGTCAAAAAAGGACTAAGACCCGATTAGCCACGAGTCCTAACTCCTGACTCTGAAGATATGCTATATGCTAGAGGGTCAATAGGCTCCTGTCTAAATAGGCCCTAGTATGTGTATGTATGAATGTGAGTTAGAGACCTTAGATTGTAAGCTCCTTGAGGGAAGGGACTGATGTGAATGTACAATATACACACACAGGCCACTTTATTAGATGCACCTTGCTAGTACCGGGTTGGATCCCGTTTTGCTTTCATAACTGCTTTCATTCTTCATGGCATAGATTCAATAAGGTGTTGGAAACATTCCTCAGAGATTTTGGTCCATATTGACATGATACAATCACACAATTGCTGCAGATTTGTCGGCTGCACATCCACGATGGGAATCTCCCATTACGCCACATCCCAAATGTGCTCTATTGGATTGACATCTGGTGACTGTGGAGGCCATTGGAGTACAGTGACCTCATTGTCATGTTCAAGAAACGAGTGGGGAGATGATTTGAGCTTTGTGACATGGTGCATTTTCCTACTGGAAGCTGCTTGAAAAGCGCCTCTCAAGCCACCCCTGTGTAAGAGCCCGAGTGCTTTCACACTGGGACGGTGTGCTTGCAGGGCAGGAAAAAAAGAGTCCTGCAAGCACCATATTTGGGGCGGTGTGGGAGCAACGGGCAATCAATGGGCTGCCCATTAATTGCCCATTGCTCCCGCACAGTCCCAAAGATTTACCTCCTATTTTTAGCGCAAAAATGCCTAGAAAGCGCCCCAGTGTGGAAGGGGTCTTAAATATACACTCACCAGCCACTTTATTAGGAAAGGAAGGGAAAGGGAAAGAAAAGAAAGAATTTCTGCACTGAAGGTCACAAGGGGTAGTAGAAAGAAAAAACCTGCTGGTACAATAGGTGGAGTATCACACTATGTAATCCAGGAAAAGCGTTTTGCAGTCGCTTTTAACACGGGGTTAAAAGCACCCCGCTAGCGGCCAAAAAACGACCCTATAACAGCGGTAAAGCACTGCTAAAACTAGCGGCGCTTTACCGCTAACGCCCTCAACGCCCCGGTGTGAAAGTAGCCTAAAGTGCTGTGTAAATTGACGGTGTTATACAAGTACCTATAATAAATAAAATAAAAAAATAACTTAATTATCTAACAGAAAGGTTAATGTGCTCCGGGTCTACTAATGGGGTGAAGACTTAAAGACTATCACACAGAGCTACAAGACATCTGGTATCCATAAAAACCATTTAAACTCCAGGAGAGGTCAGCGCACATAAGAGCTGAAAAAATGATTGTTCTTCAACTCTACTGCAACATGCCTGGTGTACCAGGACACCTTGCCCTTCTGTGAGCCATCATGAAACTAATGGTCTAATTATAATCTAACCTCATGTTTCCACAGGTTCTTTAACAGACAGAACATTTACATTCCGCTCTTTGGTTAAGGTCACTTCTAAGTTTCATTTAGCACAATTTGGCAGCTTTGTAAAAGGCCCAGTATAAGGGGACTGCTATTATTCTTCACAAATATGTATATATATAAAACCTTAGATACGTTGTATTGTGTGAGCTATGAAGTCAGGGAATAACTCAAATCTAAACAAACCTTTCTAGAATTTGGAATGGCAGTGCTAAATATCATAAACCAGGGGTGTCCAACCAGTGGCCCGGGGGCCACCTGTGGCCCGCAGAGCCCTCTGATGTGGCCCTCGACCTCCTGCTCTAAGAAGGCAGGTTGGCAAGCCCAGATCACGGGTTGCCAACCCGCCATCCCAGAGCAGCAGTTTTGTGAATGAAGCCGCTGGTAGTGGAAGCAAGTGGCTGCGGAGCAGAGCCACATAAGCCAATGCTTCCTGTATAGTGCCCGCTTCTGTGACAGGCAGAGTGATACCAAATGCACTCCGCCTAGGACAGCAACAGCCAGTGAATCCAGAATGGAAGACAGTTATTAAAGGTAAGTTTACTACTAAATTCACAGTATATATGTATATATCTGTTTTGCAGTGGTTACTGGGCTGCTTTCAAACTGATCCGCAGGTGCAGTGCAGCTGCGGGTTACCTGCATTGAACCATAGACTTCTGTTATTATCTGCGGGTTTGTTGCACCTTTAGAAAGTGCGCCACACCTGCAGGCTATAATAGAAGTTTACGGCAAAGTGCAGCTACCCTGCATAAAATTCACAGGTTCACTGCGCTGCACCCGCGGTTTGGGCAAATCGCAGCGCATCAGTGTGAAAGCAGCCTTAGGCCCCTTTCACATGATTGGTCCAACCCAATCGGACTTACTATTCACCTCTATGGAGTAGCACTCGCCTACCTAAAAAAAATAGAAAGGGATCTGCCCCTTCCATCTGGGCGAATAGGATTGGATCAGAGGGCCCACAGATTAGAGTGGGCCGTGTCCGTGGACACGAAACTGTCATCCTCCCACTCCGCTCATTGTGGCCCGCGACCAGTTACCAATTCGCTTAAGTGGCCCTCGCTCTTCAAAAAGTTGAGCACCCCTGTCATAAACCATAATTTGTTTTAGTTTCTAAAGCTGGGAAAGCTGATTATATGCAAATTAGCTGATTTAAAACTAGACAAGAAAAATAAATGATGATCGTTACTCATCCTGCTTTCAGATCATTGGAAGTCACAGAGAGTCAAGCTGAGTCTTTGCCCTCACCACTGAACATAATGATTGACACATGAAGAACAGGACACCTCCTTGGGGTCCATGAGAACTCGGCTTTTTTTGTCCTGGATTCACATAGAGCTAATCTATGACATGATAAGTATGAATAAAGGCCACAAAACAAATTCAAATATTCATCTTGTTACTTTTCCCACGTGTACCTGCCCATTGGATCTTTGTTTAAAGTGTACATCCAGCCAACATTTTTTACCAAGTTTTGGAAAAAGGGAGGAGAAGGATTAGAACCCTTGTGAGATTTGTATAACTATCTGATGCTCTGTTAAACTGCTGACATAGGAAAATCTAACTTTATAATCTTCTTTAGATCTACCAACAACTATGTGTTACAAGGGGCTGCTTGATTGGATACTAGTTGAATGGATAGTTTAGGGAGGTCCTCATTAAAAATAGTTTTGGCAAATAGAAGAAAATTGTACAATGAGATTGTAACATGTAAAATAAACACCTGCCCTTACACGCACATGAACTTTAATGGCATCCCAATCTTAGTCCGTGGGGTTCAATATTGAGTTGGCCCACCCTTTGCAGCTTTAAAAGCTTCAACTCTTCTGGGAAGGCCATCCACAAGGTTTACGAGTGTGTCTATTGGAACGTTTCACCATTCTTCTAGAAGCACATTTGTGAGGTCAGTTACTGATGTGGACAAGAAGGCCTGGCTCTCAGTCTCCCCCTCTATATCATCCCAAATGCATTCTATCGGCTTAAGGTCAGGAATGTGTGCAGGCTAGTCATGTTTCTCCACCTCAAACTTGCTTGTCAATATCTTTATGAAGCTTGCTTTGTGCACTGGTCAAAATCATTTGGTGGAGGGGGGATTATGGTGTGGGGTAGTTTTTCAGGGGTTGGGCTTGGCCCCTTAGTTCCAGTAAAGGGAACGTATGAGGTGTCAGCCTACCAGGATATTTTGGACAATTTCATGTTCCCATATTTGTGGGAACAGTTTGGAGATGGCCCCTTCCTCTTCCAACATGATTGCACACCAGTCCACAAAGCAAGGTCCATAAAGACATGGATGGGCGAGTTAGGGGTGGAGAAACTTGACTGGCCTGCGCAGAGTCCTGACCTCAACCCAATAGACACCCTTCTTCTCTCACCTTGTCCTTCTGTGCATTTTGCCTCTTTGCCTTTGTTATCTTTACAACCATACCGTGTTGAAGGTCCATATTAATTGGTCATGTTATAACCTTATTTGGAATACATTTCCATGCATGTGAGTATGATCATGTATGTAATCTCTTTTTTCCGCAAACCAAAAACCACCCCCCCATCTTTCCCCCCCCCCTTTTTTCCCCCCCATCTATACCCTTAAAGCGGAGGTCCACCCTAAAATGGACCTCCGCTCATCGGAATCCCCCCCCCCTCCGGCGCCACAATTGGCACCTTTCAGGGAGGAGGGGGGTGCAGTTACCTGGATAATCCAGGTAACTGCACCCACTTCCGGGATAGCTGTCTGCGGAAAGGGGCGTAGATTACGCCCCTTTCCGCAACTGCCTGCCCCTTTGCGCAAGTGCCCCGCTGCCTGCTGGGAAACACACAGATCCCAGAGGCAGCGGGGACCGTCCGGATTGCGCCGCGCGGCTCGCGTATGCGCAGTAGGGAACCGGGAAATGAAGCCGAAAGGCTCCATTTCCTGATTCCCATACCCAAGATGGCGGCGGCAGCACCCGAGTGTCGATCTAGAGATCGGCTTCGGATGCCGACATCGCGGGCGCGCTGGACAGGTAAGTGTCACCATTTTAAAAGTCAGCAGCTGCAGTATTTGTAGCTGCTGACTTTAAAAAAAAAAAAAAAAAAACGAGTCCCGGCGGACTCCTGCTTTAAGCTCTATATACATGTACATGAGTGTTTTTATTTATTATTTTAGATCAGACTTTTGAATAACATAGACCTGCACAAATAATAGATCCCTAAAGAAGGAGAAAACTCCGTAACGCGTAGGACATATCATATGCAGATTATTGATTTTGTTGGTTATGTATATGTGATGATGTAATAGTTATGTCATATATATACAATTGAAAAGATTTTTCTTCTTTTTTGAACAAGTTTGGTTGTATGTAACTAGGCTGCACATTACAAAATATATTGATGTATTCTTTTTTTATTATGTGTATACTTTTTGATATTTCGTTATAATAAAGTGATTGTATGATTTTATATGTACGTTATAAGTCTCACAGTCTATGCCTGAAAAGTCCTGCCGTTTTGAGGGGATTTGCTTTTTGGTAGAACCTCTATGTTTTGGGATGTTGGCTAAACAAAGTGAAGTACCTGAGATACCTCAATTTTTTTGATTTTTATCAATAGACAACCTTTGGGATGAATTAGAATGGAGACTGTGAACCAGGCCTTCTCGTCCTCATCAGTGCCTGACCTCACAAATGTGCTTCTGGAAGAATGGTCAAACCTTTCTTATAGACACCCTTCCCAGAAGAGTTGAAGCTGTTAAAGCTGCAAAGGGTTGGCCAACTCAATAATGAACCCTACGGACTAAGACTGGGATGCCATTAAAGTTCATATGCATGTAAAGTGTCCCAATACTTTTGGTAATATAGTGTATGATAAGCGGTCGAGCGATTTCCCTTAAAATGGTTCTAAACTCTAAACATTTTTGACCTTAATGCATTACCTGCAAAACTGTAAAAAGTTTGCGGTCTGCCATATCCTGTGATGAGGGAGTGGGGGGCAGGGATGAGCTGAACTGTCCGAGTCTATGGACACAGGCAGTGAGACTTGGAATTGGTGGGCCTTGTGATTTCATGATGGATCTACAACAGGGAGATTTTTTTTTTTTAATTAAGGACTAAAATGTACCCATTTACATGGTGACGGGCGGGGATCTGGGGCCCCCCTTGTTAAAGGGGAACCCCGTTGACAGTTCATGACTCATCGGTTATTAAGGACACAGCAGCCGGCTCCTTAACAACGTTGTTTGCTGGTTGCCAAGGATGCTGCTGGGTCCTTAAATATGGCATGCTGGGACCACTACTTATTCACTGCATCCGTTTTTGTTTGTGAATTTTGCCTCATGAATAAGAACTGCTTTTTAAGGGCTTCTTTGGTCACTTTGCTAATGTTCTTTTGTTAAAAGGCTTGCTGGTTCCTGTCCACAGCCACCAACAGATTGGCCTCTATGTGCTAATTGTGGTGATACACTTTTTGCTTTTATATTAATCAATATCAATCAATTCAGATGGCAATTATGTAGGACTGGAACATTTCTCAAGTTTATAGTCACAGTTCTTGCTAGACCTACACATGTATGTCCAGCTTAATTGTACAAAATAAATTCTTACTAGTAGAGCGGTGGCTCTAGAGACTTTCCACCGCCAGCACTGTGAATGCTGCCTAATAAGTAGAGTAGCTCATTATTACAAGCATCTGCGTGCTGACTAAGCAAGCCAGTGTTCTACAGATATAAGCGAAAACCAATGCATAAAAAGGAATCACTGTCCTTATAGGTGGCACTTAAACTAGTACATATGTTTTGCGTAGTCTAGTAATTTATAAAGTCAGCATACAAGACCTTCTGTAATCCCTGCAGAGCAGTTCCTGTCCCATGATTTGTCCCTTCCCACAGAACAGAGTGAAGAAAAAGGAGGTTTCCAGTCTGTGGTAATTTCAGCACCCAGCATTGGCGAACAGCCATTTTCAGGAACATCTGCATGGGGAATATTGCGTTTGGCTTCCACAGAACTGCACTTTAACAATGCCCTGAATTTGAGCAGCACCAAGAAGGGCAAACTCTCTATCCTTTGCCTATGAAGCCCGGCCCTGTCCAGGCATCCTCCCCACCTAGCTCATTAGACTCTGTCTACCAGTTATTTACCACAAGCAGAGCAGTGAGGGCCAACACTGTGGTAAGCATCACTGCTTGTACTGGCAGAACTTCTGGGTTGAGCTAAATGCTGCTTATCTGTGCCACCTTTCTGTGCACACCCTGGCCATCAACATCTCCTAATCCAGAAATATGAGCAGCACCAGTATGATGTAAATTAGCAGCAACACGCTGCACTGCCACTTGTACAGGTGTCCCCCCACTCTCTTTACTCATAGCTGATGGAAAGTTGGGGGAAGGAAGGTGACAACTATGACCATCTAATTTCATAGTTGGTCTCTAATAAAACATGACCAAAAGGTAACCTCATAAAAAAGCAAGGTCCTGTAAATCCACCTGGTGTTTCCTGCAATGGGTGCTGGCTAGGCAGGGGTCTGTCTAATGCTTCACATTCTGTGGACATGTATAGAAAAAAGTCCCAAACACTCCACACCTAGCAAAGCCATTAGTAAACACATGAAAGCAGCCTCAACCAGCTTCAACCAAAGCCATGACCCAAAGCATGGCTTTGGATGAAGCTGCTTTCACCTGTTTACTAATAACTTTGTGTACGACGTTTGGGACTTTTCTCTATGTGTGACCAAAGACAAGATGTGGAAAACCCTGGTGTGCTTATAATTTAAGGTGCAATGCATCCAACTTGCTAGGGAAAAAGACAAATGGCAAAAAGAGGAGGATGCTGTTGAGCTCCATGGATGAGGGTCCCAGAACTGCCCCAGCACCACACAATTATCCTCAGTACTGTTTATCTCCTGAAAACAAACATGCTATAGATGTTGCCCAAGAAATTTAAAGCCAACCCAGCTGTAAGAAAGTGACTTAAAGCGGAGTTCCACCCAAAAGTGGAACTTCAGCTCATTTGTCTCTTCTCCCCCTCCGGTGCCACAATTGCCACCTTTGGGCGGGAGGGGGGACAGGATATCCTGTTCCCACTTCCGGGAGTCTGGGCCGTGGCCTGTGACATCACCGCGGGGTTCCCTCCTCCTCTTCTCCCTGTCGCCAGGTCAGGGTCTTGCGCATGCGCAGTAGGGTTCCTGGCATGAAGCCAAGGGTGGCAGCAGCACCCGACAGTTGATGGAAAACATCAGCTGCGGTGCCGACATGGCTGGACTCCAGGACAGGTAATATCCTACTGTTAAAGCCAGCAGCGCGGTATGTGTAGTTGCTGGCTATTTTTTTTGGGGGCAGAACACTGCTTTAAGTAGACTAATAAAGTCACAAGGATGTAGACATCTTTAGAGTAAGACAGGTTTTACATATCTGTACATTCTATTCCCCGGTGGAAATTAATAGGATATCTCAAGGTTATAAATAAAGTGACTTTTTCATGAGGAACAAGGTGTGAAATTATGTTATTAACAGCAAAGTGATATGCATAATGACAAAACGAACAAGCCTTATGTAACGTGAATACAAGAAAATTAAGCCCCAGCCCCCATTAATTCATTAGCTAAAAGTCACCTTTTCTTGCTGGTCCTGAATTATTGAAGGTGGTCATTAATGATTAAATAAAAATGGATACCCATGTACGAAAAAGGAAAGATTAAGTCATCAAAATCTGATTTAAAGTTAAAAATAGATTGGTTCAGTTTATTTTCTAGCTAGAATTTACAATATGTTTCGTATTTTTAGTTCAGCTCGATAAAATTGTTCAGGATGCCTTTACCAGAGACCAAAAATTTACAGATTGCATATTTTCAACAAAAGGATGCTGGAGAGAATCTTTATAGTAACACATGATTAGCATGTAGTATCAAAGAGGAAGTAAATCCTAATGGGTTTACTTCCTCTTTGATTCCCTGCAAAGGTAAAGCATAATGGACTACTATGCATCGCATAGTAGTCCATTATGTGTCACTTACCTGACACAGGAGCCAGCGATGTCACCGCTATCCCCTGTAGTTCCATCTTCTTGGTGGGTCTCCGTGGGTCCCCTCCATCTCCATCTTCTTGGTGGGTCTCGCTGCTCCGGTGCTGTGATTTGCCGGAGCAGCGATGACATCACTCCCGTGCATGCGCACGGGAGCCGACACTCACGGCATATCGCCGTGATCTGTGGCTTACCCAGTGCGCCTGCGCGCCGCTGTCTATGGCACATGCGCCGTAGACAGCGGTGGCTGTCTTCAGGTAAATATCTCCTAAACCGTATAGGTTTAGGAGATATTTCGTGGACCTACAGGTAAGCCTTAATCTAGGCTTACCTGTAGGTCAAAGTGGTTTGTAAGGCTTTACAACCACTTTAAGGCTTAAAGTACATCTTGTAGCTACATTTAAAATGGCAGAATATATACAGCTTAATGCCACTAATTCGTGATCTGGCGAGGTGCAGACAAGGATGCAGTTTTCCAATTTTGGGCTTTAGAGAAAAGTCAAAGTTGAGGACTACCATACACTGAATAGCAGAGCTTTGGTCATCTCTTAAGAGGTGCCCTGTGTTAGGTGTGAAGGATATTTCTGAGCAAGGAACAAACAGTACACTATTGAATATCTGGCTGCTGAAATGTCATATTTGTATACAACAATCCGAAATTGAGGCTGCATTGGCCAAAAAGTATCAGGCCTAGCAGATACAAAATGAAGCCAGCCATTCACCAATAGAATTTTGATGGAACATTTTCATTTTCAGAACATTCCTTCGATTTTCTAATGATTAGAGGGGTAATATCGACATTCATTTTCTACAGTAGTAACAATAATATTTCTCATACGAATATGGTTTTCATTCAGGACAATTGTGCATATTGTAATGAGGCCAGTTTAATGGGTCAGGGATTCCATTCAAATAGCAGGTCTTCAAAGTCGTATGACAAGGCGCAGTTTATTCTTTTCAATGGCACCCGTCCAAGTGGCAGTGACTTTGAAAAGCTGCCTGCACTACTCTGATACATCTTTGATCCAGAGAGATTAAAGTCAGATCAATGTCGCAATGAAAATTGTGCAAATTTGGAGTTGCGCTAGTGTCAATGAAGACTTAATGATGGCAAGAAAGAATGTTCCGATAAAAAAAATTTCTTTGAATGTTCAAATGAAAATCGAGCTGTGTATGACCAAGCTTTGGGTAATAAATATCCAATTAAAGCTGATAGTTGTCATATATATTGCTTACCTGGAGCTTATCAGTCACTGATTCACACTCCATCATCAGCTGTGGGATGACTTCACTTTGTTTCCTGAGATCGTCAAGTTCCTGGAAGAAAGAACACAATGAATAAATCTCATAATTAATCCAAAGGGACACTAAGGTAATTGTGCAATTTTGTAGCGGAGCAGATAATAAAAACAATGGGGTTTATTTACTAAAGGCAAATCCACTTTGCATTACAAGTGCGCTTGGAAGTGCAGTCACTGCAGATCTGAGAGGGACATGCAAGGAAAAAAAAAAAAAAAAAAAAGTGCATTTTTTATTGTATATGATTGGATGATAGACATTTTTTTATGTCATAATGTAGAGTATAAGATTTCCTATCATTTGAGCCCAGTCTTGCCACAAACAGTTAATCCAGCTCTGAGCAATCTTTTTATTGTTCAGTGAGATAAATCTTGACAATCAGAAAAACTTTGGCAAATCCTCCCCCTTGCTGTGAGTGACAGATTTACATATCTCGTGCACTAGCCTAAGAGACATGCATTTTTTTTAATTCCCTCCCCCACTACTTTCTTCTGCTGCTCTGCCAGGATTGGATGTTCCCCACCTCAGCATAATTGGGCATGCTGAAGTCATGTGGTTACTTTCCTGTCTTTTCACTGGATGTTAGAGATTATAGCAGAAGTTCAGTGTAAGAAATACACAGGAGAATATGCATATTAACAAGGGGAGTGTAGAGGTGGGCGGGGAGTCTACTGACATCACGACTCCACCCACCGAGCTCCAGGCAACAGACCCACCCACAGAATCTGTGTAAAACAGCGTGCAACCGGCGCAAAAGGAACCAACTAAGTATATCATAGTTTGCTGCAATTAAGTATGAATATCACCCTGTGAGTGAAACAAATTCAAAACAACGTATAAAAATATGGATTGCGCTAACTATTGTCTATACCAACTCATTTAAATATTAACTTCACAGTGTCGTATTAGCAAATCCTTTAGAAACAAATTTAAAGTGCCGTGCATATATCAGAAACATATATAAACCCCTCAACACAAATAAACCATTAATAGAAATCAAAATACATATATATTTGTGCAAATTAGCAACAATATATAAAGTGCAATTCTATGGTATAAAGGAAAGTTTTTTTCCAGTACAGTGAATGTCCTAAGTGACTGATCACTTCTGTGCAAATATATTCCTCCTGTATAAAGTGCTTCTAGATCCACCAATATAAATGTGACTTCACCACCACCTGATGCAATGGCCACTCACCAGATACACCAGAATATAACCAATATAACCAGAACCTGCAATACATTACCTCAACGTTCAGTAATACACTTTAGATATAAGTTTAGGTGTGCTGCAACACAAAGTGAAATTACCACCCAATGCACAACTAGTCAAAACTTTTTTAGGTTAGAAAAATTACACCTATCGCATTTTTATTGCCCTCTGTGGTCCTGCTACGTAGATTCACCCTCTTTGTCCAGCTAACCATTGTCATTGACACAGAAAGTGATTAGAAATCCAAAATTTTCAGTGTATCGAAACATATAACCCTAGGTGCTGGGCACTGGCATGCCCTTGGACTCATACAGTCCTTCATCACCATTGAAAGTCCTCTCTTTTGTACCTGAAACACACAAGACAGTTGCCCTACTGCAGGGGGTGGGAGAATGAACAAGTCTATATCACCTACCCAGGACCTCTACCTTCAGTTTCACAGCTGACCCCTCCGTGTTTTCTTTCCATACCCTTCTCTCATACCCCTTTCTCCCCTCTGTATTACTGCCTTCTCTTCTTTTTCTCCTCCCCTCGCTGTAATTGACCTTGTCAAAGACACTACTCTATTGCAATAACTTGTACCCTGCCTTTGAGTGTTTCTACTTTTCTAGCCTGGCTGGACATTGCCAGGATTTAACTTGCGTTATTTTTTGTCTCGTTGAATGCCATATCTGCCTTGATTTTATAGACCATGTTGGTCTTCCCTTTTGTATACATGTAACCTCTTGTCTCGATATGTGAATACTGACTCTGTAAGTCTGATGTTTTGTATTCAAATCAGAAAGAACAATCAGCGCTCACATGTATCAAAGGAAATAAATTTGCAAGCTGAACACCTCAAGGAGCAATACACGAAACACCTTAGACCCCTTTCACACTGGGGCGTTTTTCAGGCGTTTTTCATGCGCTTTAGCGTTAAAAAAAGCACCTGAAAGAAGCCGCAACTGCAATCCCAATGTAAAAGACCGAGTGCTTTTACACCGAGATCCCTTTCACACTGGGGCGTTTTTCAGGCGCTTTAGCGTTAAAAAAAGCGCCTGAAAGAAGCCGCAACTGCAATCCCAATGTAAAAGCCCGAGGGCTTTCACACTGAGGCGCTGCGCTGGCAGGGCGTCAAAAAAAGTCCAGCAAACAGCTTCTTTGCAGCGCTTTTGGAGTGGGGAATACAATGCTCCTAAAGCGCCCCTTCCCATTGAAATCAATGGGAAGCGCCTGTAAAATGCCTGAAAAACGCAGCGTTTTGTGGTCGCCTTTAACCCTTTATTTGGTCACTAGTAGGGGTTAAAAACGCCCCAATAACGCTCGAAAAACGCTGGTAAAGCGCTGCTAGTTTAAGCGGCGCTTTACGAGCGTTTTTCGGGCGCTGACATTGTGAAAGGGCTCTTAAAGCACTTGGGCTTTCACATTGGGACTGCAGATGAGGCTTCTTTCAAGCGCTTTACAGGTGCTTTTTTTAACGCTAAAGCGCCTGAAAAACACCCCAGTGTGAAAGGGGTCTTAGTCTTGTATGACAACAAAAGAACATGTAGGAAGAAGACATTACGTGGGGAAACAGCTTTTCACTTGTATGTGACCACTCCTTTCATCAGTAGGAATAAACTCTTACCAGCTGGGATGGACCTCTGAAATCTCAGATGGTCAAAAGCGCAAATTCACATCCAAGGTGTGCATGTGCTTTATTGCTTGACTTCCCACGTACCGATGAGGAGATTTTCAGATCCGATTGATCAGGTGCAGCCGACTCCACATGAATGCCCAACAGTTTCACTCCAGGTGTATATATAAACAGGTGTATATGGGCAGGGGAAAGTTTGAGAAAAAAAAAAAAACTCCATCCAAAAAAATAATAATGATGAAAAATGATCTAAGTGTAGCTTAGAAAAGATTGTTTTTATTAATATACACTTTTAAAAAATAAATAATAAAAAAATAATAATAAAAAAATATTCCCCAAAAGCTTCACTTTAAAAGTGAAGCTTTTGGTGAATATTTTTTTATTATTATTTCCCCCGCCCATATACACCTGGAGTGAAACTGCTGGGCATTGATCTGGAGTCGGCTGCACCTGATCAATCGGATCTGAAAATCTCCTCATCGGTACGTGGGAAGTCAAGCAATAAAGCACATGCACACCTTGGATGTGAATTTGCGCTTTTGACCATCTGAGATTTCAGAGGTCCATCCCAGCTGGTAAGAGTTTATTCCTACTGGTGGAAGGAGTGGTCACATACAAGTGAAAAGCTGTTTCCCCACGTAGTGTCTTCTTCCTACATGTTCTTCTGTTGTCATACAAGACTAATATTGATGTTTTGTATTACTCTTGGTTTTTTACATCAATGAAAATGTTGTGAAACAAAGAAGATCCAAAATTTTGCAGTTGTCATCTGAACAAAAGGTGGGGGTAAACGTTCCAATGGGGCCACATGTTCTTGATGACCACCCAAAATGTGGGATTTTCTTTTAATTTCACATTCCATGATAATGGTCATCAGGACAAATAGAGAGGGTGACTAACAGGGGAACATAAAAACCAGACATGGATTCCAATCCCTTTCCACTTCATCAAAAAAAAAAAAAAAAATATAGCCTTTGGTTATACTTCAACCCTTCTAATACTCTATAAAAAAAAACGAAAGAAAGAAAGGTTTGGCCTGCTGCAGATGATTTTGACAGGCCACCTTGTAGCTTCATGGGTGCTATCTTGCTGGCTATGATAACTGCCTTGGCTTTGATACCTCTTGTCATGGGAAATGAACAAGCATGCAGCAAGAGTGCCAGAAAAGTGTCAGGATTTCTTATCACTATTGGTCGTGTGCCTGTGATTCAGAAAAAATTAAAGACAAAGAATCAGCATAAAGCTGGCCTTACACTATTTCAACTTTGGACGATTCCCGAGGAAGCAGATGAAATTCACATAGTAGGTGGCCCTGTAGTCCCCCTACCACCTGACATCCTTAAACTGAAAAATTAAAGGAGTTGGGCAGAAAATTGTCAGCAGAACAGAAGCTGCATCCAATTAGATGCATCTGCTGTTTGGGTATTTTGACAGCTTCCAATGGCTACAATAGTATAGCACAGAGATTCATCCATCCAGAGAAGCCAGATGTGAAAGCCTACATATTTCCCTTATAACGTGTGTCCATTGAATAAACACACACATCTCTCTGCAAAAGAAAAAAAATAATTTTACCATAAGCATTCAAATAAAACACATTCTCAAATCCGTGCATGCTTGGATCACACAAGCAGTTAAGTTTATCTCTATGGAGGAATCATAACTGAATAGCATGCAAATCCCAAGAAACATTAGCATGTAAAACATCCAATATGGTTGATCTTTTGTTCCCTAGAGATCAATAGAATGGAATGTCTCTTGCAATCTGCTGGTAAACACAAGCAAAGGGATCATCACCTCAAGTTTTCTGCCTTTTGCGGAGGTTTAAATTATAACCAAAGCTAATAAAACACGATCATTTGGATATAGTGAAAAATGTTTAATGCTTGTCAGTCTATTTTTCCTACCAGCTTTGTTCCATTTGGGAGAATTCCCTTCCATTTGTACCTTGTAGACATGAGTGGAAATGTTTTTTTCCAAAAGAGAGAATAATCCCCTCTAAGGGCTTAGCCCTTGTACACACGGTCAGAGATTCCGACGGAATGTGTCCTATCGGACCGTTTTGTCGGATATTCTGACTGTGTGTGTGGTCTCCATCCGATCGTTTCCGTCGGAATATCCGACGGACCAACTTTTCCAACTTGCCGGTAAAATGCTCCGATCGGACATACTCCGATCATGTGTAGCCTACTCCGACCGACAAGGTGACACGCATGCTCAGATCAAATTCCTAGACCAAAGCTATTGGCTACTAGCCTGAACATAGTCCCGTCGTAACGAAATAACGTCATCACGTTATGTACAATCGGATTTTCCGACAACTTTGTCCGACCGTATGTATTGCAACAGTTTCGGACAAAATCCAACCGATTTGGTTGTCAGAATGTCCGACCGTGTGTACAAGGGCTAAGACAGTTTCACTGGAACAAGTTTCCCTGTTTTAAGACTGTAAAACCTAAACATCTCACTATGTCTTATGTTATAGTGTAAACTCCGTTAAACTGGACCCAGAGTACGCCCCCCCACACCAAGGAATGTGTGTTTCCCCCCACAAGTAGCGGAAGACACTCCAACTCCCAAAAGCGCGTAAGAACGCAGTCCAGGCCGCCCCCAATCCCAAGATAAAAAAAAGTGGAAAGAAAAAAAAAAAAGGGGGGGGGGGCGGGACGTGCTCTGGTCAGCCAGGAGGAAGTCTTCCAGAAACAGTCCGGGGATCATTAGTCAAATATCCGATCCATGGATCCCATACCTTTTCAAATAACTTCAATTTATCCTGCAAGATTGCCGTCAACCGTTTATTTAACATGAGTCAAGAAAGTTTATCTTTAAGTTGGTCAAATGGTAATGCCGCTGGCTTCCAGGCACTGGCAATTTTAATGTTAGCAGACACAAATATAAATATGAGGATCTGTCTAAGAATTTTGGAGGCCTCCTCAACCTTGCAAGCCAGTAACACGTGATTTGGTGACTTAGGTTAATTTAAGTGAGAGTAAAAATGAAATTGTAAACCCTGATCTGGAACCGCCTTACCTTGGGGCATTGCTATCGTATGTGGTAGGCCCCTTCCTGACCGCAGCCTTAGCCCTTGTACACACGGTCGGAAATTCCGATGGAAAAAGTCAGATCGAACAGTGTTGTCAGATAATCCGAAAGTGTGTGGGCTCCATCTGACTTTTTCCATCGAAATGTCCGACCAACAAAGTTTGACAGCTGGATATAAAATTTTCTGTCAACATGATCCGATCGGACTTTATCGAATCGTTTGTAGAGAATTCCGATCGGACAAAGTGCCACGCATGCTCAGATCAAATTACGAGACCAAAGCCATTGGCTAATAGCCTGAACGTAGTCCCGTCGCAACAACTGGACGTCATCACGTTCCGTACGATCGGATTTTGCAGCAACTTTGTCCGACCGCGTGTATGCAACACCAGTTTTGGACAAAATCCGCCGGATTTTGATGTCGGAATCTCCGACCGTGTGTACAAAGGCTTAGAGGAAGCCCCCCAGGACAAAAATGGCCAATCTGGCCGGTAAAATGCTTTGGTTTTAGACTCAATTTAATGGTTAGGTGCTACAGTTTGCAATCTCTTTCACTTTTTCAAAAAGTGCTGACCGCAGTAGTCTAATCTCCAGAAAATATTAACAAGCAAGTTTAAATAAATGTGATTTCAGCAGTGAATTCAGCTTTTTCTATTTCCAGTACTGTTCTCTGGTGAGTGCCGGTATATCACAATCGGTAGATACAGCTCAAGAAGCCAATGTCACCTTTTAGAAATGTGTATGCCTCTGTAATTTCACTAGAGCATTGCTCCAAACTTGAAATACATCAGTTTGCAATGCTAAAGCTGTGTAACTATGAAAAAAGCCTGCAAATAGTAGGATTTATATATGTCATATAGTTACGTTGCAGCTTTAGAAATAACCTAAGTGCATGGACTATTAAACTGCCTTAAAAAGAAACATTATATAGCTGTCCCAATTCCCCGACCTAAATCCGGTGGTGTTCTAGAGCTTGACCTCAGGAAATAAGCACACATAAGAAAACTAAGAGCCACATACATATTCCCTGAAGGAATGGTTAGAAATACATGACCAAAGCTGAAAATTTCAAAAAACTCTGAAAGAAATGGATATATTTTTAAAATAAAACAATTGGCGAGTTTAGATACAATCATGATTTTAAAACAAGGAGTTTGTCATCTAGAGATCTAGAGATGAAGGGAAAAATAGTATAAAAGGTAAATAAAAGGGAAATTCTGTAGCAATACATATTTTTTGTTCTTCCATACTTTAAAGCCCCTTTCACGCGGACAATCCATTCAGATCTGCCTATCAGTTTTTTAGGTGGACCTGAATGGACACTCCATAGAGGTCTATGGAGGGACGGATGTCAGCGGTGACATGTCCGCTGAAATCCGTCCTGTTCCGATCCGAAAAAGCGTGACAGAGGAAAAACCTATTTTTCCACCCGCCTGTGGATCGGATGACGACGGACTCTGTCTTCATCCGATCCCCCGTAGGGGAGAGCGGCGCTCTGACAGGTTCATCCCGGCACAGTGTGCAGAGACAGACCTGTCATCTTCCTGCTCAGCGGGGATTGACGGAGCGATCCCCTGCTGAGCAGAGTGGGCTCTGTACATGGACACGTCCGTGTGAAGGAGCCCTAAAGCATTTGTTAGGCCAACACTTCATATTCCTGATATGTGTCTTCTGCACCATGTACTTGTATGAGAAAATATCCTGACCACACTAAGCAGTAGAGCACAACTCAGCCTGCTCTCCTCCAAAGATCAGCCTTGTCCTGACTCCCCCGCTGCACAGCCATTCATTGGGAAGCTCAGTGTACGGCTGCTTCCCCCCCCCCCCCCCCCCCAGCTCTTATGCAGCTGACAACAGAGGGAATGTGATCATTTATTTTAAAAAAGGGGAGAAAAAAAAAAGGTATTTATGTTTTTTTTTTTAATATCTATACAAAAATGTTTTGCCTTTCATTTGTATTTTGAACTAAATGGGTTGTTTTACAAGGTGATCCATTTATAATCACATTAACTTTTTAATGGGATAATGTGTTTGAATCGGTCTAGTTTTAATCGATGTATGTCCCTGCCACCGATGTCCCTCGGCTCCTCCTGATGACACGACAGGCTGTGATGGTAATCTTTCCAATGGTGAACAAATGGAACAAGTACATTTTTTCCTTTGGCCTTATTCACATGGGGGTGTATGGATCTGTGCCCCCATTTAAGGGTGTGTTTGGGGCAGTGCAGCTGCTGCTTCCCAATTGACTTGAATATGACTACCCGCACAGGGATGCATGGAACACCTGTGCAGGTATATACAGCCGTCAACTGACTTAAAAAAAAGTGGCGCCATTACGAGCAAAAAAAATAAAATAATAAAAAATGCCCTAAATCTATCCCCTCTATACGCTATAACTTTTGCGCAAACCTATATACGCTTATTGCGATTTTTTTTCACAGGCGTGTCTCCTCTCTGCCCAGCTGACAGATGCAGCGGTCAGGGCCAAGATTCCCCCGCTGACTTCAGTCGGGACGTGACAAGGAGAGAGAGAACTGGCTGGTCACATGTCCGGGGGGAGCCGCTCTGAAATACAGTAAATTAAACACAGACAGGAACACCTGTCATTAGGGAACCAGCAGGATTATATGCATTTTAAAAAGTTATGAGAGCAGCAGGAGCGGAGGGGGCTACCACTGACATAGGGGCCGGCAGGCAGGGAGGGAGGGGAGGGGGTAGGAGGACACAGGAGCACATATGATACACAGGAGTCAGTTTACATAGGGGAGGGCAGAGTCAGACGGGATCAGCCAGGTATTTCAGGTGTTACAGGGGGCCAAATCACACAGCACAAGCACTGCGCTCTATAAGGCCCCTTTCACACATGCGGACAGTATGTCCGTATTTCATCCATCCATTTGTGGATGAAGTACGGACATACATGCATCCCTATGGGATAGCGGGCGTCTGCCGTCTCCACTATGGTCCGATTCTGCAGATGGAGGAAAATCCTGTTTTTCTATCCATCTGCAGAGCGGATCGAATTAACATGGACAGACGGTCCGTGTTCATCCGATCCCCCAAAGGGGAGAGGGGAGATCTGACAGGACGGTCCCTGAACAGTATGCAGGGACCACCCTGTCATCTGCCGGTACAGCAGGGATAAACGGAGCGATCCTCACTGAGCAAGCGGATCATCACGGGGCAGATCATCACGGGGTAGATCATTACAGATCCATCCCATGTGAGGGGCCTTAAATGCTCTAAAGGAGTAGGATTTTTTTTTTTTGGGTTAAACGTTTTAAAGGGGAAAAATCTTCCGGGCTTTAAGTGGTTAACTAGATGCCTTTATTTAGAGTGGGGAAGGGCTCAATCCACTTTCAGGTTTTACTACTGTTTGTGGGACAGTGGGACATTTCCCCTTTACATTCTGCCATGTCATCGGGGACAGGAAGTGGCAAAATAAACGTGGACATGGACAATAATAAAAACCTCCTTCCTTCCACTACACAAAGCTAAAGTTTTTGCAGTTTAGGTGAATAAATTCAGTGATTAAAAACAAAACCCACTAATGTGCCAATTATGTTGGTGTGTGATTCCTAAATTATGTAACAGGTTTTTTCCCCCCAAGTACAGTAGTTACATTTAAATATGATAAATTAAACTTAATTTCTATTCTTCAGTATGTTTGGCATCAAACTTCCTGTATACAGTTTTCCTTTTTTGTAAATCTGTTGCAAAGTTTCTTATCTGCAGATCCTGCCAAAAGCAGTATTTCCTGGTTTAGGCTGACAACGCTAAGATTCTACCATGCAATTTTTAACCACTTCAGCCCCGGAAGGATTTACCCCCTTCCTGACCAGGACACTTTTTGCGATACGGCACTGCGTCGCTTTAACTGACAATTGCGTGGCCATGCGACATTGCACCCAAACAAAATTTACGTCCTTTTTTCCCACAAATACAGCTTTCTTTTGGTGGTATTTGATCACCTCTGCAGTTTTTATTTTTAGCGCTATAAACAAAAAAAGAGCGACAATTTCAGAAAGAAAGTAATATTTTTTTACTTTTTGCTGCAATAAACATCCCCCAAAAATATATAAAAAAAATTATAATAATAAAAAAAAAGGTCTTTCACGGTTTAGGCCATTATGTATTCTTCTACATATCTTGGGGAAAAAATAAAAATAAAAAAATCGCAATGAGGGTATATTGACTGGTTTGCGTAAAAGTTATGGGATTTTTTTTTTTTACTAGTAATGGCGGTGAGCTCCAATTTTTATCATGACTAACATTATGGCGGACACATTGGACACTTTTTTTTTTTATAATTAATGTTTATTAAAGAAGAGAAGCGTGTACAAAGCATAACGATCAATACATAAACCAGTATCAATGGCAGCAGCATTATAGCGTTAATTACAATGGAACAGTCAAATACACCCACCTCTTCTATTATGAAAGAGGGAATATAGTGGACAGAAATAGAGGGAGAGTAAAGGAAAGGGGAAATAAACAGAAAGAGAGAGAAAAAGAGAAAGAAAAGGGGGGGGGGGGGGATGTGGGAGACGGGGGGGGGGGGGGGGGGGGGAGGAGGGCAGACCACCCTCAGATAAACACTTGCAAAATTACAGTAGATGTAGTAAGAACATGAGTTATGATCACATCACACTGGTTGAGACATTATGGCTGCATAACTAGGGGAATATTTAAAGGCAACCCAACAGGCCCAGATCTTCGTTGCCAACTCAGATTTACCCCGGAGGGAGAGAGTCATGTCCTCCATGTAATATGTGGTATCCACGTTGAGTAACCAACGCCGGAGCGTGGGGATCGTCTTCAGCTTCCAAAACTGAGGAATTAGGGTTTTGGCAGCGTTTAAGAGGTGTGGTGTAATCGACCTCTTGTAGGGGCCTGTCGGCCTCCCCGTGCAATGGAACAGAACATACCACGGGTCATTGGGCACCTCCCACCCCTGGATTTCTTTAATCGTGTAGAAAATCGCCAGCCAGAATGGGCGGATCCTCGGGCAGTACCACCAAATATGAGCATGAGTGGCTACCTCCCCGCACTCCCGCCAACAAAGTGGGGAGGACTGAGGAGAAAACCTATGTAAAACAGCCGGTGTGTAGTGCCATCTGGTCAAAAGTTTATACGCCATTTCTGATGTCTTAGAGGATCCAGAGGAGGTATGAGCCAGGGTGAGGATTTGTGACTGCTGGGACGGAGACAGAGCCGTATGCAGTTCCCTTTTCCAGTACCGTAGGAAGGAGGGAGTACCCGTAGAAGTGAGGGACAACAATGCCTGATAAAAGTACGAAACCGGCCGCTCAATCGGGCCAGGTTCGGCAAATGCGGTTTCCACAGGTGTAAGCTCCGCCAAGGTGCGCAAGGGCTTTGGGAGCATGCGCACAAAGTTCAATAGTTGATGATGTTTCCATCGATCCATGTAGGATATGGGGGAGTCACCCATGATGGAAGAAAGAGGCAACACCCCGGATGAGCCGGTGAACTGATGTAGACATGTGTTAGTGCCCAGCCGCCACGGGTGAATCTGAGGGTCCATGTTACCCGGGGGGAAAAAAATGTGACCCACCAAGGGCATCAGGGGGGAGTTATACAACCAGCCATACATCTTACAGATAGAGTCCCACACCATCAAGGAGGAGTGTGTAAGCGGTGACGTGGTAGGCAAAAGGGTCCGGAACGTCCTTGGGGATCCACATCAGTGTGGAAGGTTCAGCGCCACAGAGGTCCGTTTCTAAGTTTACCCAGAGTTTCGTGGCCTTGCAATACTTCAAGTCAGAGAGCCTAGTCAGCACGACGGCCCTGTAGTACAGCTTGAAGTCTGGTACAGCTAAACCCCCGCTACACTTAGGGCGGATGAGGAGAGATCTATTCAGCCTGGGTCTTCTCCTATTCCATATGTACCGGTATACCAAAGATGTCAAGATTGTAAAAAACCCCACCGGTATCCCAAACGGGACCATCTGAAGCATGAAGAGCACCCTGGGCAGCAAGTTCATCTTAACCAGACCAATTCTGCCCAGCCAAGAATGTCTTAGCTGGGACCACTTCTGGATATCTGACCTAAGTGTGTTGAGCAGAGGCAGAAAGTTAGCGCGTAACAGGGACGATAGGGAGGGCGTAAGTTGAATGCCCAAATATTTCATGGAGCTCAACTGCCAGGTAAAGGGATAGTTCTTTTTCAGGTGAGATACCTGTTTGGCGGGGACAGAGATGTTTAACATTTCCGATTTGGACATATTGATTTTAAAATTTGACACCGCGCCATAGGCCGAAAACTCGGACATAAGATTTGGAAGGGTGATCAGGGGCTGTTGCACATAAAACAAAATATCGTCCGCGTAAGCCGCGTATTTGTGTTCCGTCGTACCTATTGTCACGCCATGTATATTCGGGTTTCGCCTAATAAGGGATAAAAATGGTTCCAGGGAGATCGCAAATAAAATCGGCGAGAGCGGGCAACCCTGGCAAGTGCCGTTGTATAGGGTAAAGGGTTCACTAAGGGTACCGTTAATCCGTATCTGAGCTGTGGGGCAGTGGTACAACGCCGCTATTTTAGAGCGCAAAGTGGGTCCTATACCCAAGTGCGCCAGCGTAGCCATAAGGAAGTCCCAGCCCACCCTGTCAAACGCCTTCTCAGCATCCGTGGAAAGTAACAGGGTGGGCTGGGAAGTCCGCCGCACACAAGCCATCAAGGACAGTGTGCGGAGAGAGTTATCCCGCGCTTCCCTCCCGGGGATGAATCCTGTCTGATCCCGTGAAATCCACTGTGGCACCAAGGGGAGCAGCCTATTCGCTATGGCTTTAGCATAAATCTTCGCATCAATATTCAAGAGCGAAATGGGGCGGTAGCTCGCGCAGTCACTAGGATCCTTGCCCTCCTTGGGTAATACCGTGATGTGGGCATGAGTGGTCTCCGGGCGAAGGTCCCCGCCGTCCGAGGTCACGTTAGCGTATCTGGTCAGATATGGCAACAGTATGTCAGCGTACGCTCTATAATAAGATACCGTGAGGCCGTCTGGTCCCGGTGCCTTACCGCGCGCCATAGCTTTCATGGCGCCCAGAAGCTCCGCAGCCGTAAACTCCCCCTCCAAGGAAGCCAAAGCCTCCTCAGAGAGCTTCGGGAGGGCGGCACGGGCCAGATAGTCCCCAATAAGGCGTCCCCGAGCCTCTCTATCCTGGACACCCTGGTGCACCTGATACAGACGCTGATAAAAGTCCCTGAATGTCTTGGCTATACGGGGGGTCTCAAACACCAGGTCTCCCGAGGGGGTCTTAACTTTGGCAATAAACGCCGCGTTTTTACGCTGTCGCACCGAGTTGGCCAACAGCCTACTGGGCTTACCTCCCCACTCATAAAATCGGTGAGCTACTATCCGCGAGCGTCGCTTTTGATCTAAGTGAAGGAGGGACTTCAGGGTCTCCCGTTTTTCCGTTAAGGCGTGGAAAAGGGCCGGAGTCTGGGTCAGCTTATGCCGTCGTTCTAAGTCCGTAATGTCACGCAACAAGTCGGACTGTTGTAGTAAGCGCTCTCTCTTTTTCCTAGAACCCAATTCCATGAACTTTCCCCTAATATACACCTTGTGGGCCTCCCATAGCACTCCCGGCGAAACTTCAGGACTGACATTAGTCTTAAAATAAAATTCCAAACTGTCACCCATCACCTTTTTATCCGCCTCTTCGGCTATAAGGTCCTCGTTCAACTTCCAGTTAGTGGATTTTAGGGGTATGGACGCCACTCTAATGGTTAAGGAAATCGGAGCATGGTCCGAAATGGGGGATGAGTCAATGCTTGACTTCACTATGAGCGGGAGGTGCTGGTGATCAATGAAGCATAAATCAATTCTAGAGTATGTTTGGTGCACCGGAGAGTAGTAGGTAAAGTCCCTTTCCCGTGGGTGATTAGGCCTCATGCACACGAGACGCAGATGAAACCTCTGTTAAAAAAAAGGCTGAAACGCGCGTTTTGCCGCGTTTGCATGCCGCGTTTAGACGCGTTTGCGTTTAAACGCATTTATAAAGATAACATCATGTAGACCCTCCCCAAGCTCTCAAAGCATTTTTTTTAACTATTTCTGCTATTTTGATCAGAGTGAGCAGCAGCAGCATAGAGAGCAGTTGTACACTTGCATTTGCCGTGTCACTTGCCACGGCACCTGCCACAAGTTGTGGATTGTCCACTTGCCACGTCACTTGCCACAAGTTGGGGATTGTCCACTTGCCACATTACCTGCCACGTCACCTGCCACAAATTGTGGATTGTCCACTTGCCACGTCACTTGCCACATCACCTGCCACGTCACTTGCCACGAGATGTGGATTGTCCACTTTCCACGTCATCTGCCATACCACCTGCCACAAGCTGTGGATTGTCCACTTGCCACGTCACCAGCCACATCACCTGCCACAAGTTGTGGATTGTCCACTTGCCACGTGACTTGCCACATCACCTGCCACGTCACTTGCCACATCACCTGCCACAAGTTGTGGATTGTCTACTTGCCGCGTCACTTGCCACATCACCTGCCACGTCACTTGCCACGTCACCTGCCACAAGTTGTGGATTGTTCACTTGCCACGTCACCTGCCACAAGTTGTGGATTGTCCACTTGCCACGTCACTTGCCATGTCACCTGCCACGTCACTTGCCACAAGTTTTGGATTGTCCACTTGCCACGTCACTTGCCACGTCAGCTGCCACGTCACTTGCCACGAGATGTGGATTGTCCACTTTCCACGTCATCTGCCATGCCACCTGCCACAAGCTGTGGATTGTCCACTTGCCACGTCACCAGCCACATCACCTGCCACAAGTTGTGGATTGTCCACTTGCCACGTGACTTGCCACATCACCTGCCACGTCACCAGCCACATCACCTGCCACAAGTTGTGGATTGTCCACTTGCCACGTGACTTTCCACGTCACCTGCCACGTCACTTGCCACATCACCTGCCACAAGTTGTGGATTGTCCACTTGCCACGTCACTTGCCACATCACCTGCCACAAGTTGTGGATTGTCCACTTGCCACGTGACTTGCCACATCACCTGCCACGTCACTTGCCACATCACCTGCCACAAGTTGTGGATTGTCTACTTGCCGCGTCACTTGCCACATCACCTGCCACGTCACTTGCCACGTCACCTGCCACAAGTTGTGGATTGTTCACTTGCCACGTCACCTGCCACAAGTTGTGGATTGTCCACTTGCCACGTCACTTGCCATGTCACCTGCCACGTCACTTGCCACAAGTTTTGGATTGTCCACTTGCCACGTCACTTGCCACGTCAGCTGCCACGTCACTTGCCACGAGATGTGGATTGTCCACTTTCCACGTCATCTGCCATGCCACCTGCCACAAGCTGTGGATTGTCCACTTGCCACGTCACCAGCCACATCACCTGCCACAAGTTGTGGATTGTCCACTTGCCACGTGACTTGCCACATCACCTGCCACGTCACCAGCCACATCACCTGCCACAAGTTGTGGATTGTCCACTTGCCACGTGACTTTCCACGTCACCTGCCACGTCACTTGCCACATCACCTGCCACAAGTTGTGGATTGTCCACTTGCCACGTCACTTGCCACATCACCTGCCACGTCACTTGCCACGAGATGTGGATTGTCCACTTGCCATGTCACTTGCCACGTCACCTGCCACGTCACTTGCCACGTCAGCTGCCACGTCACTTGCCACAAGATGT
The DNA here is from genome assembly GCF_037356315.1 of Lithobates pipiens. NCBI lineage: Eukaryota > Metazoa > Chordata > Amphibia > Anura > Ranidae > Lithobates > Lithobates pipiens. Next base: position 60,650,521 of record NW_027507903.1, read on the forward strand.
GGATTGTCCACTTGTCACATCACTTGCCACATCACCTGCCACGTCACCTGCCACAAGTTGTGGATTGTCCACTTGCCACGTCACTTGCCACATCACCTGCCACGTCACTTGCCACAAGATGTGGATTGTCCACTTTCCACGTCACCTGCCATGCCATCTGCCACAAGTTGTGGATTGTCCACTTACCACGTCACCAGCCACATCACCTGCCACAAGTTGTGGATTGTCCACTTGCCACACCACTTTCCACGTCACCTGCCACGTCACCTGCCACAAGATGTGGATTGTCCACTTGCCACGTCACCAGCCACATCACCTGCCACAAGTTGTGGATTGTCCACTTGCCACGTCCCTTGCCACGTCCCCTACCACGTCACCTGCCACAAGTGGATTGTCCACTTGCCACATCACTTGCCACATCACCTGCCACAAGTTGTGGATTGTCCACTTGCCACGTCACCTGACACAAGTTGTGGATTGTCCACTCGCCACGTCACTTGCCACATCCCCTGCCACAAGTGGATTGTCCACTTGCCACATCACTTGCCCCATCACCTGCCACAAGTTGTGGATTTTCCACTTGCCACGTCACCTGACACAAGTTGTGGATTGTCCACTCGCCACGTCACTTGCCACATCACCTGCCACAAGTGGATTGTCCACTTGCCACGTCACTTGCCACGTCCCCTGCCACAAGTGGATTGTCCACTTGCCACGTCACTTGCCACATCACCTGCCACAAGTTATGGATTGTCCACTTGCCACGTCACATGCCAGTCACCTGCCACAAGTTGTTGATTTTCCACTTGCCACGTCACCTGCCAAGTCACTTGCCGCGTCACCTGCCAGGTCACTTGCCACGTCACCTGCCACAAGTTGTGGATTGTCCACTTTCCACGTCACTTGCCACTTCACCTGCCACGTCACTTGCCACAAGTTGTGGATTGTCCACTTGCCACATCACTTGCCACCTGCCATGTCACTTGCCACAAGTTGTGGATTGTCCACTTGCCACGTCACTTGCCACAAGTTGTGGATTGTCCACTTGCAATTGCAATTGTTTAAAATATTTTTCTAATGGTTTTTCATCATTTGCAATCATTTTTGAGATTTTTAATGTAAAAAAAAAGGTCACCTTTAAAAACGCATATAAACGCAAACGCGGCTAAACGCGGGTGCCGCGTTTAGCGTCTGAAACGCAGAAATTTTTGTTTCTGAACGCATTTTTTTGCTTCTGGAAAAACGAGATTAAACGCAACTGCATATAAACGGAAAAAAACTAGACTGTGTGCATGGACACATAGGATAACATTGAATGAGTTCAGGTGCAGTTGAAAAAACTGTCCAACTGCATCTGAACGCGCGTTTAACTGCGTCTCGTGTGCATGAGGCCTTAATTCTCCAGACATCCATCAACTGTAGGTCATGGAGTCGAGAACGTATATACCTCACTCCCCTGCCGGAAAGCGAGGAACCACCTCTAGAGGTGTCCAAAGTAGGTTCCAGGGGAACATTAAAATCGCCCGCTAGTAGAATGCATCCACGTGCAAAATTCCGTAGGGAGTTGAGTGTGGAAGCAAGGAAACGCACCTGGTTTTTGTTAGGGGAGTATAAGGTGGCCAAAGTACACTGCATGCTGCCCAGGGTGCCCCGCAGAAACAGAAAACGCCCCGCAGGATCACACAACATTTCCTCAAACGTGAACGCGGTTCCCCTACGAACCCCAATGGCCACACCTTTTGCCTTAGAAATGTCGGAGAGGCTGTAGTACCACGTGGGGTACTTCGGTGAGTGCAGTCTAACTCGAGTCGTCTGCGTGAGGTGGGTCTCCTGGAGGAAGACCACGTCCCCCCACAAACGGTCCAGCTCCCTATATAAGTTGTGTCTCTTCCCCGGGGCGTGAAGGCCCCGTACATTAAAAGATACAAGGTTCACAGTAGCCATGGGGTCTCAGGAGGAGGAACCGCGATCACCACAACATTATCGATGCAATACAGAGGCGGTCTGCCGCTAAATAGGGGGGAGGGGATCAGAGGAGGTGGAGGCAATAGACAAGAGAGGTGAAAGAGAAAAGGAAAGGAGAAGGAGAGGAGACAAGAAAATGAAAGACCCCACCTTAGTGGGAAAAACAAAATGAACCAAAAAAGGTGCTGTCGGAGAACAGCTAGTAGTGCACGCATTTCCATGCCGTGCGCGAGCGGGCTGCGTGACCGCCACAGGGCCCCCACGCCCGCCACCCCAACAGGGGAACAGGCGCCAGGGCCCCGCGCCGGGCAGCCCCCACTCAAAAAGGGGGGGACGGGACTCGGGCAGCCGGGCGCAAACCACACCATAAAGGTCCAAAGTAGCGCCCCGCGGTCTGGTGCCGACACCAAGGCATAAAAATCTAGAGATAACATCATCCAAAACATAAAACGGTAAAACGCCTGTAAAGAACAATATGGGTATGAAGCTAAGGTGGTAAGATACCTAATGGGGGGGGGGGGGGGGGTACCGCGAGTCAGTCACGCTCCAAAGGCACAGAGAGGGAGAGGGAAAAATCACACGCCATTAGATAAGGCAAAAGAACAGCAATTTTCACCTCCAAACTGAGGCCCCCAAGGAGGTACCGGGGTGTGGGCCACACGGCCAAAGGTGACTCAGCCGTGGCCTTGCAAAAACTCGTTGCCGCCAGAGGCGGTCAGCTTCCTCGCACAAACTTGGTAAGGGAGCCCCCCCAATTGCGTTCAGGCGGTATGTCCCACAAATGTAAGCAGGCATCTTGAGCAGGTAAACAAGCTGAAGGGCAGGTTGCCATTTCAAGGGCGGTAATCAGGTGCAGAAGTGCGGCGGGCACGGCTCACTCTCTGCCAGCCCTGGTCGGCCCCAGTGGGCAGGGGCGGGATGCCGTCTTGCCATCCAGGCAGCTCCGGGATAGGAACGGACATATCCGTGCAGAATTTGGGCAGCTCCTCCGGGAATCGAAGTATTGCGGTTCTGCCATCTCTAGAGGCGATCAAGGCCGCAGGGAAGCCCCACTTGTATTTAATGGACGCCGCCCAAAGCAGTTCCGTGAGGGGTCGTAGGGCCCTGCGTCGATCCAAGGTTTCCTTAGCTAGGTCCGGGAAAAAGGATAACATCGCTCCATGAAAATCAAACGGAGTAGCTCCCCTGGCTTTCTGCATAATCAGTTCCTTTTCAGGATAATGGTGGACCCGGCAAATGATGTCCCGTGGGACGTCTGTAGCAAGATTGCGTGGTCGGAGTGCCCTGTGCACCCGGTCAATCCTTAAGGGGGCGTCAGCTGCTCGGCCCAGAAGGCTGTTGAAAATGCCCCGAACGGACGGTAACAGGTCGTCGTCCCCAGTCGCTTCGGGAAGACCCCTAATCCGAACGTTATTACGTCTGTTACGATTCTCTTGATCTTCGATCTTGTAAACGGTCGTACGATGCGAAATGGCAAGTTGTCGTGTAGTCGCCTGTAAGGATCGGATAGCGTTCGCATGGCGATCTAGACGTTGCTCCGACTCTTCGACACGAACCAATACTTGCGAGAGATCCGAACGAACTGCGGAGACCTCCTTCTTAATGACCCGCTCGAGGTTCAGTAGCATGGAGGCGAGATCGGAGGTGGTAGGGAGACCGCTCACTCTCGGCGCCGCTCCGGCGGAAGGATGTTGCTCCCCTTCATCTTCCGAGCCCGCCGAGGACTCGGGCGAGCGCGACCTCCGGTCCGGCCCCTCGCGGGGGGCGAGATCTACTTCACTCCGCGGCTTGCGGCCTAGGTCGTCCTGCTCCTCCACCTCGTCCGGTTCCACGGAGAGGAATCGTTTAATTGACCCCGTTGAGGCTCCTTTCTTGGGCAGAGACTTGCCCGTCCGCCGGCCCATCGTTCAGGTAACAAAAATATAGTTTTTTGGATGAATTTAGGTACTTTTCTCGGTGTCGGCCTCGGAGCTCACAGAGCACACGTCTTGCCCTAGCACATCACCAGGCCACGCCCCACATTGGACACTTTTGACACTATTTTGGGACCATTGGCATTTATACAGCGATCAGTGCTATAAAAAATGCACTGATTACTGTGTAAAGTACACTGGCAGGGAAGGGGTTAAACACTAGGGGGCGATCAAGGAGTCAAGTGTGTCCTAACTGTGGGGGGGGGGATTGCCTCACTAGAACATGACAGGGATCACTGCTCCTGATGACAGAGAGCAGTAGATATCTGTCATATTGCTAGACAGAACAGGGAAATGCCTTGTTTACCCGTTCTGCTGCTCCGTGACAAGATCCCGGGCCCCCATTGGACATAGAGTCCGCGGGACCCACGTGCGCGGTCACAGAGTACACGGTGGGGACGTACCTGTATGCCCATTTGCCCAGCCGTACCATTGTGTCAACGTATATCGTCGGCATGTGGTTAACAGCGTTTTCAGCTTGCTGGTTATTCTCCTTCAGTTGATCTTTGGGCTGCCTATCTGACAGATTATTCAGATAGGCAGCCGATTGGCCAACTGCACAAACACGCAAGCCAGGCTGATAAAGATAAGCCGGCAGTTCATAAATAGCAGCAGCATTGTCAGCCTGTCAGAAAGTGCTGTTAACAGCAGGATCTCTAAGTGAGGAACTTTGACACAGATTAACCAAATAAATACGCTTACAAAAATTGTATATGTTGAGGCATGATGCCAAACATACTGAAGAATAATTGTAGAGCTTACATACCCTATATTACCAAAAGTATTGGGACGCTTGCCTTTACACTAGGGCTGAAACAACAAATCGATTACTATTTTCATAATCGATTAATCAGCCAGTAACATAATGGGGTTAAAAAAAAAACTAAAATGAGCCCTTTATAGTACAAAAATAGCAAATAATCACTACTGTAAATATTCATGCCACGTACACACGATTGGAATTCCGGCCAGAAAAAGACCGATGAGAGCTTTTCAAAGGAAAATGCGACTGTGTATGCTCCATTGGAATTTAGCTGTCCGTATTTCCACCAGCCAAAAATTGATAGCATGTTCTCAATTTTCCAGACGGAAAAACTTTCTATTGGAAAGTCTGATCGTGTGTATGCAATTCCGACACGCCAAAAATCACGCATGCTCAGATTCAACTACGAGATGGAAGCTATTGGCTACTGGCTATTGAACTTCCTTTTTCTAGTCCTGTCTTACGTGTTGTACGTCACCGCATTATAAACACGTAGGCAAGACAAATTGAGCCGAATTCCGTCGGGAAAACCATCGGAGCTTTTTCCGAAAAGAATTCCAATCATGTGTACTCAGCATCACAGTTATAAAGTAAAAAAAATGAACCCCTTAAAGTAGTGATTATTTGCTTTTTTAATACTAAAGGGCTAATTTCTTGTTTTTTTAACCCCATTATGTTACTAAACATCTTAGACCTGGTTCACATCTATGTGCTTTTTGCAGAAATGCACTACAGTTCATTTACATGGTTTCCTATGGGACATGTTCACATCTATGCTTTTTTCAGCCACTGCGTATTTGGAAAGGGTCAGAGACTTTTTTTTTTTTTAAGCAAAACTGTGCTTTTTTGGTTCAATATACTTCAATGGTTCAATTTGTGTTTTTTAATGCCCAACAACAAATTGGGCAAAAAAAATAAATGAAAAACACAAAATCGCAGCAAAATCACTTTTGCGAAAATCAAAAACGCACAGCAAAAAGCACTGCAGAAACACATCAAAAGCAAACTGCATAGGTGTTTACCGAGCCTTATGCTGGCCTCACGGATCATTTTTCAGACGAGAATATTCAGATGAAAAATCTTTGTACATTTGATGAATGAAAGAATTTTGTTTGAAATTTTGACTTGTTAACATTCTGTTTTTAAAATGAATCTAATTTCTGAATGAATACCACATTCATGGTCTGAAAATTCCTTTGACCAAGAAGCTTTCTATTTCCAAATTTTCCTGGATTAGAAAATCGAACAAACGTTCTTAAAATTTTTTTTTTTTTAAGGAAGACATTGTTTTTTTTAAATGAAAAAAATGTATCCGATTCTGATATTTACCAGATTCACCCTCTTAGGTCTGATTCACATCTATGCATTTTTTTGTGCTTTTTGCATTCTGCAGGTTTGCACTACAGTCCGTTTACCATGGTTTCCTATGGAACACGTTCTGTAGTGCAAATCTGAAAAATGCACTAAAAATGCATAGGTGTGAATCTGGCCTAATAGTATATAAATTATATATCTTCTCTAATAGTATATAAATTATATATCTCCTCTAATAGTATATACAGCATTTCTCTTCTGTTATTCTCAGAGTGGATTAGAGCTTTTGCTTCCCAACCATATAGTTGGTTATTTATATTTACCACTGCATAGAGCTACTTATATAATAAGAATAAATTGCCCTTTTTTTTTAAGCTTTACATATTAACTAAATTATACACCAATTTTTTTTTTTTAAGGTTATTAACCGATTAATCGAAAAAATAATCAGCCAACTAATCGATTATGAAAATAATTGTTAGTTGCAGCCCTACTTTACACACATGAACTTTAATGGCATCCCAGTCTTAATCCATAGGGTTTGATAGAGTTGGTCCACCCTTTGCAGCTATAACCGCTTCAACTTTTCTGATGTGGACGAGAAGGCCTGGCTTGCAGTCTCCGCTTTAAATTCATCTCAAAGGTGTTCTTTCAGGTGGAAGTCAGGCCAGTCAAATTCCTTCACCCCAAACTCGCTCCTCCAGGTCTTTATGGACCATGCCTTCACCTTGGTCACATCACAAGAAACTATCTCCTGCGTTCCTGTTTAAAGGCTGGCTTTGCTGACATCCCTTCTGGCTCCAGATCCTGCTTGCTGTTCCACTACTTGGATCCCTGACTTCTGCTTGGCTGACTAACCGTTTTGGTTACTGAACTTTGGCTATGTTTTGACTACGTTTGTTCTTTTAACTTTTATTATTAAAGAAGTGTGATGTAACTGTACTTCTGTCTTGGTCTGATTTCATGGTTTCTGACAGTATGGTCATGTGATCCCACAGCTCCAGCTTCTCTGTGTCAGTGAGCAGCTGCTGCAGGGGAGAGGATGGAATGCCAAAAACGGCTGGAGCCATGGGAGCCTATGGGTGATGTCAGGACTCCCGGATTTCACAGCTGTTGTCAAGTAGTCCCTTACACATGTGACCGGACCAGGTTAAAAAAAATTTAAATAAATTACACAGATGTTTGTTTACACAGAGTATGCGGGAAGGATAGGGGAAGGGAACTTTTTTTTTAACGAATAGCTTAGGCTTTTCTACCACTTTAAGGGCAATGCCTATTCATCTTTAATATTAGTCTTAATCACGATCAGAAAAAAAAAGTCATAAGAAAAAACTAAAAGGGTGGCTCAGTTTCCCTATGATGGACTGGGAAAAATAGGGAGAGAAATAACATCCATATCAAAGGACCAGACATTTTGAGCTGTCATTGATCCAGAAATTCTACCCGCATTTCCGCTTAGTTATTTATGTATATTTCCTTATCTTTGTGTGGTCTGGAAAAGCATTTAAACCATTCTCATTAGTCATTTAGCTGATCTTAGGAAGCCTATTATATTTTTCTTGTTAAACACATTAGAAAAATAACTTGGTCTGAATTTACAAAAAAGTAATCTGTGCTGTCACATGGAATGTCTTACTTTTTAAAATAAGCATTACATTCAAATAGGATTATAGTTTTCCTTTAAAGATATGAAGCTATATTTACACTGTCAGCAGGAGGATGGAAAGCAGCATTCTTCAGCAATCTGTAGTCTTTCACATTTCTCCATTCAGCACTGCCAAATCCTTGTAACGTGTTGGGAGCATATTGAAACTCCACAGCTTCAAGTGTCAACATAATCAATGCTAAAAGCGAGCATTGCCTCTTAATAAATATCTACGAAGCACAGTTGATGACAAACACATGTAAGCATTGGAATACTTTCCACTGCAAAGTGCAATAAATTGCGTCCATAAATTTACATCTGGCCTATATAACAGTTCTTGATTTTTATATATTTTTGCTGCAATAAAATATAATGAGCAGTATGTTAGAGCAAACTGTACAAAATCACAGATATATTTTAAAAACAGCACATTTTTAAATTGCAGCATATTAGTGGTCCATGGCCCAGTGTCATTGAGATACATGGGTCCTACATCATGGAACATTTATTGGTGTCTTCATTAATAAATAAAGTGATGTAACCAGAAAGAGAAAAGGCATGAAGTACAGGTGTACATATGACACAGACTTTGCAAGAAAGATCTAGAACCAATACGTTTGCCCAAACAACAGCGGCAGAGTGTACAAACTGAAAACCGACGACGCTGAGCTTGGCACCTCACCTCTGCAAGCAAGTAGTATCAACCCAGAGTGACGCATGAAAAAATTGGAATAGCAAATAACTTTTTATTTTATTTATTTTTTTAAGGGGGAGAAAAAGCTAATTTAGAAAGTTTTCCAGCTAAAACACTTAAGTGGAGTTCCACCCAAAAGTGGAAGCTCCGCTTATCTGCCTCCTCCCCCCTAGAGTGTCACATTTGGCACCTTTTGTGTTTTGCGTTTTGTAACAGGTACCCATCCCCACTTCCGAGAGCCCCCCTCCTCCTTCCCCCGCCAACGGGTCATTCAGAATGTGCAGCGTGCTTCACGCATGCACGGTAGGGAACTGGCTGTGAAGCCAAAAGGCCAGTTTCCCTTTGTGCAAATGGCGGCGGCAGCACCCGAGAGCTGATGGAAACATCGGCTGGGGTGCCAACATCGCTAGATTCCAGGACAAGAAAATGTCCTAATATTAATTTTTTTCAGGGGGGGGGGGATCAGAACTCCACTTTATAGTGTTACTAAACTCAGGACTCACTATAGCTGGTCTCCCACAGCACACAGAACATGAAAATGCAATTATGTTAGTAAATATAAGCTGCTAAATACCTTTTTTTCATCATCAGTATATAGCAGTCCTGTGCCTTCTATCAGTGTCTGGTTAAAGCTTGTAGGAGGAGTTTTCATTCTACTCTGACTGTCCTATGAGGCTGCAGGACCCCGACCTTTTGTCTGGACAGTGCTGAACGGTCCCTGTGCCAATCATATGCACCCTCCCAAGAAACAAAAACTTCTAGCAATACACACCAAATTGAGCATGTGCATGTGACTCCAAATGCTCTGCCTTATTAGGAGACAGTGGAAGGAGAGGATCAGAGAAGACAGGATCAAACAGTCTTATTACATGATGCGCAGGACTAAACCCTTAGGTTCCACAATGAGTATAACAGTCATGCTTTACTGCATATACACACTGATTTTACTGTTGTGGGTTTAGCAACAATTTAAAACCTCATTAAAAATGGCTTAAAATATGCTGCAACACCATACAAGGGCTAATTCTTTTTCAAATCCTAGCACACTATTGCCCCTCTATGTACTGTACATGTTGTGGTATGCCTCTTGGTCTCTTCTCTACATTTTGTGTTGAGTTTTAAAGTTTTTTTAAATCTCAAATTTATCATATGCTCCTTTTTTCTTACCTTCATTAATATACATTTTTTTGCTTCTCTTCCTATGTGTTTCTTGAAGCAGTTAGCTTTTTATATAACTGAAAACAAGGGGAGGGAAAGAGACAGCAAAAAAGACCATGGTGTACCACCGATCAGTAAAAAAAACGTAGTAAAACAAAAGTCACCTGCTTACAGAGTGTATCACACAAGTAGGAGCTGCCCAAAATGCAAAAGGGGTGACCACAAACCAGTCCACACACCTTGACCAGGGACATGGGTTAAGACAAGAGGAGCAGTATCTCGGAGGCTGTTCCCTGACAGGCTGTGCTCGGCATTGGGGAGGAAGCGATGGAGCCATACATGTCCCAAGATCTGTCCTCCTGTGTTGCGTCACCACCCACAGCATGCACAGTATGTGTCTGGAGGTAACTTCCTGTTCATCAGGTGCTGATGAGGAGTCATCGTGAAATGGATAATGCACATGCGCCGGGTTGTGGGGGACAGTGTTCTCCAAAAGGACCGCTCTTGTCCTAACCCACGTCCCTGGCCAGGGTGTATGGACTGTTTTGTGGTCAACCCTTTTCCATCTTGGGCAGCTCCTGCATCTGTAGGATATTTTGTTTTAATGGTGGATGTATAAGAGGGGCCAACAGCACTCAGTGGGTCTTTCCCAACCCCCCCCCCCCCCCCACCAATCAATTCAATTCCTTTTAAATTCCCCAGTTGCCGCTTCTAGCTTTGACAAAGCGTAGGTGCGCAAAACATGTCAGCTATGGCAACTTCCTAGTTTGTGGTCCAACAGGGTGTACAGGGTTCCGTCTCCTGGAGTCATGCTGACGTCACCGCACATGCCTGGTCTCCTCTGCAACATCCGGCATTCCCAACCTTGATCTCCAGAGGCGACTGACACACCACGCTTCTCAGAGCCTGACGCTGTTCAGGTGGATCATCAGGCCAAGGCCATCACATCACCGTGGTCAGCGGGTACTCCCCCGCTTCTCTTCAGATCTGCAGTGTCTGTGGGTCAGCAGGAAGAGGTTCACCTCTATCCACTCTGATCAGTGCCATCACGCCCTTCACACACAACAGGATGATCGTGGTCTACCCATCATTGGCTAAACTTTCCGGGTTCAGTTAACCCCTCCTTATCAAGATACTTCAATGCTGGTACAGTTTTAAATTATTTTATGTACTCACAGCCATATGTTTTTTATCTTCTTCCTTGCGTCTCTGCATCAGTGTCCACAGTGCTTTTGCTTGGAAGTCGCTGAAGTATAATAAAAACATTTTGTATCCAACCCTACATGCTTTGTCCTATACATTTGACTTTCACCCATAGAGCGCTGATTATTTGTGTTTTACATTTCGCTTCTTATTGTCCAGTGATTGGCCGCTGCATTGGGGGTCTGCTTTATTATTTCTAATACATCATCATTTGACTGCCAGTTTTGAGCGCTTCCGGAATTTGTTGTTTGTATTTTGGTTTTAATAATGTGTTTTCACTGATGGTACTACACCATGGCGTCTTGCGTTTTCTCTCTCCCCCTCCTTGTTTTCATTCATGCAGATTGCATTTCTTCTTCGGAGTATACAGCCGCAGATTGGGTTTGAGCACGTTTGCAGCTTAGGTTTTTGTTTTGTTAGCTCCTTATACACATACAGTACCTATAAAATGTTTTCTGTAGGCGATTACTTCTACAGCTCCTTCACAGCAACACAAGAACAGTATGAATGGCATAATCAGCTTTTCAGAATTTTGTTAGCATTCTAAATGCATACATGCAAATTGTGCCAGTTTTCAGACACATGGAAAATATGCAATATACTAAGAATTCAAACATATGATTAAAAAATTATTATTAGATCAGTGTAGATATATACAGTGCCTTGAAAAAGTATTCATACCCCTTGAAATTTCCCACATTTTGTCATGTTACAACTAAAAAAACGTAAATGTATTTTATTGGGATTTTATGTGATAGACCAACACAATGTGGCAAATAATTGTGAAGTGGAAGTAAAATGATAAATGGTTTTTAAAATGTTTTACAAATACATATCTGAAAAATGTGGTGTGCATTTGTATTCAGGCCCCTTTACTCTGATATCCCTAACTTGGAACCAATTGCCTTCTGAAGTCACCTAATTAGTCCACCTGTGTATAATTTAATCTCTGTGAAACCTTCAGAGGTTTGTTAGAGAACCTTAGTGAGCAAAGAGTATCGTGAAGGCCAAGGAACACACCAAACAGGTCAGGGGTGAAGTTGCGGAGAAGTTTAAATCCGAGTTTGGTTATAAAAAAATATCCTAAGAAAACTAACACTGTACATCACCCTAAACACACCATCCCCACCGTGAAACATGGTGGTGGCAGCATGTTGTGGGGATGCTTTTCTTCAGCAGGGACAGGTAAGCTGGTCAGAGTTGGTGGGAAGATGGATGGAGCCAAATACAGGGCAATCTTAGAAGAAAACCTGTTAAGAGTCTGCAAAAGACTTGAGACTGGGGCAGAGGCTCACCTTCCAGCAGGACAATGACCCTAAACATACAGCCAGAACTACAAAGGAATGGTTAGATTAATGTATATTCATATGTGTCAGAATGGCCCAAAGTCCAGACCTAAATCCAATTGAGAATCTGTGGCAAGACTTGAAAATTGTTGTTCAGAGACGCTCTCCATCCAATCTGACAGAAGCTTGAGCTATTTTGCAAAGAAGAATGGGCAAAAATTTCACTCTAGACGTGCAAAGCTGGTAGAGACATCCCCAAAAAGACTTGCAGCTTTAATTACAGTGAAAGGTGGTTCTACAAAGTATTGACTCCAGGGGGGGGGGGGGGGGGTCTGAATACAAATGCACGCCACAATTTTCACATATTTGGAAATATTTTTGAAAAACATTTATCATTTTCCTTCTACTTCACAATTATGTGCCACTTTGTGTTGGTCCATCACATAAAATCCCAATAAAATACATGTTTTTGGTTGTAACATGACAAAATGTGGAAAATGTCAAGCGGTATGAATACTTTTTCAAGGCACTGTAATTGGTAATGAAAAGTCAAAAAATCTTAGCCTTAGGCCCCATACACAATATTAGATTTTCTTCAGATTTACCAAAACCATACAATAGGAGGTCAAACCTTAAAGAGTTTTCATCTGTATGCAATCAGATAGATCTTGCACTACATGGTTTTGGTAAATCTGCAGAAAATCTAATAGTGTGTATGGGGCATAAGAAGACATCTTAAAGTTGGATTAAAAAAAGTTGGATGCATTTTTGAAAGCTCATGAACATGTGTCAATGCTGTGCCACTTATGTGCACTGCAGTGGACAGTGTTCTCACATGGTCGCATTTTTTTCGCTTCTCATTGACGCACCAAAATTCATCTGACAAGTAAATGTTCAGCTAGCTTTGCCACTTCCCAAACAGTTCCATTTATGTCAGTGTAAAACGCACCGCAAATGCGCCACAAACACCTCAAACTCCCCTATGTGCTTACACTGCATTTGAGATGCATTTAGAAAGCATTTCTAACTGTGATGACAGAACAAGAATCCATATTATAGAAAACCAACATAGAAGAGGTATCTGGAAAGCACTAGGTAACAAAGCACTTTGCAAAGCATGTCAATAACACATCTTAACAGGATAGGTGCGTTAATGAATGTTCCAGGTATCTAAAATTTCAAAGCAAGCCTAAATGAGCCTCAAGGGTTTGTTCACACTAGAATTGCTGTCTGGATTGTGTATCGCTCTTCAGAGAGCATTAGACAGGTAGTGAGGAGGCGTTGTATTGCCTCCTCACTACCTGCTTTAGCCCCTTGGACTTGGCACTAATGCACTGCAACTCTATATTGCATGCAGTTCTGGGGTGTTAAGGGCCTGGTGAGGAGAATAAGGGATACGATTCCTGCATCAGCTGTGAAACAAAGCATTGTAACCGTGGCATGTGTACACCACTGACTGCTGCCTCTGCAGCTAAAGGGGGAGGTAAAGCTGGGGCTCAACTGCAAGGCTTTACCGTCTCCCCAACCACTAGTGTGCTCAAAAGCTAAAAGCAAAAGGAGGGGGGTTGAGGAAGGACAGGGGATGTTTCCAACCACGTATGCATCTGAACTTCCAAATAGATTGAAAAATAGAAGAGGAGTATGTTATCCAAAAAACAAACTATGGCGTTTTTCTGAGTATCTTTAGAGGAAGATGTCAGATTTACGGTTTGCAGGATAGATTTAATTTTGGAGAGTGAATGGCTAATTGTCAGGTAAAAATACCGGTTTCCACATACCAGGTACACATGGTCTAGCTGCATTAATTTAAGGGGTTGTAAAGGTTCATTTTCTATTTTCTAAATAGGTTCCTTTAAGCTAGTGCATTGTTGGTTCACTTACCTTTTCCTTCAATTTCCCTTCTAAATGTTTTTTTTTCTTTGTCTGAATTTCTCACTTCCTGTTTCTCCTCAGTAAACTTCACGCCATCATCCGAGCGGTGTTTAGTCAGCCAGAACAGCTTACTGAGGAGAAACAGGAAGTGAGAAAACCAAGAAAAAAAACATTTAGAAGGGAAATCGAAGGAAAAGGTAAGTGAACCAACAATGCACTAGCTTAAAGGAACCTATTTAGAAAATAAAAAACAAACCTTTACAACCCCTTTAAATGAACTGGGAGGGATAGTTGGTAATATTATCAGATCTGGAAAGAAGCATGCTGCATTCTCATCAAGGGAAATAGTTATCATTTTGTTACATATAACTTGTTTTTCTAAAGTGGGTAAGTTTGGGGCAATTCTAAAACATATGGTGATGTCCCAAGTCTCTAGACTGCAACCTCTCAGCAAGTTGGAGGAGCCATGTCTGTTCGTAAAACAAAAGGATTTATAGAAATAGTAAAATCAGATGTTAACCTTTTAAAAAAAAAAAAAAAAAAAAAAACCTTAAAATAAAATAGCCCATTTGTAATTTGTGGAGAAACAGGAAACATAGGAGTTTGCATTCAACATCCAAATAACATCCCCAACATATTTTAACCTACAGTAGGCTAGTGGTAGTAAACCTTGGTTTAACCACTTGAGACCCGCGCTATAGCCGAATGATGGCTACAGCGCGGATCTCCTTTGCCGGGACTACGTCTATTGACGTCGCGAGGAGAAAAAAAAAGAGCCGATCACCGGCGGCCGTGATCGGGACATGAGTCCCGATCACGGCCAGCCCAGCCAGTGCCCACCTGCCCCCTGCCAGTGCCACGTGAATAAAAAATGTGTCCCCCCCCGTCAGTGCCACCCAGCAGTGCCCATAGTGCCACCCAGCAGTGCCCACAGTGCCACCCAGCAGTGCCCACAATCTACCTCAACAAAGGTGGTGCACTCCAGTGCCACATATCTGTGCCCATCAGTGTCATCTACCAGTGCCCATGAGTGCCGCCCATCAGAGCCACCTATCAGTGCCCATCAGTCCCATCTATCAGTGGTACCTATCAGTGCCCCTTAGTGCCACCCATCTGTGCCACCCGTCCGTGCCATCTTATCTGTGCCCAATCTTTGCCCATCAGTGCCGCCTTATCTGTGCCCATCGGTGCCGCCTTAACTATGCCTATCAGTGCAGCCTATCAGTGCCCACCAGTGCAGCCTATCAGTGCCGCCTCATCAGCGCACTTCAATGAAGGACAATAATGACCTGTTTGCAAAATTTTATAACAAACTATTAAACATGATTTTTTTTTGCATCTTTTTTTGTTTAGCAA
Source organism: Lithobates pipiens (assembly GCF_037356315.1). Classification (NCBI taxonomy): domain Eukaryota; kingdom Metazoa; phylum Chordata; class Amphibia; order Anura; family Ranidae; genus Lithobates; species Lithobates pipiens. The sequence continues at coordinate 60,665,750 of NW_027507903.1, forward strand.
AAAATAAAACTCCCAGCTGTAATTAAATACCACCAAAAGAAAGCTCTATTTGTGGGAAAAAAATGATAAAATTTTAATTTGGGTACAGTGTTGTATGCCCGCGCAATTGTAATTCAAAGTGCATCAGCGCTGAAAGCTGAAAATTGGTCTGGGACTGAGGGGGGTTTAAGTGCCCAGTAAGCAAGTGGTTAAAAAACAAAACAAAAAAAAAAATGGTCCCCATGCAGGCACATGTCCTATGTCCCAATGTGATAGTATGCACCACATACTAGCACATTATGAAAACAAATGCCTCCAGTGGCGTGCCGTCACCGCTAACAGGGAATGAATCTTTACCCCATCTTCTTTCCCGGTTTGCAGGCTCTAGCCATTTGAATGGCCGAGAAGCAATGACATCACTCATGCACATGCATACAGGAGCCACAGCACAGCTCTCTTAATGGACAGAATGGCATTCACTGAGAGCGCATGAACTGGAGATGTCATTGGCTGTTACAATTGTAAATATCTCCTAAACAGTACATGTTTAGGAGATACTCACTGTACTTTCAGGTAAGTCTCATTAGAGGCTTATCTGTAAGTACAAGATAAAAAGCGGAGCTTACTACTTTTTTAAGCTCTGTCTGTAGGTGAAACATGTTGGGGTGTAGTTTTGGGTGGGAGTGAGCGGTGTGATGCGATTGCAATAAATCTCGGCTGCAGTTTAACATCTTCAGGTTGTGGCCCGGTAGTTGAATGATGGATTAAAGTGGAGAAAGAACAGTCTCCATGTTTTTAGCACATGGCTGACTGCAGGCAGACAACAGTTCTAAAGCTTAGCTTCTCTAATGATTTTCTAATAAGTAGAATGTCAGATTTTGAGAAAGGGATTTTAAAAACGTCAGAATTTCAGGGTGGTTATCAAAATCCTAGACTAGACCAGTTCAGATATGCCAGATTTTAATGACGTAGAAGTCAGAGGGGTAAGCAGTAAAATGTAACATCCAATGTCGATTTGCTTTTGTGCATAAAGGAAAGCTCTTGTCCTTGCATTCTAGTGAATAGGAACTTGGTATTTACAGTACAATAACGTTATCGTTCGTCTATATTGGTAATATATAAAAAAATACAATCAATGACACAATAAATGTACCCATCAGTGCAGCCTTCCAATGCCACCTATGAGTGCCCATCAGTGCTGCATATCAGTGTCACCCACTAGTGCTGCCCATCAGTGCTACCTCATTAGTGCCATCTCATTGGTGCCACCTTATCAGTGCCCATCAGTGAAGCTTATCAGTGCCCATCAGTAAAGAAGTAAACTTGCTTATTTACAAAAATCTATAACAGAAACAAACGAAAAACTTTTTTTTTTTTTTAAATGTTCGTTTTTTTTTTTTATTCATTTAGCAAAAAAGAAAAACCGCAGGTGTGATCAAATACCACCAAAAGAAACCTCTCTTTGTGGGAACAAAATGATAAAAATGTAGTTTGGGTACAGTGTAGCATGACCACGCAATTTTCATTTAAAAAGTGACAGCGCTGGAAGTTGAAAATTGGCCTGGGCAGGAAGGGGGTGTAAATGCCTGGTATTAAAGTGGTTAAACGTGTGCAAAAAAAAAAAAAAACACGCAAAAGCACTGGCAGAGAAAGGGTTAAATGTCTGACTCCGTTTTAGCAGAACTGAAGGACAATATGCTGAACTTTTAACATTGTTAATCAGAATAAAATAGTAGCTTAAGATCCTCTGAGGCAAATGTGAAAAAAAATGCTTAATATGCAGCGAACTAAAGAACTACAAAATTTTTCGGGACGCCGGGCCAATTATACCAGTGAAATGGCGCCTTGTCAATCATCTGTATGACACACTTCTCAGACATACAATTATTTTCATGCTGTTGAAGGCATTTTTTTTTCTTCCCATTAGAGACTTTTGGAAGCACAGATACTGACATTGTCATTTTATGGAATTTCCAGCAAGTTGGAGACATTAATAATTCATACATTCTAGAATACAGGGTGCAACACAGTGTCAGCGGGATAAAAACAAACATTGGGGGGGTCACTTTATATGAAATGTGGCACTTAAGGTTACAGAAAGGGGTGAGATACAAATAAATAAATGAGTGAATATTGCTGGGCCTTCAACCTTTGTATATTGAATGAATGAATGAATGAAATACTTGTATAGCGCACAATGCGAACTGAATCGCCTCTAGGCGTTGTGTCAAACGTAATCATACGTCAGAAATATATTTGTATGTAAAAAGAGTCTAATTTCTGATAAATATGTGTTGATGGATAAGCACTACATATGGTTTACTGTTCATTTTATATACTGTATTTATCGGAGTATAACACGCACAGGTGTACAACACGCACAGGTGTACAACACGCACAGGTGTACAACACGCACAGGTGTACAACACGCACAGGTGTACAACACGCACAGGTGTACAACACGCACAGGTGTACAACACGCACATTAATTTTAAGAGGGAAGTTTCAGGAAAAAAAACTAAAATTTTTGTATTGGCGTATAACACGCACACGCTATTTGCACCCGATTTACACGGTGAAAAAGTGAGCGTTATATGCCAATAAATACAGTAATGCATGTTCTTTGTTGTGAGGACAGTATAGATCAGCCATTCTCAACTAGGGTTCTGTGAACGTTTGCTAAGCGTTCCTTGACCTGTTGACCGCCCATCTGATGGCCTGTATAGGTTATGGGTCCCATGCAACTTGGTAGAGCCAGCAGCATGACCTTACCACCTTCCCATCAACAGCACACATACATGCAACCTCACTGGAATAGCCTTTTTTTCCATGGGGTCACATACATGCGTATCTCCCTTTGTGCTGGGAGAGCGCCGCACAGCGCAAACATACACATGTGTGGTATTGCTGCAATCGTCAGGAGAATTATTTTTTTTTTGGGTTGTTCTTTGGCCCAAAATATAAAAAAAAAAAAAAAAAAAAAAATGAGATATCTGGTACCACTTCAAGTGCTTTCCCATGACAATCGTTACACAAGGAATGCACGAGGGGGTGTGTCAGTTGATATTTTCTAGGAGCGCTCACATTGGAACATTGTAGTACAGCTCAAAGCCTACATGCACAGTTTGTAGCAGGGAGAGGCAGCAATGTCAGAACAAGGCTCAACATGCTCGCTCACTACACAACAGGGCTTTTGGCAGCTGTGTCCTGCCACTGCCCCACTACTGTTACGCCCACAAACTGATTTTTATGGGGAGGAGCATACACGATTCAATTTAGGAAACAAATATGCAATTTTTAAGTCGAAAATGATTGCAGTTTTTAAAAAACACAACACAATCAATTTGCACGTTTTCTGGAGCACTATCGAATTTTTTTTAAGTGTTGTTAAGGTAAGGTTAAGTGGTAGGGCAAAGTTAAAGCATATTTATACCCAAAATGAAAAATGCACAATTGCAAACCTACCATGCCCGTCCACCTAAACTGACAGGCCGGGCAAGCAGAGCGTTAATCAGAGAAGCAGCCAAAGGGCCCATGTTAACTCTGGAGTAGCTGCAGAGATCCACAGCTCAGGTGAGAAGTTGTACACTCCGCAAATCTGACCTTTATGGAAGAGTGGCAAGAAGAAAGACATTGTTGAAAGAAAGCCATAAGAAGTCCTGTTTGCAGTATGCGAGAAGCCATGTGGGGGGGGGGGGGGGGCACAGCAAACATGTGGAACAAGGTGCTCTGGTCAGATGAGACCAAAATGTAACTTTTTGCCCTAAAAGCAAAACACTATGTGTGGCAAAAAACAAACACTGCACATCACCCTGAACACACCATCCCCACCGTGAAACATGGTGGTGGCAGCAACATGTTGTGGGGATGCTTTTCTTCAGCAGGGACAGAGAAGCTAGGCAGAGTTGATGGAAAGATGGATGGAGCCAAATACATGGCAATCTTAGAAGAAAACCTGTTAGATTCTGCAAAAGACCTGAGATTGGGACAGAGGTTCACCTTCCAGCAGGACAATGACCCTAAAACATACAGCCAGAGCTATAATAGAATGGTTTAGATCAAAGCCTATTCATGTATAAGAATGGCCCAGCCAAAATCCAGACCCAAATCCAATTGAGAATCTGTGGCAAGACTTTAAAATTGCTGTTCACAGACGTTCGCCATCCAATCTGACAGAGCTTGAGCTATGTTGCAAAGAAGAATTTCACTCTCTAGATGTGCAAAGCTGGTAGAGACATCCCCAAAAAGACTTGCAGCTGTAATTGCAGTGAAAGGTGGTTCTACAAAGTATTGACTCAGGGGGGATGAATACAAATGCACCCCACACTTTCACATATTTATTTATAAAATGTGGAGAACCATTTATCATTTTTCTTACACTTCACAATTATGTGCCACTTTTTGTTGGTCTATCACATAAAATCCCAATAAAATACATTCACGTTTTTGGTTGTAACATCACAAAACGTGGAAAATGTCAAGGTGTGTGAATACTGTTTCAAGACACTGTATATGGTGGACCTACCCCAAGGTCATACGGTTTTGGATGCAGGTCCATTCTTTAATATATTCTGTGACCATAGTTTATACTGCCAAGGATGCTCGGACTGCACTCTTAAATGAACCAGTGGGCAAACTTGGATTTCTTTTATGTTTTTGGTGGCCAAGATTGCAATTGCCACAGCTTGGAAAAGTCCTGTGGTTGACTTGGCTTTATTAAAGCGCAAATGAACCTGGATTATGAACAATTAGAAGACTGTAAGAGTATTAAGTGACAAACATGCATTGTTTGACAAAGTTGGAAAAGGCATACCGCTTCCTTTTTTTAAAAGAGAAATTATTTATTGGAAAAGCCTTTCCTAGAAAGTCTTAGGGTCTTCAACTGGGTACTGCTGTTATCCACCAAGTTTTATTCTACTTGCTACACTCAGAATTATAGGATATTGCTATATCTCTGCCAGTCCGATAGGTTAGATTTGTTCTACTTCTCGGTTTTGTTTGCTTACTTCTTTTGTTATCCCAAGGTAATAGCTTCTCTACAGAAGTTTGATTTCTTGCAGTGCCCTGGACTATCGTGCTTATGGCTTTATTTCTTCTGACATGCTTTGTAATATGGGATTATTTATCATATTCAGGGGTGTCTGTTCCCACCCCTTCTATTTTGTCATTTTGTTCCTCTTTGTTTTGGATGCCAAATGCTGTATCAACAAGATTAACTTTTTCTCCTTTTTTTTTTAAAAATCACCAAAAAATAAAGATGACGACGAATGAAAAAGAAAAATGCTGCTGGAAGGCTTTGTTCTAGGGTATTTCATAATGAATTAGTTTGCAATGCATACCAGCATTATGCCTTTTTTTTACAACCACTTTAATCATCAATTTTCATCTCACATTTGAGGAAACAGCTTACTGCTCATCACACATGGATCAATTAACAGCTCAAGATGACCTAGACTTTAGACTAGGTAATTGGTGGACATACAGGCATCTCTATGACAGAAAGGTGCACCGTTAAAGCAGAACTAAACCCTATTGTTGTTTTCAGCCAAGGAAGCTGCAATCTCAAGTCCCATAGACACAATGAGAATATAGGACCAAGAAAAAACGCATTCAGAGCGATCTATACGTTAGTACACGGCTTTCGAGAGCCAATCGTGACAGTTCATGTGAAAATATCCAAAAGAACAAGTACAAAAGTTAATGTTTTTCACGTAATTATTATAGTATTCGTATGAAAAAAATATTGTGTGACCAAGACCATGCATGCTCGCAAAGGAAAGAATACATTACAATACATTACATCACTTCTCAAGTTGTATTTTGTTGTATGAGGATTTTCCTAACTTCAGTAACCTTTGGGTTATCAATATGAGACTAACATGCAAACCCCCCCCCCCCCTCAAAAAAACAGAAGATCATTCGTCCAATATTCTCATACTGGCTTTAGCCTCTGTTTGACCTTCAACTGCCATGGTGCTGATCAGTTATGGCACCAGCAATCTGACAGTTTGGTTGAGAGCACAAGGAAATGTAACAGCAATCCCGACACGTAGCGGAATGTAACCGTTTTTTTTTTAACTGTTAAATTGTTGGGTTTAGTTCAGCTTTAATAACACTTCCTAGTTATTACCAAGAATGACGTCATAAAAAGTGTCCCAACCGGAACTGTTCTCTAGAACCAAAGTGGCTACAGATACTGTTGGCCAGTATAAAGCCTTGTGCTGTTTCTATATATAATATATATATATATATATATATATATATATATATCCCATGTAGTGTATTGGAGGATCTATTTTAGAATTAAATACATCAAGCTATATTGGGAAACATTCTGGTCACACTTGTTTTACGATTTTTAAACTGTACAACTTACAGCTTCTTTGTCCTGAATCTCCGCTTCCAGCTCTTGTAATCTTTTGCTTAGTTCTTCATTCCTCTCTCGTTCCTTGTCTATTTCATCACACTGAGCTTCAAGCTCTCCAATCTAGAAGACAAAGTACAGTAAGAGACAATAAGATACAATGTTACTTATGCAATCAAGGCTCACAATTAGAAACCATTCACACTTGTGCTCTTTATGCAATTAATGGATTTTCTAAGTTTCGTATATGGAAGGGTTAGAAGCTCTTTAAAGGTTTGAGCCATCTAGGGGGAAAATTTACCGTTTCTTTGTCATAGTGACTAATATCACCTCCAGAGAGATTTTAGATTATCACTGGAAAAGATGATAAGGGGGGAAATTGGGACATTTGTTCTTGTCAATAAAATGTCTAAGAAGAATGTCCCCTCACTTCCTGATTGGTGCCGATTCAGGAAGTGAGATAAAGTCTTCACAGAAAAAACAAAACATGATGGGGGGTCCTGCCTTTCCCAGCACAATCTAAAACTAAAACATGCGCACGCAACCACGCACAGACAGTAGAATGATATTTGTGACAACGTGCTCCTGTTATCATTACGGGTTTTTTTAATTAAAAAAAAAAAATTTTTTAAGGATATGGCAAGCAACATTTTTCACTCTGTTTTGACAAAAATGAGTTTGATAAATAGATGGATGGAAACACATGCAAAACTCAGCATGCACTTTAATAAACAAACTATCTTCACTGAAAAATGCAAAAAAAAAAAAAAAAAAAATACCCATTCTCCACATTTGAAAATGTGAAAAATGAGAACCCCAGAAGTCCCAAGACAGTTCTTAACCTAATGTATAAATATAATAAAAAATATAACCCCAGGAGTCAGTTCAGGTGAATTAAAGTATAATAAAAAGGCAAAACTTTTTTCCCCTGTTTTGGTAGGGTAAAGAGGGATTAGAAAACCGGGCAGGTTTTTACTGCGGTCTGTGTCTCTGGTTTGGAGATTCGCCTTCTCTACCTGTCCTGGTGACAGTTATCACAGAGAGTGAAAACGAAAGAAAATCCCAAAATTTTGACTTGTCATCTCAACAGGGATGGAGGTGAAATCTTCCAATAGAGACCGTAGTTCTGGTGATTCCGATGACAACCAGGGATTTCCACTCACTTCCTGTTATGGGACAGGAAGTAAAAGGAAATCTCCACAATTTGGCTTTAGTTCTATTTAAATTCACCCATTACAAAGCATTGTTCTGGGGACCCTTACCAAGTTTTTTCTGGATATCCCAACTAGAGCTGAAAATAATGATTATTTTCATAATCAATTAGTTGGCCAATTATTGTTTTGATTAATTGGATAACCTCCCCCCCCCCCCCCCCCCCCAAAAAAAAAAAAAGTGTTGTGTATAATTTATTTAATATGTAAAGTTTAAAAAACACAATTTATTCTTGAATATCTATATGCAGCGGTAGCTATAAATAACCAGCTATATGTTTTGGGGATTAAAATATCTGATCCACTCTGAGAATAACAGACAGAAGAGATACCGTATATCAACTATTAGAGGTTGAAACTGGTACATATAATCAAATTTTTTTATCTAAAGAAAAAATAAATAAATAAAAAGAACTAAAAACGCAGGTTTTCAGACAGCATTGCAATATATTATTGTGCAAGACAGACTCCCTTGTCCTAGAAAAATAGCTTGATACAAGCTACCTGCGTCTGCTGTCACTTATTCTGGCCATACACAAATTTTTCCTTCCAAAATTAATGTTTTAAGAATGTTCCTTCAGTTTTCTAATAGCTAGTGGAGCCAAATCAACATACGTTTTTTGACCACAGTGACAAGGAACAGAATAGAAAACGTATCGATTGAATGAATTTTCAGACAGTGTATGTGGTTTTCGTTCAGAAGACACATTCAATTTAAAATTGAATGTTAAATGCAAGTGAAATTTTTGAACGACATTTATTGAATATACAAATAATTTTCTACGGCCCCTTTCACACGGGGCGGATCAGTAATGATCCGCCCCGTGATGATCCGCTCGCTCAGCGGGGATCGCTCCGTTGTCCCCGCTGAGCCGGCTGCGGACAGGGCGGTCTCCGCACACTGTGCGGGGACCGCCCTGTCAGCTCTCCGTTCTCCTCTATGGGGATCGGACGAGCATGGACCGTGTGTCCGTGTTCATCCGATCCGCTCTGCAGACGGACAGAAAAATAGGATTTTCCTCCGTCTGCAGAATCGGACATTTGCGGAGGCGGACAATAGCGGGTGTCTGCGGATGCTCATCCGCAGACACCCGCTATCCCATAGGGATGAATGGATGTCCGTATTTCATCCGCAAACGGATGGATGAAATACGGACATATCATCCGCATGTGTGAAAGGGGCCTACAGAGTATTTGCACAAATGTTCTCTAACGAAAAAAAAAAAGAAAGAAGAAAAGAAACAAAAAAAAAAAAAGTTGTAGCAGCAGGTTTTTTTTTTCCACCTGTCATGATGGGGTTAAAATTTTTTAAATTAGGCCTTAATAGTACAAAAACAGCAGATAATCACTACTATAAGGGGTTAATTTATGGTGAAAATAATTTTATATATACACACACACACACATATATATATATATATATATATATATTTAATACACACACCTTATATCATATATAATATAATAAATAAACCTAGAAGTAGAATATACAGGGTATTTTAAATGGGAGTCAGACATAAAACTACATGAAGGGTGGGGATATAAATCTTTTATACTGAAGTAGTATTAAGCCACGATTCACACTGATGCAATTTGGCATGCGATTTGACATGTCAAATCGCATGCTAAATCTGTGGCAATTGCCGGCAACGGCAGCATCTGAATCGCGCGATGCCTCATTTGCGGCGCCACACTTATTCCCAAAAGTAGTTTCTGTACTACTTTTGGTGATTTTGGGGTGCGATTTCCATTGACATCTGTGCAGAAATCTGCACAGATGTCTCTGAAATCGCCCCCCAAAGTCGGGACTGAGATGCGGAAATGAAATTGTGCGAGTTCAGCTGTTTCATTCCCGCAGTCAGTGGGAACCAGGGCTCAAGGCTGAAACTTTTTTGCATAGATATAATCCACAATACTGGTAAACTTTTAGTGTGAATGTAGTTGTAAAGCCTCGGCTATTTTCGGCCGTTCTCCGGTTTCCGAAAGCCGCCAAGAACTACCGAGCGCCGTCGAGATACACAGTACATCCGCTCTGTATCTCGGCGGCACCATTTTTAAATCAAATAATTTTCTAATGACTGGCAAGGCTACAATAGAAGGCTGCAACAGAAGATCATTCATTAGATGTTTCAGCCCTAATCTCAACATTTGTCACATTAATTTATCCATCTCTTGAGGACCATGTGTACTTTTTATGTATGGTATTCTGTGTGCCCAACATTCCTCCTTTAACTTTACCTCTTCAACAAAAGCATCGCCCCCGGAGATACCCCTTATATGGAGAGCTTCATTGGCAATGGGTCCCTAAAACCCTCTTTTAGCACACGTTTTGTCCTCTCACTACATCCTCCTTCTAGAAAGAAGTGATAATTTCCTTCTCTTGCTCTCACCCCCCCCCCCTTTTTTCCCCCTCCTTTTGTTGAGCCCTTCAAATACGGCTCCTGTTGTACTACTGTCAGAACAAAAAAAACAAAACAAAAAAAGAAGTAGTTTTTGGTAGCAACAGTCCATTTTACTTTTTCAGCAACCAATACCAAACTTTCTTGTGCCTCCCACACACTCTTATAGAGGCAGTCCATGTAACAGAATTAAAAAAAGTACAGTAAAGACTAAGCCCTTGTACACACACATTCCGATGGACAATTTCCGATCGGACCGTGTTGTCAGATAATCAGACAGTGTGTGGGCTCCATCGGGCTGAGTATCCGACGGACCAAGTTTTCCAGCTGGGCTATAAAATTTTCCGACAACATGCTCCGATCGGACTTTGATCATGAGTAGAGAATTCCAATCTGACAAAGTGCCACGCATGCTCAGATCAAATTCCTAGACCAAAGCTATTGGCTACTAGCCTGAACGTAGTCCCGTCCTAACGAAATAACGTCATCACGTTAAGTACGATCGGATTTTCTGACAACTTTGTCGGACTGTGTGTATGCAACAGTTTCGGACAAAATCTGACGGATTTGGTTGTCGGAATGTCCGACCGTGTGTACAAGGGCTTACTGATTGTTACGATATAAAATCTTTTTTCCAGCCCATGTAAGATTCCAATGTGTTACCAGTCACACACACAACTAGTTTTATTGTGTTAATAAAGTGCCCAACTTACCTGACATCAGAGCTAACTGCTGCTCAATGTGTTTTTAGTAAAGACTGAGGTTTTATATTAAGCAATATTTTAGTATTTTGCTATGCATCTGTGTTGGTCTACAGCTTCTATCACTTTATTGTATATTGAGCAATTGTCTATAAGAACTATCGGCTCTATTTAGAATAAAAGGATGGAGGACTCAGTATTGTGTTTTGGTGAGCAGGACAAGATGAAGGTATAGGAGTGCCTGTTTAAGGTGAACCCATCAGCCATTTTTAACTTTTAAGGCTGGGTTCACGTATGAACATGCGTAGGCTCACAGCAGGAGTCCGGTGCGTCCTCCTTCACAGTTTCAGGTCCAATTTCAGCCCCCAAATTTTTAGCTTCATTCAGACCTGAAACAGATCAAAAGACACACAGCGTTCCTGTGCAAATTGTGGAGAGGAGTGAACTGGCTCCATAGAAAGCCGGCCACAATCTCCTGCTATTGCAAATTGGATGTGAGGAACCCGCATCCAATTCACACTAATGTGAACTCCGTCTAAAAGTAGAAATCCTGCCACACACACACACACACGTTAATGGCATAGCCCATAGGGTTCAATACTGAGTTGGCCCACCCTTTGCAGCTATAAAAGCTTCAAGTCTTCTGGGAAGGCTGTCCACAAGGTTTAGGAGTGTGTCTATGGGAATGTTTGACCATTCTTCCAGAAGTGCATTTGTGAGGCCTGGCTCACAGTCTCCGCTCTAATTCTTCCCAAAAATGTTCTAATCAGGTTGAGGTTAGCACTCTGTGCAGGCCAGTCAAGTTCCTCCACCCCAAACTCGCTCATCCTTGTCTTTATGGACCTTGCTTTGTGCACTGGTGTGCAGTCATGTTGGAACAAGAAGAGAACATCTCCAAACTCTTGCCACAGAGTTAGGAGCATGAAATTGTCCAAAATGTCTTGGTATGCTGATGCCTTAAGAGTTCCCTTCACTTCAACTAAGGGTCCAATCCTTCCAACCCCTGAAAAACAATCCCATACAACCCCCCCCCCCCCCCTTCCAGAAAATGATTTGGACCAGTGCAAAAAGCAAGCTCCATAGAGACATGGATGAGCGAGTTTGGTGGTGGAGGAACTTGACTGGCCTGCATAGAGTCCTGACCTCAACCCGATAGAAAACCTTTGGGGTGAATTAGAGTGGAGACTGCGAGCCAGGCCATTTCGTCCAACATCAGTGCCTGACCTCACAAATGCCCTTCTGGAAGAATGGCCAAACATTCCCATAGACACACTCCTAAACATTGTGGACAGCCTTCCCAGAAAAGTTGAAGCTGTTATAGCTGCAAAGGGTGGGCCAACTCAATATTGAATCCTATGGACTAGCACAATTAAAGTTCATGTGCGTGTAAAGGCGGGCATCCCAATACTTCTAGTAATATTGTGTATTTGAAATCACCTTTGTTACTAGAAAACTGACCTCTATGGATTGATCCACTAAAACGAGATTATTTGTGTAGGAAGTGTTGGTAGAGGTACCCAAGTTTACCAGTGTGGAGAAGTGGACAGTCAGAAAAGACATGTTTAAAGAGGAAATCTCCCAGCAGGACAATGCAACTTGAATGGCTGGAGAATCAGCCAAGGCTTGGTTAAGTAAAAAGCTATTTCTGCCATTGTTTATTGGTGTGTGGTGGTGGAATAACCAGGAGCAAGGAGAGCTGAATATGCAGTCATGAGTTCCAGTATTCTAACCCAAGCACAATATTGCAAATGAACACGTTCCTGAAAGTGGCTGTAAATGTAAAGCAGGTGCTGCGGCGACCCCCGGCTGGGAACCAAAAACATTCTAAGCGAGAAATGTCACCAGCCCCCGAGGATCTCCAGAACAGGTCCAAAGTTTTTTTCAATCCATGATCCCTATGAAAGCGACTGGTGTAGAGAGATGAAGAGGAGGATTAAGAGCCAATGACACTGTATATAACAATGCGTGTAGATATTAAAAAAAGCAAAGTTTAGCCATGTCAGAGTCAATGTATGGAAGAGGCATTGCAACTTGATGTCCAACAACACTGTCTTGTCCATTATCCTACCCCACTGAATAGCTACTGTGTTATGCCCTGTACACACGGTCGGACATTCTGATTTTTTTCTGACGGATTTTGGCCGAAACTTGTGTTGCATACAAGTTGACGTACAAAATGTACGATGGGACATTGGGATGAGAGACCAGTAGCCAATAGCTTTCATCTCCAATTTTTTTCTGAGCATGCGTGGCACTTTGTGCGTTGGAATTCTCTACACACGATCAGAAAAAGTCCGATCGGATTTTGTTGTCGGACAATTTTAGACCCAGATCTCAAACTTTTTCCGTCGGAAATTTAGATGGAAAAAGTCCGCTAGAGCCCACACACGATCGGATTTTCCGACAACATAATCTGATCTGACTTTTTCCATCGGAATATCCGACCGTGTGTATGGGGCATAACAGTTTGCATGTTCTCCCTGTGTTTGTGTGGGTCTGCTCAGATTTTCTTCCACACGCCAAAGACATTCTGGTAGATTAAGTAGCTACTGTCTAAACTGGCCCAAGTATGTGTGTGATATAGAGGCCTTAGATTGTAAGCTCCTCGAAGGCAGGGATTGATGTGCATGAATAATATGTAAAGTGCTGCGTAAATTACTGATGCTATATAAAATACCTGTAACAAACGCACAGCTTTTCTTCGGTGCAAATGCTAGCAAAATGAAATGTTATTAGCTCATTTTCTTTCTAGGTTGGATATTCTTCATTCCTAAGAACAGCATGAATCAGGAAAAGAACAGAGTATGGCCAGTAGATGGAGCCGATCATAGAAAATAAAGGTTCACTTACTCTGATCAGTGCCATCTATGGGGTTCTAATAGATCACAGACTAAATAACATGCAATGCCAAGCTGCTAGCAAGGTTAGAAGACTAGCATGCTTTAAAAAGGCTATTTAGTCAATAAAACAAAAATGCTACCGCTTTACAAAACTCTAGTTCAGCCACATCTTGAGTATGTCGTTGAGATATGGTCACCATTCCTAAGGAAGGATGTGCTTGAACTGGAGAGAGTCCAGAGAAGGGCAACAAAGCCAATAAGTGGACGGGAGGTTAACCACTTAAGGACTGTCTCATGCCGATGTACGTCGGCAGAATGGCATGGCTGGGCACAATCACGTAGATGTACGTGATTCTTTAAGTGCCCAGCTGTGGGTCGAAAGCGAGCCGCCGGAGGTGCACTCCCGACCAGGTCCTGTGCTTCGTGACCGTGGCACCAGCGGACCCGATCGCCGCTGGTGTCCTGCAATCGGGTCACAGAGCTGAAGAACGAGGAGAGGTCTGTGTAAAAAAACCTCTCCCCGTGCATCCCTGTGTGGCTGTCACAATTGTCTCTTCCCTTTTATAGGGAAGGACGATCAGTGATGTCGCATGGCAGGCCACGCCACCTACGATAAAAAAAAACAAAAAAAAAAAAAACACATAACGACATACATAACACTACACTGCCCCCTAGTGTTTAACTCCTTCACTGCCAGCGTCATTTACATAGGAATCAATGCATTAAAATAGCATTGATTTCTGTATAAATGACAATGGTCCCAAAAATGTGTCAAAAATGTCCGATTTGTCCGCCATAGTGTCGCAGTCACAATAAAAAAAAAAAAAAAAAAAGTTGATCGCCGCCATTACTAGTAAAAAAAATAAATAAATAAATAAAACTATCCCCTATTTTGTAAACGCTATAACTTTTGTGGAAACCAATCGCTAATTGCGATTTTTTTTTACCAAAAATATGTAGAATACGTATTGGCCTAAACTGAGGAAAAAACATTTTTTTATATATATTTTTTGGGGATATTTATTATAGCAAAAAGTAAAAAATATTGCATATTTTCAAAATTGCCGCTCTATTTTTGTTTATAGCGCAAAAAATAAAAACCACAGAGGTGATCAAATACCACCAAAAGAAAGCTCTATTTGTGGGAAAAAAAGGACACCAATTTTGTTTGGGAGCCACGTCGCACGACCGCGCAATTGTCAGTTAAAGCGACGCAGTGCCGAATCGCAAAAAGGGGCCTGGTCCTTTGGCTGCAAATTGGTCCGGGGCTTAAGTGGTTAAACGTGCTCTCCCCTGCAGAAGTGATGCTCAAAAGGGGATATGATAGCAATACACAAATCTTTTTAACTTCTTTTTATTAGTTTGCGATACACAAATCTATAAATGGTGACTCCAGCATTGGGAGGAAACAATTTAATGTAAGGTCTCTAAAGAAGACTTGCGGCCGCACAATGAAGTTGGACAGGAAGCTTCATAGGGAGTTCTTTACAGTTAGAGCGCTAAAGATGTGGAACTCCCTTCCACAGTTGGTGGTGTCAGTGGGGAGTGTAGATAAATTAAAAAAACTCCTAGAAGCGTTTCTCAGAGAACACAATGTACAGAGATATGGGAAATGGTATTGACCTAAAACACACACACACGTTGAAATGGATGGACTGGTGTCTTTATTCGACCTTACCAACTATGCAACTAGTGTATTTTCATGAATTACTCTATTGTGATGAGTGAAGGACACCCAACCGAGAGAGAAATTAGCCCAGTAATGTGAAATTGCTGACATTTGCACATAAATGTGAATGCAGATTTGTAGGATGAATAGCTCTATGAATGTTTTATAAATACACCCCAAAGAAAGCTGGAGCAACAGTAATGCACTTGTTCATAGCAACCAATCATTTCACCTTGTATATGCAGCAAATAATAGAGGTTGGCTGTTAAAGATGATAGATTAGCTATTGTGAAGTAGCCTCATCCACGAATAATATATGAATATGTCTCTGCCTTGTACAGGTATGATTAAAACGTTTAAATAATAACAATAAAGAGAAACTAAGTACATTTACAATCTGCAAAAAAGGACCATAAATTTCATTTAAAGGCTTCTATAAAGGAGGGGTGTGCATTTCAGGTGTTGAGTAAATGTAGAATCCCTTGGTAATGTTGATGAAAACAGTGCAGTGAATCAGAGAGGTGTGGGATGGATGAGTAATGAGGATAATTCTGGGATGTCAGGCGTCAGTAGTGAAGAGGTAGTAACTTAGTCATCATAATACAGTGGATTAGGGGCGGACTGACAACTCATGGGGCCCCGGGCAATAGGAGATTATGGGGCTCCAGGCAATAGGAGAAGATCATGGGGTCCTCGGGCAATAGGAAATTATGGGGCCACACAGTATACACACACACACACACACACACAGAGAAAAGGTACTGGAGAGGCGCGGCAGCTATAATCTTGGGATTTTTTTAAAAAAAAAACACAGATTTTTACATACTGTCCCTGGTTTTATTGAGGCTGGCAACCCTGATGGGGCCCCTTAGTATCATAGGGCCCTCGGGCAATGCCCGAGTGGTCAGTCCGCCCCTGCAGTGGATCTCATCTCCTGTCCTCTGGGCCCACTAACTAGGTTTGCAATATAACTGAAATACATCACAGGTGATCTCATTTGCTGCTCAGTGATTGTAGTATTCTAGTCTGCATCTCCCCAAGGTAATACATAAAACCTATCCTGTTAGTGGGCCCTGAGGACAGGATTTGAGAACCATTGTCATAATACACCTTGATCTTTGTAGGGAGCTACAGTAAGATGAAATAGATCAGTGCAAGATAGAGGAAATTATGTATCATATTTTTGGGAAATATCTTATGCTGATAATCTAGAGCAGGGGTTGACAAACTGCGGCCTAAGGGCTAGATGAGGCACTTTGCTGCTTTTATCCAGCCCGTGGGGCACTATTCCTGCCAATGATATAAGGCAGGAGTCCCCAACCACCGGGCCGCGGCGTCTCTGCAGCCGAGTTGTAAAGGCTGCTCTGTCACAGGTGTGGCGAGCAAGCAGAGAGATGTCATCATCTCTCACCCCCCCCCCCCCCCCGCATCACCCACCCTCACAGCCGCTCAGTTAGATGGCTGCTCTATTGGATGTGCAGCCGAGGGCGAGCAGAGAGATTACATAATCTCTCACTACCTGCCCTCGCTCTGGGACCCAGCCAATGCACATGTGCCAGTTTCCTGCTGCCAGAGACTGTCGCTTGCCACTAAGTCTTTCACGGTTAAAAAAAAATCTTGCAAATTACCTTTACATTTAAAAAGTGACAAGCTGCATCTGGAATTTTTTGATGGCAGGCAACAGTGGGAAGCTTCAGTTGGTGGCAGGATAATGACAATCCATATTTGATGGCAAGCGACGTGGCAAGTGACAAGCTGCATCTGGTGGCAGGTGACGTGGCAAGTAACAAGCTGCATCTGGTGACAGGCGACGGTGGCAAGTGACACGCTCAGGGGACACGACTCTGTATTATGGCGAGTCAAACCATTTTACTTTATATTACAACGTAATATAAATAATATGCGTCAATCATCCTGACACCATATAAACCATGGTGGTATGATGATTGAAGCACCGACACCAGCCATTGCCCCAACAAATTGCCCACGAAAAATATCTATAATAGTATACTAATCAGCTACTTCACTTGGGTTTCCCCGGAGATGGAGTCTTCTCCTTCCTTCACAGGATCCATGCACACTGGCTTCAAAAACATTGCGTCTACAGGAATTTTGTGCTGTGCCTGAAGAATCAACTTAATGTTATCCTATGTGTCCATGCACATTAGAACGATTACAGGCATATTTTGAACTCAACGTTTAGAGGCCGGAAAAAAACCCCTTCTCGTTCGTGTTTCTGATTGGAGCTTACTGGCAGAAATTTTTTTAAACTCTCCTAAACTCGTCTAAAGTTTGTACAAAAAATGCTCCATATGAGCGTTTTTTACTGCCAAGATACTTTTTTTTAAGTCCAGTACGCATGGAGCCTAAAGCCCCGTACACACGATCGGAAATTCAGCCATCAAAAGACCGATGAGAGCTTTTAGTCAGAAAATGTGACCGTGTGTATGCTCCATCGGACTTCTGCTGGCCGAATTTCCACCAGCAAAAGATTGAGAGCAGGTTCTCAATTTTTCGGATGAAAAAAGTTCCGATCATTAATTCCAATCGTCTGTACCAATTCCGACGCGTAAAATTCCTACGCATGCTCGGAAACAATTCGACACATGCTCTGAAGAATTGAACTTCATTTTTCGGCTTGTCGTAGTGTTGTACGTCACCGCGTTCTTGACAGTCGAAAGTTCAGGGAACTTTTGTGTGACTGTGTATGCAAGCCAAGCTTGAGCGGAATTCTGTCGGAAAAATCAAGTTTTTTCAGACAGAAAATCCGCTCGTGTACGGGGCATTAGCGTTTCCTCCAAAGTCTCCAGAACAAATCTCTGTCTCAGCACATGACCTGTTCAAAGTCCTATATCCCTCCTCCCCCCTTTCCTGCTACCTCATTTCCTGCAAGGACATTCGCAAACTAACCAAACGGGTTTATTAGCATATCAATAGGGAAGCCCTAGCTTATAAAACACATGGTCTTAAAATTCAATAGTTCACATATCTAAGCTATGAAAATCACCAAAAATAGCCAAGCAACACATTAGTCGAGATTACTTTTTCCGAGGGTGTGAACTTCATAAAAAGTGGCTTCCTATGGGGGTCACTCACCAAAGAGAAGGAGGCAAAAGTGCCGATGGGGGCCCAAGAAGAGTAGGTTCAGGACTGCTCTGTGCAATTTAATTGCACAACGCAAGTAAGTATAAACCTGTTTGTTATTTAAAGTGGTTCTAAAGACATAAGGTTTTTTAATCTTAATACATTCTATGCATTAAGATAAACCTTCTGCATGCAGCAGCCCCCCTCAGCCGCCTAATATTTGCCATCTCTCTCCAGGGTAGAGGACTGTAGAGGCAGTGGTTACCCAAGGAAGCTGAAAGCGGAGTTCCACCCTAAAGTGCCACATTTGGCACCTTTCAGGGGGGAACTTCCTGACAGCACCACAATGAAGCTCAGCCTCTCTCCTCCTTCCTCCACCGCCAGGCCAAGTAGTAAGCGATTTGCGCATGTGCAGTAGGGAACCCAGCTGTGAAGCCGAAAGGCTTCACTGCTGGGTTTTCTTACCAGCAATGGTGGTGGCTGCACCCAACAGCTGACCTGAAAATTGGCTTCTGACACTGTGGGCTCCCTGGACAGGTAATTTTCCATATATTAAAATGTGAGCAGCTACAGCATTTGTAGCTGTGGACTTTTAATCTTTAGTGGGGTGGGTGGACCTTCGCTTTAAAAGGGGTTGAAAAGTCAGGTTTCTTATCTTAATGCATATGCATTAAGATAAACAAAAAACCTTCTGTGTGCAGCAGCCACCCTAATACTTACTTGAACCCATCATGATCAAGCGATGTTGCATCAGAGTCTCGGCTGCCGGGAACTCTCCCTCCTCATTGGCGAGACAGCTGCAAGGTGCCATTAGCTCCTGCTGCTGTCAATCAACGTCAGTGAGCCAACGAGGAGAAACGGGACGGGGCCGAACCGCGGCTCCGTGTCTGAAAGGACACGCTGAGCAATGGCTTGGCTCGGGAGCATAACAAGATAACAAGCTGCTTTCTGTAGGGGCACTTGGCAGGAGGGAGGGGCCAGGAGGGCCAATGAGGAACCCCAAGAAGAGGAGGATCTGTGCTACTCTGTGCAAAACCACTGCACAGAGCAGGTAAGTATAACATGTTTATATTTAAAAAAAATTGACTTTAGTATAACTAAAAATTAGTATAACTAAAAACTTAATCTAACTAATCTCACAGCTACCAAATCCCATTGAGATATCCGTTCTAGATATGTATTTGCATAAAGCTTCTCATTTCTGGTGGAGGTACTGCCAATCACAGCAGGAGGTACACCTCTCCAGCCTGTGTACTGTATATTATGGGGAGGTGACGTCTCCATCAATTCCCCTGCAGGTCCAAGGCGTCGCTATGGGGACGTCTTGTGCACCTGCATATGCAAATTTATATTTGGGAGCCTGGGAAAGACAGGTCCACTCGAATGAACGACTTGCCCCCTTTTTGGAAGATGGACTTTTGTGGTATCGTTATCTGGACGACTTATTTATGGTGTGGACAGGGACAAAAGAAAAACTTTTACAGTTTATACAGGAATTGAGTATAAATGATTTCAATCTTAAATTTACGTTTACTTTTGACCCAGAACGGATCCCCTTTCTAGATCCATCTATTATCAAGCAATCTGATGGTATCTTATGCACAGACCTCTATCGTAAACCGAAAGCAGGTAATACCCTTTTATTTGCTACCAGTGCTCATCCAGAGCCCTTGGTACGCAGCATCCCCTTTGCACAGTTTCTGCTCACCACCAAACACTTCTTAAGTAAAAATTGGCACCTCCTTACAGACCATCACATTCAAGCCAAACATATACGCCCCACTCCAGAATTAATTTTTCGGAGAGCAGTATCTCTTCGAGATCGATTAACATGTAGTCACTACACACCTCCCAATCCTATAGATAATGCCCCAAGAGGTACATTTAAATGTAACAACTGCCCTCGTTGTCCATGGGTAACGGAAGGTAAACATTTTACCTTACCCAATGGGGAAACACTTTTTCCACGTACATATTCTGATTGCAATACTAGAGGTGTCATTTATATAATGACTTGTAAATGTAAAGCATTCTACATTGGGAAGACCTTCCGGGAATTTAGACAGCGTATTGGTGATCATCTTTACTATTCAGAAAGTGGTAAATTGACAACGGTTGGTAGACATGTTGGCCTTTGCCACCGTTTTGACACTTCAGTGATCCAGTTTTTCATCTTGGAGGTTGTTCCTCCGGGCCCGAGGGGTGGGGATTGGGACCACAAGATCCTACAGAAGGAGACCCTGTGGATCGAACGGCTCAATGCTACCCACCCCCGGGCCTGAATGAAACGATCTCCTATAAACCGTTTCTGTAAAACTGAACTTTTTTTTTTGCTCTCTCTGTGAATGGTCACCTAATTTAGAATGAAGTGGCTTCTATACCAGGGTATTACAATAACCTTGATAATTAAATGCCTTTATTGTGCTATAATGTCGATACATTATATTTGTATCATTCATCATATAATTCTGTTTTATATTCAAGTTTCGACTCACCCTTGATAATTGTTTTTTTTTTTTTTTTTCAAGCAACGGAACTTTTTCTTTCCCTTTTGTCTCCCCCAGGCGGACATGTGTTCCTCCTGGTCGGCAAGGGAATATTATCCCTCCCTAGCTTGCAGTGGTTAACGCTGGGACCTACGGGTCCGTCAGCGTCTCCCTGCGCACTTCCGCATTAGCAGCGACAATACCGCACATGCGCAGTGTGGAGGAACTGACCACATGACGTCAGAAGCCGCCGAACTTCCGGCGGCGTCTGGCGCGCGTGTGTTGGGGAGCCTATTTAAGCAGTCATTCTGACCGCTGAATGGGCAGACCGTGCGGCTGTGTTGGAGGCTCCAATTGATGGACTAACAGATTCCTTTGGAAACTTTTACTTTGGCAACCCTAAGCGCCATTGTTATTTACTGCTTTATTATAGCATGTGCCATTCCTTTACTTACAGATCCTCAATGGTTGCAATTCACCTATGCTGACCTGATTACACAGGATATTTCTATGAGTTAATTTACTAGATGCAATCCAGTGATCTTTAATTGATAGATTTACATAATTATTATATCAAAGAAGTTAATCCTTCTCCTTTTGGTGAGTTATTTCAATCTAAATTTCTAAAAAATAAAGGAATATATACACATGCTAAAAATAAAACTAAAAGTATATATAAAAAATAAAAAAAACTTCTCTTTTAGGAGTTTTTTCTCCTCCCCTCCTCTAGGGCTGTTTGGCCAATCCCCCATGTCCGCCGTGGGGGGAATATATATGGGAATTCCGTTGCTTGTAACCCATCCTTCTGAATTCGGGGAGAGCCGATCCTTTCCCACCTTTTTCTTTCCAATTTAACGATTTATTATTGATTATAATATTTCATGATTCATTTCTTTGATATTTTGCGGTTGTTTGTTAACTGTTTGTATTTATTATTATGTTTTGTATAGATATCCTCCTGAGGAAGCGGTCTTTATACCGCAAAACTAGTAGAGGAGAGCCCCATGCGCCCTTGATTTGAATTCCCCATTTTGTGGAGAAATTGTCAAAGACGCTGTTATTGCGATATGTATGTATTCTTTGTATTTAAAAAAAAAAAAAAAGGGTGACGTTTGTCCTTTTTGTTCTTTATATACACTACCGTTCAAAAGTTTGGGGTCACATTGAAATGTCCTTATTTTTGAAGGAAAAGCACTGTACTTTTCAATTAAGCTAACTTTAAACTAGTCCTAACTTTAAACAAATATACTCTATACATTGCTAATGTGGTAAATGACTATTCTAACTGCAAATGTCTAGTTTTTGGTGCAATATCTACATAGAGGCCCATTTCCAGCAACTATCACTCCAGTGTTCTAATGGTATAATGTGTTTGCTCATTGGCTCAGAAGGCTAATTGATGATTAGCAAACCCTTGTGCAATCATGTTCACACATCTAAAAACAGTCTAGCTCCTTCCAGAAGCTACAAAACTGACCTTCCTGTGAGCAGATTAAGTTTCTGGAGCATCACATTTGTGGGGTCAATTAAACGCTCAAAATGGCCAGAAAAAGAGAACTTTCATCTGAAACTCGACAGTCTATTCTTGTTCTTAGAAATGAAGGCTATTCCATGCGAGAAATTGCAAAGAAATTGAAGATTTCCTACAACGGTGTGTACTACTCCCTTCAGAGGACAGCACAAACAGGCTCTAACCAGAGTAGAAAAAGAAGTGGGAGGCCGCGTTGCACAACTAAGCAAGAAGATAAGCACATTAGAGTCTCTAGTTTGAGAAACAGACGCCTCACAGGTCCCCAACTGGCATCTTCATTAAATAGTACCCGCAAAACACCAGTGTCAACATCTACAGTGAAGAGGCGGCTGAAGGATTTTGGGCTTCAGGGCAGAGTGGCAAAGAAAAAGCCATATCTGAGACTGGCCAATAAAAGAAAAAGATTAAGATGGGCAAAAGAACACAGACATTGGACAGAGGAAGACTGGAAAAAAGTGTTGTGGACGGACGAATCCAAGTTTGAGGTGTTTGGATCACAAAGAAGAACGTTTGTGAGACGCAGAACAAATGAAAAGATGCTGGAAGAATGCCTGACGCCATCTGTTAAGCATGGTGGAGGTAATGTGATGGTCTGGGGTTGCTTTGGTGCTGGTAAGGTGGGAGCTTTGTACAGGGTAAAAGGGATTCTGAATAAGGAAGGCTATCACTCCATTTTGCAACGCCATGCCATACCCAGTGGACAGCGCTTGATTGGAGCCAATTTCATCCTACAACAGGACAATGACCCTAAACACACCTCCAAATTGTGCAAGAACTATTTACAGCAGAAGCAGGCAGCTGGTATTCTATCGGTAATGGAGTGGCCAGCACAGTCACCAGATCTGAACCCCATTGAGCTGTTGTGGGAGCAGCTTGACAGTATGGTACGCCAGAAGTGCCCATCCAACCAATCCAACTTGTGGGAGCTGCTTCTAGAAGCGTGGGGTGCAATTTCTCCAGCTTACCTCAATAAATTAACAGCTAGAATGCCAAAGGTGTGCAATGCTGTAATTGCTGCAAAAGGAGGATTCTTTGACGAAAGCAAAGTTTGATGTAAAAACAATGTTATTTCAAATACAAATCATTATTTCTAACCTTGTCAATGTCTTGACTCTATTTTCTATTCATTTCACAACGTATGGTGGTGAATAAGTGTGACTTTTCATGGAAAACACAAAATTGTTTGGGTGACCCCAAACTTTTGAACGGTAGTGTATGTTTATTAAATAAGATAATATTTTAAATGTTATTTGTTTTCTTTGGCAGTAACGATATAGTCCAATTTTCACTTATTTTTGGGTGGGAATTACCTAGAGGATTAGCATAAGCAACTATCCCTGGTACTCCCATGCCAAAAAACCCTCCTTTTTTTCGATACTATGACTTGTGGATGATGGTACTAATTATTATCAATACTAATTAGAGGCGACATTCTTAATTTGTGAATTCCCGTTAGATCCGTCCTGCAAATTACTAGAAACAAAATCAACATGGAGGAGAGAGGGAGGAGCTTTGCACTGAACACCAAGTATATGTTCACAAATGATGACTCGATAGTCACGTGGAAGTGAAAAGGGAAAGTGAAGGCTTGTCTATTCGCTAAAATTCAGAGCATGTGCAGTAGAGGTGGCAATGGGAGATCAGCAGGATCTGATGCTGCAGCGGGGACACAGAGAGGAAGGCCCATTTGTGCCGCCTATCCATGCCCATCTGTGCCGCCCATCCATGCCCATCTGTGCCGCCCATCAGTGCCGCATATCAGTGCCGCCCATCAGTGCCGCATATCAGTGCCGCATATCAGTGCCGCATATCAGTGCCGCATATCAGTGCCGCATATCAGTGTCCATCAATGCCACCTCATCAGTGCCACTTCATTGTTGCCCATCAGTGCCCATCAGTGTAGCCCCATCAGTGAAGGAGAAAACGTACTTATTTACAAAGTTTTGAAACAAACAAAAAAAAACATTTTTTTTCAAATTTTTCGGTATTTTTTTATTTGAAGCGCAAAAAATTAAAACCGTAGAGGTGATCAAATACCACCAAATGAAAGCTCTATTTGTGGGAAAAAAAATGATAAAAAATTTCATTTGGGTACAGTGTAGCATGACCGCACAATTGTCAAAGTGCGACAGCGCTGAAAGCTCAAAATTGGTCTGGGCAGGAAGGTGTTTAAGTGCCCTGTATTGAAGTGGTTAAACTACAGGCAAGCCTATTATCAGGCTTACCTGTAGCTGCACTGGATATCTCCTAAACCTGCTCCTAAACCTGCACGGTTTAGGAGCGATCCCTGTATTTGCATGTGCCAACATCATCGGCACATGTGCATTTAAGCCAACTGAAGCAATGACATGTACGTGCCTTGCTTCAGTTGTACAGTGCCGTTCCAGGCGGCTACCACACGCATGCGTGGAAGTGACGTAATTGCGGCTCTGGCCAATCACAGCGCCGAGAGAGACAAGGACGGCTGCAGGGGCTTCGTTCTCAGGTAAGTAATTTATAATGATCTAGTATGCTATGTATACTAGCTCATTATGCCTTTGTCTTGCAGGGTTTTTGTTTTTTACCTGGGTTTACAACCATTTTAGTGGAGTGTATTCACAGTGGTGGGTTTAAATTATTTTTGTGCAAACGTCTTTGGCAGGTGTGAAAAATGCTGCAAATTAGGAATGCTTTCAGAAATAGAAGGGTTAATGGTTTATTTTATCAATTAACGAAATGGGAAGTAAATGAACAGAAGAGAAATCCATATCAAATCAAAATATTTGCATTCAAACCAGTATGCATTCTTCTACGTAAACTTGCACATAGCTTTTGAAGGAACTCGCCAGGTAGGTTGTTCCAAACATCCTGGAGAACTTCTGTGGATGTAGGCTGCCTTAAATTCATATGTCTCTTCATGTTATCCCAGACAGACTTGATGAAGTTGAGATCAGGGCTCTGTGGGGGCCAAACCATCACTTTCAGGACTCCGTGTTCTTCTTTACACTGAAGATAGTTCTTAATGACACTGGCTATACAGGTGATACTCGAAAAATTTCAATATCGTGCAAAAGTTCATTTATTTCACTAATGCAACTTAAAAGGTGAAACTAACATATGAGATAGACTCAGGGCCGGTGCTACCACTATGCAAACTTGGCAGCTGCCTAGGGCACCCAGCCACTGGTTTTTCTAATCTCTTATCTCTGCAGCAAGCAGCTAAGTCTTAGAATCCGCAGGCAGACATCACTCGAGAATGAATGGAAGCAAGCAAACATTTATTGATGGGCACTGCTAGGCTGCATTTGATGGGCGCTGGTAGGCTGCATTGATGGGCGCGGGCGAGGCTGCATTTGATGGGCGCGGGCGAGGCTGCATTTGATGGGCGCGGGCGAGGCTGCATTTGATGGGCGCGGGCGAGGCTGCATTTGATGGGCGCGGGCGAGGCTGCATTTGATGGGCGCGGGCGAGGCTGCATTTGATGGGCGCGGGCGAGGCTGCATTTGATGGGCGCGGGCGAGGCTGCATTTGATGGGCGCGGGTGAGGCTGCATTTGATGGGAGCGGGTGAGGCTGCATTTGATGGGTGCTGGTGAGGCTGCATTTGATGGGTGCTGGTGAGACTGCATTTGATGGGAGCTGGTGGGCTGCATTTGATGGGCGCTTCATTAAAAAGGTGGGGTTTATATGTGCAGGGGAAATGGGGTGGAGTCAGGGGTGGAGCAAAAGGGGGCAGCAAAATGAGGTTTCGCCTAGGGCAGGGATATGCAATTAGCGGACCTCCAGTTGTTGCAGAACTACAAGTCCCATGAGGTATAGCAAGACTGACAGCCACAACCATGACACCCAGAGGCAGAGGCACGATGGGACTTGTAGTTTTGCAACAGCTGGAGGTCCGCTAATTGCATATCCCTGGCCTAGGGTGTAAAAATTCCTTGCACCAGCCCTGGATAGACTCATTACATGCAAATCAAGATAGTTCAAGCCGTGATTTGTCATAATTGTGATGATTATGTCTTACAGCTCATGAAAACCCCAAATCGACAATCTCAGAAAATTCTAATTTTACATGCAATCAATAAAACAAGGCTTGTACATAGCACAATATCAGACCTCTGAAAAGTATAAGCATGCATATGTACTCAGTACTTGGTTTGGGCCCCTTTTGCAGTAATTACTGCCTCAATGAGGCGTGGCATGGAAGCTATCAGCCTGTGGCACTGCTGAGGTGTTATGGAAGACCAGGATGCTTCAATAGCGGCCTTAAGCTCTTCTGCATTGTTCGGTCTCATGTCTCTCATCTTTCTATTGGCAATGCTCCATAGATTCTCTATGGGGTTCAGGTCAGGCGAGTTTGCTGGCCAATCAAGCACAGTAATCCCATGGTCATTGAACCAGGTTTTGGTGCTTTTGGCAGTGTGGGCAGGTGCCAAGTCCTGCTGGAAAATGAAGTCAGCATCCACATAGAGCTCGTCTGTGGAAAGAAGCATGAAATGATCCAAAATCTCCTGGCAGATGGCTGCGTTGACCATGGACTTAATGAAGCACAGTGGACCAACACCAGCAGATGGCATGGCTCCCAAAATCAACACAGACTGTGGAAACTTCACACAGGACTTGAACCATCTTGCAGTGTGTGCCTCTCCATTATTCCTCCATACTCTGGGTCCTTGGTTTCCAAATGAGATGCAAAATTTGCTCTCATCAGAAAAGAGGACTTTGGACCACTGAGCAACAGACCAGGTCTGTTTTTCTTTAGCCCAGGTAAGACGATTCTGACATTGTTGTTCAGTAGTGGCTTGACAAGAGGAATACGACATTTGAAGCCCATGTCCAGGATCCGTCTGTGTGTGGTGGCTCTCGACTCCAGCCTCAGTCCACTCCTTGTGAATGTCCCCAACACTTTTGAATGGCCTTCTCCTGACAATCCTCTCCAGGCTGCGGTCATCCCTGCTGCCTGTGCACCTTTTTCTTCCACACTTTTCCCTTCTACATAACTTTCTATTTGATACAGCACTTTGGGAACATCCAACTTCTTTTGAAATTACCTTTTGAGGCTTTCCCTCTTTATGGAGGGTGTCAATGATGGTTTTCTGCACAACTGCCAGGTCAGCAGTCTTTCCAATGTGATTCCCACTGAACAAGACAGACCATTTAAAGGCTCAGGAACCGTTCGCAGGTGTTATGGCTTAATTAGCTGATTAGCCACTTGAGATCCGCACTATAGCGCACCAAATGACGGCTACAGCGCGAATCTCCTTTTCCGGGACGACGTCAATACACATAGTCCCGTGCACGAGCGTCCTGCGCGCCCCCTGAGGGGCGCGCGGCGCGCTCCCTGAGGGGCGCGCGGCGCGCTCTGTGATCGGCGAGTCTACGAGACTCGCCTGATCACCGATCCGTGCAAGGGGTCGATTCTGACCCCTTATCACGTGATCAGCTGTCAGCCAATGACAGCTGATCATGTGATATAACGGAGCCGGTAATCGGCTATTATTCCTCCTCGCGCTGTCAGCGCTAGGAGAAAAAAAAAAGCCGATCACCGGCGGCCGTGATCGGGACATTAGTCCCGATCATGGCCAGCCCTGCTAGTGCCCACCTGCCCCCTGCCAGTGCCCACCTGCCCCCTGCCAGTGCCACATTAAAAAAGTAAGTGCCCCCGTCAGTGCCACCCAGCAGTGCCCATAGTGCCACCCAGCAGTGCCCACAGTGCCACCCAGCAGTGCCCACAGTGCCACCCAGCAGTGCCACCCAGCAGTGCCCACAGTCTGCCTCAACAAAGGTGCTGCACCCCAGTGCCACATATCCGTGCCCATCAGTGTCATATACCAGTGCCCAGCAGTGCCGCCAATCAGTGCCCAGCAGTGCCACCTATCAGAGCCACCTATCAGTGCCCATCAGTCCCATCTATCAGTGGTACCTATCAGTGCCCATCAGTGCCGCCTTATCTGTGCCCATTGGTGCCGCCTTATCTGTGCCTATTAGTGCCGCCTTATCTGTGCCCATCAGTGCCCACCAATGCAGCCCATCAGTGCCCACCAATGCAGCCCATCAGTGCCCACCAATGCAGCCCATCAGTGCCCACCAATGCAGCCCATCAGTGCCGCCTCATCAGCGCACTTCAATGAAGGAGAAAAATGACCCGTTTGCAAAATTTTATAACAAACTATTAAACATGATTTTTTTTTTTTTTGCATCTTTTTTTGTTTGTTTAGCAAAAAATAAAACTCCGAGCTGTAATTAAATACCACCAAAAGAAAGCTCTATTTGTGGGAAAAAAATTATAAAAATTTCATTTGGGTACAGTGTTGTATGCCCGCGCAATTGTCATTCAAAGTGCATCAGCGCTGAAAGCTGAAAATTGGTCTGGAACTGAGGGGGGTTTAAAGCGGAGGTCCACCCTAAAGTGGACCTCCGCTCATCGGAACCCTCCCCCCCTCCAGCGCCACAATTGGCACCTTTCAGGGGGGAGGGGGGTACAGATACCTGTACAGTACAGGTATCTGCACCCACTTCCGGGATAGCTCTCTGCGGAAAGGGGCGTATATTACGCCCCTTTCCGCAAGTGCCCCGCTGCCTGCTGGGAAAACACACAGATCCCAGAGGCAGCGGGGACCGTCCTTATTGCGCAGAGCGGCTCGCGCATGCGCAGTAGGGAACCGGGAAATGAAGCCGAAAGGTACCTAAGATGGCAGCGGCAGCACCCGAGAAACTATCTACCGATCGGCTTCGGGTGCCGACATCGCGGGCGCGCTGGACAGGTAAGTGTCACTATTTTAAAAGTCAGCAGCTGCAGTATTTGTAGCTGCTGGCTTTTTAAAAAAAAAAAAAAAAAAACGCGGAGTCCCGGTGGACTCCCGCTTTAAGTGCCCAGTAAGCAAGTGGTTAGAGTGGGGCACTTTGACCCTAGAATATTACACCTTTTCACAATATTCCAATTTTCTGAGATTGTGGATTTGGGGTTTTCATGAGCTGTAAGCCATAATCATCACTAAAATGACAAATCACGGCTTGAACTATCTTGCTTTGCATGTAATGAGACTATCACATTAGTTTCACCTTTTAAGTTGCATTAGTGAAATAAATGAACTTTTGCACGATATTCTAATTTTTCAAGTATCACCTGTATTTTGAGGATGTTGTCCTGCTACAGAATAAATTTGGGGCCAATCACATGCCTCCCTGATGGTATGGCACGATAAAGAAATATCTGCCTTTATTTATCAGCATTGAGGACACCATTGATCCTGACAAAATCTCCAACTCCATTTACAGACATGCAGCCCCCAACTTGCAAGGAATCTCCACCATGTTTCACTGTTGCTTGCAGACACTAATGTACCACTCTCCAGACCTTCACCGACAAACTGCCTCCTGCTACAGCAAATATTTCACATTTTGACTCACCTGTTGCCATTTTTTCTGCTCCCCACTTCCTATGGTTTCGTATATAGGACATAGAAACAAAGCAATGCAACTATTCAAAAGCTGGGTGCAAGCCTACTTAGAAGAATTGATGCCGTTATGAAGGCAAAGGGTATAAACGCCAAATCTTGATTTGATTTTCTCTTCGGTTTTTCTTTTTTTTTTTATCAACAAAATGGAAAGTAAATGAACTATTAACACTTCTATTTCTGAAAGCATTCTTAACTTACAGAAGTTTTTTCACACCTGCCTAGTACTTTTGCACAGTACTGTATGTTGTTGGAAAGTACGGTATTTTCTGCACTGTATCAACTTTTGCAGTTATAACACGATTTGCGCTTTATTTAAAGATTAAAAAATATATATGCTGCTTTTCAATTAAATCAGAATGTTTTTTTTAATCACAAGCAAGTCCAAACGTTTTTCCTTTTTGCACCTACAGCAGAAAGGCACAGTAATTATTAAATGCGATCCATGTTATATCCATATGTTTTTCTACACGGTATATTAAAAAAATAAAAATAAAAAAGGGCAGGTTTGTCTTTAATGATCGCATCTTCCTGCAATCATATAAGGACAATCTGTGCCTTTGAAAAGCTCATTTGACGAATCAGTCAGTTCCTTAATCCAATCCAACAAATATGTTCCTCAGTTTTATTTAGTTTGGAAGTAAAAATAGCAGCATGTACTGACTTTATTTTTTTAAAGTAGAGAACAAATTGAACAGTGTATTACAGAGGCAAGCGGTTACATAAAATATTTATTAACCAAAAAAAAAAAAAAAGAAATCACTTTCCATTTAGTTAGTAGGCATTGACAAAAGTTTCAGCATATTAGAGCAAAGCGGGAGGAAAGTTTTCAAGACACGCTGCTATTAGTAAAAAGCTTTAGGGAGTCACGTGATACACTTTAGGACAAAACAAAATTTAAATAATTAAATGGTTTTCCATTGACACATTGGAATAAATGTTTTATGCATAGATTATCAAACAATGGCTGCTCTGTATGGCAAAAAGTTCATCCAAAGACCTAATGAAGAGGCATATGCTCCAGACAAATACTTTTGTTTTATAATATTCATTTCCATGACACATAAATATTGCAGAAAAACCATGTATAATGAAATCAGAATACCTATACAAGGTGAAAACAAACACACATTACAAAGCGTAGAACCTTCAGCTAATCTGTTTGGGCAAAGCCTCTTTGGTGTTTAACCACTTGCTTACTGGGCACTTAAACCCCCCTCCTGCCCAGACCAATTTTCAGCTTTCAGCGCTGATGCAATTTGAATGACAATTGCGCGGTCATACAACACCGTACCCAAATAAAATTTTTATCATTTTTTTCCCACAAACAGAGCTTTCTTTTGGTGGTATTTTATTACAGCTGGGAGTTTTATTTTTTGCTAAACAAACAAAAAAAATGCAAAAATAAAAATCATGTTTAATAGTTTGTTATAACATTTTGCAAACAGGTCATTTTTCTCCTTCACTGAAATGCGCTGATGAGGCGGCACTGGTGGGCACTGATAGGCTGCACTGGTAGGCACTGATAGGCACAGATAAGTTGGTACTGATGGGCACAGATAAGGCAACACTGATGTGCACAGATAAGGTGGCACTGATGGGCACAGATAAGATGGCACGGATGGGCACTGATAGGTGGCACTGATAGGTGGCACTGATAGGTGGCACTGGTAGATGACACTGATGGGCACGGATATGTGGCATATGAGGTGCAGCACTGTTGAGGCAGATTGTGGGCACTGATAGGTGGCACTGTAGGCACTGATAGGTGGCACTATAGGCACTAAGGGGTGGTACTAATGGGTGGCACTTTTACTTTAATTAGGTTGCACTGGCAGGGGGCAGGTGGGCACTGATGACTTGGCCGTGATCGGGACTGAAGTCCCTCTCACGGCCGCCGGTGAATGGCTTTTTTTTTTCTCCTCGCGCTGACAGGAAAAATAGCCGATTATGGGCTCTGTTGTGATCACATGATCAGCTGTCATTGGCTGACAGCTGATCACGTGGTAAGGGTCGGGATCGACCCCTTGCTCCGACCTATGATCAGGCGAGTCTCAGACTCGCTGATCACAGAGTGCGCCGGGCGCGCAGGCCGACGTCAATAGACGTCGTCCCGGCAGAGCAGGTCCGCGATATAGCCGGCATTCGGCTATAGCGCGGATCTCAAGCGGTTAAAGGACACCTGTACAGAGACAAATTCGAAGGCTGCCATTGCCAAGCTCCTCTTCTGCCAGATGCCCAGGTGTCAGGATGATCCTCTGGCTTTCCGAGTTAAGGACCTGGAACAAGCAGGCAAATAAGGGAGTTCTACTTTTAGAGCATCTGCTTTGAGTCAGTGACTGTGAGAACATTGAATCAAGTAACCACCAGGCAACCAGCAGTTTCAGTAGGAGACTAGAAATGACCGTTCCAGATTCGTCTCAGCAAAGGTTTTGTTTTAAACACCCAGCGGGAGAGACTTTCACATGCAGTGCGTTCTTTTTTCACAGGGAGCGTTGTCTAATGTCTGCCCACCTGTGTTCGTCTCTACAAAATAATGGAACATAAAAAATGATGTCCATTCCCTTCCTAAAAGTCATCATCCATAACAGGATGAGAGGGGGTTACACATGGCTCTAGGACAGGGGACTCCAATCTACAGACCGCATGGCCTGCTACAGCTACTATGGTCAGTGGCATAACCTTAAAAGCAGAACTTCACCCAGAAGGACAAGTTCTTCTTGTCTGTCTCCTCCCCTGCTCTAAGTTTTGGCACTTCATTTTTTTTGGGGGGGGGGGGGGGGGCTAGTTTTGACAGGTACCCGTTCCTACTTCCTGTCAGATCACTACAGCAATCCAAGGGGAAGTTCAAAACCCCCCTTCTTCACCTGCAGTCTGGGACAGATCACAGGTCCCAGAAACAGAAAGTTGCGGGGCCATTGACAGAGCACAGGGCAGTTTATGCGTGTGCAGTGGGAAGCCAGCTTCGAAGCCACAACTGGCTTCCCAAAGTAAATGTGCCAGCGTGTGAACCCAAAGTGGGCCAAACAGCTGGATTGGGTTAGGACAACACTGCATCCCAGGACAGGTAAGTATCCTATTATTAAAAGTCCGCAGCTGAGGTCTAATTCTTGTTTTCAGAGTGAGAAACTGCTTTAACCACTTTAGGTTGACCCTATAGAAGCTTTACTGCTACAAGGTGGCACCTGTGCACCAGATCACATATATATGCGTGAGCCAACACTTTCTGGAAGGGGGCATGCATGCATACTGCCAGCGCTCGGTTCGGCCCAGTGGAAGCTGATCGGCGGGTACCGTGTACTCGATGTCCTCCGGCACCCGCTGATCATGAGGCAGAGAGACAGAACTGCAATCTGTAGGCACACAGAGCGCCCCTGATGCTAACCCCTTCCCAGCCAATGTCATTAGTACAGTGACCGTGTTAGTGTCCAATTTGGCCGCTGCAATATCACAGTCCTGCTATGTCACTGATGGCCGCCATTACTAATGTAAAAAAAAAAAAAAAAAAAAATATCCCATAGTTTGTAGATGCTAAAATACTAGCCTAAATTGATGAAGAAATGTGAATTTTTACATTTTTTTTATTGGATATGTTTTATAGCAGAAAGTTAAAATATTGCTTTTGCTTTCAAAATTGGCAGACTTTTTTTTGTTTATAATGCAAAAAATAAAAAACACAGAGGTAATCAAATACCACCAAAATAAAACTCTATTTGTGGGGAAAAAAAAAAGGACAATTTTATTTGGGTACAGAATCTCACGACCACGCAACTGTCAGTAAAGTAACGCAGTGCCGTATCACAAAACATGACCCGGTCATGAAGAAGAGAGGGGTAAATCTTCCAGAGGTCAAGTGGTTAATGTGCACAGGTTTAGAGACTAAGGTTAGCAAGAGGAAGGAGGATTAAGGTCAGCAGCAGCTGCCTAAAGTCCCCACTTCCTATGTACTGTAACTGATTTAAGGTGAGCCTCTGAAAGGGACCCTTATATAAAGGGGAATCAGAAAGGAATGCTGATGTAAGGAGGTCTCTTATGGGGACCCTGAATTTTCCACCCATGAATATTTGTAAAATATATCATGTGGTCCTCATGCTAAAGTTCTGAAACCCTTGCTCTAAAGACAGGGGTCTCCGAACTGCGGCCCAGGGGCCAGATGTAGCCCTTTGCCTGCCTTTATCAGGCCTTTGAGGCACTAATCCTGTAACCGATACGAGACCCTATTCTGCCATCTAACACCAACAATGGAGCATCATTTCTCCCACTGACACTAATAATAGGGCACTATTCCTCCTTATGATATCAACAATGGGGCACTATTCTTCTAATCCAATACCAAATGTGGTGATGTTTACTGCTACTGATGCCAGAAAAATGTCCACTTCTGCTGGCCATGATCTGGCCCTCCTGAAGTCTGAAGGAAAGTAAACCAGTCCTTTGTATAGAAAGTTTGGGGACCCCTGCTCTAAGACATACCATGTAAGCATTGGAACCTCCCCTGCTATAACTGTTAAATACAAAAAAAAAAAAAATGGTCCCCAGCATAGGAAGATTTTAAAGAAAACATTTAAGTTCTTTCTGTTCACAGATGCTCTTGAAACGATAGATTGCTAGTGATCGTGACACATTTGTTCTCTCCTCATACAAAAAGAAAAAATAACAGTCCTGAAAATAACCAGAGGGCAGGTGTCAGCTGGCACAGAGGATACAAATAGCAAGCCATGTATAGCAGGAAGGCCAATGGCCAGTAACTGGGAAGAAAGAACAGTACAATATTCTTGCTGCATGTGGAAGCCATGAATATCACCAAACATTTCTCCACAATTACCAAGTGTAACTGACAATTCCTGCAAAGACAGAACCATGACAGCTGAAAAGAATGAACATCATTACCTTACCTTATTCCTGAGTTGGTCATTCTCATCTTTACATGATAAAAATTGTTTCTTCCAATGCTCTACACTAGCAATAGACTCCTGAAGAGCCAAGGACAACCGGGCATTGCTCTCCCTCAGGGTCTCCAGCTCAGTTTCCCACTTCTTCACGTTGGAAGTGCTGAGAGGAAAAACAAAATATTAGATTTTTTTTCTATTTGTACGATGCAAATGAGCTTTGGAAAAAAAAAAAAAAAACACATAAAGAACAGCTGAAAAGGTTATAAATTTGTTTAAATATACAAGTTCAGCCCCTTCAAGAAAAGACCATAAGGGCCAACACAGTTGGAGATCAAGGCTTCTTTTCATGGTTATCAGTCTATTTTTAGCTGCTCTGTTGAAAGTCTTTTGAGCAGAGCTCAAAAGCTGAAGCGCAAAGTAAAGCATAGTACACACCAACAGTTTTTTTGTTCAACGTTGAACAAAAAAATACCTGACTACTCTGGAAGGAGCCATTGTACTAAGGATCTGATGTTAGTACAGCGATCTCCCCCGCTGAGGGGAGTGCCCCGCCAGAACACTCTGATCAGTACTCTCAGCCATTGGTTCTCCAGCATGCTTGTCAAACCGGCCAAATGTCAGACAGTTTTTATTGAAACAACTGATGTCTCCCAACATGTGGCCCGTGTGTATGGGCTTTACTCAGAGTTGCGATTGTTCACCCCCCCCCCCCACACATATTCAGCCAGGCTATACTGATTTTAATCCAAGATTATGAAAGCGACCCTGTCGCAGAACAAAAAAAAATTGGTTTTATGCGTTTACTGTAAATTCCATTTCTTGGAGTTCATGGAGGACAGAGCCGGACTTACCATTGGGTTTCACTGGGCTCAAGCCCATGGGCCCCGCCCAATAGGGGGCCCTGCCGAGATACATAGCCGATTGTACTCGACTCGGCTCCGCTCACAGTCAGGCCATGATGGACATAACACAGGGACTAGGCGTGACTGTGAGCCGAGCAGAGTACACTCGGCTCAGGACTGCGAGAGGATCCCAGAGCCGCTGTAACAATATATTCGGCGACCCATCGCAGTTTGCTACGGAAGTGACGTTCTGTCGCCGCCATCTTGCTACACCCCACACTAATCCTCAGTAATGATACACTAAAAAGTAGTAAAGCAGACATGTTGTTACACCCACCGGAGTTTTGCATTTTGGACGCATTTATAACATTACAGTTAGTATATAGTGAAATCCAGGACTTGCAGCTCCGTCTGACTCCTTAGATGTTGAATTTTAAAAGTAGTAAACTTCTGTCAGATTAGCGAACCTGTGAGATGAGCAGGGTTGCCGCTGCTTTTAAAAGTCAAGATCTAAGTAGTCAGATGGAGTTCTAAGTCCTGTATTTCACTATATAAAACTGACTTTACTGATATAAATACGTGTAAAATGCAAAACTCCGGTGGGTGTAACATGTCCGCTTTACCCCTTCTTAGTGTATCCTTACTGTAGACGAGTGTGGATTGTAGCAAGATGGCGGCGACTGAACGTCACTTCCGTAGCAAACTGCGATGGGTCGCAGAATATGTAGTTACACCGCCGAGATACACAGGTCTCTGTATATCGGCAGCACCTTTTTTAAACTTCAAGACTGCAATGATAAGGCTGCAAATGACACTGGGGCAAGGCTGCAAATGACAAGGCTGCAATGACACTGGGGCAAGGCTGCAATTGACAAGGCTGCAATGACACTGGACAAGGCTGTGGATGAATGGGCAAGGCTGCAGATGGACACTGATAAGGCTGCATTGATGGGCATTTAAATGTACTTTTTTTTCCTTAAAATTCCCTCCTAAACTTGGGGTGCGTGTTATACGCCGACGCGATTTATTGTACACCAATAAATACTAATGTAATGTACAGTGGTGTGAAAAAGTGTTTGCCCCCTTCCTCATTTCCTGTTCCTTTGCATGTTTGTCACACTTAAGTGTTTCGGAACATCAAACCAATTTAAACAATAGTCAAGGACAACACAAGTAAACACAAAATGCAATTTGTAAATGAAGGTGTTTATTATTAAAGGTGAAAAAAAATCCAAACCATCATGGCCCTGTGTGAAAAAGTGATTGCCCCCCTTGTTAAAACATACTATAACTGTGGTTGTCCACACCTGAGTTCAATTTCTCTAGCCACACCCAGGCCTGATTATTGCCACACCTGTTCACAATCAAGGCATCCCTTAAATAGGAGCTGCTTGACACAGTAAGGTCCACCAGAAGATCCTTAAAAGCTACACATCATGCCGAGACCCAAAGAAATTCAGGAACAATTGAGAAAGAAAGTAATTGAGATCTATCAGTCTGGAAAGGGTTATAAAGCCATTTCCAAAGCTTTGGGAATCCAGCGAACCACAGTGAGAGCCATTATCCACAAATGGCGAAGACATGGAACAGTGGTGAACCTTCCCAGGAGTGGCTGGCCGCCCAAAATTACCCCAAGAGCGCAGCGACGACTCATCCGAGAGGTCACAAAAGACCCCACAACAACGTCCAAGGAACTGCAGGCCTCACTTGCCTCAGTTAAGGTCAGCGTTCATGCCTCCACCATCAGGAAAAGACTGGGCAAAAATGGCCTGCATGGCAGAGTTCCAAGGAGAAAACCACTGCTGAGCAAAAAGAACATCAAAGCTCGTCTCAATTTCTCCACAACACATCTTGATGATCCCCAAGACTTTTGGGACAACATTCTGTGGACCGATGAGACAAAAGTGGAACTCTTTGGAAGGTGTGTGTCCAAGTATATCTGGCGTAGAAGGAACACTGCATTTCATAAAAAGAAAATTATACCAACAGTAAAATATGGTGGTGGTAGTGTGATGGTCTGGGGCTGTTTTGCTGCTTCAGGACCTGGAAGACTTGCCGTGATAAAAGGAACTATGAATTCTGCTGTCTACCAAGAGATCCTGAAGGAGAATGTCCGACCATCTGTTCGTGTACTCAAGCTGAAACGAACTTGGGTTCTGCAGCAGGACAATGATCCTAAACACACCAGCAAGTCCACCACCGAATGGCTGAAGAAAAACAAAATGAAGACTTTGGAGTGGCCTAGCCAAAGTCCTGACCTGAATCCTATTGAGATGTTGTGGTATGACCTTAAAAAGGCCGTTCATGCTCGAAAACCCTCTAATGTAACTGAATTAGGACAATTCTGCAAAGATGAGTGGGCCAAAATTCCTCCAGGATGCTGTAAAAGCCTCATTGCACGTTATCGCAAATGCTTGGTTGCAGTTGTTGCTGCTAAGGGTGGCCCAACCAGTTATTAGGTTTAGGGGGCAATCACTTTTTCACACAGGGCCATGATGGTTTGGATTTTTTTTCACCTTTAATAATAAACACCTTCATTTACAAATTGCATTTTGTGTTTACTTGTGTTGTCCTTGACTATTGTTTAAATTGGTTTGATGTTCCGAAACACTTAAGTGTGACAAACATGCAAAGGAACAGGAAATGAGGAAGGGGGCAAACACTTTTTCACACCACTGTATAGAAGGTAGGGCCTTGAAAGTGACTCAAGCCCAGGAGTCTCCACCACCCTAAGTCCTGCCCTGATGGAGGGACATGGGGCTTCAGAGACTGTTGGCTTATACTGTTTCCTACAGAAGGATTTGGACACTGGCAAAAAAAATAAAAACATTGACCAATTTGGTATAACCCCTCCTACTCCATCAAGCCTCAGTTTGGTAGAAAAGCTATGCCAAGGGAATGATCATAGACACAGATGGGCATGCTGAGAGCAGGTGAGGTTATACTGGAAAAGCCACAGTTTTTTTTGCTTTTTGTTTGTCAGTGTCCAAATCCTCATGTATGTGGCATCCTAACCCCGAAAGTCTCTG
Source organism: Lithobates pipiens (assembly GCF_037356315.1). Lineage (NCBI taxonomy): Eukaryota > Metazoa > Chordata > Amphibia > Anura > Ranidae > Lithobates > Lithobates pipiens. The sequence goes on from NW_027507903.1 coordinate 60,704,209, forward strand.
AATTCCCATGCCACTCAATAAATGAGAAAGAAACTTTATTTTTATACGTTAACATAATAATGATTTATTTCTAATTATCACAGCAATGATTTTATTTACAAACTGCATAGTTACAGGTAGGGGAAAATTACAAGGATTGTCTCTCCCCAAGCCATGACCTCCCTGACATCAGCTTCAACCACAGCATCAGAATAGATTTACAAAATGCTGAGGCTGTGTGCAGGAAATCAGCTCGATTACAGCCTCAGAAATGTTTACATATGCTGAGGCTGTGAGGGGGCAAAAACAAAGGCACAATTGCATTACCCTATAAAAAAAAATTAAATGCCCAGAATGCTCTGTGACATACACCCTGTATCAAATGTTTATTTGTAAAATGAGGACTTGCACCAACAAGCCATAACATAATGATCACCCACCTAATATTGAGTAGGTCCCTCATTTGCTGCCATAATTGCCCTGAACCATTGAGGGATGGACTCACCTAGACCTCCAAAAGGTATGCTGTGGCACCTGGAACCAAGCTGTCAGTACCAGATCCTTTACAGTAGAAAGGCTCTAACTAAACCTAAAACTGCTGTTAGCTTCTTCTAACTCCTATACCTACTACCCTATAGAAGGAGGATGCCTATACTGATCTATTCTCAGAGCGCTGTGGTCTGGTCACATGATCCCCCAAGTGGCCGGCTTCAGGGGAGAGAAGCATTATCGCTGACAACAGATGGAATGCCTGGTCTTAACTATAGGGCATCCGTTGTCGGCTGTACCTCCTTTTCCCTGAAGCTGCTGCTGGGAACCGATCAGACCAGACCAGAGCATCCTGCGAACAGCAAAGTATCAGCATCTTCCTTCTACCGTGTAATTAGTATAGGAGTTAGTAGGGAGGTGGAACAGTTTTAAGCTTAGTTAGAGCCTGGAATTCCACTTTAAGCCCTATAAGTTGCAAGGTGGAGCCTCTATAGATCAGACTTGTTTTTCAGCACATCCAACAGATGCTTGATTGGATTGAGATCTGGAGAATTTGGAGGCCAGTATCCCAAAGATACCTTCTTCCATTGCTGCAGCGTAAAGTTTTGGTGCTCACTTTCCCATTGTAGGCGATTTTAGCTGTTGAAAAGGGTCAACATGGGTACCCTGACTGGTCTGTGGCTATGCAGCCTCATAAGCAACAAACTGGGATGCACTGTGTGTTTTGGCACCTATCAAAACCAGCATTAATGTTTCCAGCAATTTGATCTATAGTTGGATAATTGGACTACACAGGCCAGCCTTCCCTCCTTTCATGCATCAATGAACCTTGGCTGCCCACAACTCAGTTGCAGGTTTTCATTCCTTGGACCACTTGGGATCCCCAAACAAAAGCTGCATTTTTTTTTATCTGACCAAGTTGTCCAGCCATTAGAATTTGGCGTTTGTCAAAGTTTAAGCGCTATTGTAATGAGACAAATTGTTATTCACTTTACCTGTCAGTGGTCATAATGTTATTGCCGATCAATGTATATAAATAGCATAAAAGATTTACCGTATCGGCTTGAAACTTGTATACTTTAAAATTAAAGCGTTTGTAACCCCAAAAAATAACAAAAAAGAAATGGATCCTGTTCCTTTAAAGCATATTCTACAGCACAGTGCATGTGCTGTGTAATTTGGCCCCCTGTATCATCTGATATACCTGGCTGATCCTTCCTGGTTCTCCCCCCCCCCTGTAAACTGACCACAGTTTATCATGGCTGCTGAGCCCTGACACCGTGGTCAGTTTACATGCCTCCTTCATCCACAGCTCTCACGTCCTCCTCTCCCACTCCCTCCCTCCCTGTCTGCTCCATCCGCTCCCCTACTCCTGCTGGAAAAATAACTTTTTCTATAGTTTCCTCTGTTAGCTAGCTTGATGTTCCCCAGATTATGTGCTTTATAAAAATATGCTGCCTAATGCCTTATTTCAGAGCCGCGCTCACATGACTGCCCGCTGGTTTCCTTTCGTCCTGGCTGACGTCAGTAGGGGATTCTCAGCACCTCTTCCTGCAGTTGTCAGATTGGGAGAGGAGACCAGTGGACAGTCACTTGAGTGCAGAGCGATGCTCAGAAATAAGGTATTAGGCAGCATATTTCTATAAATCACATACGCTTGGGAACATTAGGTCATCTAACAGAGAAAACTATAGAAATAAAAAAAAGTGGCTTTACAACCACTTTAGTGTAAAACAGCTTTTGTTTCTCTTTAAATTTAGTGTATGCATATACAGTAATAAGCATTTAACAAATGTTTTATTTTGTGTCACACTAAAGTATTTTTTAGTATGGATTTTGTTTTTTTGTGGATTTATTTAGTATTTGGTAACTGGTCTGATTATCAGGTATAAAGCAAAGAGCATTAAGTAACTGTTTTTTAGTATGAAATGGTGAAACCTATTATAAGCCATTTGTTATTTTTTTCTAAAAATGGCACTAAGCTATGAACACTTGAAGGAGAGAGCAGCAGCTGTTCCATTCCCATGGTTTACATTATTGAGTACACTCAGAGCACAGCAACTGCTTTCAAATAGATCACAGTATCGGCTTCAACAAGTGTCCATATTGATCTGCACTGTGGTAAATCTACAGCTCACTTCACAATGCTAAATGATCTCACAATTCAGTAAAACTTGAATAATAGACTGTTTAACATCCAAGTATAAAAGAGGCACAAAATATTTCTATATTTACTTTATTACATATAATCAAATAAGAAAAAATAAACTAATTCCAGCATGAATGACCAATTTAAAATTTCACTGCTAAGGACACACATTATGCTCAGTATACTATGGGATAAAACAAGGGTCTTTAAAAATTCTAAACAAAGGTCCAATTTACTGTCCTTCAGTCCTTAGGGGGCCCAGACTATGGCCAGTGGAAATAAACAAAGTCTCAGGTTTGGTGGTCAGCGGGAATAAAAATATATATATATAGCACCTGTGGTCAGTAGGAGTAATGCCCCATGGTTGGCGATAGTGGGAGGAATAGTGTCCCACTGTTGGGGTCTGTGGGAAGAATGGTGCCTCATTGGTCTCAGTGGGAGGAATAGTGCCTAGTACCAGTGGGGGGCACAGTACCCCAAGGGCCAGATAAAGGCATAGGGCTACACCCAGTTCACAGGCCACAGTTTGCAGACCACTGGTATAAACAATAGAATGTTCATAAATGAGTGAGGTTTATTATGAAACCACGGTAAAGCTACAAACTACAAAAAAAAGCACACAGGAAGGTGCAAATGTCTAGTGCATAACCCAAGATTTATTAATACAAAGGATGAATAGGATGATAAAATGTTTATGTACTAAAAATGTGTCAAAATATAGTGTCTTCCTCCCTTTATTTTTTTTGGCTTGACAATAGTGCATTTTCAACTGCGATTTTTGTTTTTAGCATGTGTTATCAGCCCTGTTGACTTCATTACTGACTGATTACAAGGTTCAAAGACCTCCCATCCCCTCTCCTACGCCCCTTGTGCACAGGTAGGTTTTGACACTTATCAAATATCACAAAACAAGTTCAATGGTGTATTTAGCAGACCAAATAAGAGAAGTTCATTGTGAGGGTTTACATGCAGATTAAGCTAGTGGCAAGTCTCATTACTGGAGCTCCCCATGGTGCTGAAACAGGATTTATACGCAGTTTCAGCATGGAGAGGGGCTACATTTCTCTTTTTTTCACAAACAAAAAAGCTGTGCAACCTTCATTAACTTGGATCTGAAACTGTTTGGTGTGCCGCTCAAGCTCTCTGCAATGGCGTGTGAGTCTCATACATTTGCCGCTGGGAGTGCCAGCATGGGAGGGAGCTCATTCCGGCTCCTGTAATCACTTGAGGCAAAGAACGGTCTACCTACAGCCGCTTATCTGTGCTGTCCCCTTGAATGAATGTGTGAGTGGGAACTTCAGCCTGGACCCTGACCAGGCCACACCCCCAACTGAGCTTAGTCATGGGCGAAACATGTTGGGGAAAGGCCTGGTCGGAGTCCAGGTTGAGGCTGCCACTCACACATTCATTCCGGGAGACCTTTCTTTGCTTCAACTGGGGCCTAATTCAATTTAAATGATAAAAATGGCCTTGCCACTAAAACCGAGCTGCCCAGAAAGCTGTCCCTGAAAAAAAAATATTACTTTTACCACTGTCCTTGTTGCCAGACACCACTCTGATGCAGAGAAATTCTGAAAGTGAAGTGTTTTCAGAAACGGACACTTATGGTCTTCCAGTCACTTGCTGAGCTCAATGGTTCCTTCCACTGATCCCTACATCTCTATAGGACACATTAATGGAGTGAGGGTCTATGGGAGGAACCAATGAATGCAATGGGCATCTTAAAATGTGATACTTCCAGAAGTGTTGGTTTCAGTAAAGACTTCCTTGAAGAATATCCCTGCATCAGCATTTTCTTTGGCAGCACAAGCAACAGGTGAGAATAATATTTACTATGTTTTGCAGGGTTAGCTTTTTGGGGCACTTTCAATTTAATAAAGGAACAGTCTCAGCTCAGGGCTTAAAAAAAAAAAGCTGGATATTGTCCAAAAAACAGACTGACATGTGTGGCATAGACTTGCATTACCATCTGGTCCCTCGCTTTTTGTACTGTTGACTAGTTCAAAGGGACAGGAAGGGGGAAATCTTTTTGGCGGGGACAGAGATGGCAAAACAACTTTTTTTGTAGAATTAGACCTGTGCATTTTTATTGCTGTATATTTAAGAACATGGAAACACTGGAAATCAGCCAGTGAACTGCCAATTGTATTGAAGATCATATTAAAATCAGGAGACAAAGAACTAGGGACTTCCTAGGACAGCACCCAAGAAAAAACATTCACCACATAAATATAAATTTTTTTTCCAAATGTATTAATCACATCATATAAATGTTTAAAGGACCACATATGATACACAATACAACTTTTTTTTTTTTAATACAGTACACTACAAAGACCACCTTTGCATTATACGGTGTCATGTTTCACAGGTAACAGTTGTGGTCAACATGTTTTGTAGATATCTCAACTTCAAGATCGTCAATGAAAGGGCTCCAAGAAAACTAAGAAAACTATCCAGTTCCACTGATTGCAGTATAGTGGTCACACTAGATTTATGGCATCAAATGGTTACCGTAATCTCTGGGCTTATTTCTATTTTGTGGATTGGGAATGAATGAAATACTTGTATAGCGCACAATGCGAACTGAATCGCCTCTATGCGCTGGAAGGCAGGAGGTCGCCTCCAACACTACCATCTTGTCAAAGGACAACATTATGTCCTGGACATTTCCTTCTTTAGTCCTGTATAGAAGTAACCCAGTAGTGTTTTCCCTGTAGAAATAAGTGTAGTCACCATATGATGCCACAAATGAAGTGTGATCACTATGGGCCCAAAGTAGCAATATTTTGTGTGCCCACCATTATTTTCCAGCACTGCCTAAACCCTCTTGGGCATGGAGTTCACCAGAGCTTCACAGGTTGCCACTGGAGTCCTCTTCCACTCCTCCATGATGACATCACAGAGCTGGTGGATGTTGGAGACCTTGCGCTCTTCCACCTTCCACTTGAGGATGCCCCACAGAGACTCAATGGGGTTTAGGTCTGAAGACATGCTTGGCCAGTCCATCCCCTTTTACCCTCAGCTTCTTTAGCAAGGCAGTGGTCATCTTGGAGGTGTGTTTAGGGTCATCATGTTGGAATACTGCCCTGTGTCCCAGTCTCGGAAGGGAGGGGATCATGCTCTGCCTCAGTATATCACAGTACATGTTGGCATTCATGGATCCCTCAATGAACTGTAGCTCCTCAGTTCCGGGAGAACTCATGCAGCCCCAGACCATGACACTCCCACCACCATGCTTGACTGTAGGCAAGACACACTTGTCTTTGTGCTCCTCACCTGGTTGCCGCCACACATGCTTGACACCATCTGAACCAAATAAGTTTATCTTGGTCCCATGATACCCATGGTTCCAGTAATCCATGTCCTTAGCCTTCTTGTCTTCAGCGAACTGTTTGTGGGATTGCTTGTGCATCATCTTTAAAAGAGGCTTCCTTCTGGGACAACAGCCATGCAGACCAATTTGATGCAGTGTGTGGCGTATGGTCTGAGCACTGACAGACTGACCCCCCACCCCTTCAATCTTTGCAGCAGTGCTGGCAGCACTCATACGTCCTTTTGCCAAAAGACAACCACTTGGGTCGACCAAGGCGAGGCCTGTTGAGTGGAATATGTCCTGTTAAAAATGCTGTATGGTCTTGGCCACTGTGATACAGCTCAGTTTCAGGGTCTTGGCAATCTTCTTATAGATCAGGCCAGGGAAATGCAATTAGCAGACCTCCAGCTGTTGCAGAACTACAAGTCCCATTAGGCATAGAAAGACTCTGACACCCAGAGGCATGGGAATTGTAGTTTTGAAACAGCTGGAGGTCCGCTAATTGCATATCCCTGACCTAGGCCATCTTCATGTAGAGCAACGATTATTTTAATTTCCCTTTAGAGAGTTCCTTGCCATGATGTGCCATGTTGAACTTCCAGTGACCAGTATGAGAGAGTGAGAGCGATAACACCAAATTTAAAACACTTGCTCCCCATTCACACCTGAGACCTTGTAAGGCCCCTTTAACACATGCGGACATTATGTCCGTATTTCTTCCATCAGTTTGCGGATGAAATACGGACATACATGCATTCCTATGGGATAGCGGGTGTCTGCGGATGAACATCCGCAGACACCCGCTATCGTCCGCCTCCGCTATTGTCCGATTCTGCAGACAGAGGAAAATCCTATTTTTCTATCCGTCTGCCGAGCGGATCGGATGAACACAGACAGACGGTCCGTGTTCATCCGATCCCCCATAGAGGAGAGCGGACAGGGCGGTCCCTGCACAGTGTGCCGGGACCGCCCTGTTATCCGCCAGCTCAGCAGGGACAACGGAGCGATCCCCGCTGAGCAAGCGGATCACCACGGGGCGGATCATTACTGATCCGTCCCGTGTGAAAGGGGCCTAACACTTACTATGACACCAGGGAGGGAAAATGGCTAATTGGACCCAATTTGGATTAATATATATGATTTTACATAAAACCAGATACTTTAAAACTGCTACTTTGCAGGCCAGAACTGCAAGCACTGGGCATAGAGTCTTTAAGCATTGGAACAGGCGAGTATTATCAGTGGCGGTTGGTGGCATATTGTCACACAAGTGGGTGTGCTTGGGGTGCGGTGCTCTGCGCCCCCGAGCCCACCCCTTTCTAAAGCCTATTAGAGCTTCTGGCTCTAATCATGTGCTTAAAAAAACAAAACACTGGAATCCATGCGTCTGGCACCCTGCATGTAGATTAGGGGCCGGACGCATTGATAGGGGGGGGCGGTGCTCCTGCGCCCCATATGGTCGGGCCGCCACCGTCTGCTACAGGGTTTAGTTAAGTGTTAGGGACTTAGTTTAAAGAGTTTAAGGATATTAGTTTACGTGACATTTGAGTACTTTTACTGTAATTGATATATAGCTGTCACATGACTCAGCCTGTCTGCACAGAAACATAAGCAGGAGGAACTTCTAGTCCACTGCTGCTGATCACATTTAAAAAAAACAAACAAAAAGCCTTTGGAATACAGAGTAAAAAATAAATAAATATCAATACATTTTTTTAAACTGGCATACAAATATACACTCACCGGCCATTTTATTAGGTACACCTGTTCACTTGCTTGGCAACACAAATTGCTAATCAGCCAAACACATGGCAACAACTCGATGCATTTAGGTATCTAAACTTGGTGAAGACAACTTGCAGAAGTTCAATAGAGAAGAAATGGCTGCACATTGAAGAAAGTCCAATTTGACGTTTATTGAATCACCAAAGTGACATAAGAGGACACCAGCATACAGTCTTGTAGACGCGTTTCACACAGTACATTTGTGGTTATTCATTACCGAAGTTCCAAAAGTTCAAACCGAGCATCAGAATGGGAAAGAAAGGGGATTCAAGCGACTTTGAACATGGCATGGTGGATGGTGCCAGACAAGCTGGTCTGAGTATTAAAAAAAAAAACTGCTGATCTATTGGGATTTTTACGCACAACCATCTGTAAGGTTTACAGAGAATGGTCCGAAAAAGAGAAAATATTCAGCGAGCAGCAGTTGTATGCAGGAAAATGCCCTGCTGATGTCAGGCGTGAGAGGAGAATGGGATGACTGGTTGGAGATGATAGAAAGGGAACAGTATATAAAATAACCACTCATTACAACCAAGGAATGCAGAATACCATCCCTGAATACACAACACTTTAAACCTTGAAGCAGATGGGCTACAGCAACAGAAGACCACATCGGGTGCCACTCCTGTCAGCCAAGAACAGGAAACTGAGGCTTGAATTTGCACAGGCTCATCAAAATTTGACGATGGTCTGAGGAATCTCATTTCCAGCTGCTACATTCAGATGGTAGGGTCAGAATTTGCCATAAACATGAAAGCATGGATCCACCCTGTCTTGTATGAACGGTTCAGGCTGGTGGTGGCGATTTAACCCTTTCATGACTAAGCCTATTTTTGGAATTTGGTGTTTACAAGTTAAAATCCATATTTTTTTGCTAGAAAATTACTTGGAACCCCCAAACACACACATATATATATATATATATATATATATATATATATATACATACACACATATATATATATATATATATATATATTTTTAGCAGAGACGCTAGAGAATAAAATGGCGATTGTTGCAAAATTTTATGTCACGTGGTATTTGCACAGAGGTGTTTTAAACGCAAATTTTTGGGAAAAAAACGAAACAGTAAAATTAGCCCAATTTTTTTGCATTATGTGAAAGATAAGGTTACGCTGAGTAAATAGATACCAAACATGTCACACTTTATAATCGCACGCACTAGGGATGCACCGAAATTTTCGGCCGCCGAAACATATCGGCCGAAAACGCCCTTTTCGGCAATTTGCCAAAAGGAAAAAACGGCCGATAATTGAGCCAAAAATGGGGCGGGGCCTGGGGAGGAACTCAGCCCCTGCCCCGCCCCTGGTGCCGCCCATGATGGGGGTGAATAGCGCAGGACTGATGCAGCCAGCGATGCCCCTCTGCAGTGAAGAGAGCCGTCTGGTTGAATAGAGCGCCGGGAACATCACAGCTTTAATTTCAATAGCTGTGTGTTCCCCGTCGCGCGCCGTCACACACAGCCCCTCCCCCTTGTCCGGGGAACTTTGATAGACAGATCACCTGTCTAGATTGGACGGGTGATCTGTCTATCAAAGTGCCTGGACAAGGGGGAGGGGCTGTGTGTGACGGCGCGCGACGGGGAACACACAGCTATTGAAATTAAAGCTGTGATGTTCCCGGCGCTCTATTCAACCAGACGGCTCTCTTCACTGCAGAGGGGCATCGCTGGCGGCATCAGTGGGGGCATAGCTGGTGGCATCAGTGGGGGCATAGCTGGCGGCATCACTGGGGGCAACGCTGGCTGCATCACTGGGGGCAACGCTGGCTGCATCACTGGGGGCAACGCTGGCTGCATCACTGGGGGCAACGCTTGCTGCACTTATCTCTTTTATTATGTCGCCAGTCTCTGACCACCTCCTGTACCATGTCGCCAGTCTCTGACCACCTCCTGTACCATGTCGCCAGTCTCTGACCACCTCCTGTACCATGTCGCCAGTCTCTGACCACCTCCTGTACCATGTCGCCAGTCTCTGACCACCTCCTGTACCATGTCCCCAGTCTCTGACCACCTCCTGTACCACGTCCCCAGTCTCTGACCACCTCCTGTACCACGTCCCCAGTCTCTGACCACCTCCTGTATAAAAATATTTTTTAAAAACAGTCATTTTCGGTATTGGTGTTGTTTCGGTATCGGTTTCGGTTTTCGGCATAGTGTATTTTTCATTTTCGGTATCGGTTTCGGCACCAAAAAACCCATTCGGTGCTTACCTAGCACGCACTCGTGGAATGACGACCAAGTACGGTACCTAAAAATCTCAATAGGCGACGCTTTACATTTTTTTTTACGGTTACCAGGTTAGCGTTACAGAGGAGGTCTAGCGCTAGAATTATTGCTCTCGCTCTGACGATCGCGGCAATACCTCACATGTGTGATTTGAACACCGCGACTTCCGTATGCGTTTTCTTTGCTTCACGAGCTCGCGGGGACGGCGGGCGCTTTAAAAATTATTATTATTATTTTTTTTTAAATGAATAAATTGTTTTTTTTTTTTAAATAAAAAATTTGATCACTTTTATTGCTGTCACAAGGAATGTAAACATCCCTTGTGACAGTAATAGGTGGTGACAGGTACTCTTTATGGAGGGATCGGGGGTTTAAAAGACCCCCCACCCCTCCTTTACACTTCAAAGTATTCAGATCGCCGAAAATGGCGATTCTGAATACTGTATATTTTTTTTAAACCGGCGCCATTGGCAGCCGAGTAAACGGGAAGGGACGTCATGATGTCGCTTCCGTGTTTACTATTAGGAGACTGGAATGACGCCGATTACGGCGTCATTCCAGTTCCACCCCAGCAGCTGGAGGCATCACATCGTGAATCGGTGCTCTCGATCGAGCGGGAGCGCCGGTAACAGGGGCGGGAGGGGGGGGTCCCCTCCCGCTCCTCCAGCATAACAGCCGAGCGGCTTTTAGCCGCTTCGGTTGTTATGGCCGGATAGCCAATCGTCCACTGTAAAAAACGGTACCGGGATGATGCCTACAGGTACGGGCATCATCCCGGTATACCCCCCGGAAGCCAAGTACGCACACCTGCGTACGCTCGGCGGGAAGGGTTAAAGATGTGGGGGATATTCTCTTGCAACACTTTGGGCCCCTTAGTACCAACTGAGCATTGTTTAAATGCTACAACCTACCTGCGTACCGTTGATGACCATGTCCATCCCTTTATGACTACAGTGTCCCCATCTTCCGATGGCTACTTCCAGCAGGATAATGCACCAGGTCACAAAGCTCAAATAATCTCACCACTGGACAATGAGGTTACTCTACTCCAATGGCCTCCGCAGTCACCAGATCTCAATCCATTAGAGCACCTTTGGGATGTGGTGGAACGGGAGCAGCCGACAAACCTGCAGCAACTGTGCGAAGGTTATCATGTCAATATGGATCAAAATCTGAGGAATGTTTCAACAACTTGTTGAATCTATGCCACGAAGAATTAAGGCAATTCTGAAGGCAAAAGGGGATCCAACATGGTAATAGCAAGGTGTAGCTAAAAGTGGCCAGTGAGTGTATATTTGAAGTCAAAACTTTATTATTTTGCCAAAATAATATGGTATGGGTGGACTTCTGCAGGTCACAGGCTGTCACTCCCCTCCAGCCTGTGTCTTAGAATAAGAGGGAAGTAAAGCCACCATTAATCTACAGTACATGAAATATCCCGCCTAGGGTTGCCACCTCTCCAGGATTCACCCGGACAGTTCGGGTATGGAATCATGCGTCCGGACACATTATTCAGACCCGACTATGGCTTCCCAGCACGGCTGCTGGCTGCAGTGTCTGTTACACCCTCTTTTACACTTCTCAAAGCAGGCACTAACAAACCCCCCCCCCCCCCCCCAACACACACACACAGACTGGAGAGGAGAGGGGGCTCTATCTGCTCCTCTTCCTCCCGCCCCTACCCCTCCGTGTCTGCCCACACTCCATTCCTCTGTGCTGTGCCTCCGAAAAGCGAAGTGGGGGCCGGAAATTTGAAGTCTAGCAGCCTCAGAAACATCAGTATGAGAGGCGCGGATTGCCAAGGAGTGAGCTCACCATCCATCCTTGTCTCTGACTGAAGTCTCCCCCCTTTTCTCTTGCCCACACTAAGGTAGATCAGGGTTCTCAGAGCACCCCTTACAGACTTTACACCAAAGGGCACAGTGTTTCCCCTTACATCAGAATCCTCTCCATACATCAGAGTTGTCAGTGTTCAACCTTAAATCAGGGTTCCCAGAGCATCCCCTATGTTAGAGTCCCTAGAGTTCTCCCTTACATCAGAGTCTGCAGAGTCCCCTTACAGTGAAAGAGAACTCAGATCCAAATAGGCAACTCTGTGTATTCAGATGTAAAAGGGGAACTCTGTGGAATCTGATGTAAAGGGGAACTGTTTTATTAAACTTCCTATGATTAGAAATGTTATTTAATAGAAAAATATATGTATAGTTTATACTATAAAAAAAAAAATTGCTGTGTTTAGCCGGTTAGTGGGCGTGGAGGAGGGAGGGAGGGAATGAGCTGTCATTTACCACTGTGTATACACTCACATGCTTGACTTCTACAGTCACATGGGCTGCTCAGATGTGATGGGGAGGAAATGCTCAGCATAAAAACTGAAAACTGAGCATGTGCAAGAGTTGCCCCCACAGCTGCAAAATCCCTAGCTGAATTGGGGACATGAACAGAAGGTGGCAATAGAGAGCAGCAAGATCAACCAGATTTTTGCAGAATACAGAAATAGAATCCCATAATGACTGAGCAAGTATGAACAGCATGAAATGCACCATTTATTGAGATTGTTTTTACGATGTGGGTTTAGTGAAACTTTAATTCCATATTAATTGTGCACATCTGAGAAGTCAAAAAAGCACCTTCTGCTGCTTGATTATATATAGAAATGTATGCAAGATTAAATATATTAAAATTAAATAATGAAATTAACCTCTTGGTGCCGGCACCTCCTGGCCATTTAAGGGGTTTCAGATGCCGGGAGGCGTGGAGGGGTTCACAATCGTGTGACCGCCAGGCAGCACTGATGAGGAGGTAGGAATATGCCGCATTTATGGGCACTGATATGTGGCACTGATGAGCATTGATGGGTGCCACTTATGGGCAGCAGTGATTGGCAATACTAATGGGCACTGATTGGTGGCACTGGTGGGCACTCATTTCTGGTACTTTTCGGCACATATTGCTGGCACTGTGGGGGCTTTATTGCAATCAGGGCACTGATGATTGGCACGCGAGATCAGCCGTTCTGGGATGATGTCATATGACTTCGTCCCAGAATGAGAGCCGCACCGCCCCGCCGTCATTTGACGGCAGGGTTGGAGGCAAGTGGTCTGCTGATGTCACAGAAGTCGGCCCAGGGTCCACGTAATCACCATAATGGAAGTCAGGAGTCGCCAGGTCCCTGGACCAACACCCGGCTCAGCCTCTTAGTAAGCCGCTGAGAACCTGAGGCGGCAGCTACACCCCCCTCCACAGCCTAGCACTCCAGAGAGCGAAGAGTGGATGCTGCATCCACCTAGGCAAGTACGATACTGGAAAAACCCCAACCCTATACATCTCTTAACTTTATTGCCATCACAGTGGGTGAGCAAGACACCTTAAGGTAGCTTTTGGCACTGACAGGTACTCTTTATTGAGACATGTGTCATTTATGAATTTGACATTATCACCATATAGTAACAGCGTATCAAATAAGAACTACCGGTACTTGAATTTGTCCCACCTGCCTTTTAATTTTCCCTTATCCTATATGAGCTTATATTATCGAAGATGCACGTTATTATATGACGGGCTGAACCTGCGTGGATAGAAGGCGGAGTTATTTACAGCCAGTTATACACAGCGTCATATGGCCTGTAGTGGCCAATTATTGAGGTGAGAGGCTGGGGGAAACAAGGGGCACTCCGGAGCACTTTGGAACACAGATCATCGGTGGACTGTCACTGTTTGAAGTGTTTTGCACCCAGTTTGATTTGCATGAATCAATTGAACTTTTGGAAGCATTGCTTATAACTTTTGGGACTTTGCTATAAGAAATCTATTTGCTAACCAGATCACATCATTAGTGTGATACACGGATTCACCTGAATCATTTGCTAAGCCATTTGCACTTTATTGGCTTTTTTGCACATTATTTGTCCTATAGAATTCACACATTTATTTGTGGATTTGCACGTTGTCTCAGCTTATTTTGCACATCATCATGTTATTATGTTTACACATTTAGGATTGATGTGAATTACTGTATTATTGTTAGGTAATATTTATGAGTGTAGGGATTTAGGTAGCGCCACATACCATTTATACAGCGAAGGCATGATCGCCTTCACTAAAGGCACGCTCAGTGCGCCTGCGCCGTTGCCTACGGCGTGCATGCGCCGTAGACATCAGTGCCCGTTTTTAGGAAAATATCTCCTTAACCGTATAGTTTAAGGAGATATTTCTTGCACCTACAGGTAAGACTAATGCCGCGTACACACGACCGGACTTTTAGAGGGACTAGGTCCGACAGAGTTCTGACAGAGTTCTGACAGAGTTCTGACAGAGTTCTGACAGAGTTCTGACAGAGTTCTGACAGAGTTCTGACAGAGTTCTGACAGAGTTCTGACAGAGTTCTGACAGAGTTCTGACAGAGTTCTGACAGAGTTCTGACAGAGTTCTGACAGAGTTCTGACAGAGTTCTGACAGAGTTCTGACAGAGTTCTGACAGAGTTCTGACAGAGTTCTGACAGAGTTCTGACAGAGTTCTGACAGAGTTCTGACAGAGTTCTGACAGAGTTCTGACAGAGTTCTGACAGAGTTCTGACAGAGTTCTGACGGACTTTCCGAATGAACGGACTTGGCCACACACAATCAGACCAAAGTCCGACGGATTCGAACGTGATGACGTACGACCGGACTAGAATAAGGAAGTTCATAGCCAGTAGCCAATAGCTGCCCTCGCATCAGTTTTGGTCCGTCGGACTAGCATACACACAAGCGGATTTCTCGGTAGGAACTGGGTCCGACGGAGTTCCGGCGGAGAAATTTGAAACATGTTCTATTTCTAAAGTCTGTCAGACTTTTGCAAATCAAAAGTCCGCTGCAGCCCACACACGATCGAATGGTCTGCCGGAATCGTTCTGTCAGACCTTTGATGTTGAAATGTCTGGTCGTGTGTACGCGGCATTAATCTAGGCTTACCTGTAGGTTAAAGCGGTCTGTAAGGGTTTACAACCACTTTAAGTAGGCAGGACTGACGAGCATGATATCATCAATAGGTGAGTCATTGTGGAGAGATAACAGCTGGCAATTAGCCGACAGCTGAGCGGCCAGCTTTGAGAAAGAAGGGCTGAGCCCAGTCATGACAAATGCCTTCCTGAAATCGCACGTATTATCAATTATCTACAGCATAAAATACAGTCTTTTTCCCATGTGACCCTTGGAGCAGGAGATTTAAGAGGTTACAAGGCATTTTCTTTTGCAAATTTCAACAATATAACTAAAGCCAAAAGAAAACATTTTTTCCCTTGTGTGCCAGAACAGCAGCAGATTTCCTCGAGCGATTTCTAGAGAGTGATCGTAGAGTAGTGAGGACAATAGTTTGTACGCTGTTAGAAGTAAAGGATTCCTTCTGGCTTTTCTGTTCATCATATGTGAGCATTGAGCAATGTTATCTTAATTCAATGTGACTTCCAAACCAAATGCTGCTCATGCTTCTGCCCATGGGACATTCCATGATGCATTATGCCTTCTGGATACATGACGACCACGTCCATCTCAAATGTAAGTGACAATAGCTGAAGGCTCCAAATAATGTATCACAATTCTATTTATATCTGATACATATGAAAAATCTGCCATAACGTGTAGAGAACTATGACAGGACATCTATGGCTCCATCTCACAAAAGATTGTTATTCTAGCGTCCACGTTATGTGACATAATTCAACATGGAAGTATCAGGATGTACCAAGATAACTGAAGCAACTAAAATGTTATCGGCAACATAAGCAAAGGTTTAACTCCGTATTAAGAATGCATCCTTAACCACTTCAGGCCCGGAAGGATTTACCCGCTTCCTGACCAGGCCATTTTTTGCGATACAGCACTGCGTCACTTTACAATTGCGTGGTCATGCGACATTGTACACAGAGATCTCTTTTGGTGGTAATTGATCACCTCTGCGATTATTATTTTTTTGCGCTATAAACAATACATTTAGAAAAAATATATATATATTTTACTTTTTGCTATAAAAAATATCCCAAAAAAGTATAGAAAAAAAACAAACAAAAAACTTCTTCCTCAGTTTAGGCCAATATGTATTCTTCTACAGATTTTTGATAAAAAGAAAAAAAATTGCGTATATATTGATCGGTTTGCACAAAAGTTAGAGCTTCTACAGAATAGCATTTTTATTATTATTATTATTTTTATTTTTTTTACTAGTAATGGCTGTGATCAGTGATTTTTAGCAGGACTGCGACACTGCAGTGGACAAATCAGACACTTGACACTTTTTTGGGACCAGTGAAATGTCACTGGCAGAAAAGGGGTTAACACTAGGGGGCGATCAAGGGGTTAAGTGTTTCCTAAGGAGGTGTTTCTGTGGGGGGAGTGGACTGACAGGGGAGTAGAGAGATCGCTGTTCCTGATTATTAGGAACAGCAAATCTCTCTCTACACTTTCCTGACAGAACAGGGATCTGTCTGTATACATTGACAGATCCTCATTCTGGCTCTCTGAGAAGAGCTTGCAGGTCAACAGTGGACATCACGGGCCACTCGAATCCGCTCCCGCATCGCACCGCGGGCCCCCCTATAGCTCTTAAAGCAGCGGACGTACACCTACGGCAGTATGCGCAGCCGTGCCAACCTGCTGCAGTATAATGGCAGGAGGTTAAGAAAGACAGAAAAGAAGACCAAGCGATCCATCAAGTCTGCCCCATTTGAATTATTCTTTTTATTTTTATATTCAAGTATAGACTTAAGTTTGTTCAAAATATGTTTGAATCCAGTGACTGATGACTGACTCACTAACTCTGCTGGTACTGCTGTTCCTGAGGGAGCGAGGTGACTGATAGGAGTTTCCACTTAAAGTGATAGTAAAGGGTCAAATTGAAAAATATAAAATAAACATGTTATACGTACCTGCTCTGTGCAATGATTTTGCACAGAGCAGCCCTTAAACTCCTCTTCTTAGGTCCCCTGCCAAGTGCCCCCCATAGCAAGCCACTTGCTTTGGGGGCACTCTGTGTGGGCTCGCTCCCGAGCTGGCTCTGTGTGTCTATTGACACACACACACAGCAGCTTGGTCTCTCCTCTCTCACTGGTTGTGACTGACAGGGAGCCAATAGCTCCGACTGCTGGCTCTGAGCCAATGAGGAGGAAGAGAGCCTATATTGTCATGCACATCGCTGGATGGAGATCAAGTAAGTATTTAGGGTGGTTGCAGGGGAGCTGCATGCAGTTTTTTTACCTTAATTAATACAATGCATTAAGGTAAAAGTACCTTCTGCCTTAAGAACCACTTTAAAGCTAAATTCCAAACACAAAAATTAAGAAAAATACTCTGCTGCATTCTGCCTGTAGTTAAAGGCAATGTCAGGAGGAAAAAACTGAGGAAGCAGAGTTATGATCACTATGCTGCTGATACTTTTGTCCAATCAGCAGGGTGGGGAGGTGACAATTTTCTCTGCTAAGAGTTATTATTATTATACAGGATATGTAGCGCCAACAGTTTGCGCAGGGATAGAGTGATGTCATCTCCCCACCCCTTGCCTGCTGATTGGACAAAGATGGATCAGCAACACAGTATTCAGCCATCACCCTGCTCATTCTATTCCTATCTTTCTGCAGCATATTTAAACTCCTGTGTGAATCATAAAGTGGCTGTTCAGAAACATGAATCCATGCACAGATAAGACTGTGCATCTATACGCGTTTCAACTGTGCATTCAGCTTTAATAGTGTTTGACAATACACAAGTGCTATTAATACATCCATTGATTATCCATATTCCTTATCCATCCTATATCCGTCTGATTTGCCACTTTGCCACATTAGTTTCAACAACATAATGGGGTTTATTTACTAAAGCTGGAGAGCGCAAAATGAGGCTCACTTCTTCATAGAAACCAATTAGCATCTAACCTCAACTAAGGCCAGACACACAGGGGGTCCCCGGGTTACGAATCCGTTAGGGACTTTCCTCCTGTTTGCAGTCTGGAAATGTTTGTAAGTCGACCGCGCATGCGCAGAACGTCAATTACGGACATTTCTGATGTTCCGTTGAATAATGTTTGGCGCATGTGCACCAAATTACGGACATGCAAGACATTTTCCCGAGGCTCCGTCTGGCTGCGCAGAATGGCAGATGGTCCACGCAGAACGGCAGAGGGTCCCCCAGCTTCCTGTTCATAATTAGGAGTGTTTCGTAAGTCGGGTGTTCGTAAGTCGGGACCCCCTGTATATTATTATACAGGATTTATATAGCGCCAAGTTTATACAGTACAGTTACAATACAATTTAATACAGTAGGAATCAGAGGGCCATACACAGTTGAAATCTCAGCTGGTTCAACAGGAACTGGCTGAGATTTGAACCGTTGATGGTTGAGGCTGAATGTACCAAGTTGATCGATCAACTTGGATGCAACCAGCCTGCTGGATTCTCTTGTAATTAACGCTAGTGGCTGCTATAGCCTCTAGCGATAATCATGGTCTTCTCCTGGCGGGGACCGCTTCCCCTGGTCTCCGGGAGAATACAATTGCTCATTCCCTTGTCAATACTGTCTGTTGATGGGGGAATTATGGTTTCAGGAAAAATGTACACGGTGTATGGCTTGTCTAAGCTTTGGCAATAAAACCTGGAAGTGGATTGGTTTATTTTCAGCCCGATTTTGCACTTTCTAGCTTTAGTAAATAAACCCCCCCCAACTACATTATTGAGGCATTCTGAGTAGAAGAGGTTTGTTCGGTGGGTGGAGGCTGATGGGCAAATCTGAGACTAGTTCGCCATCAGGTCCGCCTCCCTTGTCAATGACAACTATTGGACTGAATAGTGGCTATGAAATCTGCCCACTGCCATCTGCTTTCAATCACGAGGGAGGCGAACCGGATGGGAAACATTGAAAGACTAGCGCCACACCTGGTCAACCTGCCTTGTGATTGACAGCAGATCGCACCGGACAGATTCTGTAGCTACTAGCGGGCAACGTAGCAGTTTTGGAATCTGCCCACTGTCAATCACAAGCCAGGCAGACTCTCAGCCCAGCGACTGAGTTATCTACAAACTGGAGGCAATTATTTTTATTCTGTCGCAGCCATAGTGACCAATCGCAAAAGTGACGCAAATAACGAACTACATGTTAGAACATGGGCTTCATTCAAAGTCCCAAAACCCCTCATCAACCCACTTTGCTATACAGGGATGGAGGCACGTGAGCCGCTGATGTTTTTGGCTATATTCTGGTACAATCATATCACTATCAGTCCCCTACTGGAGAAATTTTTTAGTGGGTTCAATGCAATGCTTATAATTATTCCACACTTTGGTTGAGGTTTAATGCCACTTATTTTGCCCACATGCTCGCCATTTCTTTTCATCCTATTAATAGTCGTAGGTTTTGTTATTTTAGCACGCGGCACCACCTACTATATCCATTCACAATTATTCTTTAGGCTTAATGTACACGGGACGTTTTAAAACCTCTCCTAAATGATTTCCCTTGACAGATAGTAACTCTTTTAACCACTTCAGACTCGGACCATTTTGCTGGCCAAAGACCAGACCACTTTTTGCTATTCGATACTGCGTCGCTTTAACTGACAATTGCGCGGTCATGCGACGTGGCTCCCAAACTAAATTGACGTCTTTTTTCCCTCATAAATAGAGCTTTCTTTTGGTGGTATTTGATCACCCCTGCAGTTTTTATTTTTTGCGCTATAAACAAAAATAGAGCGACAATTTTGAAAAAAACGCATTATTTTTTACTTTTTGTTATAATAAATATCCCCCAAAAATATATAAAAATAAAAAAATGTTCCCTCTGTTTAGGCCGATCCGTATTAGTCTACATATTTTTGGTAAAAACAAAACAAAAACACAATAAGCGATTATTGATTGGTTTGCGCAAAAGTTATAGCGTTTACAAAATAGGGGATAGTTTTATGGTAGTTTTATTAATATATTTTTTTTTTTATTAGTAATGGTGCGAGCAGCAATTTTTATTGTGACTGCGACATTATGGCGGACACATTGGACATTTTTGACACATTTTTAGGACCATTGTCATTTATACAGCAATCACTGCTATATAAATGCAGTGATTCCTGTGTAAATGACACTGGCAGTGAAGGGGTTAACCAGTGGGTGGCAGTGTAGGGGTTAAGTGTTCCTAGGGGTGTGTTACTAACTGTGGGGGGCTGGGCTTTCTTTTAGTGAACACTGATCTCTGCTCCAATCACATGGAGCAGAGATCAGCGTCACTTGTTTCTAGGCAGAACGGGGAGATGCTGTTTACAACGGCATCTCCCAGTTTAGCCGCCCCGTGAGACAATCGCGGGTATGCCCATGGCGGTCGAGTCCGCGGGACCCGCGATCGGACTCATGGGGGTCCCGACCAGCACGGGAGCGCGCCACCGGCAGCACGCTTGCGATGGCAGGGCGGCATTAAAGATACCTGTATGCCAATATGCCTGCCCGTGCCATTCTGCCGACGTACATCGGCGTGCGCCGGTCGGGAAGTGGTTAAAAACGTCCGTTTTGACGTGTTTGCGCTTAGATGCGTTTTTTTCAAATAGTCAAAAATGTATCTGCATTAAAAATGACTGCATTTCAAATGCCTCTAAACATCGTTCCTGGATGCATTTTTTTGCTTTCCAAAAAATGCATCTAAACCCAACTGCCTATAAAGAACTATAAACGACCCTGTGTACATGTACTGATAGGATAACACAGAAGAGAGTTCAGGGGCAGCTGAACAAAAATGCCCAACTGCTCCTAAACATCTGTTTACCAGCAGCTGTGTACATGAGACCTTACAGATATTCACCGGAGCCGTCACCTGCATGTATAACTACTATGAGACTGAGAGCCAAATCCATCTGGGGGTTTGCATGTATGTGCCTTGGCTTTCCACAGGTCACTGCCACAGCTCCCGGGACAGACACATCCCTGGCAGCCCTCAATTTGCAACACCGCATGCTGAATTTGGAGCTTCTTTTTTTGAGCTAACCTTCAAACTACATTGGTATCTATGTTTTTTTGGCAGATACTCACCTTGCATCTGCTCCTGAAGAAGTGAAGTGAATGCCATAGAACGCACGTGTCAAGCTTTTTTAGATGCATTATAATCATGTGTTTACAGCTTAGATCAGGGGTCAGCAACCTGTAGATCGCCATCTACAGGTGACTGGTAAATCGTGGTCTGGGTTTGCTGACCCCACCATCCCAGAACATCAAACAAACAGAGTGCAATGCAGAGGGACTACTTGTAAAGTTGGAGCTGTAGTAGGGAGCAAGAGCCACAGAAGCCGATATCTCCTCTGTAGTGCTGGCTCCTGTCCCATGCATAGTGATACCAACTGCACTCCATCTCTTATCCCGGATAGCGATCTCCAGAGTGGTGCCAGCAGGATGAAAGAAGTGATCTTCAGGTCAATGTGAAGCAATACACCGGGCATAATAGTATAGGGCTGCTTTCACACTGATGCACTGCGGTTTAGCCACACCTCGGATGCAGTGTACCTGCAGATTTCCTGTAGGGTCTGCGCTTAGCCATTGACTTCTATTATATCCTGCTGTTTTACCATCCCTAAACTTTACGTGTGAACGAGCCCTAAGGGTGCCGATGTCAAATGCAACTAAGGGCTCATTCACATGTACAGCAAGCACTGCTGCTCCTCTGAAAAGCAATCCAAGTGTGTGTGTTGACAGGTGGTGAGGAGGCATTATGTTGCTTCCTTGCTACCGGGTTTAAACCCATGATTGCCATGCAATGCACACAATTGCAACACAAGTAGTATAGTAATTATAGAGGTTTAGATCAAGGAAGCGACATTGTTCCCGGTGATCTTTGACTTCTCCCATGTAGTTCAGGTGGATCTCCATCTCTTTAAAGTTGCCTACCCCTGGCTTAGATCTTCATGAACTTTCTGCAATCATTAATGATTTTAATATATATTTTATGATATGGATTATAAGCCGGCTCAAAATAATTTTACTTTATACTGCAAATGTGTTATTAATGACATATATATGTATTAAATCTCTCGCTCTCTCTCTCTATATATATATATATATATATATATATATATATATATATATATATATATATATATATATATATATATATATATATATATATATATATATATATATATATATATATATATATATATATATATATATATATATATATATATATATATATATAAACACGTGCTGTCATGCATTTGACCCGCCAGCTATGTGTCACGTGCTTTTTTTAAGGTCCCAAAGCTTTTCCTTTAAAATGCATGTTAGAACTGTTACTGAAATTGTTGCTTTGCGTGGCGTGGCAAAAGTTAATTGCCAGTCTTGTTCAGCAGGTGGTACTACAAGTGAATGGGTGAATGGGGCTGTGTCGCAACCTTCCCAAAACCACATGCAATGCAGACAAGTGGTGAAGGCTTTTAGTTTAAACAGACCGTTAGGAGGCAACACAAAACACCCACTGAAAAGTAAACCACTGCAGATTGCTCCTCAGGGGGGTAAGACAAATATAAATAAGCCTTACTTGGGTGGCACAGTGGTAAGCACATTTGCCTTGAAGCACTGCAGACCTCAATTTAAAGGACACTATCTGCATGGAGTTTGTCCCACTTTCCAAAAACATTCTGGTAAGTTAATTGGCTCCTGTTGAAATTGGTCCTAGTATGTGTATACATGTGAGTTCAGAATCTTAGATTGTTCACCCATAAGGATAAGGCTGATGTAAAGGAATAGTATGTAAAGCACTGCGTAAATTGCCGGCACAATATAAATACTGGCAAAAAGTAAATACTATAAATGATCATCCAATGTTGCCCACAGCCACCATGTTAACCATGTTTATTGTAACTTCGTAAAATACGGAGTCTCATGAATTGTCTCCCAGCATGTTGTAAACCCTTTTCTCTGTTACTCAAATAAATTGTTGTATTTAAAAGGTGAAAAAAACGTGCATTTAGCTTCTTGCCTGGAGTTAAGCTTTAATGACTCCCGCTGGTCAGACAGTCGTGCTGAGCACCAGGCAGTGCAGTCAGCATGTACAATAATGTGCTGCCTGAAGAGGAATTGGGATTAGATCAGAGGAGTGTGTTCCACCTACTCCTTGCCGAGTCTGGCCGTAGGCACAGATTTTCCTAAGGAGAACTGGCCATCCTAATCTACAGTTTATTTACCACAAATATGTGGGCGCAAAGCTGGCATGCACCAATAGGATGTCTGCATTTGTTTTCTAACCTGTAAATATTCTTATGAACAACACCAATTTCTCTATGGTAGAGTTAATGTAAAACTCCCAAACAGACTGTTCACTTTGCAGGGGAAGTTGCACTTTGCAAAGGCATTATCCCTAGAGCTTGGTGAATGTGGTGACATTTTACTTTTTGAAGAATATCCAATCATGTGCAAGGAAACTAACCACTTGCCTACTAGTGACTGTTGCACTTTGAATGACAATTGCGTGGCCATGCTACACTGTACCCATATGACATTTTTATCATTTTTTTCACACAAATAGAGCTTTCTTTCTTTTGCTAAACAAAAAAAAAAACCTTTTCATAGTTTGTTAAACAATTTTGCAAACAGGTAATTTTTCTTGTTCCCTGATGTGCGCTGATGGGCACTGATGAGGCTGCACTGACTAGCAGCACTGGTGGGCACCGTTGGGACTGCACCGATTATCAGTGTAGATGTCCCTTTCACACAAGCCGGTTATTGGCTCTCCTCTCCTCATGCTGTCACCGTGAGGAAAGAAATGCTGATAGCTGGCTTATGTTTATAACGTGACCAGCTGTCATTGGGCACAGCTGATCACATGGTAAAGGGCCGCTGTGATTTGCTGTGATCTTAGGACACAGCGAGCAATGGTCCCAGCAAAGTAAGCCCATGCTGTAGCCACCTTTCGGCTATAGCGCGGACGGGAACTGGTTAAAAAAAAAATTCTCGCACATGATTGGACGATGGGAGTCAGCAGAGCTTTACCCTAATCATTACGATTTAGGCCTGTTTCACATGGGATTCAGCTTATATATACAGTGGTGTGAAAAAGTGTTTGCCCCCTTCCTCATTTCCTGTTCCTTTGCATGTTTGTCACACTTAAGTGTTTCGGAACATCAAACCAATTTAAACAATAGTCAAGGACAACACAAGTAAACACAAAATGCAATTTGTAAATGAAGTAGTTTATTATTAAAGGTGAAAAAAAATCCAAACCATTATGGCCCTGTGTGAAAAAGTGATTGCCCCCCTTGTTAAAACATACTATAACTGTGGTTGTCCACACCTGAGTTCAATTTCTCTAGCCACACCCAGGCCTGATTATTGCCACACCTGTTCACAATCAAGGCATCACTTAAATAGGAGCTGCTTGACACAGTAAGGTCCACCAGAAGATCCTTAAAAGCTACACATCATGCCGAGACCCAAAGAAATTCAGGAACAATTGAGAAAGAAAGTAATTGAGATCTATCAGTCTGGAAAGGGTTATAAAGCCATTTCCAAAGCTTTGGGAATCCAGCGAACCACAGTGAGAGCCATTATCCACAAATGGCGAAGACATGGAACAGTGGTGAACCTTCCCAGGAGTGGCCGGCCGCCCAAAATTACCCCAAGAGCGCAGCGACGACTCATCCAAGAGGTCACAAAAGACCCCACAACAACGTCCAAGGAACTGCAGGCCTCACTTGCCTCAGTTAAGGTCAGCGTTCATGCCTCCACCATCAGGAAAAGACTGGGCAAAAATGGCCTGCATGGCAGAGTTCCAAGGAGAAAACCACTGCTGAGCAAAAAGAACATCAAAGCTCGTCTCAATTTCTCCACAACACATCTTGATGATCCCCAAGACTTTTGGGACAACATTCTGTGGACCGATGAGACAAAAGTGGAACTCTTTGGAAGGTGTGTGTCCAAGTATATCTGGCGTAGAAGGAACACTGCATTTCATAAAAAGAACATTATACCAACAGTAAAATATGGTGGTGGTAGTGTGATGGTCTGGGGCTGTTTTGCTGCTTCAGGACCTGGAAGACTTGCCGTGATAAAAGGAACTATGAATTCTGCTGTCTACCAAGAGATCCTGAAGGAGAATGTCCGACCATCTGTTCGTGTACTCAAGCTGAAACGAACTTGGGTTCTGCAGCAGGACAATGATCCTAAACACAGCAGCAAGTCCACCACCGAATGGCTGAAGAAAAACAAAATGAAGACTTTGGAGTGGCCTAGCCAAAGTCCTGACCTGAATCCTATTGAGATGTTGTGGTATGACCTTAAAAAGGCCGTTCATGCTCGAAAACCCTCTAATGTAACTGAATTAGGACAATTCTGCAAAGATGAGTGGGCCAAAATTCCTCCAGGACGCTGTAAAAGCCTCATTGCACGTTATCGCAAACGCTTGGTTGCAGTTGTTGCTGCTAAGGGTGGCCCAACCAGTTATTAGGTTTAGGGGGCAATCACTTTTTCACACAGGGCCATGATGGTTTGGATTTTTTTTTCACCTTTAATAATAAACACCTTCATTTACAAATTGCATTTTGTGTTTACTTGTGTTGTCCTTGACTATTGTTTAAATTGGTTTGATGTTCCGAAACACTTAAGTGTGACAAACATGCAAAGGAACAGGAAATGAGGAAGGGGGCAAACACTTTTTCACACCACTGTAAGAGCAGTGTGAACATCACACCTTGACAAAGCATTTGCAGAGCTTTCAGCAAGCTTTGTTGAAGCTTTGACAATACCTTTCAGCTCATTTGTAAATGAACACCGATCCTAAATGGGAGTGCTGATTGTCACTTTAAGCAAGCTGCTAGCAAGCTTCCAGAAGTGGTAAAAGCTTGCTTAAAGTGGCATTCAGAACTCCCATTAGGATCTGTGTGCAATATTTACAAACTGGAGCTGAATGGCACTCTAAAAGCTTCAACAAAGCTTGCTGAAAGCTCTGCAAATGCTTTGTCAAAGCTTCACAATGAACTTATACAAGCTGAAGCCCATGTCAAACAGTCCTTAGGGAAAATTCCCTAGCATAGTGCAACTTCCCCTGCAAATGGAAGATTCTATTTGCATTTTGTAAATCAACCCCAATTTAAAATGGTCAGTTTCCTAAAAGGAATTAGGCCTGACTACCTTTAGAGGGACAGTAAAATCCCCAAAAAATTATAAATGGAACCTACAGAGCAGGAGATCCTGAGTATATATGTGTGTCTCAGCAGAAATCTGTATGCAGGAAACTAACCAGTAATAAAACTAAAGGCCATATTATATAAACGAGAACTCACAATGAGCAACTTACCTTTGTGCAAGGGCAGTTTTAAGTTTATCATTCTCAGTCTTCAGTTCAGAGTCAGGGGGTGTGCCGTGGCAGGCCTTTTCATCATCTGTCCCATTTATACTGGACGCTCGGGTGGACGAAGGCGTTTCCCGTCCTGACTCCTAAACAAAGACAGAAAACTTAAGACACTGACAATAACTATACATGAAGTCACCCAGCCATGGAAGTGTTAAAGTAATGCCACAGCCACATTTGTCAAAACCCACGTCTTAATCAGCCCTAACAATCGTACCTATATCTGGTAATAAGGTATCTAATCCAGTGGCCAGTAACCTTTTTCAACTTTAAGGGGTGTATGTATCAAATATTGGCTGTGCGAATATCTCAAGCATTTGTGTGTACACCATAAATGTTCGCTGTATTGTTTGTAAAATGATTATTTCCTATGATTGTCAATTCCATATAGTGGCTATTATGTGGGATTTAAAAAAATAAAAAATACTGCATTATGACACTAGATTGTAACATGGTTATCTGCTCTGATTGGCAGCTCAAACAAACCAGCGAACATTTGTGGTGCACTTGCAAATGCTTAGGACATCTGCACATACATATATTTTTTTTATATAACACACACACACACACATATACATACATACACACACACACACACACACACATTAACCTGTGTGTCTATTTACACATTTTAAACAACCAATGTGCCAGTGAACAATAAGGGCACCGCAGACCTTTGATCAGTCCCAATTCCTTTAACCCAAAGTGGTTGTAAACCGTTACATATACCCATTGAAGTGACTGGCCTCAGGTGATACAGAGATTAAACAAATCCTACATGAAGTTTTACCAGTTTATCTGCAGCCCTGTTTTCGCTACATTCACCTAAAACACACAAATCAAAGGCTATTTCTTGGCTGGGAAGAGGGAAGAAACACACCCCACTCTACACAGTCTCATAGGGAAACATGCACAGCTGAGGCTTTCAATCACTTTGTGTGCTGGAGGGGATGCAGGGCCATCTCCTAGGATTCTGTGGTGTCAGCATAACTGGTCAGAAGAGATTCATCCATATAGCAGAGGGAAGAATTAGCAGACAGAAATCAAACTAGGTGCCTTGGATTGAGACTAGTACACACTATAGAGTGTGTGGGGGGGGGGGGGGGGGGTCAGCAACCTGTAGATCGCGGCCAGGTGATTGGTAAAGGGCAGTCTGGGCTTGTTGACCCACCATTCCAGAGAATCAAACAGAGTGCAATGCAGGAACTACTTGTAAAGTTGGAGCTGTAGTAGGGAGCAAGAGCTGCATAAGCCAATGCCTCCTCTGTAGTGCCGGATCCTGTACCATGCAGTGATACCAACTGCACTCCATCTCTTATCCTGGCTAGCGATCTCCAGAGTGGTGTCAGCAGCAGAAAATAAGATATTTTCAGGTCAGTATGAAGCAATACACTGGGCATAATAGTATAGGGCTACTTTCACACTGATGCACTGCGGTTTACCCACACCACGGGGGTGCAGTGTACCTGCAGCTTTCCTGCAGGCTTTGCACTTAGCCATAGACTCTTATATCATGCTGTTTCACCGTCCCCAGATGAAATAGGTTGCACCCTTTACTATATCCCTTTCTTCCTTCTCTAACAGTTTCTGTTAAATGGCCACTAGACCATTATTTCTGAAGTTTTGTACCATATCTAAAGGCCCATACCGGGATGTAACAACATGTTGCCTATGCAACCACATTGGACATGTCTTTGTACTCCATCCCTTATCCACTACTTTCACGGAGCCGGAGACAAACTGTCATGGCAACATTACAGTATCTAATCAAGCTCGTCCCCTTTTGCACAGTCTTGAGTGGGTTGGAGAGCAAATTAGTTGGTGTTTGAAATACAGTTGTGTTAATCATCTACACATCTTGCGTTATGCCAAGGAAATGGCATATTTACTGGAAACAATGCTGTCCATTCCTACTGTAAATGCATCGCATTCTGATATGAGTCTTTGGAATTCTGATTGCGTTCTATGCAAATGTTTAAGTCTTGTACTTACCTTTTTGCAATATCTAATAAAAAATGATTGGAAAAGAATACACATTTGTTTATCTAGTGCAGGATTCCACACCATACATCCATCTAGGATTTTCACTTCATAGTAATGCTCTAATACATTATGCGGTTGATTTACTAAAACTGGAGAAGTCAGAATACGGTGCAGCTGTGCATGGTAACCAATCAGCTTCTAACTTCAGTTTGTTCAATAACAAAAAAAAAAAAAATGGAAGCCGATTGTTTTCTATGCAGAGCTGCACCGGATTTTGCACTCTCCAGTTTTAATAAATCAAGCCCCATCATTTCCTATGTTTCTAAACACACAGTGTTGTCTCCTTCACCCCTGATGAGTATTTTACAGCATCAGCGATACTTTGAAAAGTCTGTGACACACAAGTATGAGAGGAGAGGCCCTTGTCTGTCAGTGTGGGAGCTCAGAAAATGATAGGAATTACAGACGGATTTGCAAGCTTTCATGTCAAATTACAGAGAGGCTTTAATAAGGACGGTACTAGAAGATGACTTCCGATTTGGCAGATTCAGGAAAATCTGGATGTCAAGCTGTTATATTAACTGTTAAGATGTGGGGCCTGTTCTTATTAACGGTGCACACATGCAGAGCTCTGTAACATGTCATTAGTCTTTTCAATGACTGTTGGAGCTTACTTGGAATTGTACAAACATGGCTCTTTACTGTATTTACCCAACAATGCCCTTCATTATAGAAAGATTTCTGCAACCGGTACTGGATTAAGGGGAAAGCCTATTCGGCAAAACACACTTTTACAGAACGAGTCATCTGAAACAAAGATTTAGGCTGCATTCTTACATTTTCTAAAGGATAAAAGGAATCTGTTACTAAGAAAAAAAGTGTTTGGCCCAGTATAACATGGGCCCTAAACATAAATATTTGAGGAGTTCTGGCACAGGGCAGCAGCCAGACCACCAGAGACCATGAGGCTGTTTGTTAATACTGTGACGCATGCCCTGTCCTCCAACAGGACTATAGCTGCCATAAATGCTGCCTCTGTTCGGTACCAGCATCTAAGACCTCTTAGCTCACCCAGTCATTAGCCATAATGTAGGGTGAAAAACAACAAACTCTTTATTAAAATACATGTACAAACAGATATACAACTCAGGGGACAATCCCCCCCCCTCCCTTTGGAATTCAGGGTGGGGTAAATTGTCCAATTAGCAAGAAGAGCTGTTGGAGGAATCCGCCCCTCCCCTCTCCATCCTGCCCACAGTCCACATGCCCGGAACAAAAATACAAAATATCCATCCCATAATACATTTCTCCTAAGGCAGACAGACACAACAGAACAATGGGACACAGCCACGCCCCAAAAGATCCCAGCAAACAGTCCACAACAGCATGACACAACACACAATATATACAACATTCCAGTGTGGCTGTACAGTGAATCCGGCTAGCACAGATCAGACCGGGTTTCACGGACACAGGGTGATTCACACATAGGGTGGGCCTGGGGAGCTGGACACAGAGCTTGCAGGGCTCTCCAAGGGAAGCTGGGTTCCACAAGCCCCCCCCACCCAAAGTGACTCCCATCACAAATATTTCATAAGCGTTGATTTTCCACTGCTTTTTACTGTGCAATAGTACTAGTGCTCCACCCTCCATGTAAAAACTCCCTTATAAAAAAAAAAAAAAAAAGAAACAGCTAAATTTCTAAAAAGCTTCAGACATTTGTACACCTAGACAAGAGCGACCCACCTTGACTTGCATTCCCAACCATTTTGTCCCAGAAGAATCCCTAAAATAACTTTCAGCTCTCAAGCAACCCATGCTAAAACCAAATCACTGGGGATCAGTTGCCAAAAAATGATATCTACACTGGTTTTCAAGAAACCCCCCCTCACCTTACACAGTGGTGGTCAGAATGCAACTCTTAGCCCTTGTACACAAGGTTCGAACATTCCGACAGAAAATGTCCGATCGGACTGTGTTGTCGGATAATCCAACTGTGTGTGGGCTCCATAGGACTGTTACTGTCGGAATTTCCGACGGACAAAGTTTTA